>NC_137791.1:112577824-113200324 GCF_963383645.1 Muscardinus avellanarius | reverse complement strand
TTTCTGCTCATCAAAGGAAATCAGCAAAAATCCAAAGGGAAAGTCTACAAAATGGGAGATGTTTTCCAGCTATTCCTCTAATAGAGGACTAATATCTAAAATATACAAAGAACTTAAAAAGACTTTACACTACAAAAACAAATAATCCAATTAAAATGGGCAACAGAACTGAATAGACACTTTACAAAAGAAGAGATATAAATGACCAAAAAATGCATGAAAAAATGTTCAAAATCATTAGCCATCAGGGAGATGCAAATCAAAACTACACTGAGATTCCATCTAACCCCAGTCAGAATGGCAAGCATAAATAAGTCAAAAATAATAAATGTTAGTGAGGATGTGGGGAAATAGAAACTCAACTACACTGTTGGTGGGAGTGTAAACTAGTTTAGCTTCTATGGAAAACAATGTGGAGATTCCTTAGAAAACTGGAAATGGATCTACCATATGATCTGGCTATATAACTAACTAGGTATCTTTCTAAAGGAGTTGAAACCAGAAAATTACATAAGATATTCATATCCATGTTCATAGCAGCACAGTTCATATCAACCAAACTATGTAACCAACCTAGGTATTCATCAACAAATTTCTCCTTCAAACAAATTCCAAATTATTCAGGAGACAATATATTCTGAGCCTCCTACTCACCTTTGTGGATGACACAACAGAAACACATATAACAGTTCACCATAGCCCCTCTAAAAGAGAAGTCCATATTAGTACAATAAGAGAAAAATGTACCACTCCTCAGGCTTTACTTTAAAATTTCATCACTACACTATTTTGCTTTTCATTAAATAATTATGTTTATTAAAGTTATAGAAAAAGCAGCATTAAAAATACAACTTTCTAAACCACTTACCTTACCAATTTAGTTATAACTATTTTCCTTTAGAAAATGTGCACATATCCATTTTGAAATTATCTTAACGTCATAATGTATACACCTCCCTGTTCCACTGAAGAAAATTGAACTGTAATATAATAATACCCATTAGTCACAGATTAAGTTTGCAGGTGTAAAGCTTAAATTTTTCACATAATTTACATATGAAGGAGCTTTTTAAGTATAGAAATAAATTATTAGATATAAACAATAAAATCTGAGCAAACTGATAAAAATAAAGCTTATAGAAAAATGGAAGACTTCAAACCCAAAGTATAAGAAGCCCATCTTACACCAGTTACAAAACAGTTTATAAAGCATAAAGAACCATTTTTGTAACTGTTTGCTATGCATTAAATGTACTTTTTAGGACAAATAGAACTATTTAAGGTGATTTGTTTTTAGATGTTTATTTGCACTAAATCATGTTTACAAATTCATGAAGTTTACATTTCTTGCACTCTTTGTACTTAAAGCTATGGTTTGGGGGAAACCATGATGACTTAAGTTTGATTATAGGCTGTTGACTATAGCCTCCATTTCACTTTTTAAAAATTATATACACAGCTGGATGTGGTGGCGCAAGCTTGTAATCCTCACGATTGGGAGGCGGAGACAGGAGGATCGGGCTGGCTAGAAGCCAGCCCAGCTGGCTTAAGAGACCCTGATTCCAAAAATAAAAAAGTATAAAATAGGTCTGGGAGTGTACCCCAGAGGTAGAAGGGCTTCCAGAAACCCCAATACCACACACACACACAAAAATTATATATATATATATATATATATATATATATGTGTGTGTGTGTGTGTGTGTGTGTGTGTGTGTGTGTGTGTGTGTGTAGATATAGATATATCCATATATATTCTTAATATATGCTTTATATACTTGCATAAGTATATAAAGTATATTAAGTATTATATATTCCTCTTTTTCTTGGTGGTACTGGGGTTCTTGGAAGCCCTTCTAACTCCGGGCTACACTCCCAGACCTATTTTATATTTTTATTTTGAAAGAGGGTCTCTTAAGCCAGCGCGGCTGGCTTGGAACCTGCAGGATCCTCCGGTCTCTGCCTCCCAAGAGCGGGATTACAAGCGTGTGCCGCCACGCCCGACAGTATTATATATTCTGAATATATACTTAATATATACCTTAAATAGTTCTATTTGTCTTAGAAATACATTTAATGCATAGCAAACAGTTACAAAAAGGTTCTTTATGCTTTATAAACTGTTTTGTAACTGGTATAAGATGGGCTTCTTATACTTTGGGTTTGAAGTCTTCCATTTTTCTATAAGATTATATATTTATATATGTGTGTGTGTGTGTGTGTGTATGTGTCTATATGTATATATTTACACATAAATATATCCATTTATATATATTCACTCATATAACTGTATACACACAAATGTTCAACTCAGACTGCTACTTATTCAACTCTGTTGAGAAAAGAGAACACAAGTTTGTTCAGCTTCTACTCCTTGAGATTTTAAAAGGTCTCATCAGTGGCATTTTTTATTTTCCCCCCAAAGCTCAGAACCGAATTAAAGGTAGAGTAAAATAAAAATCAAAATACCAATTAAGTTACTTATCAAGTGGCTTGGTGAAATTAGTTAGGTTGATATTAGTACCTGAAAGAACAGAATTGGTCCTGTTCATTTTAGCACAAGACTAAGACTGTAGAAGAGGACATGGTCTCCCTGCTATCAAACAAACCCATGGTGAGTTCCCAAACCCTAGATTCCCAAACTCACTTGTCAGCTATACCACTCTTGTCTATAGAATAATGTTCTCAAGAGTATATCTCTGATAAAGGCTTCTATTACCATAAAATTAAAGAGGTAGAAATGTATAGGCAGATAGGGCCACAAGGCCATAGTAGAAAAACTTCATTTCCGGAGAGGCAACAGATGCCAGCTAATGTTCAGAACCCTTGAAAAGACCAGACCTCCTGAATTTCCAGTGACAAGAAGGTAAAAAGCTTCCTGAGAGTGACAAAATTTCATTTGTTCCTGCTGATAAGCAATCCCAGAAGATTCCCTGGAGAATCCAGGAAACCACCTCTGAGACTTCAACTGGAAAAGAAGACCCCAAAAAGTATATAAACTTCTAGACCAGCCACTCTGGTCACTTTCCCATTCTGGAAACCTTTCCCTTTTGGGAGCTTTTCTCTCTCTTGCAGGTCATATTGGCTTTGAAAGAAAGAAGTGTGTAATTGATAGCACTCAGCCTTGGCAACTCCCAGGTAGTGACGAGAAGACACCTGCTTGATACCAATGCCAACCAAGGACCCTACAGGGATCTTCAGTAGATCTCATGGATTTTGGGAAAAATCAGCTTGCAACTGATGGTGTGTAGCTTAGGCTCTACCAAGTAGTGTTCAGAAGGCAGCTGCCGAACTCCAGGGTCGCTAGTGCCTACGAAAGTGATCTGCTTCTTTTTCCCTTCACCATTCTCTTCACAATAAACTTCCTCCTTGCCTTTCTGTTGTCTCTGAGTGTCATTCTTTGCACTTTGTAGACAAAAACCCTGGTGAGAAAAATGTAACGTTCAATATGATTCCAAAAGGAGGTAGGTTACTTCTGAGACTTATCATATATAGAATCAAAGAACAATATCTAGTTTAAAATTCTTAATTAAGTAGCTTAGAAATTAAAAACTGAGATAATTTTCAGGATGGTTTTTAAAGCTGGAAAATGAACAAGGGACTTGAACTAAGATTTGAGTTTTCTTCACTCTGCTTTGTTCTTTATTTATTTAGCAAATACTTATGCCTTATAGGAAATCAATTTAAAACCAAAGAGTATAGTGTTGATCATGACAAATAGGGCTTTCACTTCCCAAACTTTATAGTCTAGGAGAAGATACTGTAAAGCAAACAGGTAGTAAACATGTTTATCAAGAAAGTTCAGTGTAGTTACAAAAGTCTTCACTACTTTTAGCCAAGACTCCTAAATCAGCTTTGTCAAGTAGAGGTTAAAGGATGAGCTGAATAGAAGAAATATGATCTGGAGCTGGTAACAGTGACAAGAGAACAGGATACACTGGAACAAAATTGAGATTGTCTGCAGCAGAGAGGCAGGAAGTAGGTAATGCATGACAAGGTAGAGAAGTAAAAATGTATACACATTTACTAGCTATTGAATCTCCTGGATTATTTCTCTAAGGATTTTATTAGAAAATATGAAACAAATTTATTAAATATGGCATAAGAGCACAGTTTTTGTCTTTTTGGTGGTACTGGGGTTCCTAGAAGCCTTTCTACCTCTGGGTTACACTCCCAGACCTATTTTATACTTTTTTATTTTTGGAAACAGGGTCTCTTAAGCCAGTGCGGCTGGCTTAGAACCTGTGTGATCCTCCTGTCTCTGACTCCCAAGCGCAGGGATTACAAGCGTATGCCACCACGCCTGGCTTGGAGCACAGTTTTAAAATTCACAAAAGTTTATTGAAAAGGCAAATATAGACAAAGAAAAAACATACTCATAGGAGATGGTGAAATAAGTTGTATCTGTAAGAAAGTGAGAAAAAGAGAATGAAAAAGTTAAATAAAAAGTAGAAATAAAGAGACACAATGCTATGTCTTTATTTGCCCATATGTTCTCAAATAAATTGTACTCACAGTTTTAAATAAAATTTCTGACATTAATATTTTCTGTGAATACCTATTTTCTGCATTGTTCTATCTGACAATAAATGTCAGTATATTATTTCTTGGAAAAATCCATCATTTATCTTTTTATTTGAATGGGAGTTCAATCTTTTAATATTTCTATTGTTTAATAATCAAGAGGGAGGATGTAGACTCACTTTGATTAATGGGTTTTAACAACCCAGTAATTATGTTGTCTAACTTAAAACTTTATGCCATCATTCAGCCAGGTATTTACAGCTCACACATCTAAAATGGAATCTGAAGGTCAGATGATGTTAGACGAAAGATGACAAGAAATAGAATTAAATCTCTTTTCTAAATTTCATTCCAGGTCTGATTAATGATAACCAAAGTCAAAGTTTTACATTTTCAAACTGGCATGACCAGGATCCTTTATGATCAAACACAGAGCTCTTCTGATCAGCCTTATCTTTCTTATTCATAGGCACATTTGGTTATTTAAAAATACCCAAATTACTAGGTTCAGTAATGATATGGAACTTCTATAGTTATTCTTCTTTGTTAGTGATGAATAAGTTCTGAGACCCCTGTGGATATCAAAATCTGAGGTTTTGAATTCACATGTATAAAATAGTATAATATTTGTATATAATCTATGCCCATCATCTTATATACTTTATATTTAGAGTACTTAGACTGGCTAATATAAGAAGATATATATATATATATATATATATATATATATATATATATATATTTGTTTAGGGAATAATGACAAATATATCTAGTATCTGGAGTAATTGAATCCACATTCACGTAGCATAATTCTTAATATTCTATAAATTCTTGTGGGTTGAAAAAATATGTAAACAAAATTAATAAAATCAAAGAAGCAGGTAGTGAGTGTCAGAAGTTGCAGATTGCAAAACTAAGAGTGTGAGTTCATGGACAGAGACTGAAATGTGTGTGTGTGTGTGTGTGTGTGTGTGTGTGTGTGTGTGTGTGTGTGTGTGTTTGAACTGTGTAGTATTTCAGCTCTGTAGATTTGTGGCTCACGGAAAGCTAAGCTGAAGGTTATCAGAGTGGAAGAGGGCAATCATTTGTGAGGTTAAGATGTCTTCACAGGTGTTATAGTCACATTTAATGATCACAGGAGTTGTAAAATTGAGGAAACCTGTGAGTCAGATTCTATTTTTCCTTTGGTTAATCACACAGAATAAAAAGAAAATAATGCAGAAGCAAAATGGCATGGGTTTTGCCCTGATCAAAACTAAAAAAAAATTTAATAATTCCAGATTTTCTCACTTAAACAAATTACTTTATTTCAAAGAACAGGACCCCAAGTAGATGTTTATCTTTTGTGCACAATGCAGTCTCCTGCAGGTGGCTAATCAATACACAAGTACAGCAATCCCTTTATGGTGCTTACACAGGAATATGACTTAGTTTAAGATCAAACTGACATTTTGGAACCCTGCTAGGGATTTAATATCCCACTCCCTGGACCCATTTTTTTCTTGTAATATAAAAATCACTCAATTCTACCAATGGACAGATAAAGCTAAAATACTAAATCTTTTTCTCATACACCTGCCATAAATATGCTTCCTTGAATTTTATTCTGAAAAGAGCAGATACTCTAGGAGAGCAGGGTCAAAATAAGCGTATAATTTATGAGCTAGTCTGCCTGAAATTTATATCACAGATATTACTTATGTCATACTTAACACAGCTTTTCTGCTTCTGAGTAAGAAGGAGTGTAACATAGGTGCACATCCTTAACAGTCTTTAATTGTTAATATATCTATAGGAGAAAAATCAAAGTTCTTGAAGCATATATGATTTAATCTTTCATCCTATGAAATTAGGTAATTTTATTTTAAGATTATGAGAGTGGTGCCACCTATGTCACAATGATTTGCTAAAAATTGCTTGGATTTCTAATTTTTTCTCTTTTTTGTTGTTATTTTGATTTTTAGTATTTTTATTTTTACCTGCTTTTATTGGTGCACTATAATGTAACTTTGCACTGTCAATTATTTTGACAATGACATAAATGCACACAGCATTTGATGTTCCCCCACCACCTCTCCATTTTCCTCATTCCCAATACATTGTTACAGTCACAAGTATACATATAGTTGATGGTAGTATTTCTATTAATCAACCTCAGTTTTCCTCCTCCCCTTTCCTTCGAACTGCTCCCTGGCTTTACCGAAGTTTCTCCTCAATTATCTGCACTCCCTATTGTTCCCTAGTTACTCTCTAGCTTGTTCATATTAGAGAAAAATATATGACCCTTCACTTTCCAGGATTGAATAATTTCATATAACATAATTTTCTCCAGGTCCTATACTAATAAACAAAACAGTATGTTTTTGACACAAAAACAGGCACTTAGAGTAATGGAACATAATGGAAGATACAAAATAAAGTCCACACAACTATAGCCAATCGATCTTCAAGTAGGGGCCAAACACATACTCTGGAGAAAAGATAGCATTAACAACCAATGGTGTTGAGAAAACTGATTATCCATTTGTGGAAGACTGGAACTAAATCCTTACCTCTCATCCTGCACGAGTCAACTGGAGATGAATGAAAGACCTGGAAGTCATATCAGGCTGTGAAGCTAATAGAGGAGGGCATAGGTTTGACACTCCAACATGTAGGCACAGGTCCACCATATGATCCACCATATGATCCAGCTTTACCACTCCTGGGTATTGTTCCAAAGGGGTTAAAATCAGAGAACTACAGCAGCATATACATACCTCTGTTCATAGCAGCACAATTCGTAATAGCCAAAATATGGAACCAACACAGGTCCCCAACAACAGAAGAATGGATTGCAAAATTATGGGAAATACACACAATGGAATTCTATTCAGCTATAAAGAAGAACAAAATCATGTCATTCGCAAGAAGATGGAAAGTCCTGGAGAGCATTATGTTAAGTAAGATCACCCAAGCACAGAAGGAGAAGGGACATATGTTTCCTCTAATATGCCCAAACTAGGGAACATTGGGGATACCAGAGGAACTCCAGATAATGGAGGGGAAATCTCAGCAAGGTTTGAATGGAAAGATAGTAGAGGAGGAAGGCTGAACTTGATATATGAGGGTCTATATCCAAATATGTGTAAAAGTATGAATATGGCATGGTTACCCTGGACAGTCATTGGTGGGAGGGGGGAGGGAAAAACGGGGGCAGTTTGTTTCCTGAAACCATTTCCAATGGTAATTTTTGCAAACCAGAGTACCATGATAACAAATCTCACTTGTCTGTGATTTTATGAAACTTAGGCTCTGATACCAGGTCTGGCTGTACCTTGAAACTCAGGGTCTACTTTTGAGACTACTCATGAAAAGAAGTATTTTTTCTGTTTTTTTTCTGTTTTTTTGTTTTGTTTTGTTTCATTGCAGCCTTGTGATCATATATTAAGATGAAATTCAGAGTGATAGAGACATAGGTGCACGTAGCACTTGGTTAGCTTTTTCTCAGTTTCTATCTGGCAATAATCAGGGGGCAAATCCCTTTCCCCAAACATAATATTGAGATTGGCATTGGTCCTTTTTTATATGTACATCACGCCCATTCAAGTCTTTCCTTCATTAGATCTCCTTCCTGCCATCTGTCTCCCTCCGTCCTTCAGACCAGTTCCTTCACTCCAGTAGGGTTCTCTGCCTTTGTCTGGAGTCATTTTTATATCCCAAATTTTCTCTAGATAAGAATATATTTCATTTTTTTGTGGATGATTAATCTCACTTAACATAATATTCTTCAGTTCCATCCTGTTTAAAAAGCAGAATTCAGGGATTCCTGTCTAACTTCAAAATTTTGCCTCTACTACCTCATCTGTCAATCCCCAGTAATGATGCATGCTTCTGTATTTCTCAACACCAGTAAATCTTGTTTAAATTATTTCCCATGATGGCTCTTTAGCTATTATGGGCTTCAATAGATATAAACATACACTGAGAGGGTAAACAGAAAACAATAACAGAAAATAATATCATAAGCTAAATAATTTTGAATTCTAGCACTACCTAACTAAACTACTGAACCTTATTAAATAATGTAACTGATTTATTTTATCCCCACAAAATTATTGATCATGATGGTGAACAAAATCCACTTTAATTTTTATTTTCACCCATATTAAAAATAACTAGTCAAGCAATAGATCATTACAATCAATAGCAAGTAAGATTTTGAGGACATGACAAATGACAAATGAGAAGTAATGAATACCATGAATGTAACATTAAGTAGAATGACAATAATTTATTCTCTCCGTCTCTGAGTTCACTTACCTAACTAATCCACAAGACTAGTTATTGGTCTATGCTTGAAACCTACAAGAAATATTTCTTGAGTAGGATTGCATCTTGCTACTAGTCAAAATAATAAGGACATTCAGTATAATGAGGTGGTAATGGGTTAATCTTAGTTAAAATTTTTTAAATTTAATTTAATTTATTTATCTTTTTTATAAACTTTTTTTTCTTTTGCAGTACTGGGGATGGAATCCAGGGACATTCTACCTTCAAGCTCTACCTCCAGCCCTATTTTTTATACTTTTTTTAAAAACAGGGTCTCACTGAGTTGCAAAGGGCTTCACTAAGTAGCTGAGGCTGTCACAAACCATGATCCTCCTGTCTCAGCCTCCCATATGCTGGGATTACAAGGGAGTGCCACCACATCTGGTCATTTATTTATCTTTGATACTAGGGATTAAACCCAGAATGTTTTACCTTAGAACATGTTCTACTTTATTTTAATTTAATTTAATTTAATTTATTTATTTATTTATTTTTTGTGGCACTGGGGTTCCTGGAAACCCTTCTACCTCCGGGGTACACTTCCAGACCTATTTTTATATTTTTATTTGGAAACAGGGTCTCTTAAGCCAGCAAGGCTGGCTTGGAACCTGTGCAATCCTCTTGTCTCCTCCTCCCAAGCACGGGGATTACAAGCATGGGCCACTATGCCCAGCTCTTTATTTTTTTAAAAAAAAAGCTTTGTTAAATTCCTGAGGCTGGCATCAAATTTATTATCCTCCTGCTTCATCCTCTCAAGTACTGAGATTATAGGTGTGGCCATCATGCCTGGCTACAAATGTCTTCCTTAATATTACCTAATACCAGTTGATATGGTTCATGTAATGATGCATAATCTAATGGGTGAGTAACCAATTTATTCCAAATTAATATAGATTAGCAAGTAGATACATATTTCTTTATAAATGCTGTGACAACTCATGTATCTTATTTCTTTGGCCTTTTGAGAATTTGTCTTATATATTCAGTTAATAGTTTTTTTAACTTTTTACCAAATTTATTAATCTTTTTGCCATGAATATGTCTTATATATTCAGTTAATAGTTTTTTTAACTTTTTACCAAATTTATTAATCTTTTTGCCATGAATATGTCTTATATATTCAGTTAATAGTTTTTTTAACTTTTTACCAAATTTATTAATCTGTTTGCCATGAATATGTCTTTAGCTTAAAACATAAATTTGCCTCCTGAGTATTTCTAGAAGACCTCACTGCCCCCAAACTATTATGATATGGAATTGAATATTAGTGAGTACTAAATATTGAAAATAATAAATAATAAGAGTGAAAATTGTTCTTCCAAAGCACTACTCATTTAAAATGACAGCAGTGTGGTGTTCATATCACTGTCATACAAGAGTAGTTGAACTAGATACATAGGAGATTTATTTACATAATAAGATCTAATATGATTAATATTTTAATTCCATTACATTTCAACCTATCTAAATTCTACATTTCAATATTTCAATAAATTAAATATTGTTTAGTTTCTTTTAGAAACATATAAATTATTAGATAATTTAATAATCAGTGTTCTTTTAACATTTTAATTCAGTTTTAAAATAATATAGTCTTAGTCAAAACAGCATTTTCTTAATAAAAGATAATAGTAGCTTTCTGTATGTTAATTTATTTTTGTATTTCACCTGTGAGGTTTTGAACATTGTTCCACATTAAAATCATGTTGAATCCCATCCCAGGCACCAAAAGAGTAAAATGGTCCTTTCATGAGCCCTCCCTGCCCCACCAACCATGATCACAGCTAACCTGTGTTAACGGGCACTGCCATGGAGGAAAAGTTTGCCCCATGAACTGTTGGGTATGTCCCGTACACCGAGGTCTTCTTTAAATCTGTGGCTCTGCCATTCAAAGGACTCACAAATGATTCCTTGTCACATATTGCCACATCAAAAAAGTAAGGTATTATTACACTCAGGTGTCACTCACTTTTCTAATAATGCATGACAGACAAAGGATCCCCCTCCAGTCCCATGTCATCTGAAATTATGCCATGCACTCTGCCCAGAGGAAAGTGCTGTTCATCAGCAGCACGAGGACAACCTTTGTCTTTTCACACTGAAAAGTTGGAAAGACTCATCTTTAAAATTGTCAAGTGCTAGTATGCATAAAAGAGATTATAAAAGTGAGAGGTGACATTACAATTCCTAAAATTAAAATCAGAAAACAAATTTTTAGAAATCCCAGAATACTTTTATTTATGTAGTTATTTTTTCCTTATAATGAATCTATTTTTAGATATAAAAATTATTTAAAAAAAATAAACTCTCTTAGTTCAATAAAGACAAACTATAATTGGGTCAACTTTAAGAACAATAGAATTGTTCCATGGATCACAGCCTTAGACCCACTTTGTCATATGCTCAGAGTCTTTAATTATCTTTCTGGTTAAAAAAAAAAAAATAAGCAAAGAGCCAGGCATGGTGGCACATGTTTCTAATCCCAGCGCTTGGGAGGCTGAGACAGGAGGATCACGTAGGTTCAAAGTCAGCCTCAGCTACTTAGGCTGTCAGCAACTTAGTGAGACCCTGTTTCCAAATAAAGTATAAAATAGGTCTGAAGGTATAACCCGGAGGTAAAAAAGGCCCTGTGTTACACCCCCAGTACCACACACACAAAAAAAAAATCAGTTAAATTCATGAATACTATTCACATCCACATCATTGTAAATGACTGTCTAAAAGTGTTTGCAACTACATTCTTTAGGAGAGAAACACAGATAAACAATGCAGCATTTGCTATTTTCTTTATCAGTTCTATTTATCATCACTTTCTTTGCTTTCTGTTTTGTAGCCCTGGATAAAAAAGTCATACTCACTGAGAAATTCTGGCAACCATGAAATACAGATACATAATCTTAATTCAGTTTTTTCGAAAGCATCTTTCCAGCATTTTGTGATTTACTCTTAATCATAAATCACTTTTGATTTATCAAGTTAAAACATATTCTGAAATTTTTTATGCACTTATGTATTGATCCCCAAAAATGTGTCCTAAGGTGCTTTGGCCTTTGGAATAACTCAGGAGATAGTAGAGTGTCTAAAATTTATTTAATATTTTGGTTATACAATTTTAGCACTAGAGTCTATTTTATGCTAATGCAAATAAAATATCCTATCTTGCATCATTAGGTCATGCCATAATATATACATGAAAATATCAGAAAATTGTAATTTATTGGTGTTAATAAAGTGTACTAATTTAAATTAATGTAAGAAGACGAAAAATCTACCTGCCTAAGTTTAAAAAATGTGAAACTTAAGAAGTTGTTTTGAGTGCAATATTTAGTGATTCCTACATTGCATGATTAGGTTAATAAGCTAGCATACCAGAGTAGAATGTCTTACAAAAATAAAAACAAACAATAAAAACCAGACATATCTTTAATAAAGAAATTGATGTGTTAACTTGATGCTTAATGATTTTATTTGCTAACATTACTATTATGAAAATATCATAACTTCAAATAGGCATAGATACATTTATACACCTGAATTAATGACTTCAGCTACATGGCCTGCAGTGTTTTATGGTTAGATTTAGAATGTACTCTGAATAGCTCATGTATTAGTATTCAGAATTGATGCAATTACATCATGAGGGTTGTGATGTCATCAGTGGATAAGCCCATTGTAAGATATTTACTGCAAGGTAGTAACCTAGGCTGGTTGGTTTTGGCTAGAAAAAAGAGGGTCGCTAGTGTTCTGGTCTTAGATAACTGCACTTTTCTTTGAATCTTCTTTGTTGCTGGCTCTCTTGCTTCCAGGCTCCATGATGTGAGAGCAGAGCCCTTCACATTCTGTCTAATGTTATTTGGACTATTTCCTTCTTCAGTCCTCCCTCATCCTTTCCTATCTCTTTCCCCTAACCCACTTTAAATCCATATGAGTCTCTGTCTGATTCATTTAAAGTCACTGTGTTTCCTATTTTCTTTCTAGTTTTTACATATGAGAGAAAATATATGACATTTGACTTTTGGAGACCAACTATTCTCACTTAGCATAATTCTCCAGTTCTGTTCATTTTTCTACAAATGACATTTTATTCTTTATGGTTGAATACAATTCCATTGTGTATGTTTACCACATTTTCTTTATGCATTCATAATTCGGAATATATATTTCATAATGTGGCTATTGTAAATTGTACTGCTATGAACATCGATATTAATGTATTACTACAGTATTATAACTTTAATTCTTTAGAAAACATACTGAAGAATGACAAAAAGATTCCAATGATTTAAGATTGTGAAAAATAAAAGATTCCAATGATTTAAGATTGTAAAAAATATTATCAGTTCATAGCCACACAAAATTCAGTGTTTTCCAACACCTAGTCTATTCAACCTGTGAGTCTACAGTTTTTTAATAAAAATTCTCTCTCCTATATATGTATTATATATAATATATATAAATATATGTATATATATTATTTGTCATCACCTCATATTCAATCTAACAGTGGATTTAAGGCCCACATTTCTGCTGCAGTTTGCTGGTACCAAAGGAAACAAAAGTCTTACTCTGAAAGACCTGTACTTTTTCACACACACACACACACACACACACACACACACACACACACACTATATATATATATATATATGTATATATATACATATACACATACATACATATATACATATATATTAGGGTGGCATTATATATTTATATTTATTTATCTATCTATACATATATATATAGTGTGTGTGTATAAAATTCTCTCCCTCTCATATTCTCATATATATACATATATATGCAATATTATGTGTATCATTTCATATATAATAGTAGTATCAGGATTAATTGCTATTTTTATTATATTCAGATTCCTAATGGTTACAAATTTCTTACATGCATTTTTTTGTCTGTCTTGCAGCAGATGATCAAGAAATATTTACTAAATAAATGGTTGAAACTAAATGAAAATATTTGTACCTTGAACTATAGATATAACATTTTCTTTTATGAATTTTTCTCTTGCACAAAATAATTACAGAAAAATATGAATTACATTTTTATATCATCAAGGAAAAACATTGACATTAATAGTATTCTATATTTTAATGCACCATTACTCATTTTAGAAGAAATAGAAAAGAATTTTTTGTGTAAGGGACTTAATAATATACTCTACATATATCACTATGAAAACATTAAGGAAAGATACCCAGATGACTCAGACTTTCATTAAATTAATAAAATGAAAATATGGCTTTAGTAGATAAAATGTTAATAATAAAACAGTACATTTTAGAATTAATATCTAAAACACTGAAGGTCATATGTATATGGAATAAGGAAGATGATTTTATTCTCTTACTTTTATATTGCTATTTGGATTCCAAAGACATTTTATCCTTGTCATTTAGATTTAACCATTTTTATTGTATCTGTATATATATTCTAGTATTTATTTTCTTTCTAAGATGATTTTGCTTTTAATTTTAAAGTAAAAATAAAAATTTTAGTAGTATTGATCTTGTTAAGATATAGAGTAGTGAATTCTAAAATTCTATCTCTCTGAAAAAAACAATGAATAAGCTGGCTGGCAAAAACAGTTGGAATAAATTGTTCATGGTTGTGGAATCTCACCAAAAGATAACAAAACAACTGAATGTTTAAAGGAGAGAAAAATGCAAAATTTTGTAAGATGACTCTGTGGTATCTTGTCATCACCTAATACTCAATCTAACAGTGGTCTCAAAGCCCACATTTGTGGTGAAATTTCCTGGTACCAAAGGAAACAATAAAAGCTTTACTCTGGAAAATCTGTGAATGTGGATTTTGATTTACCTGGTGGTTTCCAGAGATAACTCAAAGTATTGCCTCTGTTTTATCACTTTGCAGCTTCCCAAGATCATATGACACTCCAGGTGACACTTGTCAAAATATTTAAATAAAAATATATTAGATGGATGCTTTTTCCTGAACACGGAAAAACAGCTGCACAAAATAATAGAAAATTTGAAGAGTTTGGAGAAGAATTTGGGGAAGGAGATACAGCTAACTCTATACCAGTGATTTCTGCATCCATGATTCCAACAAACTACAGATCAACAATATTTAGAAAAAGAAGCTGCAGCTGTAATCAATACATACAGATTTTTTTCTGTCATTATTTCATAACTGATAAAGTCTAATAATTGCTTGCACATATTATTTACATTCTAATAGGCCATTATAAAGAATTCAAAGATGATGTAAATTATATGGAGGTTATGTGCGGGTCATATGTACAAATAGGACACCATTTTATGTAAGGGAACCTGAGTATCCATAGATTTTTGTATACATAGGGTCTTTTATTTTTTATTTATTTTTTATTTTTTATTTTTTTTATTGAACTTAAATAGTATACATTTACACTATATTTGGTGCCCTCTCCCCCCCGCCCCCGTTTCCCCCCCCCCACCAATGGTTGGCCAGGTTAACCATGTCTTATTCATAATTTTACACATGTTCAGGTGAAGATGCTCCTTAATCAAGATCGGCCTTTCTCCTCTCCTATCTTTCCATTAAAACTTAGCTAGTATTTGCCCTCTAATATCTGGGGTCCTACTGGTATCCTTTGTGTTTTCTAGTTTGGGCATATTAGAGGAAACATGTGTATCTTCTCCTTCTGTGCTTGGCTGATCTCACTTAACATGATGCTTTCCAGGGCTTTCCATCTTCTTGCAAATGATATAATTTTGTTCTTCTTTATGGCTGAATAGAATTCCATTGTGTGTATTTCCCACAGTTTTGCTATCCATTCATCTGTTGATGATGATCTGGGTTGGATCCATATTTTGGCTATTACAAATTGTGCTGCTATGAACATAGGTATGCATATGTTGCTGTATTTCTCTGAATTCAACCCTTTTGGAAAGATACCCAGGAGTGGTATAGCTGGATCATATGGTGGATCTACTCCCACCTTTCTTAGGAATCTCCACACAGATCTCCATAGTGGCTGAACTAGTTTGCACTCCCACCAACAGTGTAAAAGAGTTCCTCTTTCCCCACATCCTCGCCAGCATTTGTTGTTGTTTGATTTCTTTATGCTTGCTACTCTCACTGGGGTTAGATGGAATCTCAGTGTAGTTTTGATTTGCATCTCCCTGATAGCCAGTGATGAAGAACATCTTTTCATGTATCTATTAGCCCTTTGTATCTCTTCTTTTGTGAAGTGTCTATTTAGTTCATTTGCCCATTTCTTGATTGGGTTGTTTGTTTTGTTGGTGTAGAGCCTTTTGAGCTCTTTGTATACTCTGGATATTAGCCCCCTATCAGAATGGTGGCTGGTAAAGATCCTTTCCCATTCTGTAGGCTTCCTCTTTAGGTTATTGATAGTTTCCTTTGATGAGAAGAAACTTTTTAGTTTAATGTTATCCCACTTGTTTATTCTTGCTTTAATTTCCTGAGCTTTGGAGGTTTTGTTGAGAAAGTTACTGCCTGTGCCAATATGTTGTAGTGTTGAACCTATGTTCTCCTCTACTAACTTCACCGTCTCAGGTCTAATTTCTAAGTCTTTGATCCATCTTGAGTTGATTCCTGTGCATGGTGAGATATAAGGGTTTAGATTCATCTTTTTACAAATGGTTAGCCAGTTCTCCCAGCACCACTTGTTGAAAAGGCTGTCTTTTCTCCAGCGTATGTGTTTGGCCCCTTTGTCAAAGATTAATTGACTAAAGATGTGTGGGTTTGTTTCTGTATCTTCTATTCTAATCCACTGGTCAGTATATCTGTTTTTGTGCCAGTACCATGCTGTTTTTACTACTATTGCTCTATAGTATAGTTTGAAGTCTGGGATTGTAATGCCTCCTGCGTGTTTCTTGTTGCTGAGAATTGCTTTGGCTATTCTGGGTCTTTTCTTTCTCCATATGAAGTTCATGATTGATTTTTCTAGGTCTCTGAAGAATGTCACTGGTATTTTAATGGGAATTGCATTGAACCTATAGATCAGTTTTGGCAGAATGGCCATTTTGATGATATTTATTCTGCCTATCCATGAGCACGGGAGATCTTTCCATCTTCCAAGGTCTTCTTCTATTTCTTTCTTTAATGTTTTATAGTTTTTGTTGTAGAGGTCTTTTACATCTTGGGTTAGGTTTATTCCTAGGTATTTTATTGGTTTTGAGGTTATAGTGAATGGAATTGTTGTTTTTGTTTCCTTCATTGTGGATTCGTTGTTGGCATAAAGAAAGGCCACTGATTTCTTTAGGTTGATTTTGTAACCTGCGACTTTGCCGAATTTGTCGATCAGCTCCAGAAGTCTTTTGGTTGAGTTCTTTGGGTCTTCCAGATAAAGGATCATGTCATCTGCGAATAAGGATAATTTCACTTCCTCTCTTCCTATGTGGATTCCTTTGATTTCCTTCTCTTGTCTGATTGCTGCAGCAAGAGTCTCAAGGACTATATTGAAAAGGAGAGGTGAAAGTGGGCATCCTTGTCTTGTTCCTGACTGTAGCGGAAATTCTTGCAGTTTTTCCCCATTCAATATAATGTTGGCTTTGGGTTTGCAGTATATTGCCTTGATGATGTTGAAGTACTTTCCTTCTATCCCAATTTTTTGCAGTGTTTTTAACATAAATGGGTGTTGGATTTTGTCGAATGCTTTTTCAGCATCTATTGCTATGATGATGTGGTTTTTGTTCTTGGTTCTATTTATGTGGTGAATAACATGTATTGATTTGCGTATGTTGAACCAGCCTTGTTTTTCTGGGATGAAACCGACTTGGTCGTGATGAATTATTCTCTTGATATAGTTTTGAATGCGTATAGCTAGTATTTTGTTTAGAATTTTTGCATCTATGTTCATTAAGGATATTGGTCTGTAGTTTTCCTTTCTTGAGGTATCTTTATTTGGTTTGGGGATTAATGTGATACTGGCCTCATAGAAGGAATTTGGAAGAGTTCCATCTCTTTCAATTTCCCGGAACGTGTTATGAAGTATTGGTATTAGTTGTTCACTGAAGGTTTTGTAGAATTCAGCTGGGAACCCATCTGGGCCTGGGCTTTTCTTTGGTGGAAGAATTTTTATTGCCGTTTCTATTTCTTTGGTTGTTATTGGTTGGTTTAGGCTTGCTATGTCCTCTTGGTTGAGTGTAGGAAGGTTAACTGTGTTTAGAAATCTGTCAATTTCATCCAGGTTTTCAAATCTATTGGAGTATAAATTTTTAAAGTAGTTTCTGATAATGTTTTGAATTTCTTCACTATCAGTGGTGATATCTCCTTTTTCATTTCTAATTTTGGTAATTTGAGTTGATTCTCTTTTTCTTTTGGTTAGGTTGGCCAGGGGTTTATCAATTCTATTAATCTTTTCAAAGAACCAACTTTTTGTTTTATTGATTCTTTGAATTGTTTTTTTGTTCTCTATTTCATTTATTTCTGCTCTAATTTTGATGATTTCTCGTCTTCTGCTGGCTTTGGGAATGGATTGTTGCAGAATTTCTAGATCCTTGAGTTGTGTCATTAGGTTCTTTACTTGGTGGTTCTCCATCCTTTTTATGTGGGCACTCTATGCGATAAACTTTCCTCTTAGTACTGCCTTCATGGTGTCCCATAGGTTTTGGTAGGTTGTGTCTCTGTTTTCATTTGTTTCCATAAATTTCTTTATTTCTTCCCTAATTTCTGCTCTTACCCATTCGTCATTTAGTAGTGTATCATTCATTCTCCATGAATTTGAATACTTTCTTTCAAGTTTCCTGTTGTTGATTTCTACTTTTATTCCATTGTGGTCTGAAAAGATGCATGGGATTATATTACATTTTTTTAATTTGCTGGTATTTTCTTTGTGTCGCAGGATGTGATCTATTTTGGAGAAGGTTCCATGGGCTGCTGAGAAGAAAGTGTATTCTGTAGTTCCTGGTTGAAATACTCTGAAAACGTCTATTAGGTCCATTTGGTTTATGGTTTCCTTTAGTTCTAAAGCATCTTTACTCATCTTTTGCCTCGAAGATCGATCCAGTGGTGTGAGAGGCGTATTAAAGTCTCCCAGAATTATTGTATTTGGGTCTACTTGGGATCTTATGTCCAGAAGGGTTTGTTTTACGAATGTGGTTGCACCCACATTTGGGGCATAAATATTTACTATCATTATATCTTCTTGGTGTATTGTTCCTTTTAATAAAAGGAAGTGCCCTGATTTGTCTCTTTTGATGTGTTTTATTTTAAAGTCTGTTTTGTTGGATATCAGGGTTGCTACCCCTGCTCTTTTTCGGTCACTGGTGGCATGGTATATCTTTTTCCATCCTTTCACCTTCAGCCTGTGAATGTCTTTGGCTGTGAGGTGAGTTTCTTGCAGACAGCATATGTTTGGATTATGTTTCCTAATCCACATTGCCAGTCTATGTCTTTTGATTGGTGAGTTAAGTCCTTTGACATTAAGTGATATTATTGAAATATGCTTTTTGTTTTCTGCCATTTTGTGTTCTGTCTACTCTTGGGTGTTGTGATCTTTCTTCTTTACTTAAATGGCCCACTTATTAACTTCCTCTCTTCTCTGATTCTGGAGTCTGCTTCTTTTTTCTTCCTTATGATTTATTTCTTTAAGAATTTTCTCTAGTGTTGGCTTTGAATTCATGATTTTTTTGAGATTCTGTTTATCCTGAAAAACTTTGACTTCCCCATTGATCTTGAATAGTAGTTTTGCTGGATAGATTAATTTTGGCTGGAAGTTATGTTCTTCCAGGGTCTGAATCACGTCGTACCAGTCTCTCCTAGCATTCCTGACCTGGGTTGTATAGTCTGGGGTGATTCTTATTGTTTTGCCTCTATATGTCACCTGTCCTTTTGTTCTCACTGCTTTTAAGATTCCTTCCTTGGCCTCTATGCTGGTCAATTTGGTTATTATGTGGTGTGGAGTGGTTTTTCTTTGGTCCTGTCTCAGTGGAGTTCTGTATGCCTCCTGTACTTGAAGATTCAAGTCTCTTTCCATATTTGGAAAATTCTCTGAGATTATTTCCTTGAAGATATTACATATGCCCTTGATCTGTACCTCTATCCCTTCCTCAATGCCTATTATCCGTAAATTAGGGCGCTTCATATTATCCCATAATTGCTGGATGTTTAGGTTTTGTTGCTGTAAAGATTTCTGTATATCGCTGACTGTGTTTTCGGTTTGGGATGTACTGTCTTCTAATATTGATATTCTGTTTTCCATTTCATCTAATCTTCCAGAGTTTCTTTCTATTGCTGTCTTCATTTCACTTATTGCCTCTTTCATTTCATTCCAGACCTCTTTCTGATTCTTTTTTAGTGTTTCTATTTCACCTTTAACCTCCTCTATACTTGTTTTAAAACCTTTCATCATATTGAACAACAAGATTCTGAACTCCCCTTCTTGCATTTCTAGTAGGTCAGTATTCGTGATTTCTGCTGTCTCTTCATAACTCCTGGTTCTCATATTTATAGTGTTCTCTGTCCTGTTTTTCTGATTTCTACCCATCGTTCGTGAGTAATGTGTTTAGTCAAATCTTAATATTAGGAGTTTAGGGGTATCGGCAAGTCAGCAGAGCCTTTCCAGTGTTGAGGGTGGGTGATGTGGGAGGAGCTGGGGTGATGGGTAAAGGAGTCAGATTAGGTGGAGGATATGTTAGGTTGAGAAGGACTTTAAGTATGATAAGGTAATAACTTGCTAGGAATGAGAGAGAGTTAACTACTAGGACTCTTGTTGTTAGTAAAGTAGTTATGGATATAAAAAATACTTTGAGTTTTAAACCATGAGGTATATTATGGGGAAAAGTTTTGGGAGAGAAATGTATGTAGGTTAGTGTGGGAAGGTTTGTAAATAGGGATCCTGGTAGGAGCAGACAGACATAAAAAAAAAAAAAAAAAAAGAAGAATCCCCACAAGATACCAAGACTATTATGTAATCCAAGAAAAAGGAAGGTAAACCAATCAAAGGAGGAGAATGAAAGAAAAGGAAGGAAAGAGGAAGAAAGAGGAAAAAGGAAGAGGAATAAAATAAAAAGAACTATCAGCCGTGTGAAATAAAAAAATAAGGCAAACTGTCTTGGTGCAGGAATCCGCGTGAGTCTCTGTGCCGATGTGATCCGGTCGCTGGTGGGCAGACAGAGTTCTGGTGGGTGCTGCTCGCTGCTTAGGATGCGGTCCTAAGTCCGTTTTTATTCCCGGATTATCTTGCCGTGGTAATATCGGGCAGGCAGCTCCTTGGACAGCTGCTAAAGCAGCCCGCGGCTCAGCGTTCTCACATAGGGTCTTTTAAAACCAACTCTCAACAGTTACTTAGTGAATAAGAAAAATAAAGCTTTTGAATAGCTTTTGCCTCCTTTGAAAAATCTAACATCTAGCAAAGTCACACAATTTGAGGCAACTTCAGAAATGGCCAGAGAATATTGCAAGCTATCATATTTTCACTTCTGACTCATCTTCAGGATGCAGGCAAAGAGGATGTGAAGGCTGTGGCAGATCTGTTTGTGGGCCTGCCTTAGCACTGAAGTAACACCTCAACACACAGAGTCAGTTTTTAAATACTTGCAGAGCTTTTTTGTTATTTGTGTTGTTTTAATTTCAGATGTTTAAAAATATATATTTTTACTAATCCAAGCCTGCTAGAGGTAGAGTATATTTGCAGAGATTTTTTTTTTTATGATTTAGTGAATCATAGACCCATTTCTTGAACTAATACTTACTGTTGTTTATTTTAAATTTGTAATTTTATTGTAGTCATACGTCTTATTGGGAAACAAAATGGTGAAGGCATGCATGGACACATCACTTATTTAGCCTTTCCCAATTTCCATTCTGTTCTCTCCCCCTTCCCTCCTTCTCATGTTTGGTCCACTGATAAACTGTTGTTTATTTTAAACACACAAACGTACTGTATATTGCAGACAGTACAGCAACTAAAAATTACATTTTTGTTAAAAAAGTAATAAGCTTCATTTTTAGAGAAGTTTTAGGTTAACAGCAAATTTGAGAAAAAAGTAGAGAGTATGCATCTACCTCCTGTGTCAACAAACTCAAAATTTTATTTTCTATCAGCTTCAGCAACTGAAAGATACAGTTGTCATAACTGATGTACCGACACTGACAACATTATTAAAGTCCATAGTTTATATTAAGATTTGCTCTTTGTATTATGTATCTCTGATAAAATATGATTAACCTTCATTATTGTAGTGTTGCATATTATAGTTTTATTGCCTTAAAATTTCTTTGTGCTAAGCCTATTTTTCTCTTTTTACCCCAAATTTTAGAAAATTCATATATTTTTACTGTCCCATTTGTTTTGCCTTTTCCCAAAATGTCGTGCAATTGGAATTTTATGATATGCAGCTTTTGCAGATTGGTTTTTTTCAACCTTGTTACATACATTTCCTTTGTGCCTTTTCATATATTAATGACTTATTTCTTTTCATATTATTTTTAAAAAATTTTTATTGGTGCATTTTAGTCATAGATCTTAATGAGTATAAGATGGTAGAGGTAGGTATACATCCACACCCCACTCATTTAACTCCTCCCCAGTTCCTTCCCCATTCCCTCTCCCTTCCCTCCTCATGTTTGGCTTAGTGCTTAACTTTGATATGTTGGTGAATGTCCATCATGGCTCATTTTTTATTTTTTAATAATATTCCATTGTCTGGATGAGTCACAGTTAATTTATTCATCTACTGAATCACATCTTGGTTACTCACTGTAGCAATATAAAAATATACACATGTTTTTGTGTGAACATACTTTTCAACTCATCTGAGTAAATTCCAAGAAACATAATTGCTGGCTTATAAGATATCTCTTTAGTCTTGTTCCAAAAGTTACACAGATGTTCTGTTCTAAAGTGGTTACACAGTTTTGCATTTACACCAGCAATGAATAAGACTTCTCATTTTTTTCACATCCTTACCATCATTTGATGTTATGAGGGCTTTGTATTTTGGCTACAATAAGTGGTATATAGTGTTATTCATTGTTTTTGTTTTTTATAATAACCTGATGATATATGACAAATCTTTTTATAAATTAAAAGGTAAATAGATACAGAAAAACACACCGCATAGATACTTATTTAAAAATATAAAAACATCTACATTAAGTTTAGAAAGGGATATCAGATCAACACATAAAAAATAAAAATTACTTTAATTTTAGAAAAGGCAGAATTCAATGCAAAGAAATTTACCAGAGATATAGGGCCATTACTTAATTATAAAGTAACCAATACTCCAAGAAGATATAATTATTCTTGATATTGCTATTAAATGATGGTACAACCTTTAAGAAATGGGACCTTAGAACTCTCACATATGGCTATTGGGAATGTAAAATGTTACCACTGTGTCTGATAATTTTTAAAAAAGTAAAAAGTGGAATTACCATATGGAGAAACTATTCTATTTCCAGTTATTTATACAAGGGAATTGAAAAGCAATGTTCAAACAAAATAAAAATAATCATAGAAACACAATAACATAGAAACTACCATGGTTTTTTTTTTTTTCAAATGATGAATGAATAAAAACAAATTTTATCCATACAGAAGTCTTGAGAAAAGAAATTAAAAATTTGTGAAGTTCATAGTCTAGAGGCACAGGCTCATTCAGTGATCTAATTATAGTAATGTAGAATAATTATGCTCCCTTCATCTCTTATTTTACTTACCTTTACTTCATTTCACTCCTTATATTACCAAGTGACAGTCCTTTACCCACTATGTCATGTCTATTTACTCAGAAAAAAATGGAAGGCATATGAACAGATAAAAACGTACACACAAACAAACAAAAACACACAGAAAAACAAACAATAGTTTGAAGAAACATCAAAAGTACCAAAAAAGAAAGATGAGAGAGATGGTGGTAGTAACAGACTAGGAATTTAGAACAATTAATATGCTAAAGGATCTAATGAATAAATTGCATACCATACAAGAACAAATGGGCAATATAAGCAGAGAGATGGAAATCCTAATAAAGTAATCCCTCTCCAACGCTAGTGATTTAAAACTAAAAAGAAATGAATGATGACTTTAATTGGCTTATTAATATACCTGATCTCGGCCTTTTGGCTAAGATCAAGTGTAGAAGCCTATCTCAGCGGAAATTGCTAATACTGAGAAGCAAAGAGAAAAAAACTGGTGAAAACAAAACAAAACAAATCAAAGAAAAAAAGCAATATATCTAAGGACTACAATCATACAAATGGTATAAAATATGTGAAAGAAGAAAATTAGAAAAAGAAAAAATTAGAGGGAGAAAAACGAAAGAAATATATGAGACAAAAATGTCTGAAAAATTTACCAGGTTAGTGGAAGACAACAAGTGGGTAAAGAAATGAATTAATTAAACACTTTCTATTTTTACTCTTGTCTTTCTTCCATACTTAACATGGAAAGACTATTACTACCAGGACTACCATCACTAAATATTAGAAATGCAAGCATTAGTTAATGTATACTGGTAGGGAAACATAGTATTATGAATCCAAGTATAGTTTAATTTTATGATCATCTCTTCATAAGGAATACAAGAAAAAAGAGCTTATCTGTATTTACTGATATTAAGGTACCAATTACTGTGCTTAAATTTTGTTTGTTTGTTTTTTTGGTGGTACTGGGGTTCCTGGAAGCCCTTCTACCTCCGGGCTACACTCCCAGACCCATTTTTTATACTTTTTTATTTGGAAACAGGGTCTCATAAGCCAGCGCGCGCGGCTGGCTTCGAACCTGCGCGATCCTCCTGTCTCTGCCTCCCAAGCGCGGGGATTACAAGCGTGCGCCACCATGCCCGGCTGTGCTTAATATTTTTAAAAACATGTTACATTTGTATTGGGTAAATTATATTTTCATTTCAAAACTATTGATAAACCCAGGCTCCCAAATACTTTTTAGTCATAGCTGTTCAGTTATGTTTTCAAGCTTATGTATTTTAAGTTAGAAATTAATATTCCTTATGCATCACTTGCTGTTATTCTTCTAAAATGTCATGATGGAATGCCCAGGAAAACACGCTGTAACTGTCTTTTTTGGTCAGCCATATGGACACATTAGTAAGCCAAGTCCATCTTCATTATCTGAAACATTTTATAGAACTTCACCCTTTTAGTTCTCTGAAATTATACTGTATTTCAGTCTCATTATTTCTCAGAACTGGTCCTACAAATCCACTTAATTTTTGGAATCATCAACTATTTAATCTGTATAAATATGAGAGCAAGTAAGACATTAATACCTTAAAATAATAGATGCTATTTTGAGGAATAAAATATAACTCTTAAGTCAGCTAACAAGGAAACGATTTCATGTTTAAAAATATTAGCTATACATAATAAAATTTTGAATTAAAGTACTTAAACCATTATAACTAGATAAATGGTTACTGAAATGTTATGAAAATTTGTATTATATTCAAAACTATTCACTAATTTCAGTACATATTGAAGATTATTTTATAATGGTCCACATCGGAAAGTAGTATGAAAATACAGAATAAACAATTATTAAAGAGTAAAAAGAGAAAACAATAGCATATAAATAACTTAATTAAAATATTTGATAATATATAGAAGTTTTTAAGTGCACAGAAAAATTGAGTTTACATTTTCACCATGGTTGTATCAATAGTTCCATAAAACTGGATTTTAATAAATATCAGATTTTTTATTATATTGTATCATTATTTACTGTGATCCTATAAAGAAGAAGGATGATAATCCTTTTTCTCCCAGAAACTTTTAGGTAATACAAATTTAATTAATTAGATGAACTCAAATTTCATTGAAAAATTCAGTTCTTCAGCTTTTTTGAGTTCAATGGATTTTAGAATCAGGCTAACCGTGTTACTTAAAATAAAAATCTATTTTCTAAGTAGAAGGTATAAGGTATAAAAATTCCTACTGAAAATCAATAACAAGTCAGAAGTGGTGACATATGACTGTAATTCCAGTACTCGGGAGGCCAAGCCTGGAATATCACTGGTTCACAGCTAGCCTCTGCAACCTGACAAGCAGCTTAGAATTTGCTTAAGAAAAAAAAAAAAAAAAATAGGGCTGGGGGTGTAGGTCAGAGGTAAAATGCCCCTGGGTTCAATCTACAGTACCAAAAGCAAAATAAAAAAAAATAATACAAAAAATATTAATTGCTATTGAATACACCAATGAGATATGCAAATGCTATCAGTTAAACTTTTCTTCTGAAAATTATTTTAAATCTCTCATTACATAATTTAAAATTATAGCAAGCCAAAACATAACGAAAATTAAAAATTTTAAAAAAAACTGCATATCACTATATTAATTCTAAGTAGACCGGTTCCTTGAGTACAAGTTTTACTTTATGTCTATTGAAGAAAATAAAGGATAAAGTTTGAAAAATATAACTGCCATTTTTTTTATTAAATGGATGTTACTTAGAAAGTAAGACTAAAGATTATAAAGCAGAAGAACTTTATATTTTGGAAAAATATGTTTCACAAATAAAAAATAAATCCTCGAGAAGCAAAAAGCCTAAGAATAAAGAAAAAAATATTGTTTACAATTTATATATCTGGAGATAAGTGAAAAAATAAGAGTGCTAAATTATTAATTCAAAACTTTGATGAAAGTAGAGATCCTAAATAAAAAAAGTTCTGTAATTCTGAAAAACACATAAATATAAACTGTTAAAGTAAAATACAGGTAGTTCAAAATCCTGGAATAGTGCAGTGAATTTTAAAGATTATTTCTTAAGTTCTACAATGTTCATGGAAACAATAACATTTGGTATAATTTCTAAATGGACATAATATTTTGTACTATTAGCCTAAACTTTAATTAAATATCTCTGATTATAAGCTAAAGATTACTTATTACCAGGGTAGTTTCTTTTGTACAAATATAAAACTTTCAAAATCAGAAGTATTCTTATTAAAAACTAGATGTTTTAGCAATTACTCAAAGAAATATATGTTCATGTACAAATATGCCACAATAAAATCTATTATTTTGTATATTTAAAATACAATAATGAAAAGGTCAATCACTGTATTATTCACAAGACAAAAATGTTAATTTATGAAATAAATGATTTATTTTACATAAATAATTTTAATACAATTTTTATATATCTTGAAATTGTAAAAAATATATTTATATATTCCAACTTCTACCATCTAGAAATACTGGTAATTTTTTATTAACATGATATATCTTATCTTTCAACATGTATTTAGAGGAAGACAAATAATAGTCCAATCACAAGATGGAGAGTTTCAAATAAATTTATAAATCAATATAATGTCACAAATGCTGTTAGAAAAATAATATATTTTATTTAAAATGAATCATGAATGAGTCGGGCGTGGTGACCCACACCTGTAATCCCAGCATTTGAGAGGCTGAGACAGAAGGATCCAGATTCATGACCAGCCTCAGCTATTTAACAAGACCATCTGCAACTTAGTGTGACCCTGTTTCAAAACAAAGAATAAAAACTAGGGCTGGGGTGTAGCTCAGATGTAGAATACCCTGGGTTTCATCCCCAGTACTGCAAAATACAAAAACAAAAACAAATTAATTATGAATGAGTTAAAGGAATAAAATTTATTGTGAAAATATTACTCATCTTTAAATAGTCATAAATACATTATTTCTGACAGTGCTTTTTTTTTTTTTTTTTTTTTTTTTTTTTTTTTTTTGATGGTACTGAGGTTCCCGGAAGCCCTTCTACCTCCAAGCTACACTCCCAGACCTATTTTTTTTTTTTTTTTTTTTTTTTTTTTGAAACAGGGTCTCTTAAACCAAGCATGGCTGGCTTCGAACCTGCATGATCCTCCTGTCTCCACCTCCCAAGCGTGGGGATTACAAGTATGCGCTACAACTCCCAGCATCTGTCAGTGCATTTTGTGCTGCTAAAATGAAATAATAGAGAATAGGCAATTTTCCAAGAAAAGAAATTTATCTCCTTTGATTTCTGGAGGCTGGGAGTATAAGATCAAGTTCCTGAATCTGACCAGGTTTTGTTTTGTTTTGTTTGCTTTGTCATATCACAGAAATAAGGAAAGTAAAAAAAAAAAAAAAAAGCAAGTTGAGTTTCTCCCTCATTTTTATTTTGATAAACATAGGACTGAGATAAAAAGACATCACTAGCCACATTAAAATTTCACACAACTTTTAAATTTAAATTTTATTTTATTCTACAATGCTAGGTGTTCATACCAATGTCTGTGTGTGTGTGTGTGTGTGTGTGTGTGTGTGTGTGTGGGGTACTAGGGATGGAACCCAGGGGCATTCTACCTCTGAGCTACATCCCCAACCCTATTTTTTTATCCTTTATTTTGAAACGGGGTCTCACTGAGTTGCAAAGAGCCTCATTAAGTAGCTGAGACTGTCCCGGAACCCAGATACCTTCTGTCTCAGCCTCCTAAGTGCTGGGATTACAAGCATTTGCCACCATACCAGGCTCCTATGTCTGGAATATGATAGGAAAGCACTATATCACCTCTGAGCTACACCTCAGTCCTCAAATTTGCCCTTTTATAAGAGCACTGATCCTACTTATGATGGTGGAGTCCTCTGAACTAATTTCTTAAATGCTGTTACAATGACAATTAAATTGTGCTGTGTAATTTAGAGGGCATAAACATTCGATCCATAGCCTTGTTTCTAAAATATTTTGTTTTAAATTAAATAGAGTATTTTTTTCCTAGCAGCTCTACTTATTTTATAATGACACATTTCAAATTATTTTCAGGTATTGACTCCAAAATTACATATATGTAATTTTTTTCATTCATTCCTATCTGACCTCACATTGGCCCATTAACAATTTTGAAATATTTAAGTGTATAATATTAACCATTTTATGAAATAATAGTTTCTGGTATCCTCCAACTTGTGTGCTGGTATACAGATTATATTATTATTTATTAGATTATATAATCAAGACCTTCATTATTTTGATGGTTTCACTCTTTTGGGAACTTTACATCCTACAATTCTCAGTATATTATTATATTTTTCCCCAATCATGACTCATGGGTACTTTTTTTCTTATTAATCTGAGAAAAATACAACTCAGACACTTATAAATCTCTAGTAACATTTTTCAGAAGAATTTTGTGGCCTTATTTCTAGTTTTTTAATTGTACAGAAGAAATTTAAAATCAAGTTACTTTCACTGACTATAAACATTCTAGAATATTTAGCAATTCCACCGAGAGTTTTGTTATTGTTATTGTTATTATACTGAGGACTGAATTTAAGGCTATTCTCCCTTCAATATGTCTAGCCCTTTTTAATTTTGTTTGTTTTTAAATAAGGTCTCACTAGGATGCTGAGTGTCTTGTTATGTTACTGAAATAATTGAACCTATAATCCTTCTGTCTCAGGCTCACAAGTGCTGGGCTTACAGGTAGGCACCAATATATTCTGCTCCAAAATACATCTCAGTATTTAAGAAACATAAACTGTTTCTTAAATAAGGTGTTGCCTTTTGATTATAAAGTCATATCTGAAGATATAATTATTTCTGTTTTCTTGCCCAGGAAAACAAATTGTTTTTTACACTGAATTTCTCTCATATTTTCCATAATAATCATCTTGTTTATAGTTTTGTTAATGCCATTGAATTTTACAAAACTCTTTTGGGATTTATTTTCTAAATCCAACCCACCATGCTTTTTTATGTGTTTATAATAATGTTTATTGTAATTTCTTTTCAAGAAAGATAATTTATTTTTCTCAATTATTTTATAAACTCTAATATATATTAAAATTAAGTGTATTTGAAGAAATAAATGGCTCAATATAATATTAACCATTATTATGAAGTACATATTATGTACATAGCTTTAAAAATCTTATACTAAAGGCACAAAATATACATATATTTATTCACTCAAAAAAACTATTTGAGTGAACTTCACACAAAGGTGGTAGTGATAGGTACTAGAACTTACGCTAGTATGTAACAATATAAAAAGGTGTAGATTTGCCTTCAAAAAATGCATAAACCATTAATAAAATAAAGATTCCAAAAGAAAAGCATGTACATTTTATTTGATGTTAATATTTTTATATATCATCTGGGTGTAGTGGCACATGTTTGTAATTTCAGTACTTGGTAGACTGAGAAGAAGGATTGCATGTTTGAGGCCAGACTTAGTGAGACCCTATTTCAAAATAAAAAAATAAATCATTGCTTTGGGGGTAGCTCAGAGGAAGAAAACCTCTGAGTGGTTGAACCTCAGTACCACACACACACACAAACACACACGCGCACACACACACACACACACACACACACACTCAAAAATATATTTTTAACTTGTACACAGAAGCCTTTTTATATAAGATGTGAAGGTACAAAGGAATGTATACGTCTTGTAATTTATCTATTATTTTAACATGAATAAGTTATAGAAACATAACAAGATAAAGGAAAGAGTATTTTGAATTAAAGGTGGTAAATTTGAGAAAGTGACTAAGAAATTCTGGAGAAAAAATGGAAGATAAAGTTTATGTTAGCGGCTGGGCGTGGTGGCACACACTTGAATCCCCATGCTTGGGAGGTGGAGACAGGAGGATCGCGCAGGTTCAAAGCCACCCGTGTTGGCTTAAGAGAACCTGTTTCCAAATAAAAAATATAAAATAGGTCTGGGAGTGTAGCTCGGAGGTATAAGGGTTTCCAGGAACCCCGGTACCACCAAAAAAAAAAAAAAAAAAAATTTGTTAGCTAATATTATATTACAAATGATTATCTGCATTGACTCCCTGGTTCCAGTAATAAGAATATTTTCTTCTTTCTGGTACAAAAAGGCCATTTTTTTCCCACAGAAAATGGTGCTTTCTTTTAATGTAAAAAGATAGATGCCTTTGTGCATTTGCTGTTTAAGTGCCTTTAGTTCAAAATAGTCAGTATGCCAAAGAGCCATTTTGGGGGCAATACCAAGTGTCCAGATTGAGAATGATGTATTCACATGTGTAAATAATGGTAGTATTTTTATTAATGAACATTAGTCTTCCTCCACATATCTTCCTTTTCTTTCTTTGCATGGCTAATCTCAATTAACATAATGTTCTCCAGGCCTTTCCATCTTACAACAAATGACTTGATTTTGTTCTTCTTTGTTGTTGAATAGAATTCCACTGTGTATATTTCCCATAATTTTATAAACTATTTATCTGTTAATGAACACCTAGATTGATTCCATAGTTTTGCTATTGTGAATTGTGCTGCTGTGGACATGGTTATGCATATATTATTGTAGTTACCCTTTGAAAAGATACTCAGGAGTGGTATAGCTGGATCATATAGTTGATCCACTCCCAGTTTTCTAAGAAATCTCCACAGTGATCTCCATAATGCCTGAATTAGTTTGCACTTCCACCAACAGTGTAAAAGAGTTTATATTTCCCCACCTCCTTGCTAACATTTACTGTTATTTAACTTCTTTATGCTTGCCATTCTGGATGGGATTAAGTGGAATATTAGTGTGAACTAAAAGTTTCTGTTCATTATAGAAAAGAGCTAAGAATCTAAAGAGAAAGCCTACATAATGAGAGAAGATCTTTACCAGTTATTCATCTAATAAAGGACTAATATCCAGAATATACAAAGAACTGAAAAGACTTTACACTAGAAAAACAAATAACCCAATCATTAAATGGGCCACTGGACTAAAACACTTCACAAAAGAAGAGATACATATGGCCAATATATACATGAAAAAATGTTCAACATCATTAGTAGTCAGGGTAATGCAAATCAAAACGCATTAATTTTCCTTTTAGTTTCCTTTGGGGTGCCTTTGGGGTCTTGTTGAGAACTATTTTACTTATGCCTATATGTTGAAGATTTGGACCCATCTCCTCTTCAAGTTGATTCAAGGTCTCTGGTTTAATTTTAAGTTTTTTATTTATCTTAAACTGACTCATAGCAGGATGAGAAACTGGGATTTATTTTTTTATTTTTTACATATGATTAGCCAGTTATGCAAACACCATTTGTTGAAGAGGCTTATTCCCAATGTGTGTTTTTGGCCCCTTTGTCATAAATCAAATTCCTGTAAGTGTACAGAGTTGTTTCTGAGTCTTCTATTCTGCTCTATTTGTCTATATGTCTGTTTTTGTGACAATACCATGCTGTTTTAATTACTGTGGCTTTGTAATATAGTTTTAAGTTAGGTATTGTGATGCCTCCTGGCTAGTTTTTGTTGCTAAGAACTACTTTGTCTAGTGTAGGTTTTTGTTGTTCCAAATTAATTTAAGGAATAATTTCTCTATGTCTGTGAAAAATAGCCTTGGTAGTTTAATGGATATTATAATTGATTCTCTAGATCACTTTTGAAAGAATGACCATTTTGAAGATATTTCTTCTGATATCAAAGTGCATGGAAGGTATTTTTAGTGTCTAAGGTTTTTTGTTTCTTTTTAAAATGTTTTATAATTTTTCTTGCAGTGGTCTTTTACCTCCTCGGTTAGGTTTATTTCTAAGTATTGCATTTTGGGGTAATATTGTGAGGGGAGTGTTTTTTAGATTTTTTTAGTTGATTTATGGTAGGCATACAGAAAAGCTTATTTTTAAGATTGATTTTGTATCTAGACACCCTGATGAATTTGTCGATCAGTTCTATAAGCCTTTGGTTGAGTTTATTAGGTCTTCTAAATCTAATATGATGTCATCTGCAAATAGAGCTTTAGTTGTTTCTTTCCTATTTGTACTCCTTTGATTTTTTTTTTTTTTATCTTGCCTTACTGCTCTGGCTTGAGTTCCAGGTACTATATTGAAAAAGAATGGGGATAGTTGACATCCTTGTTTGTCGTTTTTAGGGAAGCTATCTCAGTTTTTTCCATTGAATATGATGTTGGCTTTGGGCCTATTGTATATTGCCTTTGTGATTTTGAGGTATTTTCCTTATATTCTGATTCTCTTCAGTGTTTTTAACATAAATAGTTGATGGATTTTGTCAAATGTTTTTATCACATCTATTAAAATCATCATGTGATTTTGTCTTTGGTTCTGCTTCTGTGGCAAATTACATTAGATTGTTTTTTATACATTGAAACAAACTTGAATCTCTGGGATGAGCCCTAATTGTTCATGGTGTATAATTTTCTTGATGTGGTTTTGAATGCTTATTACTAGTATTTTTTATTAGCTTTGAATCTAAGTTCATCAATGACATAGGCCTGTAGTTTCCTTTTCTTGAGCTGCCTTTATTTGATTGGTTATTAATGTGATGTGGGCTTCATAGAATATATTTGGGAGAGTCACATTTTTTTCCTACCTAATGGAATAGATTGAAGAGTATTGGGATTTAGCCCATCTATAAAAGATTTATAAAATTCACCTGGTAATCTATTGGATTTTCTTTGATGTCAGGTTCTTTAATGCTGATTCAGTCGCTTTGATTCTATTGGTCGATTTAAATTTTTATACCTTCTTGATTCAATTTATGAAGGTTGAATGTTTCTAGAAATTTGTCCATTTTTAAGGCTGTACATATTGTTGGATTATTAATTTTCAAAATAGTTTTTATAATCCTATTGATTTTCTGCTGTTGGTAGTAATATCTCCTTTTCATCTTTTATTTTTCTTTTTTGGGTTGATTCTCTTTCTTATGGTTAGGTTGCCTAGAGGTTTATCTATCTTGTTTACTTTTTCAAGAAACCAAATTTTGGTTTTGTTGTTTTTTTGTATTGTTTTTCTATTATCTATTGATTTCTATACTGATTTTGAGATGTGCTATTAGGTTATTTATTTGATAATTTTCTCTTCTAATGTGAGTACTCAGTGCTATGAATTTTTATCTTAATACCAAGTTCAAGTTGTCTCAGATATTTTGATAGACCATGGCTCTGTTTTTATTTGTTTCTAGAAATATAGTAAATAGTAAATTTTGAGAATAAAACAAGAATACTACGTAGGACATCTATCTATCCCAAGAATTGGTGGTATCCAGACTATTTGGAAATAAAAATGGAGAGAATTTGGGAATAAAAATATCATAATTTAGCTGGGCGTGGTGGCACACACTTGTAATCCCAGCATTTGGGAGGCTGAGACTTGAGGATAGCGGTTGGCAGCCAGCCTCAGCTACTTATGAGGTCCTCTGAAACTCAGTGAGACCCGGTTTCAAAACAAAGAATAAAAAATAGGTCAGGGGGTGTACCTCGGAATGTCAAATGCCCCTGGGTTCCATCCCCAGACCCGCAAAAAAAAAAAAAAAATTGAAAATCTATTTAATAAATAAACACTAAATATATGGTTATTCTGCTTCTTTTATACACAAACACAAAAGGAGAGATCACCTCACGAGAAAAAAATAAACACAAATATTTTGATGAGAAAAGAGTAGCATTTCAAAAACACTTAAGAAACTGGAAATTATTTTTCTTAAAAATTTGATCAAGAGGACATCCAGAAAAATGACAACTGAGGGAAGCAGCACATCTCAATCATGCTGACACTTGTTTTTTATACATTCAAATATACAATAATAATTTTGGAGCAACTTCACTTTTCAAAGTTGTCAAAGATGAAGATGAATCATTACAGTTGTCCTTTATTTAAAAAGTACATGTTCATCTCTGATTATGTATATCTATGAATGTTGTATATTCCATTATCAGAAAATGTTTTGATTCCAAGTCAACTAAATCAGGTTTACATTGATGTAAGTAAAACACAATTTTTGAAGGAAGGTGTGTGTATGCCATAGCTTAACTGCACAATGCTAGTATCTGTGACACAAGCACCGTATTTTGTGCTTTTCTATCCTTAATTTTGAGATTTTCTTTATTTCTTCTTTTGAAGTGCCATAATTATGAGACATGTGCTGTTACTTGAGGCATTCACATCTGACTGAATGCCTAAAAATTAAGAAAAATAAGTAATTCCTTTCTTTGGTTAGCTTACATTAACTTGTTTATTACTTATAATAAGTATATTTTTGTTATAATTGAAGAAGGATGAAAGAAGCAAAGAAGGTATATTATTATATTCCATTCTCCAGACTTGTTCAGATACCTAACTAAAGTTCAGTTAAAAAAATATTAAATTGCCAAACTATTCCTGAGCTGGTATAATATATCCTTCTGATTTAACAAGTCCTTTTTATATGAAATGAATGAATGAATGCTACCTATTCCTAAAACAAACCATAGTTTTTATTAAAAAGAAACAAAGTGGTAATTCAAAACATAATTTTGAAAACGTATACATTTAACCTACTTATTCAGGACAAAAATGAATAATTATAGAATTGTGTTATTAAAAACTCAACACTAAGGAAACAAATAACCCAATAAAAAATGGGCAAGTGAATTAAATGTTTTTTATTACATGATTTTGTTGGTAAAATTTTTTGTCTTATTTGCTAAGTACATTTACCTAAAATATACCAAAAAATGAAAATATAAAATCTCCAAACTAAAAGTATGCCTCGTTAATATTATAAATTATAGAAAACAAGTGACCACTAATAATTGGTGAATTAGAAGAGAAAATCAACATAGTTTAACCTAATTTAATGAATTATATATCCTTAAATTAGTTAACACTTATGTATATGTATATAATTAACACTTCATATGTATATGAATTATTTTTCTATGATTATCATTAAACCCAATTTTATTATAAATTAATCTTAAATTTAGATTTTGAGTAAATCACAAAGCATTAAAATAAGGTCTTAAATAATAGTAAGGTGTGTTTAAGCAAAATGCTATTTTAAAGTATATTAAAATATTAGTAAATAATTGCTAACTCTCAATATTTTGATTAAAATATTGTGAGAATAAGTAATATTTTGTTTCATTAAAGCTAATCTAAGCTCTAGGCATGGTGGTATATGCTTGTAATCCCAGCACTTGGGAGGCTGAGACAGGAGGATCGCACAGGTTCGAAGCCAGCCTCATCTACTTAGTGAGGCTCTCAGCAACTAGGTGAGACCCTGTTTTCAAATAAAGTATAAAATAGGTCTGGGAGTATAGCCCAGAGGTAGAAAAGCCCTGGGTTCTATCTTCAATACCACACACATAAAAGCTAATGTAAATTATTGCTGATTATATGCACACATTGCATAGTATGTGGTATTAATTTCAAGTATGGCTGCAACAAAAAAACATATTTAGAAGTATTTGAAACCAGAAGTATTTTACACCCTACTAAAAAGTTTAATGAGAAATCAATATTGTTAACAAAACAGTATTATGCAAAGCAATGTGTGGATTCAATATAATTTCTGTCAAAATACTACTTGGTTTCAAAATATAATACAAAGTTAAGAAATTAAAACAGCATTGTATCAACATGAACACAGACCCATGAAGAAGTGAAACAGAATAGAGGTCATGAAAGTAGACCTGTGTCCATAGAGTCATCTGGTTTTCAACAAAGTGCTAAGAAGCCACATTGGAGATAGGGCAATCTTTTGAAAAAATGGTTTTGGGAGTATTTAATAGTTATATATAGAAATATGAAACTAAATATCTATCTCCCATCAGGTACAAAGATTAAAACAAGTTGGGCCTGGTGGCACATTAATCCGAGTTTTTGGGAGGCTGAGACAGCAGGATCACAGTTTGTGGACAGCCTCAGCTACTTAGTAAGGCCCTCCGCAACTTAGTGAGACCTGGTTTCAAAATAAAGAATAAAAAATAAGGCTGTCAGTATAGCTCAAAAAATAGAATGCCCCTGGGTTCCATCCCCAGTACTGCAAAAGAAAAAAAAATAGATTAATTCAAAATAAGACCTAAATGGAAACCCTGAAATCATGAAACTACTAGAACATAGGGGAACTTCTTCAGGACAATGGAGTAGGCAAATATATGCACTTGTGGTCCAAAAATGATACTGTAAAACTACAAACACCTTAGCATGAATAAAGTCAGGGGCATCAATTTTGATGAGTGGTCACTCTATTATATACTGCTATGATCTGAGAGAAAAAATAAAGCCAATATATTGTTAGAATATTTTTGCTGGATGTCATAGTTAAATTTTGTATGTCAACTCTGCTATGCTATGGCACCCAATTGTTTAGTTAAATGATAGTCTATATTTAATGTGGAGCTATTTTAAGGTGAATAATATTTATAATCAACTAATTTTAAATAAATGTAGCTTCAATAAGACGATGGATTTTGTCCAATCACTAAATCTGTAGAAGGCCTGAAAGAAAGAAACAAGAACAAAAATGAGGTTCCTCAGAGAAGAAGAAATTCTATATCTAGATTATAATATAGAAATACTACTTGAGCTTCCATCCTGCTGGCCTGCCTTATAAACTTCAAATTCAGAAATACAACATCAAGCCGGGCGTGGTGGCACACACTTGTAATCCCCACACTTGTGAGGCGGAGACAGGAGGATCAGGATGGCGCAGGTTCGAAGCTAGCCATGCTGGTTTAAGAGACTGTTTCCAAATAAAAATATAAAATAGGTCTGGGAGTGTAGCCCGGAGGTAGAAGGGTTTCCAGGAACCCCAGTACGACCAAAAAAAAAAAAAAAAAAGAAAAAAAGAAATGCAACAACAACAACACTTACTTGAGTTCCCAGCCTGCCAACCGTTCTTACAGCATTTACAACTGCCAGGCCCCACTGATGTGTGAACCAATTTCTTAAAATTAGTCCATATATGTTTGTCTATGTCTAAATTCGAATGGTCCAGCACCCCTGGAGAATCTTAACTGTTAGAGGATTTTGTACCAAGGGAAATTTTAGAGGAAGAAAAACTGAAGGATGAGGCTTTCTGAATTAGTTTTGAAATTTTTGAAACAGATTCACTAATTGGTGTATTTAAATACACCAATTATTTTCTATTTACCAGTATATTATGGCAAATATATGAAAATCATCACTCTTGGATTCTCTAAATATGTATATGAGAGAAGGCTCTGGATATCTATGTATTTTATTTCTTAGAACTTTTTTTAGTCCAATGTATATAATGTGATTGGGTCTTTGCTTCTAACAATGCTAAAGTGCAGAAAGAAAAAGATAAACTCAGGGCTTCAAATTCCCAGCATGCATGACCCGAAAGCCTTGATGTCTGCCCAGAAAGAAAGAAAAAAAAATACTTATCTCCTGTAGCCATAGAAATGAGATTTCTGAAAACAAAACCCAGAGGCACATCCTGTGAGTGGCTGAAATAGGAAGCAAATTGAATTTGTAACCTTGCAGGATATCTACTCTTAAAGTAAGTGCATTGATTGGGAAGGGATGAGATCCTGAAAATGGGAATGGAACACATGGGAAGATACAAGTGAAGGACACTGAACCTATAAATTTGCTGTGCCCTCATATGAGAAGGGTAACCTTGTTTGTCTGAGGAATCTATAACGTTTTCCCCCTTAGGTAACTGCCTTGCAAGATATCACCGAGCAGAGCCCAGCCTTACCACCTTGCCATGCTACTAAACTTACAACTAAAGGCCCAGCCAAAAGGTGAGGTGCAATATTGGTTCATGAGAAAATGTATATACTTCATTACAAAAGAACTGCATAGCTTTCCAAATATATACAGTAGAAACCTGGGGAATATGTGTGAGATAATAATTTGGATCTAAACAAAATTATAAGTATGGGTTTACTAAACAAATTCTGGATGGAGCACTGCAACGTAAAGGACTAGAAAAGTATCTATCAGCTTGTTTTGTTGGTTGGCTAAATACAGACTAAATGGTGACTTACATTAAATAAAAACTGCCACAACTACATTAGTATACTCTAGAGGAAGTTCACTTTAATAGGCTATAAAATAAGTTTTCTAAAGTTTGGGAGAGAGTAGAATGTTAGAGTGGATTTGTCACTTAAGCTTTTTTTAGACTCTGAGAGAACACAAATTTCATCATAACCAAAAAGTAAATTGATGGGAGAAGCCCCAGTATCCTTGAAGACCTCTGTGGTTATTTTCAGCAGATAAGAAATTACAGTGGGAAGTTTTGCCACTGGGTTGGGATCCTTAAATACAATGGAGATAATTTGATTTCAGGATGGTAGATATCAAGTGGCAGCACTTAATTATAAAAGACATGGTAGATGTATTCATCATTATGAGCAGTAAAATCCAAGCAGTGATCCTGGAACCTACGGCATTGGCTAGTTGATCATGGTATGACTAAGATACAAATAGATAGTTTTATTAAATCCTGCTCATTCTATATAACTGGAAGAGTGCTTATTAAGATAACAAAAGTCTAACTTAAATCACTCAGAATAGTGGTTCATGAGTCAATCCTTATATTTGAATCTATTTACAGACCCCAAACTCTTGAATCAAGAAGTCAGGTTTTTTGAGAAAGGCCTTCAATAGGCATTCTCAATTTTAAACTGCTAACATTCCTTCCATCTTCACAAAAATATCTGCAGCTTTTATCCATGGTGGCTATGCACTGGTAAAAAACATAACTGGACATTCTGAGAATATTAGGACACATATTCTGAAATGATACTAATTCCAGAAGACCAAATTTATTGTAGGATCAGAGTAGAAGTTTAAGAAAATCAGATGAATAGTAGACGTGTGGTTCAGTTTCATATTACAGTTGACCAGACTCTTTTCAAACCCATTCTATGGTTTTCTTTCCCAATTCTAACATTTTTAATTAAAAAACATACCCAGGAACAGACTGAATGTCCACCAAGGTACTCTGACATGTGGAATGAGAATTATTTTGGTAGAAAAGATCAAAGAGAAGCCATTAGAACTGCCTCTACATAGAAAAATGACAAGCACAAAAATATTACTAGAAGGATTGCAGGTATTAGTACCACCATCAAGTACTTAAAAGATACAGGGTTGAATATTTCTGCCATATATTCTCTTGTTTCTTTCTGGCTTATACAATGGGTAGTTATGACAATAAAAAGAAGAAAATGAAGTGACATTTACTAGAAAAAATCAATGTGCAATTATTTTAATTCTGTATAAAAATTCAATAAATTAAAATAACATGTATTTGTAATCGCAATTTTCATAATGAGAAAATCCATCATATTTTCACTTGATTCTCTGCTCAAGAATTCATGGTGCTAAATTAATACATAGCATTTGATCTAATCTGAGATTCAGAGTCCTTTTCAATGTTCCTTCTTATCTACGAAGACTGGTGACTACTTAGTTCTTTTTGGCTGTAGAAATGAGTGCTGTGCTACTTCTCTTTTAATTCTCACCTGGGGTTTTGTGAGCTCCCAGGATTTCTTACCAATTCTCTGCCACATTTCTCTCTATATATAAATTATAGTAGGTTTATTCTTTGAAGACATTAGAAGTATCTTTCTTCCCTCAATATCCCTGACCTTTCTTAAGGCTTCATCAAGGATAAATTTTTAATAACTTTAAGTAAACTAATTAGAAACATTAATTACTACAACAGAAGTTATCTGCCATACAGCATGAATAATCCTGAAAGTGATATCACATCATGCAAGTCAAATGCACATTCAGTGGGAGAGGATTATACACCCAGCCCATATACACCAAGAGTGGGAAACTCGGGGCTCTCCTAGTGGTCTGTCACAGAGAAGTAAAATGTGGGTTACATATTTAAAACAAAATGTGAAATTAGTAAAATATATCTGTTATAAATAGAATAAAATAAAAACAGTTAGAGATAGGAATTGGCAAATGTCCTGAAGACAGACTTAAAAGTGTGTTAAGCTTGTAATCCTAACATTTGGGAAGCTGAGACAAAAGCATAGCAATTCGCAGACAGCCTCTGCTACTTAGTGAGACCCTTTGCAACTCAGTGAGACCCTGTTTCAAAATAAAGAATAAAAATAGTTTGGCAATGGTGAATTGTGCAGCTGTGAACATAGATACACATGCATTATTAATTTGATAGTTTGGTTTCTTTCCTTTAGGAAGGAAAGTGGTATTGCTGGATTATATGGTAAGTTTGTTCCCATTTTTTTTTGTGTGTGTGTATATATGTGGTACTGGGGATGGAACCCAAGGGCTTTTCTACATTCTGGACTATACTCCCAGACTTATTTTATATTTTATTTGAAGACAGGGTCTAACTAAGTTGCTGAGAACCTCACTAAGTAGCTGAGGCTGGCTTTGAACCTGTGCGATCCTCCTATCTCAGCCTCCCAAACATAGGGATTACAAGAGTGCGCCACCACGCCTGGCTTCATTTCCATTCTTTTGGGGATCCTCCATACTGTTTTCCAAAGTGGTTGCATTAATATGCAGTCCCACCAAAAATGTATTAGAATTCCCATTTCTCTACATCCTCGCCAACATTCATTGTTTGTGTTTTGAATGATTGTATGAGTACAATGTACCAATAAAAAAGACTTAAATATAGGGTTAGGGGTGTCGTTCAGAGGTAGAATGACCCTGGGTTCAATCCCCAGTACTGCAAAAAAATCATAATTTTTAAGACAATAATGTCTTTAAGACATTGAGTTCTGAAAAAGATGTTAAAGGAGTAAATGTTCAAGTAAAAAATTCTTAAAAACAATGCAATAATATTGACATGAATAAAGATTGCTTACCTCAGAGATAATGTGAGATAATGTAAGAAATTTGAATAGCCTTGATAATTAGGGATGTAAATTAAAAAAATAATAAAAAGTTAATAATTGAACCAAGCCTGGATGTCATAAGGAATGACAGAAGAAACCAATACAAAAAAAAAATAATTCTTATTTTGTGTGACTAATTCATAAGTAATAGATTTAGTTTAGTAGTTTCTGAAGGGTGATATAAAGATTGCCATAAAGATATGCATTAAAGCAACATGAATTAGCTGGACTTGGAGGCACATGCTAGAAATCTCAATATTATGGAGTATGAGACAGGAGGAATCTCAGGTTCACAGCCTGCCTCGGCAACTTAGTGAGACTCTGTTTTAAATTAAAATAATAAAATAGAGCTAGGGACATAGCTCAGGGGTGAAATGCCCCCAGTACTACACATACACATGCACACACACACACACTCACACACACACACACACACACACACAGAGAAATAAATTTATTATTTTATAGCTTCTGGAGGTCAAAGTCCAAAGTGGTTCTCACTCAGCCAAAATTAAACTGTTAGTATTTTAGCATTCCTTCTGCAGGCTCTATTGAAGATTGTGTTTTTGCCTTTTCTAACTTGTATAGGTGCTCACATTTTATGAATAAAAGGATAAAGAATTTCTTCTACCATGTTCCAAAATCAGCAGCAGTAGATTGAGTTCTTATATGTGTTTATTTGGACTTATTACCCCTCTCTCTCTTCAAATTTAGAAAATTCTTGTTCTCTAATGAATCTACCCGTATAAATCCATATAATCATTTTATCATAGACTCAGCTTATTGTCGACCTTAATTTCATCTGTAACCTAAATTATTACTTTGTTGTGTAACATAATGTATTCACAAATTCAGTAGACCAGGATGTGGATTTCTTTTTATGTCCATTATTTTTCCAACACAAATAAATAGAAGATGAGCCATTCAAATTATGAATGCTTCAATATATTTAACTTACTATGGTTACTTAGTATCATATACCAGTTTATTTCTATGGCACTAAAATCATTATTTTGACTCATTTTAACTTTGTATTAGTCTACTTGACATGTTTGTACTACACCTTGAAAGTTACTACATACATTTTATAGAAAAAATACAATATTGTACCCTTAAAGTTAAAAATGTTATTTTTATGAGCTCTGAATAAAGAATACACTTTTACTCTGATGCTCAGTGTGTATCACCATATGATTTATTTTATACTCTGAGTTAATCTCACAAAATTCTTAAGTAAACCAGAAAAAAACATAATTTTTTTACTTTATTCAGAATATTTTATGTTTTTTTATAACTAAGATAATGGTACTACAATTTTATACCTTGACAACATAGAAAATATTTGTGCATCATTGATATTGAAGCATCCAACTATTGTATAAGATGCTGTGAGCACCACAGATGTCAGCAGGTGAATTTTTAATGTTCTCTCTCTATTTTCTTTTGCATGTGAACAACTCTGTACACAAAAATGAATGCCTCATTAAAATTTATCATTTTCTCAAGGTCAAAAATAAAAAGCAGTCAACTCAAATTATGGCTGTTGTAGACTAGAAATGATGTGCTTTAAAGTAAGATTAAAACCACTCCTTTCTCAATTTAATCTTAACGTTTTAAGTGTAAATGAGAAAAATGCACATATTACCAGTCACAAAAACATGCAATTATAATTTTGAAATGTACATAAGTGTTATTTACTTTAAGAATAATAAAAATGATTTTAATATGTATATTGTTCATATTACTATTGAACTTGAGAAACATAATTTATAGTTGATGTCAGAGTATTCATTCTTTCACAAAAAGCCTTACTTGTATCAAGAACTAGAAATCCACTTTTAAAGTGTCCTGGAAAACAAGTGGCTTAATGTGATGAAATGGAAGAAACACTTAGAGGATTACTTAAGGATATAGGAAAGATAAGCAACCTAAGATCATCAGAACAATTGTTAAAAGAGCTTTGGAGAGGAATTAATTTTATAATATATTCTTTCATTTTTCTTTTTCTTCCTTTTCTTTTTGTACCCTCACTCCTACCAAAATTTCTTTTCCTGTTTCTTATCCTTGTTTTCTATGTCTTTATACATTCACAATTCATATAAGCAAAGCTTCTTAATCCTATCTAGGAAACAGTTTTATTTTGCTTATGATAACTCCAGAGCTGCATCAAAACAGGTACCTTGAACAGATTCACTCATTGAATACTTTTGTATATCTGTTGAACACTAATCATTGTTTAAAAGTTTTGATGTACGTCAGTGAAGCAAAAATCAATCTAGTCTTCATATATTTTGTATTTTAATGTAGAGGTACAGACCAAAATCAATAGACAATGAACAAAATGCATGCTATGTAACAATAATGAGCATTATAACAAAACTGAAAAATGATTTAGTCATAAGAAATAGGTTTAAGAGTAAGAGGAAACTTGAAGTGGAGTGATTAGAAAAATTATATTTGTCACTTTTTCGTGTACTTAAGTTAATCTACAACTCCATTTAATTTGATGAAATCAGATAACGTATATGGTATTTTTCAAATAGTCATGTCCTAGCCACATTACACACTAATAATATAGAATCCTCCATATTAATATAACCATCTGGAGATGTGCAGACATAAATGTTGCCCGGTATGACTGAATGGGGAAAAAAGCTGTGAAGTGGCAAGAGATTAGGTTGTGAATGTTCACTATTATTTGCCCTGTTCTTTATACTTTTTGATTTTAGAAATATTTTTGTAAAAATACTGTACCCACACATAATTTTTCATATTTAATTTAGGGCACTTTCATTGACTGTATCTCTTATTTCACCTACTTAAAATAACAAGAGTTTTATTTAGTGCATTTATGAAAAGGATAAAAAATATTTAATGTTTTTTACTGATCATTTTTTTTTGGTAATTTTGTAGTAGTGAATGAGTACTTTAACCACCAGAAATATATCTAGGTTTAGAAAACAAATTAACAATTCACTACTATAAATTTAATTGTTATTTAAGGATGCTTCTGTTATAGGATAAGCAATATCTAAAGTATTTTTATGGGTCAGATTCAATTAATACCTACTTATAGCCACATGAGACTACCATTAATTGTCTGATATAATCCATTTGCTGGCTATGTACTGTCTTGTATCCTTTGAGAATTTTAATCTACTCCATTTTTATATGATTTTTTCTGTTAAACTTAAAAGCCTTTTTTATATTAACCATTTAATTTAGTACAAGAAAATTGGTCATGTTTATGACTATTGGAGCACATTCTAAAAATTGCATGTCCATTTACTTCATGAATATAGATAACTACTCTAGAAAACTCATTTAGGCAACAAAAATTATTATTTCCTTTTTTTTTTTTTTTGTGGTGGTACTGGGGTTCCTGGAAGCCCTTCTATCTCCGGGCTACACTCCCAGACCTATTTTTACATTTTTATTTGGAAACAGGGTCTCCTTAAGACAGTGCGCGCGGCTGGCTTCGAACCTGTGCAATCCTCCTGACTCTGCCTCCCAAGCGCGGGGATTACAAGCGTGCGCCACCATGCCCGGCTATTTCCATCTTTCTACAGTAGATTATTCTTAATTCTCTACCTATTTTGAAAACATGAATAATCCTCCTAAACTTTTTTTTAATCTCTTCATCTAGGTTCTTAGAGAAAATTTTTTGAATTAATACTTAAATGAAGATTCTTTTTGACCTATCAGTGGAGACACACATGTTATGATGTAGAAAATCCATTGGCTAAAGTTTAAGAGCTATACAAATCTATAATAAAATGGAAGCCTAGTTTTTCTTCTACATTTAACTAAAATAGATTGAATAAATTTGTCTTTACTTTCTTTTACTAAGTTTCTTGCATTAGGGCAGAATGTTACTGATTTCAAGTAACAATCAGATAATATAAATACTTCTATTTTGGAACTTAGGAGCTTATTTTATCTTGAATGTTAGGAACCCATGGAATTCAGTCTACACAATACTAATAGCAGAGAGGTCCTCTAAGGGCTCTATTACTGGCCTTACTGGCAATGAAGTGACATACTCATGTATGCAGTGAACACTCCTGGAAGCCATATACCATTCTCATGTGAGTGAATCCTGGTGTGCTGCTCCCTATTTGAGTAGTTCTCTATCACCCAAAATAAGACCGATAACTCTATCCTATGAATTATACTTTTCATGAATTTGGACAGTTTTGATCAATACCTAGTATAAAGTTAGCACTTTTTTAAAAATATATATTCCAAGGATAAAACCCAATAATAACACTATTTTACCAAATTTCAGTCAGCATATATTATTAATGCAGATATTTCTAAAATTATATGAGCTGATAGACTATAAAGTTTTAGTAGGACTGCGAATATAGTAACTTATTTCGTACTATCTCCAGTTGCCCCAAACCAAATAATTATTATTGATTTTACAGTTTTGGATAGGCATTGAATTTACCTGAAAATTTCCACTGACTGGACAGTATTTATTGAGTGGGTTACATTTTTTTTTCTTGAGTTTCTTTCTTTGAAGAGAGAATTTTTAGGATTTTAACAGTGTAGTCTACTAACTTCTTTTAATGGCAACCAAGTCCAAGTCTTGCTTCATTGGATAAGGCAACACGAGATACATTCAAGAGTTCTGTGGGAGAATAGTAAATATACAACCATTTCATTTAACAAGCATGCAATCTTTGGATGCACTCCCAGATTGAGATTACAAAGAAGGCAATGGATCTAAGATTATGATATTGGACAAATATTTGGATTATACCTTTAATATGCCTTCTGCTCAAGAGAAAATAATATGATTTCCAACACTGAAACAGGAGGTTCAGCAGAACATCTCTTATGAAATTAGAGAAGTCAAACAAAAATCTCTATGCAAATAGAAATAAATTAAACCTCTTGGCTCCATAAATAAGTAAACAAGAATTTTTACAAAAAAGTACCTTAATGAAAAGTAATAAGGTTTATGTATTCTGCAACCCCAGGACCTAAAATAGAATCTTGCATATATTCAGCACTTAGAGAATGTATTTTATTACTTGAATAAGCTCAATCACATTAACAAGTGCTGGTGGTTGAGCAGAATGCAAAAAAAAAAAAAAAGACAGTCACAAATGTTTATGAAACTCCAACAGTCTAAATTTTATAGTATCTGTTTAGTTCACTTCTCATGAATACTTAAGCATGATTCTTTCTGTACTGAGCAATACTGATAATACTAATAAAGATGTACTGGGCTATATACAACTCAAGTTGGATTGTCAAATTGAAGAGCACCTGCCACCTGATCTCTCCTGTGCAGTGAGGGTTTAAACTGTCTTCTGTCTGCAGCAAAACCATCTTTAGAAAGAACATATTATGATATTTTAGAAAACACTGAAATTATGACATATTGATATATTTTATTCAGAGAAAAAGTTATTTTCCTCTTTCTTTCTGGCATCCTACTCTAAAAATAACTGAATTGAAAAGTATAATTTAAAAATTACTTCAAATAAACTTTATAGAATTATTGATGTCATAATGCTAACATGAAACTACAGTAATTGATTTATGGGTCCTATAAATAATAAATATCTGTGCTATATTAAAAATATATAATAAGCCAGGCATGGTGGCGCACGCTTGTAATCCCAGTGCTTGGGAGGCAGAGATAAGAGGATCGCGCAGGTTTGAAGCCAGCCGCGCTGGCTTAAGAGACCCTGTTTCTAAATAAAAATACAAAATAGGTCTAGGAGTGTAGCCCAGAGGTAGAATGCCTTCCAGGAACCCCAGTACCAAAATATATATATACCTTTTTTAGTAAGATAACATTATTAACTGTGCTTTTGTGGATTTTATACTGACTGAAAATAACAGAGTACTTACAAAATTTATTTTGGTCAAAGTCACAAAAATCTTACGTTGAGGAGGCAATGTGGCTTCAGCATAAAAATTTGTTTTGAATCAAACACACACACACACACACACACACACACACACACACACACACATCAACCTACAAAGTAGGTGTAAAGTATGAGGCTTTTTTCTGCTGTCTCTTATGTTAATTAAATAGGTGAATCCTGAAACATTTTTTGTGTAAATGATTTTTTTAGGAAATGTGCTGAAACATTGAAATTTGTACAGAGTGGGAATTAGGAAAGTATAGGGTGTGAAGACAAACAAATTTGAGGCATCAGCTGAAGAATAGTTCTAGTTTCATCTTGTTCCCAAAAAGAGCTTAGTGGTAGAGAGTGAATCAATGATGTTATCTGAGAAGGGACAGCAGGGAAGGAAAAGTGGGTCCTCTTTTCCTTCCTCCCTCTCTCCTCTCATTTTTTTTCTAGCACTTTCATTATTTCAAACACCACACCATCTTCTGGGCCCGTCTTATTTATTCCCCTTCTCAGTCATTTCTAGGATCACTCATTTCTTTAAGATAATCTCATTAGTTTTATTGGAGAATAGTAATTGAAACCATAATCCAAGAGGTTTTTTTTGTTTTGTTTTGTTATTTTGTTTTGTTTTGTTTTGTTTTGTTTTGTTTGTACTGGGAATTAAAAACAAACCCAGGAACATTTATCTTTGGGCTATTTCCCAACTATTATACAATTTATTCTGAAACAAAAATCTCACTAAGTTACTAAAGGCAGCTTTCAACTTTCAATACTCCTGTCTTAGCTTCCCAAATACTGGTATTGCAGGTCTGTACCACCATGTCTGGCCAAACAGCTATTTGTTCTTATTACCAATGGAATGTCATTACTTTTAGGTATCCTCAGCTGATTGAGCATGGAGAAACATGCATATACTAAACTCTGTATATATGTATATAAATACTTCTGATGTAATACTTACCTGATTTAAGCTAAACCTGATTTTATACTGGTATCTCCAATTAGAATCTATTTTACCTGGGTAGTTGCATTTTTTCTCCATACTTACCTGCAAATCCTTCTTCAATCTGAGGACATACTTCAGTAGTTACAATACAGTGTTCATGTGCATTTCCTTTTGAATTTACATTATAGATTATTCATTTTTAGAATTATATTATGTTAGCATGTTTTTCTTTGGCTTCAGTAAATTTTTAATACATTTAAATTCTTTTGTCACAGTCTGAATTTCTTTCTACATTCTCCAGTCTCCTACGTTATGTTTAGAAGTTGGCATATTCCACACAGTGCAGAAGAGTTTCTATTTTCCAACATCCTTATCAACATTTATTGTCATTTGACTTCTTGAATATTGCCATTCTGGTTGGGTTTAGTTTTGATTTGCATCTCCCTGATTTCTAATGATGTTAAAAATTTTTTTTTCATGTATCTATTGGTCACTTGTATTTCTTCATTTATGATGTGTCTATTCAATTCAGTTGTCCACTTCTCGACTGGGTCATTTGTTTTTCTAGTATAGTCTTTTTAAGTTCTTTGTATATTCTAGGTATTAGTTCTCTGTCAGAGAAATAGCTGGTAAAGAATTTGTAGGCTTTCTCTTTAGACTCTTGATGATTTAATGTGATGAGCAGAACCTTTTTTAGTTGGATGTCATTACATTTATTAATTCTTATCTTAATTTCCTGAGCTTTGAAGGACTTGTTGAGGAAGTTTCTACCCGTGCTTTAATGTTAAAGTATTGAACATATGCCCTCCTTTAATAGATTCACATTTTATTGTTTAACTTCCTGGTGTTTGCTATGAAGATAGGTGGGGAGGTTCCTTAGAAAAATAGAAATGGATCCACCATAGGATCTGGCTATATTGCTACTGAGTATCTTTCCAAAGGGTTTGAAATCAGAAAACTATAATAATGTACCCATGTTAGCAGCACAATTTACAATAACCAAATTATGTAACAAACCTAGGTGTTCATCAACAGATAAATGGATTACAAAATTATGGGAAATACATGCAATACAATTCTACTAAGTAATAAAGAAGAACAAATTTATGTTACTTGCAAGAAGAAGGAAGGGTGTGAAGAACATTGTGTTACATTGGATAAGACAATCACAGAAAGTCAAGGATCACATATTTTTTTAAGATGTAAAGGATAGAGACTAAATGGAAGAAAAGAGGAATTCAAAATAATAGAGGAAAATCTCAGTGGAGCCAGGAAGAAAATTTAAGGATAGTGCAGGAGAAAGACTGAGGTTTATTAATAAAAAGACCATCATATGTGTGAATATAACAATGTCAATATGCATTGACATTGTATTGGGAGGGAGGGCAATGGGGAGGCAGGGCTAGGACCAAGTGCTGTGTGCATGTATGTCATTTTTAACATGATTTTCTATTAGGATGTAAGACTATAATGTACCAATAAATGCACATAAAAGTTTTGGCATATGCTAAATCTTCTCATGCCATAATATTTTTTGAGTTTAGATAACTGCATAATTTATGTGTCAATCATTAACCTACCTATATTATAGTTTTACTGATCAAAACAAATACCCTGCACTTTTCTCTATTTAACCTTCCCTAGCACCCCTTGCCCTGTTAATGAACCACTGTTACCATCTTTATATCTTTGACATTTTCAAAATGTCATATAGCTGAAATGATGAAATGTGCAAAATTTTTAGACTGATTTTTTTCTCTTACTAGTATTTGCTTCAAGTCCATTAATGTTCATTCATGTCTTAGTAGGCCATTTCTTTTTATAGCTAAATAATACTTCCCTGTAAAAATATACCACAGTTATTTTATTCTTCATCTATTTAATAATATTTCAGTTGTGTCTAATAATATGCAAGTTTTTATGCAGATATAAATTTTCAAAGCATTTTGGTAAATCCCTGAAGTCAGATGATCATATGGTAAGATGAAGTTCAAAAGCTACAAAAATATTCTCCAAAGTGACTGTAGCAATTTTCAACCCTATGGGCAATGAATGAGAGCCTTTAATGTTCAATGTATTTTCTAGTAGTTGTTACTAATGTCTTATATTTTTTTGAATTCTGTACACTCTCATATGTTTGCATTGATGTTTCATTTTTATATGCAATTTCTTATTAAGAAATAATATCAAGCACTTATTTCTTGTTATCTATATATCTTTTTTTTTCTTTTTTCAGATTTTTAGCCCTTGTTTTAGTTGTTGTTTTATTGTTGAGTATTAATAGTACTTTGTATATTTTACTTACATGTCCCTAATTAGCATGTGTTTTATACATATGGTCTCCAGGTGTGTTAATCTTTTTATTGCCTTAATATTTTTTGCTTAGCAGAAGTTTTCAATTTAACTAAAATCTGACTACAAACATTTTCCACAGAGATACTTTGGGTGTGCTTTTCTAGAATTTCAACATCACGCACAAAATTACTTAGATCTGCTCCTATATTTTCTTTTAAATTTTTAAATTTATTTTATTTTATTTATTGTTTCACTGAATCATACATCTAAATGGGACAAAAAAAAACTTGTGTATATATACATGCACACATCACCCCATTAAATCCAACCCCCTCACCATTCTACCCCCTCCCCTTCCCTTCCTCCATGCTTGGCTTGGTGCCTGACATCAATATGATTTTTTATGTACATCATGTGCTTTAGAGTGTTTCCTTTCTCTTCTCTCCCATAACCTCAGTTAGGTTCCCTTGTTTGCTCCTCTATAGGATCTCATTTTTCACCTGGAGTTCTTCCTATGACCCATTTCACCTTAGCTTTAGCATATTAATGAAAGCATCATTTTTCTTACTTTTTGTGATGGACTAACCTTGCTTAGCATAATGTCCTCCAATTCCATCCATTTCCCTGAAAATGATATAATTTTGTTTTTTATGGCTGAGTAAAATTCCATTGTGTACATGTCCCATAGTTTTGTAATCCATTCAGCTGTTGATGGACATCTTGGCTGGTTCCATAGTTTGGCAATGGTGAATTGTGCAGCTATGAACGTAGATACACATGTCTGGTTTGCTTTCTTTTGGATAGATACCCAAAAGTGGTATTGCTGGGTCAAATGGTAAATTGGTTCCCATTCTTCTGAGGATTCTCCATACTGTTTTCCAAAGTGGTTGCACTAATTTACAATCCCACCAATGTTTTAGGGTTCCCAATTCTCCACAACCTCACCAGCATTTGTTGGTGTTTGTGTTTAGAATGATTGCCATTCTAGTTGGAGTTAGGGGAAATCTCAGGGTAGTTTTGATTTGCATCTATTGACCATTTGAATTTCTTCTTTCATGAAGTGTCTATTTGGCTCGCTTGCGCATTTTTTGATTGGAATATTTGTTTTTATAGTGTTAAGTTTCTTAAGGTCTTTGTATATTCTAGATATTAGTCTGCTATCTGAGGCATAGGTGGTAAAGTATTCTCCTATTCTGTTGGCTTTCGGTTGAGGATCCTGACAGTTTCCTTTGCTGAACAGAAGCTCTTCAGTTTCATGCAGTCCCATGAACTGATAACGCCTTTTAGTTTGTTGTGCCTTTGGGATCCTGTTGAGAAAGATGTTATATGTGCCTGTGTGTTGCAGTGTTGGACCTATGCCCTCTTCAAGGAGCCTCAAGGTCTCTGGTCTAATTTCCAAGTCGTAGATACATCTTGAATTGACTCTTGTGCAGGGTGAGGAATTGGGATTAATTTTCATATTTCTACATATGGTTAACCAGTTTTGCCAGCACCATTTGTTGAATAGACTATCTTTCTTCCAGTGTAGGTTTTTGTCCCCTTTGTCAAATATCAAATGGCTGAAAGTGTGTGGATTTGTTTCTGAGTCTTCTATCCTGCTCCATTGGTCTAGGTCTATATATCTGTTTTTGTGCCAATACCATGCTGTTTTTATTACAGTGGCTGTGTAGTATAGCTTAAAGTTAGGTATTATGAATCCTCCTGCATGGTTTTTATTACTGAGAACTACTTTGGCTATTCTGTTTTTTTGTTGTTCCACATGAATTTAAAGACTGACTTTTCTATGTCTATAAGGAATGATCTTGGTAACTTAATGGGTATTGCATTGAATTTGTAGATCACTTTTGGGAGTGTGGCCATTTTGGTAATATTTCTTCTGCCTACCCATGAAAAGGGAAGGTCTTTCCATCTTCAAAGATCTTCAATTTCTTTTTCAATGGTTTATAAATTTCTTTATAAAGGTCTTTATCTCCTTGGTTAAGTTTTTTCCTAAGTATTTTATGATTTTGTGGAAAATCCTGAGTGGGAGTGTTTTCCTGATTTCTTTTTCAGTGGATTTATGGTTAGTGGATTTGTTGAGATTGATTTCATATCCAGACATTTTGGTGAATTTGTTGATTAGGTCTATAAGTCTTTTGGTTGAGTTTGTTGGGTCTTCTAGGTATAGTATCATGTCATCTGCAAATAGTGAAAGTTTGAGTTCTTCTTTTCCTATTTGTACTCCTTTGATTTCCTTTTCTTGTCTTATTGCTCTGGCTAGAGTCTCAAGTACTATATTGAAGAGAACTGGTAATAATGAACATCCTTGTCTTGTTTCTGTTTTTAGGGGAAATTCTCAAAATTTTTCCCCATTTAATATGATGTTGGCTGTGGACTTATTGTAGATTGCCTTTATGATGTTGAGATATGTTCCTTCTATTCCAATTCTCTGCAGTGCTTTTATCATAAATGGATGTTGGATTTTATCAAATACGTTTTCAGCATCTATAGAAAATGATCATGCGATTTTTGTCTTTGATTCTGTTTATAAGATGAATTACATGGATCGATTTTTGTATGTTGAACTAGCCTTGCATCCCTGGGATGAACCCTACCTGGTCATGGTGTATGAATTTCTTGATGTGGTTTTGAATGCATGTTTTGATAGTACTTTGTTTAGAAGTTTTGCATCCAAGTTTATCAAAACTATAGGCCTGTAGTTTTACTTCCTTGAATTGTCTTTATTTGGCTTTGGTATTCATGTGATGTTGGCTTCATAGAACGTATTTGGGAGAGTTTGAAATAGACTGAGGTGTATCGAGATTAGTTCTTTTATAGAGGTTTTATAAAATTCACTAGAGAAGCCATCTGTCCTGGGCTTTTTGTTGTTGTTTCAATCTCTTTGGTTGCTATTGTTTGGTTTAAATTTTCTATGTCTTCTTGACTCAGTTTAGAAAGGTTGTATTTATATAGAACATTGTCAATTTTCTCTAGACTTTTAATTTTGTTGGAGTATAGTTTTTCAAATTAGTTTCTGATAATCCTCTGGATTTCTTCACTGTCAGTATTAATAACTTTTTCATCTCTTCATAATGTGGATTGATTCTCTCTCTTTTTTTTTCATTAAATTGGCTAGTGGTTTATCTATCTTTTTAATTTTTTTTGAGAAACCAGCTTTTGATTTTGTTGATTTTCTGTATTTTTTTTATTCTTTACTTTGTTTATTTCCACTCTGATTTTAATTTCAACAAGTTTCTCTCTTCTACTGACTTTAGAGTTAGATTGTTCCTGTTTTTCAAGGGCATTGAGTTGTGTCATTAAGTTATTTATTTGATGATTTTCTGTTTTTCTTATGTGAGCACTCAGTGCTATAAATTTTCCTCTTAACACTGACTTCAAAGTGTCCCAGCAGTTTTGATATGTTGTATATCTATTTTACTTTGTTTCCAGAAATCTCTTGATTTCACACTTTACTTCTTCTATGACCCATGCTTCATTCAGAGGCATGGTATTCAGTCTTCATATGTTTATGTGCTTTCTCTGAGTTTTCTTATAGTTGATTTCTAATTTCATTCCATTATGGTCTGAAAAGACACAAGGAAGTATGTCACAATTTTTTAATTTGCTAGTGCTCACTTTGTGGCCCAGGATGTGGCCACAAAGCTAAAATTAATTAATTAATTAATTAAAAATTTGAAGATTCCTTAACAATAGTCACTCAAATGGGCCCCAGGTTTCCCTCCACATCTCTAAGACCTAAAAGTGTCTATCAGCTAATTGTCTCATTATGGAGAAATGATAGCAAAATTTTTGGCCATTCACCCTTGAACTCAACTCAACTTTTATTTCTGCGCCTCCACTCCATTTGATTCATCTTTTCTAGGTAAGGAGATTGAACTTGTTGGTTTCCTATCCCTTATTCTCCTGTCTCAGCCTCTCAAGTACTGGGATTACAAACGTGTACTACAAAATCTGCTTAAACTAAAATTCTGTATGTAGTTATTATTTCTTGTGTTTGTGTGTGTTTTACTGGAAATTAAGCCAGTGGTGTTCTACCACCAATCTATACCCCAAGCCCTATTTTTTATTCATTATTTTGAAACAGTATTGCACTAAGTTGTAGAAATCCTAAGTAGCTGAGGTTCACCATAAATCTGTGATCCTCCTGTCTCAGTCTCCTAAGTACTGGGATTATAAGCCTGTGCTACCACACCCAACAATTTTTTATTTTTAATTATTTTATGTCTTCATACTTCTTATAAATGTTATCACTGATTCTTTAGTAGATTTTTCTGCATTCATATCTATGTAGGGGAAATCAATGTCTTTCCTTTCATTTGTAAAATTATTTCTTTTCTTTCATAGTAGACACTGAGTTAGGATTCATTGATAAATTCCAAAGTACTTCTCATGCCTAATCAAAAAATAATTAAAACCTGAAGATTTTTAAAGGTACTAAGTATAATTTTCATAATTTATCCTGTCTTATAAGTCTATTCATCAAAACTATATGCAACTATTTAAAGAACACTTGGCATTTATTATTGCAGAAACTAAAATAAATACAGAGATATATTATTGCATTTAGTGATTTATTTATTTACATATTAATCTGATACATACTGAGAAATATAATTACTATCTACAAATAATCTTGAATCATTTAGAAATTTTTGTTAAGTTATCCATCTACTTTTTGAGTGAATATTTAACATAATAAAATATATAAGCTCAGTAAGAAAAATACTTATAATAGCAACATATGTAAAATGTGTTCATTAAGGTGTGGAGGCCTTTAAGAAGGCATATTGCAGAACAAAAATCATAATTTCTGAAGTGATTGAAAAATACTGACTCTTCTTAAAAGAGGGTAATGCTCCCAACCTGTACTAATATGAAAGAATTTAAAGTTATTATTGGGGGGTCACAAATAAATTATATGTAGAGGAAAAAAGAGCTTTTTAAAAAAAATAAATATTTTAAATGAGATTAGCAACTTTCAGAGAAGAAACTGTTAAACATAAACTGTGAGAAAAGAAAGAAAAAGTGAATATAACAAAAAACTAATTCATAAAGAAATTTTTGAGTATATGTAATTCAATCTCCTTAAATTTGTTAAAGAGGAATTTAATTAATGCATATTTACACACAATTCAAAGGTATAGAAACATTTTAAAGCACATATTTTGCAAAACTCTTTAGTGAAGGTGGCTCATATATACTCATTTCAAAAATCACCTGAATCTGTTACTTCAAAGTGAAGTTATGAATTTTAATGTTTAGAGTAAGATTTCTTAAGAAGATAGAACCTCTTAAGGGGTAAGTGCTTACCACACATAGTTTGATTGCTTGAATCTGACACTTTTCCAACACTTGAGAATTTTCTTTTGTAAACAATGATATTTTGCAGAGCATATCTGAAAACCATGTACAAATTCTTCAACAGCACAAGAAGAAATAGTCCTCTGAGTCAAAAACAAAAAATTAGGTATTTATTCATAGATGCTATAATTATAGTTTAGTTTTCTAAATTTGATTATTTATATTGATATAATATCAGCTAGAATATATATTTTTAGTGGAAATACCACTATAATTTTTGTTTCACATGATCCATGCTTAATATGAATATATGAAATTATTACTACCACCAATTAGTTACTGACAATATTTAGTTGAGCATTACTTTCCTAATTTAGCAGATTTAAGAATAAGAAAAGAAATTTACTTCATGTGGAACTTAACTTTAAATAGAGTGCCTATAACTGACTTATTTACAAATATTTTGACATTTTGGGCCATCAGGAAAGAGAATAGAAGTAGAAAAGCTTTGGAGGTAAAATATTTGTGACTGGTAAAGGAAAGAAAATGTGGGTTTGGGAAGGGAAAGCCATTGGAATATAATACAGATATGTAACCAGTGCAGAGGTAGAAGGTCGGGAGATTTAATATGAGAAGACTCAGATTTCAGAGTATCTGTGAGAATTTCTCAGTCAAGTCAGTGAAAGACCTCATGTAAAGACTGTTAGTACAGCTTATACCCACCTTCGATGGAACTAATCTAAGTTTTGACATAATTGCTTTGCTCTGTGCTTTAGTTGGATTTTTTGAGGATGTGACCAAAATACTTAACAATCATAACTTAGAAAAGAAAAGGTTTATTTAGAGCTTATCATTTCAGAGGCTTCAGAGGTCAGTCCATGGTCACCCATTTTAAGGCAACAGAATAGCTTGGCAGCAGGGCCTCCAAGCATGGTGGAAGATAAAAAGCCATGCTTTTTGCAGCAAGATCAGAGAAATTGAGCAAGGGGACAGGAACAAACACATTCCCCAGGGCTGTGCCCCCAGCCATCCACCCCATTCAGCTACGTCCTGCCTCAAGACCTAGCTGTACTTTCTAACATATGAGGTTTTCTGGAGGACATTTTAAGTTCAGTCATAATATCCTGTCAGTGTCAAATCTCATACAGCTATTGGAATGCATGCTACAGCTTTAGGCAATCTGATAACTACATGGCATCCAGAAAATTCTTTCTTAAGGGGAGATAGGAGAAGTACACTATTGGCTGCCACAGACAACTTTGTGGAAATAGAAAAAATATTGTTCTTATTGATAAGCAATTATTAAAATTATATTTTATTTTATGTTTATTATTTACAATTTATTTTTAGTATGTGTCCATTATTTGGAATTAAAATCAGTAGCACTTTACCACTGAGCTACATCTCCAGTCCTTTTCTCTTTTAATTTTATTTTCAGTATACTTTTATTGGTGTATTGTAATGATAAATGATAGTAACATACACTCACATAGCACTTGGTGAGTTTCCCCATGAATCTCACCTTACTCCTTCTCTTTCCTGTACATGATATTGAGATTTACAAGAACTTCCTAAATTGCATAGACTAGCCTTAAACTTGTGATTCTTCTGCCTCAGCCTCTTTGATGTCTTCATTTAAAAGCCTGTCTTACTCCTGGGTATCATTCCAAAGGGGTTAAAATCAAAGAACTACAGTAATATATATATATCCATGTTCATAGCAGCACAATTTGTAATAGCCAAAATATGGAACCAACCTAGGTTTCCATCAACAGATGAATGGATTACAAAATTAGGGAATTACACACAGTGGAATTCTACTCAGCTATAAAAATGAATAAAATAATGTCATTTGCAAGAAGATAGAAAGACCTGGAGAATATTATATTAAGTGAGATCATCCAAGCACAGAAAGAGAAAGGACTTATGTTTTCTCTAATATGCCAGAATTAGAAAGTACTAGGGATACCAGAGTGACTCCAGACAATGGAGGAGAAACCTTATCAAAGCTAGGATGGAAGGATAGGAGAGGACGAAGGCTGAGGTTGACTAATGAAGGAGTAACATCCAAATTTGTGTAAAAATATAAATACAGCATGCTTAACCTTGACACTCATTTTTGGGAGGGATAATGGGGAAGGAAGGAGGGTACCAAGCATCCTCTTAATGGATATCATTTTCAGTATGTTCTACACACAACAAAAGAAGAAATAAGATGCTTTCCCAAATATGCTAAAGCTAAGGAGAAATGAGTAACAGGAGGAATTCTAGATGAAGTAAGCGATCTTACAGAGGAGCAAATAAGGTGCCCTAACTGAAGGGATGGGGGTGTAGGATATTCTCTAAAGCACATGATGTGAGCACCAGCAGAGCACCTTCACAGAGGCAGCAGCCCCAGGCTCCAGCACAGCCCCCGCCCAGCACCAGCGGAGCACCAGCCCAAACTGTAGCCCCGGGACCTGACATACACCAACGTGGCAACAAAATCCAAAAGCTCTTTCAGAGACCCAGGAATCACCAAGACCCAGGAGTCACCTCTGTGCCTGACCAACAGCCGCAGGTAAGCCTCCCCGGGGCCCGGAGGCTCAGGCTTCGCTCTTTCGAGAGCCCCCTAGGCTGTTACCAACTCCGGCCCCAGCCCAGCCCAGGCCCAGGCCCAGCCCAGCCCTGGCCCAGCACCAGACAGCACCTTCTCAGAGGCTGCAGCCCCAGGCTCCAGCACAGCCCCCGCCCAGCACTGGTGGAGCACCTTCACAGAGGCTCCATCTGTAGGCTCTAGCACAGACCTGGCCTAGGCCCAAATCTGCGCAGTCCCATCCAGAGGATCTGAGGAACAGCCAGGAGAAGGCGTGGCTCAACCCAACTACTGAAAAAAAAAAATCTGATAATTTTAACCTGCAAGAGTCTCTGCAACACCCACAAAAGGTGACATATCAAGCTGCAGACCTAAAAAGGATTTGGGGGAATGGCAACACTGCAGCCCTGTGAACTGTCTAAGAGTCTGAAAGTGATCATAAATCTTTGACATCCCAAACTTTGAGATTAGCCAAACCCCAGAGCCTCACTGTTGGCACAACAGAAGAGGCACCCACAGAGACACTGGGAAACCTACAGGGTCTCCAACATAGACCTACTTTTCCCCCGGAGAACCAGATACGGAAGAACTACCAGCCTGTCAGAGCTTCTGATTGGATTGCCAGCTACTCCATCATCACCCAATCCTTACCACTTCAATGGGAAGACAACAGAAGAACAGGCCTGATAATAGTGAAAATATGAGAACCAGGAATAGTGGAGAAACGACAGAAATCACAAATACTGACCTTCAAGAAATGCAAGAAGGGGAGTTCCAAATTTTGATCTACAACATGATAAAATGATTTAAAACAAGTCTAGAGGAGGTGAAAGATGAGTTAGAAACACTAAGAAAGAATCAGAAAGAGGTCTGGAATGAAATGAAAGAGTCAATGAGTGAAATGAAGAAAGCCATAGAAAGAAATTCTGGAAGATTAGATGAAATGGAAAACAGAATATCACTGTTAGAAGACAGTACATCTAAAACCGAAAACACAGTCAGCAATATACAGAAATCTTTACAGCAACAAAACCTAAAATCCAGCAAATATGGGATAATATGAAACGCCCTAACTTACGGATAATAGGCATTGAAGAAGGGATAGAGGTAAAGAGGGACCTCCCCACGCCACATAATGACCAAAATGACCAACATAGAGGCCAAGGAAGGAATCCTAACAGTGAGAACAAAAAGACAGGTGACATATAGAGGCAAAACAATAAGAATCACCCCAGACTATAAACCCAGGTCATGAATGCTAGGAGAGACTCATACGATGTAATTCAGACCCTGGAAGAAAATAACTAGCGACCCAAATTAATCTATCCAGAAAAATTACTATTCAAAATCAATGTGGAAACACAAGTGTTTCAGGATAAACAGAATCTTAAAAAATTCATGAATTCAAAGCCTACACTAGAGAAAATTCTTAAAGAAATAAACCATAAAGAAGAAAAAAGAAGCAGATTTCAGAACCAGATAAGAAAGGAAATCAATAAGTGGGCCATTTAAATAAAGAAGAAAGACCAATCCATTCAATAGTAGACAGAAATGAAATGGCAGAAAACAAAAATCATATTTCAATAATATCTCTTAATGTCAAAGGACTTAACTTACCGATCAAAAGACATAGACTGGCAATGTGGATTAAGAAACATAATCCAAATATATGTTTTCTGCAAGAAACTCACCTTACATCCAAAGACATTCACAGACTGAAAGTGAAAGGATGGAAAAAGATATTTCATGCTACTGGAGACCAAAAAAGAGCAGAGGTAGCAACCCTGATATCCAACAAAACAAACTTTAAGCTAAAACACTTCAGAAGAGACAAATCAGGGCACCTCCTTTTATTAAAAGGAACAATACACCAAGAAGATATAATGATAGTAAATATTTATGCCCCAAACATGGGTACAACCACATTTGTAAAACAAACCCTTCTGGACATCAGATCCCAAATAGACCCAAATACAATAATTCTGGGAGACTTTAATACGCCTCTCACACCACTGGATCGATCTTCAAGGCAAAAGATGAGTAAAGACGCTTTAGAACTAAAGGAAACCATAAACCAAATGGACCTAATAGACATTTTCAGAATATTTCAGCCAGGAACTACAGAATACACATTCTTCTCAGCAGCCCATGGAACCTTCTCCAAAATAGAACACATACTGGGACACAAAGAAAGTGCCAGCAAATTCAAAAGATGTAATATAATTCCTTGCATCTTTTCAGACCATAATGGAATAAAAGTAGAAATCAACAACAGGAAACTCAAAAGAAATCATTCAAATACATGGAGATTGAATGATACACTATTGAATGATGAATGGGTAAGAGCAGAAATTAGGGAAGAAATAAAGAAATTTATGGAAACAAATGAAAACAGAGACACAACCTACCAAAATCTATGGGGCACTATGAAGGCAGTATTAAGAGGAAAGTTTATTGCACTGAGTGCCCACATAAGAAGGACAGAGAACCACCAAGTAAAGAATCTCATGACACAACTCAAGGACCTAGAAAGTCTGCAACAGTCTATTCCCAAAGCCAGCAGAAGGCAAGAAATTATTAAAATTACAGCAGAAATAATGAAATAGAGAACAAAAAAAAAAAACAATTCAAATAATCAATAAAACAAAAAGTTGGTTCTTTGAAAAGATTAATAGAATTGATAAACCCCTGGCCAACCTAACAAAAAGAAAAAGAGAATCAACTCAAATTATCAAAATTAGAAATGAGAAAGGAGATATCACCACAGATAATGAAGAAATTCAAAAGATTATTAGAAACTACTTTAAAAATTTGTACTCCAATAGACTTGAAAACATGGAAGAAATTGATAGATTTCTAAGCACAGTTAACCTATCTACACTCAGCCAAGAGGATATAGCAAGCCTAAACCAACCAATAACAATCAAAGAAATAGAAACATCAATAAAAATTCTTCCACCAAAGAAAAGCCCAGGCCCAGATGGGTTTCCAGCTAAATTCTACAAAACCTTCAGTGAACAACTAATACCAATACTTCATAACTTGTTCCGGGAAACTGAAAGAGATGGAATTCTCCCAAATTCCTTCTATGAGGCCAGTATCACATTAATCCCCAAACCAAATAAAGATACCTCAAAAAAGGAAAAATACAGACCAATATCCTTAATGAACATAGATGCAAAAATTCTAAACAAAATACTAGCTATATGCATTCAAAACTATATCAAGAGAATAAAAAATCATGACCAAGTTGGTTTTATCCCAGAAAAACAAGGCTGGTTCAACATATGCAAATCAGTACATGTTATTCACCACATAAATAGAACCAAGAACAAAAACCACATCATCATAGCAATAGATGCTGAAAAAGCATTCGACAAAATCCAACACCCATTTATGTTAAAAACATTACAGAAAATTGGGATAGAAAGAATGTACTTCAAGATCATTAAGGCAAGATACTGTAAACCCAAAGCCAACATTATATTGAATGGGGAAAAACTGCAAGAATTTCCTCTAAAGTCAGGAACAAGACAAGAATGCCCACTATCACCACTCCTTTTCAATATAGACCTTGAGACTGTTGCTGCAGGAATCAGACAAGAGAAGGAAATCAAAGGAATTCACATAGGAAGAGAGGAATTAAAATTATCCCTATTCACAGATGACATGATCCTTTATCTGGAAGACCTGAAGAACTCAACCAAAAGACTTCTGGAGCTGATTGACAAATTCAGCAAAGTTGCAGGATACAAAATCAACCTAAATAAATCAGTGGCTTTTCTTTAGGCCAACAATGAATCCACGATGAAATAAACAAAGGAAACAATTCCATTCACTATAACCTCAAAACCAATAAAATATCTGAGAATAAACCTAACCCAAGATGTAAAAGACCTCTACAACAAAAACTATAAAACATTAAAGAAAGAAATTGAAGAAGACCTTGGAAGATGGAAAGATCTCCCGTGCTCATGGATAGGCAGAATAAATATCATCAAAATGACCATTCTGCCAAGAATAATCTATAGATTCAATGCAATTCCCATTAAAATACCAGTGACATTCTTCAGAGACCTAGAAAAATCAATCATGAACTTTATATGGAGAAAGAAAAGACCCAGAATAGCCAAAGCATTTCTCAGCAATAAGAAACATGCAGGAGGCATCACAATCCCAGACTTCAAATTATACTATAGACCAATAGTAGTAAAAACAGCATGGAACTGGCACAATAACAGATACTCTGACCAGTGGATTAGAATAGAATATACAGAAACAAACCCACATATCTTTAGTCAATTAATCTTTGACAAAGGGGCCAAACTCATATGCTTGAAAAAAGACAGCCTTTTCAACAAATGGTGCTGGGAGAACTGGCTATCCATTTGTAAAAAGATGAATATAAACCCCTATATCTCACCATGCACAGGAATCAACTCAAGATGGATCAAAGAGTTAGAAATTAGACCTGAGACTATGAAGTTAGTAGAGGAAAGCATAGGTTCAACATTACAAAATTTGGCACAGGCAGTAACTTTCTCAACAAAACCTCCAAAGCTCAGGAAATTAAAGCAAGAATTAACAAGTGGGATAGCATCAAACTTAAAAGTTTCTTCTCATCAAAGGAAACCATCAATAACTTAAAGAGGAAGCCTACAGAATGGGAAAAGATCTTAACCAGCCACCACTCTGATAGGGGACTAATATCCAGAATATACAAAGAGCTCAAAAGAATCTACACTAGCAAAAGAAACAACCCAATCAAGAAATGGGCAAATGAACTAAATAGACACTTCACAAAAGAAGACATACAAAGGGCCAATAGATACATGAAAAGATGTTCTTCATCACTGGCCATCAGGGAGATGCAAATCAAAACTACACTGAGATTCTATCTAACCCCAGTCAGAGTGGCAATCATAAAGAAATCAAATAACAACAAATGCTGGCGAGGATGATGTGAGGAAAAAGGAACTCTTTTACACTGTTGGTGGGAGTGCAAACTAGTTCAGCCAATTTGGAGATCTGTGTGGAGATTCCTAAGAAAGCTAGGAATAGATCCACCATACGATACAGCTCTACCACTCCTGGGTATTTTTTCAAAAGAGTTGAATTCAGAGAATTATAGCAACATATGTATACCTATGTTCATAGCAGCACAATTCATAATAGCCAAAATATGGAACCAAGCCAGGTCCCCATCAACAGATGAATGGATTGCAAAACTCTGGGAAATACACACAATGCAATTCTACTCAGCCATAAAGAAGAACAAAATCATACCATTTACAAGAATATGGAAAGTCCTGGAGAGCATTATGTTAAGTGAGATCAGCCAAGCATAGAAGGAGAAGGTACATATGTTTCCTCTAATATGCCCAAACTAGGGAACCTAGAGGATACCAGTGGTACTCCAGATAATGGAGGGGAAATACCAGAAAAGCTAGAATGGAAAGATAGAGGAGGAAGAAGGCTGAACTTGATTAACGAGAGTCCACATCCGAATATGTGTAAAATTATGAATATGGCATGGTTACCCGGACAATCATTGTTGGGAGGGGGGAAGGGAAAACAGGGGCATGAAGGGGGAGCAGGCATTAAGTATAGTTTAAATGTATACCATTTATGTTCAATAAAAAATTTAAAAATATTAATTAAGAAAAAAATTAAAAAATAAATTTTGCACAAGGGATGGCATTAAAAAGGAAAAAACCCATAATCTGATTTTCCCTCTATGCAGGCATTATATTAGTTTCCTTTTATTAATCTAAGCAATAAAGTCACTTTGACACACTGTCAAAAAAAATAAAGCACATGATGTACTTAAACATATCAAAGTCAATCACTAAGCCAAGCATGGGAAGGAGGAATGGGAAGGAAATGGGGTTGTAATTGGGTATGGGCTAATTGGGTGATATGTGCATGTATGTCTACACAAGTCTTCTATCCCATTAAGGTGTATGAATACAATGCACCAATAACAAAATTTAAAAAAAGCCTGTGTTACCAGTACTGATTACAACAGTATTTATAAACATTAACATAACAATTATTCTACTTATTTATAATTTTCTAGGCATAAAAAATATATATCACATGACATATGTAGTAGTCATTACGGCCTTCCTACCAACAAAGAAAACACTATAGATGAATTAAAATAAGTTACCCAGCAATAGACTGATGTTTTTATGTAAAAGCAATTTATCAAGTAAATTTAATTTACTGGTAATTAAATTTGTAGTTGCTAAGTTCACTTTGTTTTCATAGTGCCTGAATTAAAGAAAATAAAATATAATAAACAGATGAAAATCAATTAGATATGCTACTTTCCCAAACTCTGTTTTATCCAAGACTTATACACAGATATTTTTATTCACTGTCTTAGTTTGGGCTCCCCGTAGGCACAAGTTACAATAGAAAATCAAATAAGCTTGGTTTATTAGGAAGTGTTTCTAGAAAGAATCTGGCAAATCAGTCATAAATGAGGCTGGAACATAAAAGATACCATGTAAATAACCACAGAGCAAAGGCCATAAGCAAAGTCCAATAAAGGGTAATTTTGGCACAGGTGCAGCTGGGAGGAGCTCTGGAGCCCCTCTACCACACACCTCAGGGTTGATCAATTATTGAGAGAGAGTATTTTAGTGTAAGTGCCTCTGCTGGAATGAGTTGTTAATTGTCAGCTGGCCTGGAAGGGCATCATGTCCCAGGTGGTGATCACTGGATGCAGCCTGGAAAGGGTCCTTTGACACAGAGACACATAGATTGACTATTGAAGTAAAAGACTGAACATAACAAAACAGGGGACAGTCACATCATAGACTACAAGATAGTATGTACAGTGCAAAATGGCAAATATTATGTTTTGGCTTTCTTAACAGTGAGAATCACCTTATGCTCAATTATTTGAGATTCATTGATTTACAGTATCATTTTTTTTCTGACTGAGATATTAGCTGGAAAATTATACTCACATGTAGCTGTACAATGGAGTAGTCCTTTGAATAGGTTTGTTTGACAATTGATGCACTGTAGATTTTGTTGCATCTTAAACATGCACTGGCTTATTGTAGTAAAAACATGCTATCAGAAAGAGAAAAAACTGATATCAGTTGCTCTTTGCCATGGTTAAGTCTACAAATTATTTATAAATAATAATATAAATGATATGATTTATAAAAGAATAATACATTTGCAAATATTACCAAATCATACACTAATTGAAATGGAGGATGAATGAAAAACATTATTTTGTATTAGAAGATGTAAGCCAGATTTTGTTTTTTAATTTTTTATTGTATTTTTTATATTTTTGGTGGTACTGAGGTTCCTGGAAGCCCTTCTCGGGCTACACTCGCAGACCTATTTTATATTTTTGAAACAGGGTCTCTTACACCAGCGTGGCTGGCTTCAAACGTGTGCGATCCTCTTGTCTCCGCCTCCCAAGCACAGGGATTACAAGCCTGCGCCACCACGCCGGGCATGTAAACCAGATTTTGAAGATAATAATGTGAAATTCAGAGATTACATTAATTTAATTAGATTGTCAATGTGATATTATAATCTTTGCTATATTTTAGGTAAAAATAACCAGTTTTAAATGAAAATGAATGTAAGAATATTAAAGGCCAAATGTTTTGATGAGATTTGTCATAAAATCAGCAACCTGTGTTACAAGTAATGCATATCTCTCTATATATACATGTATATTTAATGTAGATATACATACATAATGTGTGTATATATAATATACATATGTGCATATATAATATGCATATTGTATATAATATATTATGTATATAAATATATAGATTAATATATATTGTCTATATATTCTTTTTTTCCAATGCTTTCTGGTGATATTTTATCTCCTCATCTGTTCAAGGGTACATTGATCCTTTATTGTTTTGTTTTGTTTTTTATTACTTGGAACTGAACCAAGACCCAAGGGGCATTCCACCTCTGAATTATATCCATACCCCCTTTTTTTGTTTGTTTTTGAAGTAGATTCTAGCTAGTTTGCTGAGAGCATCATTATTTTCTTACGCTATCCTGTAACCTGCAATTCTTCTGCCTAAACCTAGAAAGTACTGGGACTACAGGTATATGTGACTATGCTTTGCTTCATTACTTTTTATAAAAATTATTTGTTTAATTTTAATCACAAAGAAAAAACTGTCCAAAAACTATTCTATAAATTGTTCAGTCCTAAAAAATATAAGTTTTTACATTTGCTCAAAAACTTGGTTTAGCATCTTTAATAAATAGGATTGAGTCACCTTATTGTGCTTTCACTCACATAGCTATCCTTTCTTCAAAGTTCAAAGTATGTCAACTATAAGAATAATCCTGTATTCTGGGTAAATTGAGGATATATATATACACACACACACACACATACTTTGTTAGTGCATGTAGTCTTACATCATAATGTAGTTCAAAGTAATGATTACATATATTCACAGAGCACTTGGTGAGATTCTCCCCAGCTCCCTTCCCACTTCCCTCTTCTTCCCCATATATGTGAGAATGGCATTGGCATTCCCCCTATCATCCTTCTCTAGACCAATTTTATCTTCATCACTCCACTGGGATTTTTTCCTGTGTTATGTAAATTATTTCTTGCATTCTTATTACTTCCTAGCTTTCATATATAAGAGAAAACATATTCCCTTTTACTTTCTTTTTAAATTTTTTATCGGTGCATTGTAGTCATACATCCTAGTGGGATACAAGATGGTAGAGGCATACAAGTACATATCACTCCTTTAGCTCTTCTTCAATTACGTCCCCATTTCCTTTCTTCCCTCCTCATGTTTGGCTTAGTGATTGACTTTGATATGTCCATAAAAGTACATCATGTACATTAGGAAATTCCCCTCTTCTCTCCTCCCAAATGCACCAGTTAGATCACCTTATAGCTCATCTATAGTTTCTCCTTCTTTGTCTAGAGTTCCTTCCATGATTCATTTTCTCCCTACCTTTCAAATATTAGGAAGAACATCTGATTTTTTTTTACTTTTTTGACTGACTAATATCACTTATTATATGTTCTCCAGTTCCATCTTTTTCCCTGTAAATGATGTGATTTTGTCTTTATGGTGGAATGAAATTTCATTGTGTACATATCTCATAGCTTGCAATCCATTCTTCTGTTGACGGACATCTTGTTTGGTTCCATATTTTGGGGAATGTGAATTGTATGGCTACAAACATAGATATGCATGCATTAGTTTGGTAGCTTGGTTTCCATCTTTTTGGGTAGATACCCAGAAGTGATATTGCTAAATGATATGGTAGGTTCATTTCAATCTTTGAGGGATCCTCCATAATATTTTTCAAAGTGGTGGCAGCAATTTGCAATCCCACCAACAATGTATTAGAGTTGCCACTTCTCTGTGTCCTCACCAGCATTTGTTGTTGTTTGTGTTTTGAATGATTCACATTCTAGTTGGAGTTAGATGAAATCTCAGGATAGTTTTGATTTGCAACACTCTGGTAATAATAAGCATTTTTCATGCATTTATTAACCATTTGAATTTTTGAGAGTATTTATTAAATTCACTTGCTCATTTTTTAATTGGGCACTTTGTTTTCTTAATGCTGAGTTTCTTGAGTTATCTCTACATTCTAGATATTAGTTCTTTATGGGAGAAGTACTTGGCAAAATTTTTCTCCCATTTTGTCATCTCTCTGTTGAGGTTCTTGATAGTTTGCTTTACAGAAGCTCTTCAATTTAATGCAATCACATGTATTGATCTACCTTTTAGTTTCTTGTGCCTTTGGAGTCTTGTTGAGAATGTCTTTACCTGTGCCTATGTGTCGCAGTGTTGAACCTATGCCCTCTTCAAGAAGCCTCAAGGTCTCCCATATAATTTCTAAGTTTTTGATCCATTTTGAATTGACTCTTGTGCAGAGTAAGAAAATGGGGTTTGCTCTCATTTTTCTGCATATAAATAACCAGTTTTACCAAAACCATTTGTTGAACAGGCTATCTTTTATCCAGTGTATGTTTTGGGCCCTTTTGTAAGTCTGTATGTGGTCATATTAGTTTCTCAGTATTTTCTTCTGCTCCATTGGTCTGTGTATCTGTATTTGTACCAGGACCAGTTGTTTTTATTACTATGGCTTTCCAATATAGTTTGAAGTCAGGTATTGTAAATCCTTCTGCATGGTTTATGGTCCTGAGAACTACTTTGGCTATTCTGTTTCTTTGTTGTTGTTGTTCCAATAGAATTTAAAGATTGATTTTTTTCTATATCTGAAGAATGACCTTTGTACATTAATGGGTATTGTGTTGAATCTATAGATCACATTTGAAAAAATAGCTGTTTTAATTATATTTATTCTGCCTATCCAAGAACATGAAAGATCTTTTCATCTTTCAAAGTCTTTTTAAATTTCTTTTTTCAATGTTTTATACTTTTTTTTATAGAAGTATTTTACCTCTTGGTTAGGTTTATTGCTAAGTTTTTTTTTTTTTGTGTGAGATATCTTGAATGGAAGTGTTTTCTGGAATTTATTCAAGTGGATTTATGGTGGGCATACAAAAAAGCTTATTTTTTTGTTGTTTGTTTTGTATACAGACATTTTGCTGGATTTGTTGATCAGGTCTATAAGCCATTTGGTTGAGTTTGTTGGGTTTTCTATGTATAGTATCATGTCATCTGCAAATATGGATAGATTTAGTTCTTCTTTTCCTATTTGTACTTCTTTGATTTCTTTCTCTTGCCTTATTACTCTGGCTAGAGTCTCAAGTACTGTATTGAAAAGAAGTGGTAATAATGGATATATTTGTCTTGATCCTGTTTTTAGGGGGAATTCTCAGTTTTTCTATAATTAATATAATGTTGACTTTGGGCCTATCATATTTTGCCTTTATGATGTTGGAGTATGCTCCTTCTATTCCAATTTTATGTAGTGCTTTTAATATAAATGGATGTTGGATTTTCTAAAATGTTTTTTCAGCAACTATTGAAATGACTATGTGATTTTTGTCTGTGGTAGATGAATTACATGAAATAATTTTCTGTATGCTGAACCAGCCTTGCACTTCTGAAATGAACCCTAATTGGTTATGGTGTATGCTTTTCTTGATGTGGTTTTAAATGTGTGTTGCTAGTATTTTGTTTAGCAGTTTTGCATCTAAGTTCATCAATGATATAGGCCTGTCATTTTCCTTCCTTCAGCAGTCTTTATTTGATTTTGGTATTAATGTAATGCTGGGTTTATAGAATATATTTGGGAGAGTCCCGTTTATTTCTATTTTATGCAGTAGATTGAGGAGTATCAGGATTAGCTCTTCTATAAAGGTTTTATAAAATTCACTTGGGAAATCTTCAGGTACAGGGCTTTTGTTTGATGGTAAGTTCTTTATTGATACTTCAATCTCTTTGATTGCTATTGTTTGGTTTAAATTTTATGTATCTTCTTGACTCATTTTAGAAAGGTTGTATTTATCTAGAAAGTTGTCAATTTCTTCTAGATTTTCCATTTTGTTGGAATATAAATTTTCAAAGTAGTTTCTGATAATTCTCTGGATTTCTTCACTGTCAGAATATCTTATCTTTGTAATTTGGATTTATTCTCTCTTTTTTGGTTAAGTTAGATATTTATCTATTTTGTTAATTCTTTTGAGAGAACAACTTTTGCTTTCGTCCAATTTTTTATTTTTTTATTTTCTACTTCATTAATTTTTGCTCTGATTTTAATAATTTTCTGTGTTTTACTGTTTTGGGGGTTATACTGTTCCTGTTTTTCAGTTGCTCTGAGGTATGTCATTAGTTTATTCATTTGGTGATTTTCTGTTCTTCTTAGTGCTATGAATTTTTCTTTTAATACCACCTTCAAGGTGTTCCAGAGCTTTTGATATGTTGCATCTCTATTTTCATTTGTTTCTAGAAATTTTTATTTCACCTCTTACTTTTTTTATGATCCATTCTTCATTCAGCAGTTTGGTGTTCAGTCTCCCTGTGTTTATGTGTTTTTTCTGGGTCTTCTTATAGTTGATTTTTAGTTTTATCACATTGTTGTTTGAAAAGACACAGGGAAGTATGTCACATATTTTGAATTTCTAGTGCTCACTCTGTGGGCCAGGATGTGATCTATTTTGGAGAAGGTTTCATGAGCAGCTTAGATAAAAATTGAACTCTGCTGTAGTTGTGTGTCTAAGAGTTCTATTTGGTTTATAGTGTTCTTTAAGTCTGAGGCAGCTTTACTGACCTTTTATCTAGAAGATGATTCTAGCAGTGTGAGAGGTGTGTTGAAGTCTCCAAATATTATTTATTATTATTATTATTATTATTATTATTATTATTATTTGGTCAGACTGAGGGTGGAATCCAGAAGCTTTCTACCTCCGAGCTATACTCCCGGACCCAGTTTTTTAATATTATTTTGAAACAGGGTCTCACTAAGTTGCTGAGAGCCTCACTAAGTAGCTGAGGCTGGCTTTGAACCTGCGCGATCCTCCTGTCTCAGCCTCTCAAGCGCGGGGATTACAAGCATGCGCCACCACGCCCGGCTCCAAATATTATTTATTGTGATTTTTGTGTAACTTAATATCATAAAGAGTTTGTTTTATGAAAGTAGCTGCCCAATGTTTGAGGCATAAATGTTGACTATTGTTACGTTCTCTGCATATTGTTCCTTTTACCAGTAGAAAATAACTTACTTTGTCTTATTTGATAAGCTTGGGCTTAAAGTCTAACTTGTCTGATATCATAGTTACTACTCCTGCTCATCTCCAACACAAAGCTGATGCCTTCCAAAAAATCACTTTAAGAAAATATTGGTTAAAACATGTTCTTGATAGAAGCATTTAAACTGAAAATACTGAATGGTTTCTCTGAATCAGTCTTAAAGTATTATGTCTTGAACTTTGCTATATTGTATATTTGCTATAGTATATTGGGAGTCGTTTATAGCATCTTGGTATACTTTTACAAAAATAAGGTATATACAAGTCTCTAAGTACTGAGACCAGTTTGAAAACTTTTGTCTTATGGGATATATGTAAAGCATAATAGGTTAGGGGATATTTACTTAACACCCATTGCTTTCACTAGGACATATTATGGATTCACCCTGCTGAGTACAGTGGTGGCCACTGTTAAGTCAACAACAGAACAAAGTGTAAAAGCCCTAAGGCTGAGTTTGCTGCCAGTGTCTTTGCCCTACCTACAGATTGTACTGCCTCACAGAGCAGGGGTATAGGTCACCCTGTGCCCATATGCCATGAATGAAGAAGAATCAGATAATTATATTAGCAGATGCACTATTGATGTATAGCAGTGTCTTTTTTTGTCTCATTAATTCCCTGCTTCATATCTCTACAGCATATTTTTAATTAGCTTTGAGAGATTAGACTTCTGTCATTAACTGTGGTTGTTGCTGCTGTGGCTTTCTCTTGACCACACAGCAGATGGTCCCTGGTGCTCCTTCAGTCCTGCTCATCCTCCTGTGTCCTCAGGATCTCAATATTTTAAGTCTTGGCTTAGCTTCTGATTCATCTTCTACACCTTGCTGCTGAATATAACCATTAAGTCAGGGATTTAGTGTCCAAAGATCACCAGGGATTTTCCACAGTAAAGCCTAATTTGAGCTTGAAATTAAAGGTGTTTTTCTTTCAAGTTGTTCCAAATTTTATTCTTGACACACCCCTCTTGATTCAAATGCCTGGCAACAACAGATCAAGTATAGGACAAAAAACTCAAATAGATAAAGCTGCATAAGAACAAAGATACACAAAACCAAAAATAGAGAAACAGGGCTAAGCAGAGGTACTGCCACTTTTAGGATCAGGGAACAGATAGTGAATACTCACAAGTTTTTGTCTGCAAGATAAAGGAACAAAATTATCTCAAAGGTAAGAATGAGACAAAATATGTGTTTATAAGGCTTTGGAACCTGTTCTTATTTTTAAGAAGAAGTCTGATAAAAATAATTTTTAAAAAAACTATGTTTACTGTCCTTAGACCACAGATTTTGGGACGCTATTGTGCCACTGAAGCAGGAATATCTGTGCACAGCCAAAGTAAGGAAGTGACCCACATGTCTGCTGGCTTTGTGATTGTGGTGACATTGTCCCCAGGTGTCACAGTAGGCAAAACAAGCCTAAAATCTCATTTGGAATTGAAGTAGCATGTAAAAAATAGGTAGAAAGGAGACATAATGAGGCAACATAGAAGAAATAAAAGAAATTGGTTGAAAGGAGATATAAAAGAAGAGAACATTTTAACTTTAATATGAAAGCCTGGTGTTAAAATTCCTCACTCCTTAAGCCAAGTCTGTCACTCCCAATTTTTCTGGGAAATATACATAGCTTTTCTCATTACTTGTGATAAACACCTTGCAACATCTAAATTATTTCACTTATGAGTGGTTGAGCAGAAGAGACATTTATGGATCATGCAATAAAGAATACACAAAGGTTCAGAAAAGGCAAACAGCATCACCAAACAGAAAATGCATTCACTTGTAATTATCAAGAGGCACTGTAACACTTTGATGAAAAAAAATGGATACTTCCTTAGAATCTAGAAAATGCCTAAATCACCCTAAATCATTTTGTAATCTGGAAACTGTCATCCTTGCATTGTTTCCCATACTTATCCTTCACCAAGCTTCTCTTAAAAGAAGAGATGTGAACATTCAAAGCACATATCTCTCCCCTCTTATGTAGGATAATTATAGAAAAAAGGAAAGAAACCAAAAAAAAGCATAACAATAAACTTCTAAGAATAAAAAGTACACTATCCCCATAGAGAATAATAAATAAATAAATTACTTATTTAACCCATATATTAAGAGAGGAAAACTTATATGCTTGAATGTCAATTGGATTTCATATTGGTGACATCAAGGTGTAAATACAATGAAAACTTATATCTAAATTCTACACCAGTGGTTTTCAAATTACACAGTGGTTCAAATTCACCTGTGGGACTTATTAAATGTCAGTGGAACCCAAACCTGAGTATTTGATTCAGTTTAATTGCTAAAAGAACTGAGACTTTGTATTTTCCTAAGGTTCCCAGGTGATGCTGATGCTGCTGGACCAGAGACCAGAATTTTAAAACCAGTATCTCAAACTTGTTGCTCTCAAAGAATCTTTAGGTTCTATTATTTATTTATAAGAAGCATCTCCAAATGTTCTATTAATTAACCAATGGGAACTTAAAATTGTTGTCCAAATAAGTCAACAGAAGACAACAATTCTGGAAGTAAATTAAAATGTCTGCCTTTGTAGTGGATATAGATACATTTTTTTATTTTGTTAAATTCTAACATATAAATTAGAAACATTTGGACAACAACATTTAAAATTATTTGTGTATCCAGGGTTTTAATGATATTTCTGGAGTCCTCTATTTTTAATTATATATTATGGAAATTCAAAATGGAGACTGCGGGACACATTACATCTCAGTAGAGGGAAAAAATAAATTTCAACTACCGAGAAGATGGCATCTTGACAAAATAAAGAACGCAGTGGAATATGCCCATGAAAAAAAAACAAAAACAAATGTGAATCGCAGTGGAGGGAAATACAATGCCCTGAATGTGAGATTCACTGCAGAAAGTCCAAATGCATGACTGACTTGGTATGGTGGCCTGTGCCATCTTGGGCTGCCAGCCCAAACTTTACCAGCTCCAGTGCTAGAGCCCAGGAAAACCCAAACAAATATTTCAAGAATGTGGAGTGTAGAAAATGGTCACAGAATTCTAACATCTTAGGCAACCACCACCACGCTTCAGATATGCAGAAAAAGATCCAAAAGCCAGTGTGCTCACCAGAGGTGGTAACTGCATGCCTGTACTGTGTTCTCCAGAGACCTTGCCTGCAAGACAGAAAGGTAACTGGGTCTCCTTACTAGGCCCAGATCACTGCCCAGAACAGCTACAGTACCTGGGCAGACTGGTAGCAGGTGGCCTATACCATTGGTAGTCCAGTTGGAACCTCCAGAGACACAGAAAGGGCTCATTGTGCTCCAAGTGTGGTGCCTGCACACTTAGGCGTGACAGGGTATCACTCCAAGACTACACTAGACTCCCTCTGCATCTGTGGATAGGGATGCACAAGCCCAGGGTAGGAAGGAACAGAAGACAAGGCCCGGAACATGAAGTCCAGGGATAGAGGGTTTACTGGGAACTCATCAACAGTGACACTGATGCTCTGACAGTCAGAGGCGAAAGGCGCACAAACACTCAAAAAGAGAGTTAAAAAGTTGACAATAGGTTATGGAGCAAATGAGAAACATTAAAATATACTCCAGAATTTATCAAAGTGAAGAGAAATAGAGATATTACATGGGCCCAAACTATAGCAACAGTGTCTTTTCAGAGTTTTTTTTCCTCTCACACTGTCACTAGTTCTTCTTGTTATTTTTTATTCTTCTTTTTTAGTTTCTTTTTATACTTTTGCTTATTTTTTAATCATTGATTTATAATTGTTAGTTTTTGTAATGTGTTTTGTTACTTTATGCATGTTTGTTTGCCACTCCCCCTTTTTACCAACTTCCTCACTATAGCCTATCTACTCTCTTCTCTCAAAACTGTTTTTTTCCTTGCTGTAGCTTCAAATTCTAATGTTCAGTATGAGGAAAGGCCTTACAACAAGTTTACAGAAAATTAAAGAAGAAATGGAGACATTAAGAAAGAATCACAAAGAACTCTGGAAAAAAATGAAGAAGTCAATAAATGAAACGAGGACAGCAATAGAAAGAAATTCTGGAAGTTCCAATGAGATCGAAAACAAAATATAACTGTTATAAAACAGTTTATTCAAAACCAAAAACACAGTCAAGAGAATACAGAAGTCATTACAGCAAAAAGCAACAACAACAACAACAACAACAAACTAAACATCCAACAACTATGGGACAACCTGAAACAATCACAATCCCTGACTTCAGATTATACTAAACAGCAATAGTAGTAAAAACAGCATGGTAGTGGCATAACAACAGGCATACAGACCAATGGAACAGAATAGAAGATACAAAAACAAACCCCCATACTTATAGTCAATTGATCTTTGACAAAAAGGCCTACTCACAAGCTTGAGAAAAGATAGTCTTTTCATCAAAGGGTGCAGAGAGAACTGGCTATCCATTCATGGAAAGATAAACCAAATTCTTACCTCTCACCATGCACAGGAATCAACTCGAGATGGATCAAAGACTTGGAAATTAGACCAGAGACTATTAGACCAGAGACTATTAGACCAGAGAGCTATTACAAGAAGTCATAGGCTTAACACTCCAACATATATGCACAGGCATTAACTTTCTCAACAAGACCTCCAAAGCAAGAATTAAAGCAAGAATAAGTGAGATGGCATCAATATAAAAATTTTCTGCTCATCAAAGGAATCCACCAAGAAGCTAAAGAGAAAGCCTATAGAATGGGAGAAGATATTTACCAACCACCATTCAAATAGAGAGCTAATATCCAGAAAAATAAAAAAAAAAACTCAAAAGACTCTACACTAGCAAAATATGTATGGAACCAACCTAAGTTTCCATCAACAAATAAATGGATTGCAAAATTATGGAAAATACACACAATTAATTCTACTCAGCAAAAGAAAGAAGAAAATCATGTCATTCACAGGAAGATGGAAAGACCTGGAGAACATTATGTTAAGTGAGATCAGCCAAGGACAGAAAAAGAAGGGACATATATTTTCTCTAATATGCCCAAACTAGTAAATATTAGGAATATCAGTAAAACAAATAATCCAATCAAGAAATGCACAACTGAATTAAACAGACACTTCACAAAAGAAGAGATACAAATGGCTAATAGATACATAAAAAAATGTTCAACATCATTAGCCATCAGGGAAATGCAAATCAAAACTATGCTGAGATTCCATCTAATCCTAATCAGAGTGACAAGCTTAAAGATGTCAAATAACAACAAATGCTGATGAGGATGTGGGGAAAGAGGAACACTTTTACATTGTTAATGAGAATAAAAATTAGTTCAGCTGTTATGGAGATCAGTGAAGCGAATCTTTAGAAAACTGGGAATGGATCACCCATATGATCTGGCTATACCACTCCTGGATATCTTTCCAAAGAGGTTGAATTCAGAGAAATACAGTAACATATGCATTCCCATGTTCATAGCAGCAGAATTTGTAATAGTCAAAATATGAAACCAACCTAGGTCTCCATCAACGATGAAAAATTGCAAAATTATGGAAAATACACACAATTGAATTCTACTCATCAATAAGGAAGAAGAAAATCTCATCATTTGCAAGAAGACGAAAGACCTGGAGAACATTAGGTTAAGTGAGATCAGCCAAGCACAGAAAAAGAAGGGACATATGTTTTCTCTAATATGCCCAAACTAGGGAATATTAGGAATACCAGAAGGACTTCAGATAATGAAGGGAAACCTCAGCAAAGCTAGAAAGAAAGTGTAGGAAAGGAAAAAGGTTGAGGTTGATTAATGGAGGAGCTTCATCTTAATATATGCATAAATTTGACTGTAGCATGGTAAAGCTGGACACTCATTGTTGGAAGGGGGAATAAAGGAAAGCAGGAGGGAAGGGCACCAAGCACTGTTGAATGTATGCCTTTTTCAATATAATACACATAAAAATAAAAAGATAGTATTATCAATAGCAAAAATAAAATATATACCTTTACTTATACAAAGATGGAAACTGCTAGTAAAGAAAGATAGAGATGGTGAATGAATTGTTTTATAGTACATTCTATCAGGTGTTTTTCATTTTTTAGATATTTTATTGGTGTATTGTATTTATAATAATGGGATCAAAAAACTTGTGTAGACATGCATGCACACATTGCCCAGTTAGCCCCTACCCAATCCCCACCCCATTCCCTTCCCATCCCTCCTTCCCATGCTTGGCTTAGTTGTTGACATTGATATATTTAAGTACATACTGTTTCCTTCTTCTTCCCCCCTCCCATCCCCTCAGTTAGGTTGACTTATTTTCTTATTTTCTTATTCTCTCCTCTTAGGATTTCCTTTTTCATCTAGAGTTCCTCCTATGACCCATTTCTCCTTAGCTTTCACATATTAGGGAAAGCATCTGATTTCTTATTTTTTGTGACTGACTAATCTCGCTTAGCATAATGTCCTTTATTTAACTAAAATGCACTATAGTCTTAGTTCTATAGACACAGTTATAAGCTATGCATGTACATTTTTGTTCCATATATAAATTTCAAAAAGGTAAGAATCTAAGACACACACAAAAAAGAGGGTATCATCTTTATTTAAGCAAAGCCACAGTAGATGTACAAATAAAAGTTTCTGGCAATTGATCAGGAGTGGAATTTTTCCAGCTCCCAAAGAAATATTGAAAAAAGTTGGGTATATCTAATACTTCTCAACATATGCTGCTAATTACACAGGTTGCTCACCTCAAACCTCATTATAAATAGTAAACATATTTTAAAAAAACCATCACATATTAGTATGAAATAAAAATCAGGGCACTACCCCAAACGAAATATCCAAAGAATGTACATGAAATACTTCTTACTATCATACTCATTATTACTTAGGTTGCTTGCTTTTCTCTAACTTTTGATCAAGAAAACATAAATCACCCTAGTTACTTCAAATGCAGAAAAGTACGTATAGGGGATGGACTACATGAGTTTTAAAATGCTGAGAGAGCAAAAAGTCAATTTTATACATAAATTATTCATTGAGGAGAATTTATGAATGTAGTTATTTAATGTTAGACCATATTAAGTTTTTTCTTTGTTCTTAGTACTATGTATTATGGATTTTCTTAAGATTTTTACATATATATTTTATTCTGATTCTGCAAAGCTATAAATTTCATTGTTCCCACCTGAAGGAAATAAAAAAAATAACTTTTCACTTTCTATAAAATTCTATAGTCAGCTCTTTTGCTGGTAACTTCTTATGGGCTCAACTGTCTGTTCTTTAATGCACATGGGTTTTGCTCCTCAAAATCCATAGTGGACGGAGATCATCTTACATTACATGAGCAGCAGAGTAGGAAATCAGAAGGGATAAGCAAGTATCAGAATGTTCAGGGATGCCAAGAAATAAATTGGGACATAAAGAGAAAGAGTGAAACATCTTTTCTTACTTTTAAAAAAGAAACAATATAGATTTGGAGAACAAAGGTATGAACAGAAATATAATGTAGAATAAAAGATTATCAGTATCTTGTAGTCAAGGTAACTAGTGATAAAGGACTAGTGACAGTACAGCTAATAAACAGATGTGAAATTTTAAACATATTTAGAGGATGAATTTCTCTCTTCATTTTATATAATATATAAAATTATTTTTATGATTTTGGAGAGAATAGAGAGGTAAGGAAGAGTCTGGTGAAAAGACTGTGGTTAAAAGGACAACAAAGGCAAGAAGTGGTACTAAGCCATAAATGGAATGAATAGAGTGGACTTTGAGTCAAAGATGTCTTGGAAGAATGTAAGCAAACCTCCATCCCACAATATGTCTTTCATTACTAACAATAAATTATGTGATATTAGAAAGAAAATTATGTATGCAAAATTGAATTTCTTTTAAATTTTATTTTATATTTAAGAAGCAGAGTTATCAGTGTCACATATCTATATCTTCACCTGCAACTGTCTAAATTCATATCTGTCCCTATATAAAGCAACATGTCTTAAATTCTAAAGATATTTTATATTAATATATAGAAATATTTTAAATGTAAAGAAGTGAGACTAAATTATCTTAAATCAAGCATAATAGGTATAATTAATAATCAAGCTCTGAGGTTAATATTCTCAGAATAAAAATATATTCATATAAACTGTTGAAGATTATTTCTTTGGTTTATATCACAAGAGTTTAAGAATAAAATCACCATTAAACAATCTGTATGTTTTTCATATAGAAAATAATAATTATTTTGCATTTTTAGTTGTTATGAATTTTTGCATGGTCTGTTAAGCTATTGTCTTAATGTGAGTGACAGTACTTTAGACATAGTGAAAGTAAAATAAACTTCTATTAAAATTAATAAGAGAGAGTGGTAGTCAGATAGGTATATGTAAAATGTGTTTAGTTTAAATGCATATACATATACATATACATATAAGAGTAAATAATATTCTTATAATCTATCAAACACTATTATCACATTCAAATGCAAAATATAAATGACATGAGATACAAAATATTTGAGTTTTTATAAGGATTAATTTCTAAATCAAAATTTTTTGGTGAGGACAGAATTAATTTAAACTGAAATAATAATTTAAATTATATAAAATTAGCTGGTTGACTTAAAGATGGAATGATATTTGAGAAGACTATGGAAGACATCTTGTCACATTTTTGATCATATAGTCTTCACTTAGCAAATATTTAATAAACATTTACTGTGTGCTGCACATTTAGCTCACCATTCAGTACATATCTGCCAAGTTTTAAGTTAAAAACAAAATGATGAGCCGAGCGTGGTGGCGCATGCTTGTAATCCCTGCGCTTGGGAGGCAGAGACAGGAGGATGGCACAGGTTTGAAGACAGCCGCGCTAACTTAAGAGACCCTGTTTCCAAATAAAATATAAAAAATAGGTCTGGGAGTGTGGCCCGGAGATAGAAGGGTTTCCAGGAACCCCAGTACCACCAAAAATAAATAAATAAATAAATAAATATCCAAAATGATTTTAAGTATCTTTGTTATGTACTAATCTCACTTCTGCTATAAAGACACATAGTGAGAGTTAATCCATGCAACTGAAGCAATAGATAAAAGTTGTGTAGAGAATAGAACCCAAACAAGCAGCAGCATAAGGTTTTTAAGTATCAGGATTTTAAGTATCTTTGTTATGATCTCAACAGTGTGAACTAAATCACAGAATATCATTTGTAAATTAAGTAGATTACTAGGATAAGATCATATGAATTAAATTAGTGACCTTATAAAATAGCTCAGGCTAATTTATTAAAACTTGACAAACTTATTTATGCTTAGGTGATAAAACTTTTGGATATAATCTTGCAAAAAAGAAATCTACAGCTTCAAATTTTAAAATGGTTTATGAATTATGCATCTGAAAAGAATATTTTTGAATTTAGGATTATATGATATACAGAATAAATTTGACCTATAAATTCTTGTCTCAGCACATAAAATACATGGTAAAAAATAGAAATAATTTCTTTGCCTATATTTTTTATAATGAGGAGACTCTCAATAAACAACTTATTTTACCCGATTTTTTTCTCTTTCCTTATACATTGAATACATATGAGATTTTCTTATTTCAAAATATTTTAAATTTTTTTACTGATGCAGCACAGTCATACATCTTACTGTGATACAAAATGGTAGATGGATACATGCACACATCACTTATTTAGCCCTTTCCCAATACCTTTTATTATTATTTCTCTTATCCCTTCCTTATTCCTGGTTTTACATTACATATTTTAAAATGACTATTCTGGCAAAGCAAGTAATCCCAGAGGAAGAAGGGTATTAGTAGAAACTGTAGCACTGAGCCACTCAAAACAGAACCTTCATTTGAGGCAAAGAGATGGGTAAATTGGGAACACTCATACCTTAGTAATGTACACTCCTAATAAATTTAATATTTTAAATTTAAAAATCAATTAAAATAAGTAAAATAAACAGTATAGCTAAGCCAAATTACAGAAATGCTTAAGAAATAATTAGCTATTATTTAAATTAAATAATTTGTGTTCATATAAAAAAGATCTTTATATTTTTGCTTTAGTGACCCCCTTCATGAATACTTTAAAAACTAAATAACCTAAAGAGAGAAAAGATTAAAAAATTATTTTGTATTACAAACTTTTATCTAATTTGTAAGCATAATATATACATAGGTGTCCGCAAGTTTTAAATAACTATTTTTGAGAAAGAATGTTGGAAATAGAAGTAATGTTTCTTTTTTCAATATAAATTATATTTCACTTTGCATAAAACAATTGGTAATGTATTCTTTATTTAATTATATGAATTTATGTTTGAGCAGATGAGTACAGAAAAGTTTAAAATGATTAAAATAAATATAGGAAGTGAAAATTTTTACCTCAAGTAGAAGAAGGGACACAATTATGAACAATTACTGTGGCATAACTTAATTGTTTTGCTTACTCCAGGAAGATGCGGCATCACTTAGGGTGATGGTAAAAGGAAATGGACTTTTCTGAGAAGGAGCTTGCCCCGGTACTCAAATGAGCTTGGATGAGTTTATGTTTTGGTGTAGAAAGGAGGCTTAACTTCTTATCTAAGACTCCTTGTAAATTGACTTTATAGACATTGACGAGCTTTTCTATTGATGGTTATGAGTCTGATTCTATCAGGAAGAGATTTACTTAGAAGCTGCATTCAACATGGCCTTTACCTTATGGAAAGTGAAAATTCTAGAAGTTAGGTTATAATATTCACCTGCTAGCCATGAATATTCAGTAAAGTCATATTCAAAGCTACAAACTAATCTCACTTCTGCTATAAAGACACATAGTGAGAGTTAATCCATGCAACTGAAGCAATAGATAAAAGTTGTGTAGAGAATAGAACCCAAACAAGCAGCAGCATAAGGCTAAAGAATGCCATCAATCACATAAAAAAGATTACCACCAGAATAGAATCCAGAAATTGCAGACACTATGGAAGGTGCCCAGAGACCTACTAGGAAAAGAATCACTTCTGTCAAACAGTTAGTAATTTGTATAGAAAGAATTAAGGGGAGACTCTGCCAGGGAAGGTCCAAATCCATAGATTACTACTTCCCAAAAATATTTTTGGTAAGATCTGTTTTTTCTATCATTGTAAATAACTAGAATATTACCTGGTGTGTATTAAAGACTAAATCCATATTTATGAATGAATGCTCAAAAGACTAAATAATAATTGATCTGTGAATAGAAATTTTAGTCTCATGCTGGTGGAGCAATAATAGACATAACTGCTATATAAGGAAAATTTAGTTTTCATATGATTCTTTGTTTTCTCTGCAGCTGAATACAATTCTAAATGAATAATACTGGATTCTGCCAAAGACCGCTTCAGCTAAAAGAAGAGATAATGTAGTCTGTTGGAGATATTGACATACAAATAAAGTTATTTCTATTTTATTGGAAATATCTTTCATAGTGGTAAAGTCTGTCATCATACCTTTTGCAAAATTATATTATTACTCTTGACCTTAAATATTATGATCTACCTCATAAGATTTATAGTAATGCGTCAGACTAAATTCTACTCAGATGCTCTACCCAAAGGGTATCCCATTACAGATTAAATGTAAAAGTGCCAGAAATTCACCTTTCCAATCCAGGCAGATTACAGCATGGAAAAATTAATGTATGGTTTCCAAAGGCCAGATTGGTAGTTATACAGGAATCAATTGAACTTGGAAAAGGTGTTTAGTGAGTTATACAGTTTTAAAATCTAAACTGATCCCTTATTCAAAATTTGACCCCAGGGAATGTTCCTATTTTTATGGCTCAGGGTTTCTGCGTATAACAGTACTAGATGCAATCCTTATGCGGTGTTCTTCAATTTGGTTTTTCTCAGAACAATATTCCTTGTTTATTATTTGAAAGCTCAGCATCATGAGCTAAGATTTTGGAACTCATAGATCAGACAATCTTGTTCAAGTTTACTTTTGAGGAAGCTGAATATTTTACTTCAAGAATATGGGGCTCTGGGAAAGGATTTGCCTGTGCAACTGCTTGGTCTTAGCTTTCAAACTGAGGTTCTGTGAAGTGGTCCCTGTGCAGAGAAATGTCATAGTGTATACAAAAAATCAAATTCTCTCCATCTGGTGTGAAGAAGAAAGAATATTGCCTTTTGACCACTTAATGTTATAGATTTTGTAAATTCTTGAGATGGATAGAACTCAAAAGAGATAGCGTACACACTGCTAACAAGGAATGTAGGGCTTTGAGTGGATTTTTGTTTTGTTTCTACATTTATTGATGAATTTGAAGTTTTATTATGTCAGTTGTAAAAATGCAAGTCAAAACAACATGTCAAAGACAAATAACATAAATAAATGACCTTAGAAAAATACTTATATATCACAAGATAAAAGGTTTTCTTGGTTATGCATGAATATTTTCTTGATATTTAACATGGTGCATACAAAATCCAGTTAGATTGATGCCACCATAATTTAATTTATACTGATAGACATTCTCAGCATTCTATTTTGAAGAAACTGAATGTTTGAATATTTACGTTATTTTTAATCAATATTTATTATTATTTTAAAATACACAGCCTAAAAGTTTATTAGTAGGCTACTGAAATATTTAATTTAAAAATAACCAATTTCTTTGAATAAATAAATAATTCATAAAATGTATTATCTTGAGAAGGATAAACAACAGATTTTTAATATTGCTCTTTTCTGATTAGTTTTATAATTATATATATATACATGTAGTTATATATAAAATTTATATAGTTAATTTGTTTATTTATTTTCAGTCCTGGGAATTGAACCTAGAAGCACTCTACCTCCTAGCTACAGTCCCAGTTGTATGCTTTATTTAATTGTGGAGGGCCTTACTAAGTAGCCCTCACTAAGTAGCTGACCACAAACCTGCAACCCACCATTCTCAGCCTCCCAAGTTTTGGGATTGCAAGAAAATTTACTTTTAAAATATATATAAAATTTTTGCCGGGAGTGGTGGCTCACTCTTGTAATTCCCATGTTTGGAATTAGCGGAGACAGGAGGATCACGCAGGCTCGAAGCCATCCTTGCTGGCTTAAGAGACCCTGTTTCCAAATAAAATATAAAATAGCTCTGGGAGTGTAGCCCGGAGGTAGAAGGGTTCCATCCCCAGTACCACAAAATATATATAAATAGATATATACATAACATTTTTGTAGAAAAAATATTTTTGTAGGAATCAAATGCTTCATGATGAGTTTTTGTTACCTTAAATATCAGATATAAAGTTTTTGTTAACACATAGGCAATTTAAATTGTGTCATGAACGTTTAAAAATTAATTCTTGTCATTTAATTTGTAATAGGGGCAAGCATTTGCTGAATTTATTGTGGAAAAACAAATCCATTATTAAGATTTTACACATTAATCCAGGATTGCAAATTCAACACCTGCCTCAGTAATTTAGCAAGAACTAGAATCAAAACTAACTAAATAAATAAATAAATAAGTGCTAGGGTTATAGCTCAGAGGCAGAATACACTTGAGTTCAATTTCCAGTACTAAAAACAAAGATAGATTAGACCACTTATTTTTATAATAATCCTATAGAAAATGTGATGCTTTTTTATTTCTTTTTTACATATAAAAGGTATGTGGTATAAAGATATTATTTGCTTAATTTACCTGCAAAGATTATTATTTGATTTATTTCATATATGTTTTCACAACTCATACTTAAATAACATGTTTCAGCTTTATGTAGAGGACTCAAGATTAAACTGGTGTTAATAGATAAACAGAAATTATAATGGCTCAACCAGATAGTAACTTATTTTTATTTTATGCAATAATCTATATAGGTACTTCATGAAAATGTCTAAGATCTTTCTTCTTTCTCCTGCTCTTAAATCTTTGAATGTAATCATTACTTTCATGGATGAAATGCTCACATTCCAACTCACCAGAAGGTCAACATGGAAGTAGAGGACATATATTCTGAATAAGAATACAATGTTAAACTAGCACAAGCTGTATCCATTTCCATGTTACTGCCCAGATATTAGTGTAATAGCTAAGCTTAGCTTACAAGAGATTCTAGAAAGTAAATTTTTATAATCCCTGGCTATTGTTCATCTTCTCTTAATGGGATCTGATATTTTTTATTTCACATTTGATTGGTGAATTTAATATTTTATTTTTGAGGGCTCAAATCAGTACATACAATTATTGCACCTCTACATTTGCTGGCATTGTTTTTCTGTACTGAAAGTTATCAGTATTTTAAAATTATTTATCTTAATACTATCATATATAATATCATATATAAAAATATTTTATATATCATATATAAAAATAATCAGAAAAAATCTCCATACTGCAAAGATACACCGGGGGCTGTTATTTAAAACTTATTCATATTTTGAATAATGCATGTAGGTGGTTGAAAATTTAAGGACTCAAAATCCTCCAAAAAACAGTGTTATAGAGATGAAGGTGTAACCAAAAGGCAATGTTAGCTAAATGAGGACCACGACTGATCCATGAAGTACTGAAAGAGTACATCCCAAAGTTGTCTTAATCTTACCACATGCATTTACTTCATTTTTTAAATTTTTTTTAAATTATATTATTTTATTTTATTTTTTTAAATTGGTGCACTGTATTCATACATCATAGTGGGATACAAACTTTTGTAGTTATACATGCACACATCGCCCAGTCAGCCCCCACCCGATCCCCACCCCATTCTCTCCCCATCTCTCCCTCCCATGCTTGGCTTAGTGGTTGACATCTAGTATTATAGCAATTTATCCAAAATTAAAAATGATAACTCACATAACAGTTTCATTTGTCTGATACCAAGCTTTTGATAACTTAAAGATAACATTTCAATATTTCTTTTTGCTTTCTTTCTTACCAGAGAGTATTTTTTTTTCTATTTTTTTTAGGTGAAACTATCATATATTTATATATTTATTTTTCAGAAAAAAAACTCTATCCGAATATGGAATATGGACTCTAGATACCCAAAACGATCTTGGAAAAAGAACAAATCTAGAAGATATATATTTTCTGATTTCAAACAATATAAAGCTACAATAATTGAAACAGTGTAGTACTATTCTAAAGACAGATATATAAACCATTGGAGTTAAATAAAAGCCTAGAGCTAAATTCTTCCCTATATTGTCAAGTTATTTTTGACAAGGTTTCCACGAACATTTGGTGGTAGAAATAATAATCTTTTAACTAAATATTGTTGAAAAATAATAATTACATGGAAAAGAATAAAATTGGACCCTTACCTAATCCCATATACAAATATTAACTCAAAATAGATAAAAGACCTAAATATAAATCTTAAGACTATAAACTTTTAGAAGAAAATCTGGGTCATAAAACCTCACAACACTGAAATTGGCAGTGATTTCTTGGATATGATTTCAATGGCACAGGCAAAAGAAGAGTATACAAACTCCCTAAAAAAAAAAAAAAAAAAAAAAAAAAAAAAAAAAAAAATTGTATATCCAAAGACAATGTAAGCAGAGTTAACAGTTACTAATGGAATGGGATAAAATATTTCAAAATGCTATATCTGAAGGTATATTAATATTCCAACTAGAAATCCTAAAAATTAACAACAATAAAGGCAAACAATACCATTTAGAGATAGGTAAAAGACTAACATAAATAATGAATCTCCACAGATAACCAATCTTAGTTGTCTGTTGGATGGAAAATCTTGTTTCTCTGGTTCTGGTGTGTGTTACCTATTTCTTCTTTGTAGTTAATCTCTTTGAGTATTTTCTCTAGTGCTGGTTTTGAAGACATAAATTCCTTCAGTTTCTGTTTGTCATGAGAGCTTCTTATTTCTCCATCTAATTTGATAGAAAGTTTTGCTGGGTAGGAAATTTTGGCTGGAAGTTGTTTTCTTTCAGAGTTTGAATATGTTACTCCAAGCCCTTCTGGCTCTCATGACTTGGTTTGGGAAGTCTGGAGTGATTCTAATTGGCTTGCCTCTGAATGTCACTTGGCCCTTTGTTTTTGTTGCCTTTAAGATTCTCTGCTTGTCTTCCACATTGGTCATTTTGACAATTATGTGGTGTGGGGATCCTCTTCTCTGATCCTGTCTAAAGGGAGTTCTATAAGTTTCCTGGACCTGTGTATCAACCTCTTGCTCTATGTTTGGAAAATTTTCCGCTATTACTTCCTTGAAGAGATTGTTGATCCCTTTGGTTTTACTTTCTTTTCCCTCCTCTATTCCAATTATTCTTAGGTTAGCTCTCTTAAAATGAGCCCATATTTCTTCAATATCAGATTCCTGCTGTCGGATATTTTTTTCTAGATTAGAAACTATGCGTTCATTTTTGGAATGATCATCTTCTAAGAGCGAGATTCTGTTCTCCATGTGGTCTAATCGGTTGTTTGTGCTTTGAATTGAGGCCTTTACTTCATTGATTGCATCCTTTATCTCTTTTGGGCTCTCTCTGAGTTCTTTTCGAAGCACCTCTATTATTTCTACAGTTATTTTCCTGATTTGATCTTCTAGAAATCTCTGATTTTCTGGTTCTGATGTTGTGGGGTTGTGGGCATTCATTGCTCCAGTATTATTTTTCTTTCCCATGATTTCGGAAGTTTGTGCCTTCTCTGGGTTCTTCCCTTGGGTCACTATGACTTCACTTAAGGTGTTCTGGATCTCGAGTCAGTAGTATCTCAGACCCCACTACTCCTTTACTGGGTTGTATCACAGAGTCTCCGACCCAGAGAGTCGATAGAGGCTGCTTTAGACTGTGGGGGGGTGCCAGGTTGCACGTTCTCCTATGGTGTGATATCTCTGCCACCGCCCCTCCCCCACTGGGTCAAGTCCCAGGGAGTACAGTACTGGGATTTCTCCTCTGTGGCCCGCAATTTGACTCACTGTTCTTGAGTACGCTGATGTAGCTGTACTGGATTCGGTGAATTCACTGCTGCTGCCGCGGGTGGCAATATGGCGCCACTGTTATGCCCTCAGCCGTGAGGCTGGCGTATTTCTTCTTGGTTTAGATTTCCACTCTGAATCCCTGCAGCGTGTACTGAGCTCAGCCACTGGAAGCTTTAGATGCTCCCTGCGCCGAGAAATCCCACCTGGCTGTTCCGCAGCGGCTCACCTCGGCTTGCTGTAGCCGTCCGGTGAATTCGCCGCTGCCGCCGGCAGTAAAGCGCTGCTGCCGCGTCCTTGGGCGTGAGGCCAGTGTATCTTCTCTGTGGCTCTGAGCTTTGTTCCCAGTCCGCTTTCTCTCTGGAGCCTGGTGATTTTTTTGTTTCTCTGGTGATGGTGTTTTCTGGCTATGAAAGGCGCTGATTTTGTGGTAATGGAGATTGGTTGTTAGCAGGGCTCTTAAGCCCCGCTTTTCTCGGTTGCCATCTTCCCATAGCTGCATTTACTTTAGAACTTCATTCCATTTCAAGTATTCTTTTCTTTTTATTCATTAATCTTCTGCTTATGCCACTTTCTTATTTTAGATATCTGGAGTTTTTGTGGTCTATTTCTACCTGCTAGCTTTTGTTCATGAGGGCTTCTTTCTTTGTTTATTGTACATATTTAGAGTCTAAACTCATGATTTTTGCTAGTGTGTATCTGGCAATGAGAATGCACAGATGGCTGTATCAAGAATTCTTGATAATGGGACTCATATGGGGAGTTATCTTTGAATTTTTAAAAAACATAATTTTGTTAAAAATCGTCTTGCAGGGAAAAAATAACAAGATCCTCAACCAGCCAGAAACAGGATGTCCAATTTATTTATTTATTTATTTATTTATTTATTTATTTATTTATTTATTTTGCAGTATAGGGGATGGAACCCAGGGCCATTCTACCTCCAAGCTACACCCCTAGCCCTGTTATTTATTCTTTATTTTGAAACAGAGTCTCACTGAGTTGCAATGGGCCTAACTAGATACCTGAGACTGTCCAGGAACTACGACCCTCCTGTCTCAGCCTTGCAAAGGCTGGAATTACAAGCATCAGCCATCACGCTCAGCTCTAATTAGTTTTTTAACACATCAGTTGTAAGGGTTTTCATTGATGCATAATTACAAATTCAGATTTTTAACTTAATATATCACAAAACACACACACACACACACTTTACTTTTTCAGAAATTGTTCAGAATTTCACAGAGGGATGTTCTTATATTCATAAAAAATAAACTTATAAAATGTCTTTGTTAAGCAATTCATTATATATCTTGACACCAAGGGGAATAAGAGTAATTATGCATAAATGTATACACCAGAAATAAATTTAAAGGCAATTTGGACATAAAAAGTGTTTCACTATTTCTTGAAAACCTGTTTAAATGACATGACATTGATGGAATAAAGAATTAAGAATTATTTGTTTATTTTTAAGATTAGCTTAAGAATGAAGCAAGCTTCCTCCAGCATTAACCCAGTAATTTGTCAATTTGTTCTACTAATCCTGAATCTCCATGTGTCTGCATCTCTATGTGGCTTTTCCAGACATTCCTGTATTTTTAATTCAGTAAACTGTAACTGCCATGAAAAATCCCTCTATTCCTTTCCAGTTCATCTGCCAAGAGTTGTAAAAAATAGGTTCATTTCAAGTCTTCAGGGATTAAGGTATCAAGGGCGATTTGCTGAAAATGCAGGTTTCCAAGTTCACTTTTTTAAAAGGCAATATTGAGGTGGTTGTTTTCAGCACATATTTCTCTTATTGGATGGTAATGACCTGAGATGGATTGAACTAGTTTTAGGGCTTTTACCTCTTCATTTTAGAACTACAGCCTGTGTTTATGGTGACAATTGGAAAATTCTTGAGCTATGGAGAGATGGCCTTTTTACTTTCTTTCTTTTATTTTTGGCAATTGCTTTGAACTGCTACCAGTAATAAAATCCTTCACTTAATAATTATTATATGTGGAAGATAGAATATATTTGACTTTTATTTTGCTATTGTTTATTTCCTAATTTCACAATTAAGGAACACTGTTTTACCGTATTCATCCAGATTAAAGTTCTAAATAGTATGTAATTGTATAAATATCTAGTAAAATATCTAGTACATTTTATAATTTTATTAATATATTTGTTAATATATTTATATATTTATAAAATACATATTAAAATTATATAAATATCTAGTAAAATATCACCCACACTATTATTTATTTATTTATTTATTTATTTTATTTATTTATTGTGCTGAAGATGTTATCCAGGGAAACCACAGCTAACTGCCTAGTTTTTTTTTTTTTGTTTTTTGTTTTTGTGTGTGTGATACTGGGGTTCCGGGAAGCCCTTCTACCTACAGGCTACGCTCCCAGACCTATTTTTTTTTTTTTTTTTTTTTTTTATTTGGAAACAGGGTCTCTTAAGCCAGCATGGCTGGCTTCGAACCTGCGCGATCCTCCTGTCTCCGCCTCCCAAGCACAGGGATTACAAGCGTGCGCCACTACGCCCGGCTGCTGTCCAGTTTTTATTATTATTATTATTATTATTATTATTATTATTATTAATTTATTTTTGGTGGTACTGGGGTGGAACCCAGAGGCTTTCTACCTCCAGGCTATACTCTCAGACCTTTTTTTATATTTTATTTGTAAACAGGGTCTCACTAAGTTGATGAAAGCCTCACTAAGTAGCTGAGGCTGGCTTCGAACTTGTGCGATCCTCCTGTCTCCGCCTCCCAAGCGCGGGGATTACAAGCGTGCGCCACCACGCCCGGCGGTGTCCAGTTTTTAAACAAGTCATTTTATTCTAATTCTAGATGTTTGGAACGTGGTAAAAACAACTCTCTCTCTCTCTCTCTCTCTCTCTCTCTCTCTCTCTCTCTCTCTATATATATATATATAAAATCTCCTATCTTCCAAATAAAGTAATGATTAGGTGAACAATTATATATATTGTGAGAGAAAGATTAATATATCTATATATAGATAAATATATATTCTCTATATATGTACTCTAAAATATATACAAATATATATTTTCTTGCTATATATATATACCCCAAATATATATATATATATATATATATATATATATATATATATAGTCATATGCATATATACATATGAACATTTTGTGTGTGTGTGTGTGTGTGTGTGTGTGTGTGTGTGTGTGTGTGTTTTGCTACTGGCTAGACTCCCAGCCCTATTTTATTTTTGTAATTTGAAATAGGGTCTTGCTAAATTTCTGAAGTTCTCTGTAAGTTGTTGAGATTGTTTTCAAACTTGTGATCTTTTTGTCTCAGCCTGCCAAGTGCTGAGATTGCAGGTATCCGCCACCATGCATGGCTAATTTTTATATCTTATTATCAGATTATGTAATTCTTAAGAAATCATAAAATTATATTAAATTACATTTTAATTTTTGTTTGACTTAAGATGACTATGAATGAAATATTTTAAAATATTTTGATTATAAAAATACCTATGTAGTTATATTTAGTTTTACTTTTATTAATGTAATAAATGAACCAAGGGTACTCAAATTATTAGGTTTTACTCAGTTTAATTATTTTTTAAAAGATTGCTGAGATTGGTCTCAAACTTGGGATTTTCCTTTTCACTTTCCCTTTATTTAGGTTTTTATACAGTTATGATGGTTCAGATTTACTATATGTCAATCAACTTCTGCCAGTACTCTTCTTTAGCTACTCAGATTGACTCAACTCTGGCTAGTGAGAACCCCTCTTTTATTGGCTTTTGTTCCCTTTCAACATAACCCTGTTAGTCACTGAAAGCTTCATTGTTTAATAATATAATATGAAGTCACAGATTTGCCTTGCATCTTTCAGACCCAGAGATTAAAAAATAAATTTAGCCCCAAATTTGTACATTAGGGTGCATTGAGTAGGTGGAAGTCTTTACTATCAGAATAATTTCATTAGCAAAAATATAAAAATAGATTATTTTAATTGGTACATTTGTAAGGCCACACATTCATAATGATATTTCCATTCTCTTTCTAATATCCTGTGTACATTTTTCTATATAAATATGCCTTCTTTTTCTTTATACTTAAAATTAGTTTCCTAAAAAATTAATACAGTTATATTTTGTTTTCAATAATAAAAAGTAATAAAAATAGCATATTAAGTATGATAGTGCCATTGCTGTGCAAAGTTCAAATTTTTTGATAAGTATTTTTCTATTTATACTGCATTTGAATACAAATTATCAAATTATACTACAATATTTCATTCTTAATCTGTATGGGTATGTGAGGATTGACTACTGAAAAATTTGGTGGACAATTTAGTTTGATTCCCGCGCTTGCGAGGCGGAGACAGGAGGATCGCGAAGGTTCGAAGTCAGCCGCTCTGGCTAAGAGACCCTGTTTCCAATATTAAAAACGTATAAAATAGGTCTGGGAGTGTAGCCCGGAGGTAGAAGGGCTTCCAGGAATCCCAGTACCACCAAAAAAAAAAAAAAAAAAAAGAAAAGAAAAAAGAAAAAAAAAGAAAGAAAATAGAGATTTGACTCGTCTACTCTTCTTGGAGTAAATGGTTACAAAATAGAATGAAAGGTGTTTTCTTCACCTTGAAAAATAATACAGTAATTTTTAAGGTTATTTAAATAATTTTACTTCAATATCTAGTCCATCTATAATAACTTCATACATGCTTAAAAATAGAAAGCATAAACCGGGCGTGGTGGCGCACGCTTGTAATCCCAGCATTCTGGAGGCTGAGACCTGGAGGATCACGCTTCGTGGACAGCCTCAGCTACTTAGTGAGGTCCTCTGCAACTCAGTAAGACCGGGTTTCAAAATAAAGAATAAAAGATAGGGCAGGGGGTGTAGCTCGGAGGTCAAATTCCCCTGGGTTCCATCCCCAGACCCGCAAAAAAAAAAAAAAAAAAAAAAAAATAGAAAGCATCTATTTTTCTCCTGAATCAATAAATCAAATTTTATTATTTCTTATACTATTATAATCTATGCATTTTCTTATTTTCTTATTATATACATACTATACATATATAATGTTAATTATTCTGTAACCTGTCTTCATCTTCCAAGATTTGTACCTGATCTTAGTTTATCGTAAACTAGGTTTGAAATTACATTTTTTCCTTGTTTATAATGCATGTAACTTTCTACTTAAATAGCAATCAGGTAATGCACTGCTCTGCCAAAGGTTACAATGTGTGAAAACAAATGATTCTCACAATTTGTATTATCTTGGCTTAATTCCAGTCAAATTAAAAATAAAAATCTGAAGAGAGACACAGAACTAGCAAATAAAATTTTTTCTGATTATCAAAGAATTACACTATTATATGCAAGTGCTTGAAGTTTTTCTCAAAATCTACTTTTGACTCCTAGTTGAAAACAAATCTTTTGTCCATGAGTGTACACACACATACACACACATGTGCACACACACATACACACACACACACACATACTCAGTATATCTTATATAAATATTTATAGTATAAAATATATTTAATTATAGTTAAAATAGTATAGCTACAAAATTTTTAAGAAGACTTTGAATGATTATAAATATTTGAACATTAATACCTATTCAGACTCACATTTCACAGAAGAAATGAGAATTTTATAAAATTCTAAATTTATAAAAATTTATAAAATTTATAAAATTTATTATAAAAAACATAGTCAGGATATAATGTCTTTTCTAAATATTTTGAGCCTGTGACAGATATACTTTCAAACATGTCTATAAAGGTCAAGTGGGATATTTTCATAAGTTCATAAATTTTCAGATTATCCTGGGTTTTACTAGAAGCATTTCATACAAAGTAAATGTTTAAAAAATTTAGAATTTAAATATAATTTAACTTTTTATTTTTAGTATATTTTACCTTTTGGCTTGTAGTAAATACTTTCACATTTTAAAATAACAAATATGTAGATGCTAAGCATTTTAACTTAAATACATAAGGTTTTGTTTCGGTTTGGCTTTTTAATAGTGTAACTGTAATTATAATGTCTCCCAAGACTCAGAGAGTGTTAGTCATGTTGGAGATGGAGTTTGGTTGAGGAGAGGTCTCTGGGGATGTGGCATTTATGGTTTATCTCTCCCCTATTCTGTCTTTCTCTTGTTTCTGGCTTCCATAATGTGAGAGCAGAGGACTAGCTCTCTCACTCTCTCTGCTTCCAAACACCATGCTTTACAAACCCAGCCTGACATGGACTATTCTTCTAATACCTTATATTGTAAGCAAAACAAATCTTCCTTCCTCTAAATTTGTGGTCAATTATTTTGGATTATAGCAATGAGAATGTAGATGGAGACAAATAGTTATAATTTAACACTATAATCTGTCCAAGGCCATCATATATCTTTTGGTGAGAAACTACATTTTTTAATTTTATAATATTGTTATGCTTTTATTGGTGTATTACAATTATATCTCTCAATAAGATTCAAGTTCATACAAAATGACTTAAAAATATTAGTATGATTCCCTTCAGGGCCACACTGTTACCTACTTTTTCCTTTAAATAACATCTGAATTGGAAGTAATATCTTCAAAACTGGGCATAGCATAAATTGAACTGTTTATTTCACAGTTTTTCCCTTTCTCCTTCCCACCTCACTCTCCCTATCTCCTCCAAGTATTCTAATTATCAGTTTCCTCAATTATCTATTGTCCCTTTGGCTTCCTATTTTTAATCTAGCTTTCATGTATAAAAGAAAACACTTGGTCCTTGACTTTATGCAACTGACTGCTTTCACTTAACAGTATATTTTATAGTTTATTCCATTTTTTGCAAATGATATAATTGTGTTGCTTTTTATTTGAGTAAAACGTAATTGTGTCTGTATATTACATTTCTTTACTCATTCATCTGTTGATGGACACCTAGATTTGTTTCATAATTTAGCTCTTGCAAATTATGCTACCATTAATCTGGATATGTATGCAGTACATATGCATAAGGAATGATACAAAGGAGATTTCCAGAGATTTCGAGAGATCAATATAAGTAACTATTTGTTAAATTCCAGTTGCTCTTTTTCTTCTTAAAACACTGATAAAATAGTAGAGTAATTATTTAATATTGTTAAATTTATATACATTCTTGCTTTATATTCAAGAATTAAATGTTACCCAATGACTTTAATGTAATATCAATAAATTAAATTTTTCATTCAACTCAAAATTTATCATAGTTTATACTTGTACTGCATTTAATTGTTTATTTAGAGGACTATTTATCCTTTGAACAGACATTACTAAATAGATATGGCTTCTGAATTAAAATTTCTGAATTATTTATCCAACAAGTTAAAATATGTTTAAATACTTTTTAGCATGAAATATTTTTCTATATTAATGCAGTTTACAAATTAAAATGGAACTTCTTACCATTATAAGCACTCAAATTCAACATCTTTTAAAAACTTCTTGTTACATAGAGAATTTTATTTAATACATTTTACCCAAGTGGTCTTTCATTATTATCTTAGTGTATCTGAGGAGTTTCCATAATCTATTTTCAATCATAGTGTACATTCAATAGAGGTTATTATTATTCAAATGGACTTTCCTATCATGGAAAATTTTTTTTCTATTTAAAGAAGTCAGATGACAGCCAATGACACTATTTCTCCAAAGTAGTATGTTAAAGTTTCCAAGTACTGAAAGCTTAATTTTACCTTTAAGTAGTTTGATAATTTCCTTGAACATTAAGTGAATAGAGTCATAAAAGTTTATCGGAATTTAGTACAAAGGAACTTTTATGAATAAAAGTAGAAACCTGAGTTTAGTGTGGTATGTTGGTGTTTTCCGTGTTCTGATGTGCATTTTTTTGTTTTATTTTTCTATAATTAAAACTTTCTCATGAAATTTAGTAGAGATGAAAGCTCATACCATATCTAATGAAGCTAGAAAGTTTTAAATTTTTTGTTGTTTTTTAAATATTACCTGATTATATTTCTTCCCAAATTGTGTTCACTTTTCCTCTAAAGACACTAAATGTGGTTTTGAATCTCTGAAAAAAACCACATATATATATATATATATATATATATATATATGTGTGTGTGTGTGTGTGTGTGTGTGTGTGTGTGTGTGTGTGTAAAAAGTGATAATCTGCATATGCAAATGTAAAATGACTAGAGTATAAATGACAACAAATTTGAGCCCCCAACTATGTAGCTACCAGCCAAGGAAGGCAAGCCACAAACTCTGTAGGAATCAGCCCTGAACTATCACAATGTGTCAATGACTGCCAACTTTTTCCTGCAGTCTGCCTTTACTTCCAACTCAAATTTTATCTAGAGAGCGCCAAAAATTGTTCCCAAAGCAGTTATCAAAGTTGCCCTGTTGCTAGTTAGTCCAAATCCAGCTACCCCATGGCTATCAACCCTCTTTTCACTGTAAATCATTTCTACTTCCCTGACAATGTTTGATTCTATGCCAAATACAAGTGATAGAATTTCCTTGATAAAAGAGGTTCTAAATAAGTTCTTTATTGTTCATTTGTATGCTTCTCATATATACTCACAGAATAAAATGAAGGTCAGACACCAAGTGCTTTGACAATGTAAAATTCCATTCTTATCCTGAAATTAACCCATTTCACCATATTTTGATGGGGTGTGTCCATACAGCGCCTAATGAGATGCAGCCTCCCTTGGCCTGAGCGGCCTGCAGCCTAAGGGAAAACTTTAAGTAAAGTTTAAGAACTTTACTTAAGAATTCCAGAGGACCTCATTAAATGAGGCTGGTTCCTGGCCAGCCTCATTTAATGAGGCCCTCTGGAATTTAGTGAGACTCTGCACCTATATTCAATCCCCAGTGCTGCAGGAAAAAAAAAAAAAAAAAAAAAAAAAAAGAAATGAGATGAGGAAACACTAGATAAAAGGAGGTGGATATTTCAGGAAGATCTATAAAACATCTGATTTAGAGGTTCTCATTCATACATGAGCATTATGTTAGTCAGTTTTTCACCAATGTGAGAAAAGTACCTGACAAGAACAACTTAGAGGAGGAAGCATTTATTTGGCTTATAGTTATAGAGTTTTCAGTCCATGGTAGTTGGCTCCATTGCTTTGTGCCTGGGATGAGGCAGAGGTCATGGCAGAAAGGCATGGTGGAAGAAAACCATTCACCTAATAATAGCATAGTAGGAAAGAGAGGAAAGAAGAAGAAGAAGAAGAAGAAGAAGAAGAAGAAGAAGAAGAAGAAGAAGAAGAAGAAGAAGAAGAAGAAGAAGAAGAAGGAGAGAGAGGAAGAGAGAGAGAGAGAGAGAGAGAGAGAGAGAGAGAGAGAGAGAGAGAGAGAGCCAAAGAGAAGATAAACCATAAACCTTCTCCATCTGGGTCCCATCTTCCAGCATTTAGTCATCAGTAGATTAATCCAGTGATAAGTTCAAAGTCCTCATGATATAATAACTTGTCCAAAGCTTCACCTCTGGACATTTCTACACTGGGAGACATTCCTGATCTGTATAATTGAAGATCCATTCCTGCCCCTACCATTTCCTGGAAAGTGCTTTAGAATCTACAAGCAAGGACATAATTTCAGTCTGACTTAATCAAACCATTGATACAAATTTAAAAAGAAATTTTACTGGATTTCTCGAATACAATAGAATATAAATAAACACCAACAGAATGTAAATTAACTTACAACATGTTGATAAAGACTTTTTGTAAATGACCAGTTAGTATATCTTTCAAGCATTATGGGCCATAGGTTGGTTGTTTGTTTGTTTGCTTGTACAGTACTGGTGATCCAACCCAGTGGCATTCTATCTCTGGGCTATACCACAGCCTTATTTTTTATTGTTTTTTAGAAACAGGATCCCACTTTTTTTAATGAGTATAATGTGTTTTTATTTACCACTATAATGTGATATGAATACCTACTGATGAAATACAATATTTAAAAGAATATATTACTTGTAATCTATTCATACTTACATAACAAAAAGATTTATTAAGATGCTTCCAAGTAAGATATTTAAGTTGACCCACTGTTTACCAGGGTTTGAATTCAAAAACAGCTACTACAAAAATAAAATCACAGTGTAGAAGGAGGTTAAGAAAAATGGCAGACTTAGAATTCTGATTTCTGATGCCCCTATCCTTAGGTGGCAATTCTTCTGTCTCCTTGGGTCTCTGTTTCCAAATCTTCAAGATCAGCACTGAGAAGACAAGACCTGAGCAAGATGAAAAGGACAAAAACGTAGAGCTGAAGTTACACTTACGTCTATTGCCTCCTGGAAAGTACTGTGTGTATTCCTCTCTTTCTTTGTTTGATGTAATTTTGTTTGCTATCTAATGGTAATGGGGAGATGTCAAAGTGTTGGGGCATGTGCATACAGCGCCTAAAGAGATGCAGCCTCCCTCAGCCTGAGCGGCCTGCAAGCTAAGTCTTAGGCAAAGTTTAAGAACTTCCACAGTAATAGGGGCTAAGATGGCGTCTGGAGGAAGTTACGAAGGCATGGTTTCCCCATTCGTTATGGGTGGGGAGACTGAGTAATTTTTCCATTTTTACCTTTAAAGGAGCTTCCGCACACATGGGTGGCTTGGGATTGGGTGACCTTTATTCCCATAGGCTAGGCTATTTCCTCACTGAAAATTTCCCTTGTGGTTTTGTGCTATATATATGTTGCCTGAAGATGAATACATAAGATCCTGCTTGACTCAACTCCCGGCTTGTGTATGTTTGTGTTCCAGCCATTGCACCCACCATCCTCTCAGCCCCACCGCTGAAGGGCTGGACCCATTATCAAAGTTCGAAAATATTTTTTAATTTCTGGTTCATGTTAAAGTATTTAACAAATTCAGATTTTAATATGGAAATAAACATTAGGTTTTTTTGGAACTAATATTTTAAAATTTAGGTTTATAAAAAGGGAATCCATTTTATATGTTCTATCAGTTTGTACCAATGTATGAAATATATTGAAACACACATATGTGTCTATAATGCATGTGCATATAAAATTAGAATGCTTTCATGAAAATAATCAATATGATAGTTAAATTAATGGTAAAGGTGTACTAATACATATAATTAAATCACTATATGTTAGTAGAGGAAAGGATGAAGGATATGTTTTCTGTAAAAAATTTAGCAACAAAATTCTGTAATTATTATGAATTTACTTGAAATTCATCATACACAAAAATGCATAGTTTTTACTCAGGCACATAAGCAATTAGCAACAAAATTACTTTTAACAAAATTTTGCATGATATATGACTATGCAGCCACTATCTTAACTTGTTTTAACCTATTTTACCTCAGCCAGTTTTCTCATACATAGATTTCTTTTCAAGTATGTCTGTAGGGCACACAAACTACAAAAGCTTAATATAATTTATGTGGTAGTGACTGTTTCTCTTAACATAAAATCATATATATGATCTAAAGTACTAGATAAATAAGCCTTTATACTTCAAAGGGAAGTAGATGACATATTCAATATTAGAAGACAAATTTAATAATACCTAGAATGGATAAAAATAATATTCACTTTATGATTGCAAGTGCACAGGTACACACACAAGTAAATATTATGAGTCAGTTTTCTTGGAAAGTATTTTTAGTTTAATTTTAATTTTTTTTTCATGGAGCTTAAAATATGCAGCTCAGGCTTTGCATTAGATTATGGTTCCTGGGTGCATTAGCTTTCTTATTTATATTTAACATTTCTAACTGAATGTTTTTCTACAATTTGCCTCATGAAACAATATAAACAAGTTCCTTTGGTGATCTTATACCTATGGAATCTTGTTTTGAAAGAATAAGAAAAAAACATTTCCCATTTTTTTAACACTCTTAAGAGATCTTAAAAACACAAAGAGCTAATCACAGAATGACTGCTTCAATTAAGCTATGGGAACCTATATTTCTATACACTCTATAGAATTGTGAGAATATTTTTCTTCACAATATTTTTCTTTTGGGGGGCCACAGACTGTGGTTTTTTTTTTTTTTTTTTTTTTTTTTTGGTGGTACTTTGGGTGGTTCCTGGAAGCACTTCTACCTTTGGGCTACACTCCCAGACCTATTTTATATATTTTTTATTTGGAAACAGAGTTTCTTAAGCCAGCAAGGCTGGCTTACGAACCAGCGTGATCCTCCTTTCTCCGCCTCCCATTGCAGGGATTACAAGTGTGCGCCACCATGCCTGGCTGGGCCACAGACTTTTTAAAATCTGTGCCAGTATTTCAAAGAATGAAATATTAACTTTAATAACAACCAATGATCCAAGAAATAAACATTATAAAACAAAATGATTGATAGACATCTTACCACATTTTGTAATGGGTGATATCAGAGAACCAACATTTACTCATTAAATCAATTATCTATTATATACATATATATATATATATATATATAGTTATAATAACAGATAGTTTAAGATTTGTTATAATAACAGATAATTTAAGATGCACATAGAGTGCATTGATATTTTAAAATTATAACTCAAGAATGAGAAGTAGCTTTAATGGGAATTTTAGTGGCAATAAATTGCTTTCTTATTTTTGTTAATGGATTATTTACATAAAGAAAGTGAAAAGAAAAAAATATAACTGTGAGTTTTATCAATAGCTTATGTTTGTACAACTCTCATCTAAGTAAAGATATAAGGCAAGCTCATCATTTCAAAAAGAACACTTGAGAATATTTCTAACTAATTTTCCCCTCCCTCAATATAGAACACCACTGTTCTGGTTTATTTATTCATGAGTTATCTTTTTTCCAAATTTCAAATGAATACATTTGGAGGGATTGCAATATTTTTGTGTGTGTGGCTTCATGCAGCCTAATGTATTTAAGCACTATGTCCTAATGTAAATAAATATTTTGATCTTTTTATTGTCAAGTAGTCCATTTTGTGTGTATACAACAATTTGTTCATGAATACTCATTTTGATAGATATTTGAAGTGTTTCCAATTGGTGTTTCCAATTATGACTAAAGATGGCATGTTGATCTTTGTACAATTTATTTATTTATTTATTTATTTATTTAATTTTGTGCTTGGAGGTATGCTTTTACTTCTTTGGAGAATCATACTAGAAGAATACAGATTGATGTATCATAGAGTAGGTATGTGTTTAACTTCATCAAGCTTATTTCCAGAGATGTTGTGCCATTGTATATTTCCATCATAAATGTGTGAGGATGAAGGATGCTCCTAATAGCCATCACAAGTACTATTGATATTTTTTAGCTACACATGTGGAAATAATTATGCTTTATAGTGATCTCAATATATTTTGTCTCAAGAATATATATCTTGAATATTGTTTATATATACATATGCTGAAGGGATATTGACTTTTATTCATTTAACTCTAATAAGTCTTAGAGTTACATTTTCATTGAATTTAGAAAATTCACTCGTCTATAAACACTTTTCTCCAATCTACTCTGTTGAGCACTTCTACTACACATAGATGTCTCTTTATACATTTATATTAAATAGTGTTTTCCTTCACTATTTTAGGCCTTGTATTCTTTCTGTCTTTCATATTAGGTAGATTCTTCTTTACAATTTCTATTTGGCAAAATCTGTTTAGGTAGATTGTATATTCAAGTTCACTGAAGTTGTTTTAGGATACTAAACCTCTGTTAGGACTATTTTAAAGGATTTTTTCTTGTCACTATTTTGATTTTGAGTACTAGATACTTTAATTTATTTTATATTATTTTGTCATCAATTTGTATTTCCCTTGTTTGAATTCATTTGTATTAGATTTGTGCAGCTTATTCGATAGAGTATCTGTTTTATACTGTATATTCACTTTAACACTATATTTTTGAATATTAGATGTTTATTTTGCTTTTATACACTATTTTAAATAAATAAATATATATATTTATTTATTATATATATAATATATATAATATATATATAATATATATAATATATATATAATATATATAAATATATATATTTATTTATTTTATATATTTATATTTATAAATATATATTATATATATATAATCAGTGTTATTTTCAGTCAAACCTTTAAAGAAAAGGTCATAAAATAAGTTTCTTATCACTGCACATTAAGAGTGCACGCTTCTGAACGGAGGGATCAGTGGCTGGTGAATCGCTGTTCTATGACATTGGAGGGATGCCCACATGCAGCCCCGACGACGTGAAGTGAACCAACTTGGTGAGTGACAATGGGGATAGCCAGTACAGGAGTACAACTCTGGGTGTCCTTCCCCTGCTCCAGAAGGGCACAAACTAGCACATAATCCTCTTCTAGTTCCAATTAAATGAATCAGGATCTTTCATCATGGACCTGCCAAGTGGCGTGAGGAGGCCCTTGGGGACACTCCCTGTCCCAGTGAGGTCTGTTATGCAACATTTTTTAGGTCAATAAGTTACAGCAATAAATAGCAAGGCGAAGTGGGGAGGGGTACCTGTTAGAAAATTAAACTTGGGTGACTGAAGCTGGGGGCATTCTAAGGAGAGGGTCCTAAGCAGCCTCAATTCTCACAGCTCCCACCAGTCCCAGGATTGACTTTACAGGTTCTGTAACCAGGCTCCAGGGAATTCTGGGGATGCCAAGATCTTAGTCCTTTCATGGCGCATGGCAGGCCTGGTGTCTTAGGTTCTCGCCCCCAAAGCCCGGGAATGGGACTGATGCAGGCTGCTCCCGGAGCCCTGCTCTCCTGGCTGCCCACCCCCTCCGCCTCGTAGGTCTGCAGGAGGACGGAGGACCCACCCACCGCCCAGCCAGGTGGCTCTCTAGCACTAAGTTCGATGAATACTGATAGCGAGGAAGCGGGCGCCCCCAGTGGTGAGCCTGGGAAGCGCTCCCTTTCTGGCTGCGTGAGGTCAGAAAGGAGGTCTGGGTACAGAAGGTCCATTTCACAGGCTGTGGTGTAAGACTATGCTCCGAGTCTGTGAGATTCTTATTTGCTTAAAGATTCATCATTTCTCTTGTTCCTTTTTTTGCAGTGGAAAACCCGGCCTGCCACCGGCCCGATTGCTTCCTCGTCTCTATTTGGAAAAATAAAAATACATTAATCACTGCACAAACATATTGATAAAAGTGGTGCCCAAGCCCAGATGCGGTCCTGTGGCCAGAGCTGATGTCCACTCTGTGTGATGCCAGCTGTCCTGCACAATAGAGGTCCTGGCCAGGAGGCCTCAGGGGGGCTGGTCAGTGCGGCCCAAGCTCTTTGGTGCCAGCTGGGCTTGGAGAAGCCTGGAGAATGGAGTGGGGCTCAGGAGATCTAGAGAGGCTTCAGGCCCCTTTCCAAACTTCCAGTGTTACTGCTGCTTCTGAGCCATTCCCGGGGCCACCTCAGAAGAACACCCTCAGCAGATGAGGATTTCCTGGGACTGACCTTACAGCTGCTGATGGCTGATGTAGAAGTTTATGGAAACAATGAGATTAAATGTATTAGCATCTTTAATCTAAGCCCACTGAGCTTCCATATTCGTTCAAAATGTGCTTTGGTTAAAAAATAAGTCCTCAGACACTTGCATGGTCCCTAACTGGGCCCAAGGCCAGACCAAGGTCGCTGTGTTCTGTCCCAGTCGTCCTCCCCTGACTGTAGCCAGAGGGCCAGGCCAGCAGGCTTTATCTTCATTTTGCTTCATGCATTACTTTTTGGTTTTCTTCTGATTTTTAAGTTCAGACCAAAAAATTCATCTCCTGTCCCCACCTCTCTAGAGACCCTCCAGCGGATAGCGGACTGTTCAGGGCGTGGGTGAGCGCCCTGTTTTCTCTGGAGCTAAGGGCTATGGAGGCACAGTCGCTCCTGGCTGAGGTCTCCTTGGGTGCGCCCAGAGCCTGACTGGCTCCTACACCCTTGAGAGGAGGATGGAGAATTGGACCCCGGTCTCAGTTGCCACAAGTTATGCTGAGCACCTGAATGGAGGGCTTTGAGGCTGCCCACTCTCTGACCCCATCCTGCCCCATCAGCACTTGGTTGTGAGTACACATCTGTGAGGCGACTTAAAAGCAGGTGAACCTCCGCAGACAGGGAGCAAAGCCCCTCAGCAACTCTGTGCAACATAGTACTCTACCCACCTTAGTACTGTGCTTCAAACATTTTCATTATTATTATCATTTTTCTTTTTTGGTAGTACTGACTGTGGAGCCCAGAGGCTTTCTACCTCCGGGCTACACTCCCAGACCTATTTTATATTTTACTTGGAAACAGGGGCTCACTAAGTTGCTGAGGCTGGCTTCGAACCTGTGCGAACTTCCTGTCTCAGCCTCCCAAGTACGGGGATTACAAGCTTGCACTACCACACCCAGCTGCATTTTCTGTATTTTAATGAGAAAACAAAATACTAATTTCCTATTCAAGATTTTAAGGGTTTGGACGGGTGGGGTTGACACAAGACTTTGTTGTTTTGCTTTCCCTTTAATTCCATTGTGTGAGTGTGTGTGTGTGTGTGTGTGTGTGTGTGTGTGTGCGCGCGCGCGCGTGTGTGTGTGTGTGTGTGTGTGTGCATGTTGAAGAGCCTCACAAAGAAATCTAGCAGTAGAAGTCCAGGCAGCTTACCCTTCTCTGTATTCGTCACTTAATTCCTGAATGTTTTGAAGAAACAGGCAATAGAAAATAGCAGATGTCACATAAGAAAGTGGTGTAATAGCTTTTTTATACACCTGACCTGATACTTTTATTTCACTTCTATGGTGTTTGTATCAACTGGTATTTTTTCCCTTGATACAAGGTCACTTTTCTTGATTCCTTGTGTGTCTAATAATTTGTTACTGGATGGTAAACCTGACTTACTATCTTGTTAGCTCCCTAGATGCTGTTGCTATTGTTTAAATGTTACTGGGCTTTGTTCAAGTGGGTAAAAAACAAAACCATGTTGTTTTGAGTACATTTCCCTTCTCTGTGCAGTATTCCATAATGTGACTCCAGATAGGAGAATAAATAGATTAATTTGCCAAAGGATTAGTCAGATGTTACTTATTTTCTAATAGATGAACATTATTTTATTTATTTTGTTAAACTTTATACTAATACACATGGTACTTCTAGTCTAGTAATATAAAAGTTAGTTTGACATTCTTTAAACATTCATTTTAAGCTTCAGTTCTTATAAAGTGCTTTATAAAAAGCATATTTGAATTTGTGTGAAATTCTCATGTGCTTCTTATGAAGACATATATATAGATATACATATGTATATAAATTTTATCAATTTCAAATAAAATTTAATTAATTCAGAATAGCATATATTTCGGTTATCCTTAGGGGAAATAAAGAAGTGGGAGAAATGCTCTTGTAAACTAGTTACTGCCTTCACCAGTAAAACATTTTTGTTAATATAAGTTCAGCTTGAAATAGTGTCTTCATAAACCGTTTACTGAGTTCATCAAGTTTTAGAAATCCACTGTCATGCAGGGATTGGTAGTGCAGGCTTTGTAATTCCAGCATTTGGGAGGCTGAGACAGGAAGATCAAGGTTCGTGGGCAGCCTCAGCTACTTAGTGAGGCCCTCTGCAACGCAATGAGATCCTGTGTCAAAGGATAAAAAATAGAGCTTGGAGTGTAGCTCAGAGGTAGAATGTCCCTAGGTTCCATCCCCAGTACTAAAAAAAAAAAAAAAAAAAGAAAGAAAGAAAAAAAAAAAGAAAGAAAGAAAGAAAGAAAGAAAGAAAGGAAAAGAAATTTACTGTGATCTTTTATTGGTGGTATATTACATAGCTATATGACCATAATCAAATTTTATATTTCCTTTATGTCTTGTATTACTAGTTTGATCAATTTAATAAAATAACAGTATGAAATATACATGTGCAATATAATTGTATATACATATATATTCAATGCTACTGAAATATTTTTACTATTGACATATATCTATATCACATATATCTTATATTAATTTAAAATGATTTAAACAATCACCTCAATAGAAACAAATTTTAAATCGAGAAGTGGAAGATCAATTTATAGCCACAATTAATTTAAAATTTATAATGCATTAAGACTCAGACTACATGCATTTTTTATATATCTGATTGGGGGCTGGAAAAGCAAGTAATACAGAGAATATATAAATAAATTTGTGTTTTATGTCTTATGCAACAAGTGAATATAAATATGAATGTGATGTAATAAGAAATGGAATTGGAGCCTGGCCTGGTGGTGCATGCCCATAATTCTAGTAGTTGGGAGGCTTAGAAAGAACGATGTCAGGTTTGAGGTCATCCTCAGAAACTTTGAGAGATCCTGTTTCAAAACAACAACAAAATAGAATAAATAAATAGGATGGGGGTAAACCTTGGATATAGAACACTTTTAGGTTCAACCTGCAGTGCAAAGATATATATGTGTGTGTGTTTGTGTGTGTGTGTGTGTATGAAATATATGTGTGTATATCTCATGCACACTGTGTGATGAATAAGTCTTACATTTTCAGCCAAAAATAATTTTAACTAAAAATCAACAGCTCATTTTCAAAGATCCAATAAATGGCACTGTTTAAATTTGAGAGCTTGGAAGCTGGACATGAATAGGATGTTCAGTTTACTTGCCAAGCCTACAGTGTGTTCACTTAATGTGACCCATTGGTGCATGACATCACTGCCTTATGCAATATTTTAAATGTGCTGAAGCAAACAAATAGAAATTTACCAAGTACATTCTTACTTGTTAAAATTTCTCTCTTCTACCTCTCTTAGTTTGAAGTATAAATCCTCAAAAGTAGCATATTTGAAGAGGGCCTTTAAATAGCTGGGTATATTTACGTAATATACAGCTGAGGCCTTAACCTAAGAGGACTGGAATTAATATAAGAAGAGAAACGACAATTTATTTATCTCTCTTCCTACCTACATAAAAGAGAAGTTATTTAAGGACACACTGAGAAAGTAGATTTGTGTGTGTGTGTGTGTGTGGTGTGGTGTGGTGTGTGTGTGTGTGTGTGTGTGTGTGGTGTGGTGTGTGTGTGTGTGTGTGTGGTGTGGTGTGGTGTGTGTGTGTGTGTGTGTGTGTTTATTTTTACAGTGAAGGAAGATGAGCCTAACTAGAAGCCAAACTTGTCAGCCTCCTGGTTTTGGGCTTCCAGCCTCAAACAACTATGAAAAATAAGATAATTTTTGCTATTGTTTCTGTTGTTACTGTTGAAGTCACTCGAGCAATTTTTTTTTATATGCCTACTTATTTCTTGGAGAAAAAGGAGTTAGCTTTTATTGGCTCCATAATAGTTTAGTTTGTTCTCTTTCCTCTGACTCTTAATTTAGTTCTCAGTATATGTAATTCTATACTTAAAATATTCTATACCTATTTTTCTTAAATATGCCACACATCAGCCACACATCAGTTTTTATATAAATTAGATAAAAATGATTTTGTCCTCTACTGTTATTTTGATATTATAACTACTAGCAAGTTTTTCTTTTATTATTAATATTCCAACATAAAGCTATTTTTGCATAACTATTGAGTGCAAGTGTCTTATTTTCTAGAACCCTGATCTGAAATGAGTCTCTCTTTTCAGTTCATTGGGTTCAGAATCAAAGACAATAAGTTATTTCACTGTTTTTAGAACTATAGCCAAAAAAAATTCTAGAAATCATTTTTTGTAACAGAAGACTTAGTGACACTGTGTAATTTTTATCAGAATGGCCTCTAAAACACATTTTTAAAGAGCATGGATTTTCCTTAGAGACCACCTTTTAGTTATGTTCTCTTAAAAATTCAGTAAATCATTTACTCTTTGGTGTACCTGTACATCTTATTATCACTGATTCTTTAAGAAAAGTATAGAAGCAATTTTCACAGAGAATAATAATGGCCTTCTCAAATAAAGGACCCAAAAGGTTATAGAAGAAATTAATATGAAAATTGAATTCTCGTATTTGAAATGATTTTGTTTTAAATGGAAATTTTTAGATTGTAAATTGAACTGAGCACATTATAACCTGCAAAAATGGGATAGTGATTTAAATTTAGAAATATAAGCCAATTTTAAAAATCATAAAATCTATGAACATAAAAGATCAAATATACTTATATATTTATATAGCATTCAAAGTTACTAAAACTTAATTTGCAAATTAACCTTGTGGTTTCTGAGCCAATCTCTTATAATTCCCTGTGAATTATAAAGAGAGTCTATGAAGAAGAATTTCATTCTGAACTTACTGAAATTACAAATTTGGTTACTGTTCTGAGGAAGTGCTAAGCTTTATGGTTCATACCATGATGGATAAGGGTTACATGAAGACTCCCCCAGTGCATTCTGATTTCATCTGGTCCTGCGTGGTCCATGTGGTTGACCAGCTCCTGTTCATTCCTTAGAAAGAGCTGAGCAAGCTCCTCTTCAAAAGTGTCTCTTCTTACCTGGTAACTTGGTCACCACTCTCACTGTTTTGATCCAAAAAACTGACATCATAATGTAGATAAAAATGTATTTGCTCACAGATTTTTTGGAGATTTTAGAGGCTCAGTCCATGTGAGAGCAGGTCTGCAGAGCTCAGAGTATGTTGGCAGAAATTAGAGAGAGAGGGACAGAGAGAGTGTTGGTCTCACATCACGGAGCCTAGAAGCAAGAGTCATCAGCAGCTTTATATGATCCCATTGCCACAAACCCAGGGTCCCCTCCTTAGCAACCAAGTCCTGCTTTCATCATTGCTGCCTTGTTTCCATGAGGTCTTTGGGAACATTCTAAATACAAATGATTACATCTAGATTTTCATACTTTTTCTATAAAATCCTGATCAGACACCTAGTATTTGCTTCTTCATAGAAAAATTTAAAACAACTGTATTGCAAAATTTATTCATCAGTAACTACAAATCATTCTTAACATTCTTAACTGGGGTCTTCCATAACAATTTAGTACAAATATTTTTCTTCTAATGTAGACATTTGTCGGGAATCCAGCCCAACAGCGGCGGGGCTTGATGAGTACCAACGACTCGAACACACACCCACGAGCCGGAAGTCAAGTCAAGCAAGATCTCATTTATTTCTCTCCAAGCAATCATATATATATATCAGCAAATCACAAGGGGAATTCCCATGGGAAATAGCCTAGCCTATCCGGGATAAAGATCACTAGCACGTAGCTCACAGTCAATCCCAGACCAGTACATGAGCCATTCATGTGTGCGGAAAGCTCCTTTAAAGGTAGAAAGGGAAAAACTGCTCAGTCTCCCCACCAATAATGAATGGGGAAACCATGCCTTTGTAGCTTCCTCCAGGCGCCATCTTACTCCTTTTCTGCTGAATCACTTTACTTAAAGTTTTGCCTTAGGCTGCAGGCCGCTCAGGCCAAGGGAGGCTGCATCTCCTTAGGTGCTGTATGGACACACCACATCAGACATTAGCCTACATTTCTCCAATGTCACATAACACTCAGTGTTAATGAACTTTCTAGAACTCCTAATAGTTCAAAATCATATGACATAGTTAATGCCCCTTAATATCCTGAATCATTTTTCCTTTTTTCTTATAATTCCTAAAACATGATTATCCCAGATTGTTCCTGATCAGGTTGGATTCACCTTCACTGAAGTCTCTCCTGGGTAGGCAGTTTTCTTTTCTTTTTTCTCTTTCCTCCTCCTCCTCCTCCTCCTCCTCCTCCTCCTCCTCCTCCTCCTCCTTCTTCTTCTTCTTCTTCTTCTTCTTCTTCTTCTTCTTCTCTCTCTCTCTCTCTCTCTCTCTCTCTCTCTCTCTCTCTCTCTCTTCCTTGGTAACCTAACCTCCTGTTTTCTTTGTAATGCATATAACTTAAATATTTATACAGGTATTTATACTCAGGTGCAACTTTGCAACTATGCTACAGGTATATTTACTTAGCTTCTCTTTTCTCCATTCCCCTCTTAACCTCTTTAACTCATTTCACCGCAGTGAAACATGTTTATTATAAGACAATCGGCACATTTTATAATTCTTTATAATGTCCATCAACACCTCACTGCTTCATGGAGTCTACCCATTTCATTTTTCTTTTAGTTTTTTGAAGATAACCAGTCCTTTTCTAAGGCGGACTTCATTTCTTGTTTCCTTAGCCTCAAATTCTCCGTCTTTATTCCTTATACAGCTTAACAGTCAATTTTATGGTAAGTTGTTTAACAGGACATTTTGAATTTCTTTGCCTTTCTAAAGCTAATCTTCACAAGTTGTTCAATACTTTTATATCACAATTTTTATTGTATAAATTTTATTTAATTCTTCAGATGTGAATTACTGGTTTGTACCACTAGGCTTCAATCTGAAGTTCAAGACAAGAAGCATTAAATGTATAGCTATTTCCAAGGGCTTTTCTCAGTCCCTGACACATAATAGGTACATGGTTTGGGTGGTATGTGTACATATATAAGGGCAATGAACTAAAATTATAAAATTATAAAGAAGGGATGGGGAAGGAATAAATAAATTATGTGTGTATGTATGCCTCTACTATCTTGTATGCCATTAAAATGTATGACTATAGTGCACCAATTTAAAAAAAGAAACTTTTTTTGCTGGGCCATGCTACTTTATTTCTTTAATAATATTTCAACAAATGTTACAAATATAGTAATAGTGATTGATTTAGAAATTAAATATTTAAGAGAAGTCTAAATACTATTATAATTCAGTTTATCAATATATTCTACAGTATGCACTGTCTATCCTCATATCCTCTGGAAAACACTGTAAACAGAACAAAGGCTGGACATGGAAACTCATGCCTGTTAAATCTAACTACTTGAGAGACTGAAGCAGGAGGATCACAAATTTAAGACCAATAAGGGCAATTTAGTGACTGGAAATATAGTTGAATGGTAGATTGATTACCTAGCATTGATAAGCCCTAGGATGGATCCCCAGCAACAATACCAACAACAAGAAAAACAGAACTAAAGCACTACCCTTAGGTTAACTTAAAACACATTAAAATAGTGCATTATAAAGTGAGTATATACATTTTTCTGTAAACCCATTGAGAATCAGATAGACTAAAAATACTATGAGAATTATATAGACTACAAACAAATATTTAAGGATAAATCAATAAACTGAGCAATTATTTTCCCAAAGGACAATATTGAAGAGAAGTATTAACTCATGACTTCTGTCTTCACAAGTCAAAGTGGTCCTTAAGATGTTAGCTTTGCTTCACCTACAGGTTGCCCTTTCTGGGTCAGAAAAGAATACTTGCAGAAGTCTACACAGCAAGCAGCAACAGAGAATGGGGTGAGGAAGAGCAATACAGACAACAGACAGGAAGTATGAGGTACTGGGTAGAGTCCAGAGAAAAGTCAAAGCCAAGCTTCAACCGCATGATACTGGTTAAAGGCTGCCAGGAACTAGTTGCTAGAGCAAAGGTCAGAGAGTATAGGAGCAAAAAGACATCCCATACTCTCACATTTTACAAGGTAAGACTTTTTCTTATTTTTAAAGCATCCTTTTTGTATCTATACTAGCTGAGTGTCTCATTGAAATTACACAGATAAGATAACTTCATGAGTGAATTTTTCGCTTTTCACCACTTGCTGACACAGCCTTACATACACACATTCTGTCTTGTAAGCACACTTTGTCACAGCAATTCAGATTCAGATAGCAACTTGCTGGCAAGGTGAAACTCATGCTGTCTTTTCTCCAGCTCAGGATTAGCCTTGGCCTCAATGAGAGGTTTTGGCTGGAAAATACTTGGTGTCCCTGAAGTGCACTTCCAGTGTTGACTGTATCTCAGCAGAGGATCTTTCTGCTTAAACATACATAATCTCCTTTCTTCTAATGCATTTTTTGTTTTAATCTTTTTTGCAGAGATCATCAACATGTCTGTCAGTCAGTGTTTAAGAGATTCTTTGTCAAGATCTCTAAAGATATTTCCATTTTCTCTTCTTTGTGCAGAAGGAAAAGGATTTTTTTAAATAAGAAAAAGAGAACTGATTCTTGGAGAAGGGTAATTCCTGTGAGAGTCAAAAGGACTAATCTTCCCTGAATGCTCATAACTCCTTATAACAAGGACTGAAACTGTTCTCTTTTTGAATGGATTTTTTTTCTTTATTAAAATAGCCTATTCAGTTGAATGACAATTTAGATGCTTGCAACTTTCTGGGTTTTCAAGTTCATAGTAAACCCAATTTATCCTTTGAAATATTATTTCTCAATTGTATGTTTGTAAAGGAGAAAGACTACAGCAGATATTTGCTAAAAGTAAATTTATTTCCAGTATTTGTAGATTGAAAGTAAAATCGAGCAGTAGGTGGTCTTATTATATGTTTTTATTCTCAAAACAAATCTAAATAAGGTAAGTTGTAACAGCTATAGAAAATACAATAACAGTGGTAAAGAAAAAAAAAACTGTCATTTGGATGTTATCTAAAAAGGATACCAAATCAGAGAACAGCTGCCATAAGGTATATGGCTTTAATACTATTTCACTTGTTAGATAAGTACATAAAATTGGTTACATCCAATGCACTGAATGCTATACTCTTTACGTTGTTCAAGAAATTGTACAAAAAATAGTACACTTTTCACTTGACCAGCATTCAACTCCTGCCAAACTATGAGGTGTGTGATATTTATATCTTTTATTGCAATAGATTTCAGTTACTTCTGGAACTTTTGCCATATTCAGCATGACAAGCCATTTTTTCTTCTGTCTTTTTCCATTCCTCAGAAAGGATCAAAAGCATACCAAGTGTATTCAAAGAAGAGCTTAGTGAATGCCTCACCTTAAAACCTCACTACTCCCACAGTGGAAAACCTCCAATTTCACTTCACTACCGTGTAGCAAAATTGAGTCTTTTCACATCTTTCAAAGGAATTCTAATAACCCCCTTTTTAACTTTTATACTTTTTATTCCTACCCCTATTTTAGAATCAAGGTAAAGTAAAAATCTTTTTATTTTCTGGAGACATCCCATATTAGAGATCATATTAAAATTTAAATTATAATTATGTTTAATCTTGGATTTTGATAAACAAAAGAATCTCATTATTTTTCTCTGATAGAAATAATAATGGTACACATACACTGGAAATATATATATATATATATATATATATATATATATATATATATATATTCAAGAGACTCTATCTGTAAATTTAAAAAAATGAATAAGTAGCTTTAAGTGTGAAAAAATACTTCTGAAAATTGGATTTACACAATAACACAATGTATAAGACATACAAGCAAGAAATGGCATTATCAATAGTATGTCACAGTGTCAACTATAAAATCCTTTGACCCTTCCATATTTCCAAATTTGATCAATTTTCTTTAAAATAAAATACAGATAATGCTAATCTAATTTAGTTCACTATCACCATAAAGGAAAAAAATGACTAAATATCTCTAAAGTAATACCTACAGGACCATTTGCTTTAGTTTTGTTGTCAACCTAACTTGGGTGTACAGATAAGGAGCCAAAGTAGGTTTTGTTTCAGGTCTGAGTATTATACACTTTTACAAGTATATGGCCTGATAAACTTTTCTGCTTCTTTTGGTCTTGCAGTTTTTCATGTTTAGCATTGCATCAATAAGAAAAAATAGACCAATGTTTTTTTGTTTTGTTTTATATACTGTGTCCAATGCTGTTATACGTAGATTAAATGTGCAATTAATTACAGTAGATTAAGGATATTACTTTCAGATCTTTGCCAATGCATTACTGATCTCAGTCCACTCATGAGAATAAAGAACTCTGAATACAAATGTAATTCTGTGCAGCTACGTCATAGGTTTATGGTGAAAAGCTTTGACATCAATAAATCTGAGTTCGTAATTTGAATCTCTAAATTACTACTTGTGTTTTCTCAAGTATACTACTCATATTTTTTAGTCTCTACCTCTTTTTATAAAATCTATGTGTGGGACTACATGTCTGACACTAACTTCACAGATGTTACAGAATTAGGTATATGAATGTAGATATAATTCCATGTCTTTGTTATATGGCTTGCCACCTCATAAGCCAAATGGAACTGAGCTACTTATTTTCACTTATTGTTTCATTTGTTTATTTATTAATTTAAGGTATTGTAACTTTCACATGTAGAATTGTATTTTGGTGATCTCATACCTTTTTAAATTTATGTATAATGTTTTGAAACAATCATATTTTAATTTTTTATTGGTGCATTGTAGTCATACATCTTAATGTGATAAAAGACTTGTGGAGACACACATGCACACATCACCCAAATAGCCCTAACCCGATACCCACCCCATTCCCTCTCCAAACCTCCTTCCCATGCTTGGCTTAATGATTGATATGTTTAATTACATCCTGTGCTTTAGAGAGTTTCCCTCTTCCTCCTCCCATCCCCTCAGTTAGGTTGCCTTATTTGCTCCTCTATAGGATCTCCTTCATCTAGAGTTCCTCCTGTTATCCATTTCTCCATAGCGTTCACATACTAGGGAAAGCATTAGGTTTCTTATTTTTTGTGACCGACTAATCTCACTTAGCATAATGTCCTCCAGTTCCATCCATTCCCCTGTAAATGATATAATTATAATTGTGTTTTTCTTTATGGCTGAGCAAAATTCCATTGTATACATATCCCACAGTTTTGTAATCCATTCATCTGTTGATGGACATCTTGGATGGTTCCACAGTTTGGCTATTGTGAATTGTGCAGCTATGAACATAGATACACATGCATTAGGTTGGTAGTTTGGTTTCCTTTCTTTTGGGTAGATACCCAGAAATGGTATTGCTCGATCAAATGGTAAATTTGTTCACATTTTTCTGAGGATTCTCCATACTGTATTCCAAAGTGCTTGCACTAATTTGCAGTCCCACCAACAATATTTTAGAGTTCTCACTTCACCACATTCTCACCAGCATTTGTTGTTGTTTGTGTTTTGAATGATTGCCATTCTAGTTGAGGTACAGTGAAATCTCAGGGTAGTTTTGATTTACATCTCTCTGATTGTTACTGCTCATCTGTTTAAGGTCACTGCACTTCAGTTAACCTAACAGTCATGTAGATAACCAGGTGTCTTATTTCATCTATTTTAACTAATGTAACTCTTTTGAAGTACATATAATTTTTATGCCAATAGACATCTAATTTCTAGAACTTGTGTTTTGAACATTCTATTTAAAATTACAGTATTTAAATGATTTTGATATAACTGTTACAGATACTTCTGCAGAAAATTACTTAGATTCATGGGAAAACCTAGTAGTCTCAAAATGTGACAACTGATTTAGAACTTCATAATAGTTTCACATATTGACAAGTGCAGTGTTGCATGCCTGTAATCCTCGTGAACAGGGAGACCCAGGCATAACTATTAAATTTTGAGGCCACCCTAGGCAACACACCAAAAGCTTGTCTCTAAAAAAGAGACTGGAGCTGTAGTTAAGTGGTATAGTGCCCCTACATTCAATCCCCACTATTGCACACACACACACACACACACACACACACACACACACACACACACCACATATTCGATATATTTAAGTAATGTCACATATTCCACTTATTTTTAAATTAAAAGTTAATAACTTTAATACAGCATAAATATCTCCAAAGAAATTGTTGATTTATATATATATTTGGAGAAGAAAAAAATTTTTAGTTCACTAAATAGGAGACCTGGTGTCACCCTGGTAACATAGTCTTATAATATCTTGGGATTGAAAAGTTCTATTGGAATTTATTAAAAGTACATAGTAGATTAGGAATGAGATTTTACATTTAGGAAGCAGTGATTATACTTAGGCATTAGCTATGTGTGTGAAAGTATGGACTCTTAGTAATGCTGTTTCTGCAGTTTTAACATGAAATATGATTTACTTTATATTATTTTATATTTAACAAGTACCACTTTTCGAATAATTTAAATGTTTTCAATTCTATGCTAAAAATCCATCAAATAAAAAACAAGAAACTTAAATTTATTGTTTTTCTAGCTGAATTTGATAAACTTTTAGTCCTCAAACACTAATAAAATAGATAATGTACTGAAAAACTCTTTAGAATTTTTTTTTTTTTTTTGGCAGTAATGGGGATGGAACCCAGGGGCATTCTACCTCCAAGCTAAACTCCCAGCCCTATTTTTAAATTTTTAAAATTGAAACATGGTCTCACTGAGTTGCAAAGGCCCTCACTAAGTAGCTGAAACTGTCAGCAAAGCACAATCCTCTTGTCATAGACTCCCAAATGCTGGGATTACAAGTGTGTTCCACCATGCCCAGCTTACAGAAAAATTTTAAATCCTCAAGCTCTGTTGAAATCTTCACATATATCATACATGGAATAATTAAAATATTACTGAATTCTATTTAAAATATACTTCAATGAAATTGTGTTCAATAAAAAACAAAAGAAAAAAAAAAACATTCAGCCTCCTCTGTAACATAACACCAGCCTGCCTTATACTTTGAGGAATGTAGAGTAGAACTAAACAATGTCCCTGCAAAATATGACTGTGTTTTGACTACAAAGAAAGTGAGATACCAAAACTTACTTAGAATATAAGGTAGAATAAAGTAAGAATTGTTGTTTAATTCTAAAAATCCTATGATAAGAATACAGAAAAAATATTAGTGGTTTAATCTGGGCAAGAAAATTTGCACCTGATGGGACTTGAAAGGAAAGACTTCAAGATCAATACTAGATACAAAATAACAAAGAATAAATTTCTCAGGTAGAATGGGTATAAAAATCAGGTTACTTCAGAAACATATTAATCTGAATGGTTAATAGAGCTCTTTTTAGATGTTTCAACTGGGTTACATTTTTATTGCAGACTATATGCTAGAAAGAAAAACTGGTAACTAGTTTTGTTTGTATTAAAGAGTGATGTTGGTAGAATGCTTTATAAAAATCAGTGAATCAAAATTCAATATACTGCATGGATATGTAGAGGAAAGAGAACAATGAGAGCACTGCTTAAAAGCAAGAGTGATATACTTAGCAAAATAGTAGATTAGAAACATTAGAATGCTTAATGGCATCAGTCTTCTAATAGACAGGGTAGCAATCAGCCTGCATCATCTAGAAAGTGGTTTTTCAATTCAATTTGTTTCTGTGTTTGATTTCTTCTAAAGGTAATTTTCATTTGCTACTTCTAACAGTATTTTAGTCCACAGTGACTGTCATTTTGATGTCCCCACCTGAGATGACACTCCTCAGAAACATGGATTTCACCTCTAGGATTTACATTTTGGTGTCTCATGTGGGCCCATCTGTCTCCATGGCATACTGCCTACTCAAGGATGGGTAGAACCCTTGGCAACATTTGCTAAAGCCTGAAGTGCCAGGTAATAGTGAGATTAAGAAAAGCATCTCACAGAAATATCCTTATGACATCTGTGAAATTGGAAGTGTTCATGGAAGTCTATCTTTTCTGACAGCCTTTCTGCATTGGCTCCACATGTCTCTGTACATTTAATGACACCTGCTCAGGCTGGTGTGCCAAAATATAAAATGTATTGAAAAAGGAGAAGAAGAAGAAGAAGAAGAAGAAGAAGAAGAAGAAGAAGAAGAAGAAGAAGAAGAAGAAGCAGAAGAAGGAGGAGGAGGAGAAGAAGAAAAAGCAGCTAACTCTTTCATATGTATGCTCCAAGTTGTTTAGTCATTTGGTGAACAAACAACTCACATAAATACTATCTTTTTTGTTTTGTTAAATATTATACTTGTGTTTGTGCAAAAAATTCTCTTATGTATCATATTTTGCATCTTGTATATATTTTGTTCATACCATGTTGAAAGATATACAGGTCAAAATATTATTGAGATACAGCTATATTTTAAATTTCCAGAAGATATTCTCATAGTAAATTAATGACAATGAAAATAAATTGGATGTTTTAATCATAAAAATTTAGTAGATTACAATACTCCTGAAATACAGAATTTTAATTTTTTGAATGAGCTAATGTTTATTAGTATGAAGTTTCAACCATTAGATAAGTTTAATATGGGTACATATTAGCAATAGAAGAAGATTAACAGCTGCTCCCACGGAGAGGAAAATAATATGAACACACATGTGAAAACACACACACACAAGAACATACACACACAAGCACATGCACACATGTGAAAACACACACACACAAGCATACACACATATATACACACACACAAGCATATACACAAACACAAAAACAAAACAACAAAAGAACCTACATAGTGAGTGACTAAGGCATTACTTGAATACAGGTGGAATAACTACTTCTCACAAGCCCCTTAGTCATTGAATATAGTTATCTACAAATATACATGATCTGTAACCATGAAAGAAAGACAACCAATCAAAAACTCCTCAAGAGAAAATAGACTTAAGAACTCAACAAAGAAATAGATTTTTAGTTATGTCTAATTTGAGGTGTCAATAAAATTAAAAATTTTAATTATTTAATAACCAATGCTTAATTCAAAATGAATTTTTGTGGATGTCAGCACCAGTGTTGGGATTGCATTATAGGTGCCCAATCAATTAAACACAAATATGATTTTTTGAAAATTTTAAAGGTATAAACAAACCTCAACCAAATAAGTAAGGCAGAGATTATTTATCAGAGCTGACTGTGTCAGAATAGTCACTCAACATAGATTCGCTCGGCATAGATTCAAAAGCAAGTTGGAAATACAACATTTTGAGTAAAGAAAAATAATGAAAGCTTTAGAAACCTCTGAATTACGGTTGCTGGCATGGAGAAGTGGAAGTAAGCCAGTAAGAAAAAAGCATACTATATTCTTAGTTTGAAGAGCTTATCTGCCTTTTTAGATGGGTTCTGAGCTAGGAGGCTAAGAAAGAGACACAAAAATTAGGAAAGATGAGAGTTTTTAACAAAATTCTGAATATTTTTAGCCAAGTGGTGCAGAGATGGTTTGTATTTTCTAAATCATGACTATTCAGAGTAATTTGATCCTTACTCATTCTGCTGTTGAAAGCCAAGGGCTGTCTAGGAGTTGACTCAGTGAGTGCATTGGGCCTTTACAGAATTGACTGAAAACGAGAATAGAGTGACTCATGTTAAAACTATACATCGTCTTTGGGATACTAAGCTGTTATTTGACCTTCTGAAAAAAATGTGAAGTAGTCAAATTTCTCAAACAGGCCTTTTGGCAATGACAATGATATTCTCTCTACTTTAACTTTTTTATTTTTACCAATAATAACTGGAATTCATTTGGTGTTTAGAAATAATTCATATTTTCTAGCATATCATCCTGTTCAAGTGTTATAATAAAAGTAATTTTCAAAAGAATTGGTGCACTTTTTGTTTTTTTGTTTTTTGTTTTTTTTGGCGGTACTGGGATTCTTGGAAACCCTTCTTCCTCTGGGTTACACTCCCAGACCTATTTTATACTTTTTATTTGGAAAAAGGATCTCTTAAGCCAGCGCGGCTGGCTTTGAACCTGCGCGATCCTCCTGTCTCCGCCTCCCAAGTGCAGGGATTACAAGCGTGCGCCACCACGCCCGGCTCATTGTTTCTGTTTTGTCCAGTCTTCCTCTCCTATAAAACAAATGTCTTCTGCTCAGGGCATCTAAACTCTTGTTTTTTATTTCAGGAAAGAATGGTGTATGAGTCTAAAGTTAAAATAAAACCAGTAAAGATCTTTAAATCAAAATTTTGATTTTGCCCTTTGACAGCATATTTAGTCCTTAGATAGAGAAATGCTACAAATGACATGAATAGATACCAATATTATTGCTTTTTCAAGTTGATGGAATGAATTCCTCTTATTAGGTCTAATTTATTTATGTATTAAAAGAAATTAAGAAAAAATTTAAGGGCATTCTTGTAATTCCCATTATCAAAAAAATGAGCTAAAGGCTAAAAATACCATTTTCTCTATTATATCTCTATGGATATATATATATATATATATATATATATGTATGTGTGTGTATCCTTTATATATTATGTATGTATGTATATATATATATATATATATATATATATATATATATATATATATCAAAAGGAACTCCATTAAAGCTAAAAAGAACCACACCCAAAGCACATCTGGGTGTGGTTTACCTCATTCCAGCATTATATGTGGTGCCTGCATGTATCTCTCCCTGCACACACAGAGGCATGGCACAGCACACCCAGGGTATCAAGAGCAATACACAGGCACCACACACAAGGTGAAATGCCCAAGACTTAATAGGCAATGTGACTAGGTCCAGCTTAACAACTATTTAAGGGCTCTAGCAATCTGGTTCTGAATGGGCACTGGTTAAGGTGAAGCCTGGAGGCCAAGACCAGACTCCCACCTCATCCAGATCCCACATTCTTTCACAGGAAGCTGAGCTCTGTGGTAAATTAACGGCCCAACATGCATCCCAGGTTGAACTAATATTTTTCTCTCTGCCCTCAAATAGCATAAGTTGTGTAAATTTTGTGTCAAACGTTAATTAAAAAAAGAACCTGTCTTGATCACAATTATAATTTTTAAAACGACTGACACTATATTATGTTTGCTTTTTATGATCTAAGTCCATTCAGAACCAAATTCTTTTTTAAATTTTTTTATTTGTGCATTATATCATACATCTTAATGGAGTACAAGATGGTAGAGGCATACATTCACACATACTTATTTAGTCCTTCCCCAATTCAAACCCTATTCCCTACCCCCTTCTTCCTTCTCATGTTTGGTTTAGTGATTGAGTTTTTCTGCTTATGAATGTACATTAGAGAATTCTCTCTTTACTCCTTCTTATCCCCCTCACTTAGGTCTCCTTATTTGCTACTCTATGGTTTCTCTTTCCTCATCTAGAGTTCCTCCTATGACCTTTTATTCTCCCTAGCTTTTGCTTATTAGAGATAGCATCCGAGTTCTTATTTTTGGGGGTATGACTAATCTCACTTAGCATAATGTTTTCCAGTTTCATGCATTTCCCAGAAAATGACATATTTTTATTTTTCTTGATGGCTGAGTAAAATTTCATTGTGTACATATCCTGTAGTTTTGTACATATCTATTCATCTATTGATGAAAATCTTCATTTTCCATAGTTTGGCAATTGCTAATTGTGAAGCTATGAACACAGCTATGCATGCATTAGTTTGTAGTTTGCTTTTCATTATTTTGGGTAGGCACCCAGAAGTGATATTGCTGGATCATATGGTAGCTTTATTCCCTGGTAGGATTTATTCTGTGAATCCTCCATACTGTTTTCCAAAGTTGTTGCACTAATTTGCAATCCCACCAAAAATGTTTTAGAGTTTCCACTTCTCCACATCCTCACCAGCATTTGTTGTTGTTTGTGTTTTGAATGATTGCCATTCTAGTTGGAGTTAGGTGAAATCTCAGGTTAGTTTTGATTTTTATCTTTCTGCTTGCTAATGATGCATTTTTCATACATCTATTGGCCATTAATTTCTTTCTTTTGTGAAGGGTCTATTCAGTCCACTTTCCCATTTTTTATTGGGTCATTTATTTTCTTAATGCTGAGTTTCTTTAGTTCTTTGTATGTTTTATATACTAGTTCTCACAGAAATATTGACAAAAATTTTCTGCCATTCCGTCGGGTCTCTGTTGAGGCTCTTGATACTTTGCTTTACAGAAGCTTTTCAGTGTTATCCAGCCCTACATTTTGATTCATCTTTTAGTTTCTTGTGCCTTTGGAGTCTTCTTGAGAAGGTTCTACATGTGCCTATGTATTGCAGTGTTGGACTTACGCGCTTTTTAAGGCACTACAAGGTTGCCGATCAGATTTCTTAGTCTTTTATCCATTTTGAATTGACTCTTATGTAGGGTGAGAAAGTGGAGTTTATCTCCATTTTCTGCATTTCATTAACCAGTTTTGCCAACATGATTTCTTGAAGAGGCTTTTTTCAAGTGTATGTTTTTGGCCACTTTGTCAAAAACTAATTGCCTTTAAAAGTGGATTTGTTTCTGAGTCTTCTATTGGTCTATGTGTTTATTTTTGTGTCAATACCATGTTTTTTATGACTATGCCTTTGTAGTACAAGCATTCAAATCCACATCAAGAAAATCATACTTCATAAGCAAGTAGGGTTCATCCCAGGGGTGCAAGGCTGGTTCAACATACCAAAAACATTCCATTCCATATAATTTATCATATAATCAGAACCAAAGACAAAAACGACATGATCATTTCAATAGACACTGAAAAAGCATTTGACAAAATCTAGCACCCATTTAGCTAAAATCACTGCAGAGAATCAGAATAGAAGAAACTTATTTCACCATACTAAAGTCAATACATAATAGGCCCACAGTCATTATCATATTAAATGGAGAAAATTTTTGAGAATTTCCCCTAAAACAAGAACAAGACAAGAATATCCATTATCACTACTTCTTTTCAATATAGTACTTGAGACTCTAATCAGAGCAATAAGGCAAGAGAAGGAAATCATAGGAGTACAAGTAGAAAAAGAAGAACTAAAGCTATCTTTATTTGCAGATGATATGATACTATATTTAGAAGACCCAACAAACTCAATTAAAAGGCTTATAGAACAGAACAACAAATTCAGCAAATTTTGGGGTACAAATTAATCTTAAAATATCAGAAGCATTCTTGTATACCAACCATAAATGCACTGAAAAAGAAATCCAGAAAACACTTCCACTCAGGATGTCCCATAATAAAAATAAAACACTTAGGAATAAACTTGACCAAGGGAGTAAAAAAAATGTCTACAAAGAAAATTATAAAGTTATTAAAATAAGGAAGTCAAAAAATACCTTAGAAGATTAAATAAAATCTATGTGTTTGGACAGGCAGAATAAATATAACCAAAATGGCATTCTTGCAAAAGTGATCTACAAATTCAACACAATAACCATTAAATTATTGTCAAGGATATTCCTCACAGACAGAAAAAAAAGTCTTTAAAATCACTTGGAACAACAACAACAAAAGACCCGAATAGCCAAAGTAATTCTCATCAAAAGGAACAACCCAGGGGCATCCCAGAACAGTATTTTTATGCTGAGATACTTGATCATATACTCCTTAGTAAAATATTTCCATCATTGTACTACTCATGCTTTTGACCCTGAGTTTATATTACTTTACCAAAATTGCACTGTGATAAAATCTATTGAAACTGTACAAAAAATAAATGTATAAGCAGACTCTACTTTTTATTTAATTTTTGCTATTAAAAATACTGCTAAATTTTTGTCATACTGAAATTTCCAAATTTTCTTCAAGTTGATTCACAATGCTTAAGTTGTATTCTTTAAAAAATATGCTAGCCAAAAGCAATCTTCTCCTTTTGCCCATAGGGCACCCATGTTCTCTGACACAAAAACAGATGAAAGATGATGGATTTCATAACTTGAAAGATATATGACATCTTTCTTTTTAAACTTAAGTGATAGATAACCTCAACTCCACATATCATGTTTCTGGTTCCTTTTTCACTTTGGGGGGTTATTTTTCTAAAGACAGAAAAGATAATAATTTATTTATATTCAGTAATATATACCAAATGCATGATGCAGTAAGTCTTGAATAATTACTTAATTATATCTAATATAATTGTATTTATTCAAGAGTTATTGCATGTGTGCATTTGGTTTTTACAAAAAATATTTCTTTTTACATTGTGCTGTTTAATATAAATTTATAACTTTCTTTCTTTTTTTAGGGATACTGAGGATTGAAACCAGGGCATTCTTCCTCTAAGTTGTAATTCCAGCTCTAAATTTTTGCTTTGTTTTTGAGGCGGGGCAGAGGATCTGGAAACAGGAAGGATTAAAAGAGACCATCGGTATAAACAACAAAAAACAGGGAAGGTTAATAAGATATAATAGTAACAATGACCAGCAAGGACTATGAAAATCAAAACAAAACTTTAGCCGCTTCTCTGGGCTGCATTGTGAGGAAACCTGTGTAGACAAGGATGAGGTAAGATGAGCAGGCAGGTGCTACCAGGAGATTGGAACTCAACAGCTCATGAAATAATGATTCAAATTAAGGACTGAAGCAGTTTGAAACTCATCAAAAGATATTGGGCCCCTAAGAATCAATTCTGACCAATTACAAAAGAGAAGAAAAGAGACCACAAGAAGGAATTAAAGCTCATATCCTAAATACTTGTGATTACTCCTTTTCAAGAGCCTCTTCCCAATACAGAAGTTATTTTGTCTATTTTCTATCTTTCCTTGGATTACGAATAAACTTTCATATTTCTGAATTTTCATTGGTCCTTGACTTTGTTGAAATCTACTGAACAGGAACCCAATGAGAGGAGGTACTTCACACCATTCTGAACAGAACCTCTTAGCTTGCTGAGAATCTCATGTTGCTGAGGCTGTCCTCAAATCTGTGATCCTCCTGTCTCAGCTTCCCAAATACTGGAATTATAGTCATGTGCCACCACATCCATTTCTTCTTTGTATATTAAAATATGCTTTAGTAAATACTAAACACAAATTTTGTCTTATAATCTATTAAAGATGCTTTCAGGTTATGGCAAGAGGGTATAAATGAACTGATCCTATGTGTAAAAATTTTAATTATCATGCAGATTATTCACATCCAAAATACTTTTGTTTTACATGACTTATTCATTTCATTCAAACATTGTCTTGTCATATTATTCAGTCTTATCACTAGTCTCCTTTTCTTTGGTTGCATGCTATAACCTTAGTTAACAGCAATAAAAATGGTTGAGATCAATGCACTTGGAATGAAATATTTTGGCATAAATCAGCTTTGCTTCAAGGAAAACAACATTTCACTCATGAAATATAAATGATTTTGATTTATAACCAAATGCTGGCTCAATGATACTTTCAACTTAACATATTTTGAGTTTAATTTATTTCTTCTGAACCGTCTCCCCACTGACAAGACTATAGAACAAAGTATTCAAAACCTCTAATAGTCTTGTCATAATGCACTTAAGTTAAATTTTTTAGGCTTTATTTCAAATTCATTTAACATATTTCTCTTTTTTAAAAAATGAGAACCCAGTGTTCTTAAAATACATGGACAAATGCAAACATATAAGATTTATGACTTATTTATATGCATGTATTAAAAGCTATTTTTGCCAGACATGGTGGCTCACATCTGTAATCCTAGTACTTTGGAGACTAAAACAGAAGGATCTTAGCAAGACCCTAAGAAACTTAGTGAAACCCTGTTTTAAAATCAAAATGTAAAATATGCTGGGGGTATATAGTTCATAGATAGTTCATACATATATATAATATGCACGTATTTGTGTGTTTATGTATGTTTGTGTTCACACATACATATACATATGTACTCTCCATCACCTGAAATAATGTTTGTTTTCAAGGTTGAAAATAAGCTGTTATCTTTGCTTAATGTTCCAAGCTTGGCCACTCAAACAAATTGCTGGCAACTAATTAAGACTTAAAATTTTCCATTCTCTAATGTTAATTATGGAGAAAAAGCATAATATATGTCTAATCAAAACCTATTTATATTATGCACAAAAGCAATCTCCTTTCAAGTGTTTTCAAACACATATTTCAAACTCCTTTCAAGTGTTTTCAAACACATAGATACTTTTCCCCATTTTAAAAGTCAATCAGCAAGGGCCTACAAGAACCATAGAATTCTCAGAGGTTATATTCAGACAGTAATCCTAATATTAATTTTAGTGATGTATATTAGCAAGATAGTGCAGAGAAATAGAACCAGAGGATATGTATGTATAGATATAGAACAGGAAATTATTATAGGAATTGATTGAGATTATGGAAGACTCGAAGTTCCATGATCTGTTCTTTGCAAGCTGGAGACCCACAGAAGCTAGTGACATAATTAATTCAACCTGAGTCTGAAGGCCTGAGATGTACAGGAAATAAATACTGTTAATACTCACCCAATGTAAATCTCCTTTTATCAGTTTAATGATTCATATGCTAATCTCTTTTAGAAGCACCCTCAAACACATACCGGGAAATGATGTTTTACCAGCTACCTGGATGTCAACTGTGTCATGTTATACAGAAATGAATGATTACACAATGTCTCTGTGTGTCTCATTTTTTACACAGTAATAAATTAGCTTTTAAAATGTTTTCATAAAATAAAACATTTGTCTATCATATTTTTTTCATATTTTTCATTATGAAGATATCTAACCCCTCAAACAACATTCAAAACTTTTACTTTAGCGACTGAGGCAGGTATCAGAGAAGTAGTAAGATGTTAATTGCAAAAATACTTCTCATTTAACTAAAAGAAATTAAAATGAACACACTGGATATTTTTACACTGCTTAGTACTTTTACTACTTTTCAAAATCCAGAGATACAGAATAGCAGTGATCATATGATCAGCTGTGTTTTTGTCTGACAAACACAAATGTAGACTATTCTTTCAAAAAATACAATGCTATTTTTCTAGAGATTCAATTAAGTCAAGTGGAGAAAGAAAAATTAAGTCAGATGTAAGTACAGTATCAACGTTTGAGGTTTAAAATGAATGAATTAGGAAAAGGGTTTTACTATTTCAAATATTTTTAAGTTTTAATGCTATTGCTGTTTAAATCCTAAATGGATAGCTGATATACATAACATAAAAATAAGTAGAATGAATCATACATTTTTAACTGTATAGTGTAATCAATTGCTTTGATTTGCATATATTTTATTGTGAGCTCTTACCCTAAGCGTTAAACAAATAACCTTTAAGATGTCATTTTCCTTGGAGATTAGTAATTACTGATACATGGATGTTAGAAAAGGTATGCCTGCAGGACAGAAGTCTAGGTAAACAGAAGTAAAATAAATGGAAGATACTAAATCTTCTCAATGTATTTTTACAACCTTTACTTATGAAAAAATCATTAATATTCAGAAAACTCTAATAGTGTGGATTAAAAGAGTAAATGTTCACCTCATTATATTTCCAAAAGTGGTGAGGAAATGCTAGATTGAGCCTGGGGGAACTAAATATATTACAGGCATGAAAAATGTTTCATTTCTGATGCTGCTTTCAAATGACAGCATAATATGTTATGGATCATTTGATTTTTTTGTATGAAAACGCTGTTCAGCACCCAAAAAGGCATATGCTGCTAACGGCATGTGTTGCAGTCCTTTTTATGACAGCTGGCAACAAGAAAATGCCAGTCAAAACACAAAATGTCAAGCAGAAATTTTCCTATTAAAAGTATTAGTTTGTAAAAAATCATTCATAAATAAGCTTCATTAAATTGCTTTCATTAATTCTAAACATCGCTAATTGAAAGCAGTTTCATATAATCAAAAATGGTAACCAAGAAAGGTGAAAGCCTATAAGAAAAATTTAACCACAATTTCTGGTTGATTTGTACGAGGTTAAGTTGCCTCTATGCCTTCAGCCCTCAGAAGTCCACATAGTAAGTTTTCTTATAAATATCTCAAGTTGTAAGACTTCAGGCTTGTCCTTCTGAGAACTTTCAACAACCTAACACTATTAGCAGCTATGTATTTGTTCAATTCTTCTTTTACATTTAAAGAAAAAATGAAAGCTTATTTTTTTTTTGGCCTCGTCCATATAGATTTTTTAAAGTAAATATTTATTAATTTTTTGCAGATTTGTTTGGCTTTACTAAGCCAAGTTTACTTTTTAAGTTCACATTGGTTCACATTAATTCATGAAGATTCATAGCTGTTTTCGGTGTTTTATAATTCATTAGAGCCAAGGCAAAAGAGAATTCCACCTAGTAAGTGAGATTATTGCTATTTTTTTCTTCCACTTCAGCACATTTTTATAACTCCTTTTATTAAAAAGAACAAATTAAAATGGGAAACACTAGTTGGGCATGGTGGCTCATGCTTGTAGGCTGAGACATGAGGATCATGGTTCCGGGGCAGCCTCAGTTACTTAGTGAGACCTTTTGCAACTCAGTGAGACCCTGTTTCAAAATAAAGAATAAAAAATAGGACTGGAGGTGTAGCTCAGAGGTAGAATGCCCCTGGGTTCCATTCCCAATACCGAAAAAAAAAAAAAAAAAAAAAGGAGACATAAGATGAGCCAGGAAATAATACAGTATTAGCTAACCAAGAAAGTGTATTTCCTATGTATTTCCTAGCCTTACTATCTTAAGGGAAAATATTTTTTAGATATTTTCAGTATTTTTGCAAAGATAACAAAATATAACTTGTGAAATATGATAGCTTTATTCTCATGTATCTGAATTTATCACAGAGCTTATTTCTTTCAATTGGTTAAATATAGATATATAGATTCAGTCTGTCTTTTTATAGAGACGGACTTAAGATACAATACTAAATAAATCTGTAATATGTGCTATATATTATTTCAAACAGTATTAGAATGGAACATCAGAAATGAAATAGTTTAACATAGGTCCCATCTAACTAGCTTTTCATAAAACATACTTATGATTTATGAGGCAATATGTAAAACAAAAATCACAATATCTGTATAAAAATCTTAGTGAAAAATAAAAAAAGAAACCCAAAGTGAACTTGAATAAAAGTGTGGTGCCAGATTTGGAGTGTGAGTATTTGACCACACTGGTCTTGCTGTATAAGAATATTGCACCTTTATTTCGTTGCTACTTCCTTGGCGTGAGTTGCTTCTTCCTGAATCTCCCATGGACTGTTGATTTTCTTCTGATGTATTTTATCTCACAAGGTCACTAGAATTTAGGTAATAAAACAGTACCTTTGGCTAAGTCATAATGCAAAAGATGGGAGGAACGAGGAGTTGGAGACATGTTTGTAGTTTACTGTACAAGACTAATTCTCCCTGTGACTTGTTTGTATAAAAGGTGGAAGGGGTATTGTTTTCTAAAGATCAAATTCCAGAAAAAGAGTCAGAAGATTGTATGAAAAGTTTATTTGTGTAGAAAAGGAGATGTGTGGAGTTAATTGTATTAATTCCGTAACAGGAAAACTTTAAGAATCAGAAATACTTCTAAAACAGAGATGTGGCGTCGGGCGTAGTGGCGCACGCTTGTAATGCTCTTGCTTGGGAGGCGGAGACAGGAGGATCGCTCAGGTTCGAAGCCAGATGCGCTGGCTTAAGAGATCCTGTTTTCAAAAATTAAAAAAAAGTATAAAATGTGTTTGGGAGTGTAGCCCGGAAGTGGAAGGGCTTCCAGGAACCCCATTACCACCAAATAAATAAATAAATAAATAAATAAATAAATAAATAAATAAATTTTAAAAACATGTTTTTTCTAGTTGTATAGTGCTTGTATTTCAGAAAGTAACAAAGTAATTTTTCAAATTGTGAAAATAAATGCAATGAAGTGTGGAATAAAACATATTTTGTTATGAATACACACACACATACATATATATACATATATATGTGTATATATATATATATATATATGTGTATATATATATATATATATATATATATATATATATATCAAAGGTAATAAATAAATGAATGAGTCCATTATTTATTTGAGACATCATTCTTTTTTATTTTTGCAGTACTGAGAATGGAACTCAGGGGAAATTTACCTATGAACTACACCTCCAACCCTATTTTTTATTCTTAACTTGAAACAGGGTCTCACTGAGTTTGGAGGGTCTTACTATGTGGCTAAGGCTGTCCGCAAACCTCAATATTCCTGTCTCGGCCTCCCAAATGCTGGGATTACATGCGCCATCACACCCATCTGAGACATCAATTCTAAATACTTATTTTGATGAAAGTGCAATAATGTGTATCATTTCACTTATCTAAATAGCATCATCAATGCACACGACACTACAATGATTAATTTTAGACAAACTGCAATTTCTCTCCCAATAAATAACAGAAATATGTAAATATTTATGATGTAGAAAAAAGCAAAATTTAAGGGAGGTATATACATCAGAATTCTTAGAATATTTTTAAATTAGGCAAACATGGTAATATTTTAAATAGCAAAAATATATATAGAATTAAAATGAATAGGTGACCCACATGTTTATATATATTCTAACATTTTATTATAAAAATGGCAACCTTAAAGGAAATACAAATGTACAGAATAATAACTTGTGTATCATTCACTTAATATTCTTTTATTGCTAACATTTGACACATTACTTCTTCCATACCTTTCTTTTTCTTTTTGTATTTTATCTCTCTTATCTCTCCTGTCGGGGCCCACTCGGCTGGACCGAGATGGCACCCAGGCTTGTTGCCAGCGTGGATTCAAGATGTCGCCTAGGCTTGCAGCCAAGTCATGAGACTCACAAGATGGACGTCTCCTTGAGCATGCGCAGTGTGCCATGCTACGTGCCTGCAGAATGATAAGTGACGCCTACCACCAGCCTGCCTATTAGAAAGTCAGAAGTGTGCATGCTCTAGCTGTGGAAGCTTGGGGTTGGTAGGGAATAGAAGGAGGGATTATGATGCTGATATATATTGTGTACGCATTGTCAGACATATTAGAGAGAGAAGAGACATATTAAGAGACATGTTAAGGATCCATTAAAGAAGAATTCATATTTCAGCTGAAAAGGTGTCTGTGTCGTTCTCTAAGCCCCTGCGGGTAGGAGTCTTGGGGGACAATAAGTGGTGCCGAAACCCGGGAAGAAGAAAAACAATGTAACAAAAAGTTTGCAGGTAAGTAACAAAATAAGATAAAGCTCACAGATGAGCGAGGCTCACGGATAAGCGAGGGACATAAGATAAAGCTCACGGATGAGCGAGGCTCACGGATAAGCGAGGGACAGCTGTCAAAAGTTCGCAGATAAAATGCGACGATAAGTTCGGATGTGATTCCGATGATAAGTTCGCAGATAAATGCGACGATAAGTTCGCAGGTTGATTGCGACGATAAGCTCGGAGGTAAATCCGAGGATAAGGGGTGTAGGAGTTTATAACAAAGTAAAATTTATCATGGGGTCTAAGGTTGCTACCATGAAGGTCAAAGAGGCTCTTTGTAACATTCTGTCTAAGGGAGGAGTGAAAGTGAAAGCAGCCACTTTAGAAAATTTTCTTAGCACAATTAAAGCAGTAGCCCCATGGTTTCTGGAAGAAGGATATGTGAATATTTCTCAATGGAAGTGCCTCGGTCAGGATCTTCTTAAGGCTGATGCCGAAGGGGCTCTCCCACCTGGGACATTGGCTATTTGGAGTTTAATTAAAGCATGCCTGGCAGATAAAACAGGAAGGTATAGTCAAGTTCTGGCTGAAGGCTCTAATGCTTTAGAGGAAGCAAAAGAAGAGATTTCAGAGCAAGGTCGACAGGCAGATTCTCACAGGGACGAGGAGTCCTCTGAAAGCGACTCCCCCGATTCCTCCGAGGAACAAGAGGCATGGCCTGTTCCACCAGAGAGAGATAAGGAGGAAGAAGCCTTGTTAGAATCTTGGCGCAAGTTCCAAATGTCTTGTCATAGTAAAAAGAAACATCCTGAACCTTCTGCTCCTCCCCCTCCCTCTCCTAGTCTGCCACCATATCTTACTGAGAAAGGAAAGACTGATAGGCGGAAGACATCTGAGGCTAGTCCGTGGACAGAGATTTTGCCTACGCCAGGAGCATTTCCTGTGTTTCTTGACCAGAATCAGCAAAGGTATCATGAGCCATTAGATTGGAAGGTTGTTCAAAGATTAAAAGAAGCTGTGTCCACATATGGAGTGCAGGCTTCATTTACCTTGTCACTGGTAGAATCCTTTGAAAGATACTCCATGACTCCAAGTGATTGGACAAATTTGTGCAGGGCTGTATTGTCTGGTGGAGCCTATCTTAATTGGAAGTCAGCCTATATAGAATATTGCTCTGACCAAGCTCGTGTCAATGCGCAGACAGGGCAACCTGCTTGGAATCTAGATATGCTTATGGGACAAGGACCATTTGCTAATAATCAAAATGGGTACCCACAGCAGGTGTATGGGCAAATTAATCAAGCAGCATTAAGGGCATGGAGGATGTTATCAGGGACAGGTAATTTAGGAGCCAGTCTGTCAAAAGTTACTCAAGGACCCAATGAGCCTTTTGCTGATTTCTTATCACGGCTTGTGAAAACTGCTTCTCGGGTTTTCCCTGATGTGGACGCTGCCATGCCATTGATTAAACAGCTAGCTTATGAGCAAGCCAATAAGCCTTGTCGGGATGCAATACGTCCCTATAAAAATAAGGGCCTAGAAATATGGCTCAACGTATGCAGAGACATAACTGATTCTGTCGTACAAGGACAAGCCATAGCTGCTGCCATTGTTGCTGGGTTGCAGGGCAAGCCTTATAATCAAAAGCAGAGAGGCAGTTCAGAAAATTGTTTCCAATGTGGTCAACCAGGACACTTAAAAAGAGATTGTATACAGACTAATTCTGGAGCATCTTACACCCAGGCCCAGAAGATTCCCAATTTGTGTCCTCGATGTAGAAAAGGCAACCATTGGGCTGTAAAGTGCAGATCTCGATGGGATGTAGATGGAAAGCCTCTTCCTCCACCACAATCAAATGCTAGGCCAAAAAACGGGCAGAGGGGCCCTATGCCTCAGGGCCCTCAAATGTATGGGGCAATTCAACAGGAGACAGGGAACGCAGGACCACAGATGAGGCAGGTGCCTCGATTTCAGCAGCCTCTCCTACCATACGGAGAGCAACCCCAGGGAGTGCAGGATTGGACGTCTGTGCCACCGCCCGACTCATATTAACCCCTGAAATGGGAGTTCAAAAAGTAGATTCAGATTTTCATGGACCCCTTCCTTCTAATACTGTAGGACTGCTTCTAGGCCGAAGTTCCACTACCTTATCAGGTCTAGTGGTGCATCCAGGAGTTATTGATCAGGACTATACAGGCAATGTGAAAATATTAGTTTCTTCCCCTCGTGGGATTTCTGTTATAAATAATGGAGACCGAATTGCTCAGATAATTTTGTTGCCTAGTAAACATTCTCTTTTTCCTAGCCAAAGACAGGCAAGAAAAGATAAGGGCTTTGGTTCTACAGGTCCTCCTGGAGCATGGCTCACTATGGACATGGGGTCACGTCCCATGTGTCAACTCACCATACAGGGAATCTCTTTTTGGGGTCTCTTGGACTCAGGTGCAGACCGTAGTATCATTAGATTATCTGAATGGCCAAAAGATTGGGGATTACAACAGACAGATCAATTACTTAAGGGGTTAGGATATGCAAATAGTCCAAGCTGCAGTGCTGTTCACCTTAATAGGACAGATCAAGAAGGTCATTCAGGGACATTCCAACCTTTTGTTCTAGAGCTTCCTGTATCCTTGTGGGGACGAGATGTACTGCAACAAATGGGAGTAAAATTGACTACTGAATCTGTATATAGCCCTCAAAGTCAACAACTTATGCACAATGCAGGCTATTCAGGGACAGGTGGGCTTGGCCGATTTGAACAAGGTCGAAAGTCCCCTGTTCCCATAATGGGAAGAAATAATCCCAAAGATAAAAGAGGACTGCGTTTTTCTATGGGGCCACTGAACAATTAAAGATTAAATGGAAAACAAATGTGCCAGTGTGGGTCTCTCAGTGGCCCCTTCCTAAAAAAAAAGTTACAGCAGCCCACGAACTGGTACAAGAGCAGTTATTGGCAGAACATTTACAGTCCTCCACATCTCCATGGAATACACCTATTTTTGTTATTAAAAAGAAATCAGGTAAATGGAGATTGTTACATGATCTCCGAGCAGTAAATAATAGTATGGAGATCATGGGACCAGTGCAATTAGGGTTACCAGTTATATCGGCCCTCCCTGCCAATTGGCCCACTGTTGTGTTGGACATCAAAGACTGCTTCTTCTCTATTCCACTGCATCCTTCAGATACCCCTTGATTTGCTTTTACTATACCGTCCATTAATCATCAGCAGGTGGATCAAAGATATGAATGGACAGTACTACCACAGGGTATGGCTAATAGTCCCACATTGTGCCAAATATATGTAGATAAAGCTCTACAATCTATTAGAAGAGAATTTGCTTCTTCTATGATTTATCATTATATGGATGATATTTTATTATGTGCTAAAACCCCAGAAATTTTGGATGATATGCTTATAAAAACTATATTATGTCTTAAACAATGGAATTTAATTATAGCTCCAGAGAAAATACAACAAAAAAATGTTAAACAATATCTTGGCACCAAATTAGAAGATACTATTATTTGTCCTCTTAAGGTTAGCTTGAGAGTGGACAATTTACAAACTTTAAATGATTTCCAAAAACTTCTAGGAGATATAAATTGGATTCGACCATATTGCAGGCTTAGTAATGCTGACCTTAAACCTTTGTTTGATTTGCTAAAAGGGGATTCAGATTTATTTTCTTCACGATCATTAACACCTGAGGCACGAGCATGTATTCAACTTGTAGAGGAAAGATTATCTGAAGCACAAATAGATCGTATAGATTATCAGAAAAAATTGCTGTTATGTATTCTTACCACAGATCTCACACCCACTGGAGTGTTGTGGCAAGAGGTTCCCATAATGTGGGTACACCTCCCTCATTCTCCTAAAAAAGTATTGCCATGGTATCCAGCCTGTGTTGCACAAATAATTATTAAGGCATTAAAGGCAACTCGGACTGCATTTGGGATGCAGCCTGATCTTATCATCACTCCATATACTAAAGAACAGCTTGCCACTCTAGCTGCCACCAATTCTGACTGGGCCATTGTTCATGTAATGGCTACAGGACAATTTGATAATCATTATCCACAACATCCATGGCTAAGGTTTGTTTGGGCTCATCCTATTATTTTTCCCAAAATCACTCGATCTGCACCGATTGCTGGAGCGCCAAATATTTTTACAGATGGATCCAAAGGAGGTATGGGCGTGATATTCAAAGAAGGCTCGGATCCACAAACTTTTCTTTTTCCCCATTCATCAACACAGGCAGTAGAGATTTTGACAGTGATTCAAGTATTTATGCTCTATGATTCCACTCCATTCAATTTAATTTCGGATAGCTTATATGTGGTACAGGCACTTAATAGCCTTGAATGTGTAGGACATATTAAGGGACAATCTACTATTCTTTTATTATTGGCTAAGTTACAACAATATATTTGGAACCGAAAATGTTCCTTCTATGCAACCCACATACGAGCTCATTCAGGACTTCCTGGACCGCTTGCTGAAGGCAATGCTATTGCAGATTTTCATACTCAAACTGTACTTATTTTTTCAAATGAAGACAAAGTTTTACAGGCTCAAGAATTTCACAATAAATTTCATGTAAATTCCCAAACCCTAAGACTAAAATTTAAAATCACTAAAGAACAAGCTCGACGCATTGTATTGCAATGCAAAAATTGTTTGACATTATTGCCACAGCCTACTACAGGAGTAAATCCTCGAGGTTTGCGACCTCTTCACCTATGGCAAATGGATGTCACGCATGTTCTTAAATTTGGCTCTCTTAAATATGTACATGTTTCCGTGGATACATGTTCTGGAGTTATCTTTGCCTCTGCTCATACTGGAGAAAAAGCTCAACATGTAATTTCCCATTGTCTGCAAGCTTTTGCTGCCTGGGGCATCCCTCACCAAATTAAAACTGATAATGGACCTGCTTATGTTTCTCAAAGATTTTCTCATTTTTGTACCCAAATGGATATACAATTAAATCATGGATTACCATATAATCCACAGGGCCAAGGCATAGTAGAACGAGCCATGCCACTATTAAATCTGCTTTACTAAAACAAAAAGGGGGAATAGGGGCTCAATGGAGCACACCAAAAGATAAACTAAATCTTATATTATTTATTCTAAATTTTTTAACGTTGGATGCCAATGGACGGACAGCAGCGGAAAGACATTACAGGCCTCATGAGCGCTATGCAGGGCAAGCAATGTGGAAAGATATTCTTACAGGAGCATGGAATGGTCCAGATCCAGTGCTAACGTGGGCTCGAGGGTTGGTGTGTGTTTTCCCACAGGACAAAGACTCGCCAATTTGGGTTCCTGAAAGATTGGTGCGCCATGTACAGGAACCAAGGGAAGATGCCAAGCAACAAATGGATATGACTAACTCTGTTGGTAATGTTCAACATTGGAATGGGTGAAAAAGATCTTTGGGGAATTATTTCTGCTTTCCCTCTTCCTTTACCTGTGTCCACCACTGCCACCATTTTTCCTCGGTTCTTTACGACCAATAGTTCCTTAAATTTGCCATGGATTCCCTTTGATGAAGAAATTAGGCCTTATGCATTCTTCAATATAACTTTAAATGGTAGTTTATGTTTTTATGCTAATAAAATTTTGAATGATATCTATTATAGTCCTAATCCATGTGTGCAGTTATATAATCAAACTATGGGAAAATTTCAGCCATTTAATGATTCCAGTCCCATAGGAAATGTTACTGTCTTGGAAGGATATGCTCCTTTAGCATTTTCTAGATATGAACATCCTGAAAATAAAACAGCTCCTTTGCAGCCGCGGTGGGCTCCAAAATGTTATAGCCCACGTAGCTGGCCATTTAAATGGACTGATTGCCAAGACTCTAAGGTAGTCTGGGCCTCTTCAGGCTATGATTTAAGTTTTTCTCCAGGCATATCTACTATGCGCAATCATACTTGGGCAGGATATAATTACGCATATCAAAATCCTATACAGTAATATTTGGCTTCTCTGTGGGATAGCAGGAGGCTGTACTGATATAACAGCTATGTCTATGATTTTAGGGGGAACTGTAAAAAATTGCAGCTATTCTCAGAATTTTTCCGATACTTTTGAAAATAGCATCAAAGTAAATTGTTCAATGGGACCACAACTCCCGTTTGGACCCATTCCTGTTTGTGTAACTACTCCATTTTTTTGGCTTGTTTCTAATAGTTCCTTGGTTAATGATAGTCTAAGTTGTTTTATTGATACCTGTTTTCTAACTTTCTGTTGGAATGCTTCTATGCACCCTTGGGCAGTAGTAATGTGACTGCCTATAGCAGTCCCTTGGCCAGTAAGAGTGGATGTAAATTCCCTTCCAGTTTTGCTGAACCAAGAAAAGAGAGATTTTGGAATTTCTGCTCTTATTGCTGTAATTGTGGCCTCTGTGACCGTGGCTGTTGCAGCTGCTGCCGCTTTGGCAACGTCTATAAATACTGCAGCCACTATGAATGCTCTATCCTCACATGCGGCTACTGCCATGGCTCAGCAAGCTCAAATAAATGGACAACTTAAAGCTGGCATATTAATGGTAAATCAAAGAGTAGACCTGTTACAAGAACAGGTTGACATTCTAGGGCAAATGGCGATGGTACCATGTATTCATAAATTGTCTGGATTATGTATAACGTATGTGCAGTATCAGAATTTCTCCCATGCAGGTAATTTGTCTTGGCAATTAAGCAAGATGCTTCTAGGGACTTGGAGCCGTGAATTTGAACACACCATGATTGAGCTTCGAGCGTCCATCACTGCAATTAATTCTACCCGTGTGGAAGTCGCCACAGTACAACAATGGATGGACTTGATACATGGAACATTGGGTTTCTTAAAAGATTGGGGTGGCATGGCATTCTGGGCATTCTTGCTGGTGGTAGCATGCTGTTTCCTGGTTGGATATATCAGGCGAACTTGACAACGCACACTGCAACAACAGCGCATATTGGTGCAAGCTATGGCAGCCCTTGAAGCTGGCTCATCTCCCCATGTATGGCTCAGTATGCTGGATCGGTAGTCAGTGACGGGTAAGATCTTCCCCGGGACCTTTCAAACTAAGACAGGGAAACAATCATGCTATTGTTCTCCCAATGACGGATAAGACTGGTCCTTGAGGGTCAACGACCTAAGACAGGCACGATCCCGAGCCTTGTTTTAATAAAACAAAAAGGGGGAGATGTCGGGGCCCACTCGGCTGGAACGAGATGGCACCCAGGCTTGTTGCCAGTGTGGATTCAAGATGTCGCCTAGGCTTGCAGCCAAGTCATGAGACTCACAAGATGGACGTCTCCTTGAGCATGCGCAGTGTGCCATGCTACGTGCCTGCAGAATGATAAGTGACGCCTACCACCAGCCTGCCTATTAGAAAGTCAGAAGTGTGCATGCTCTAGCTGTGGAAGCTTGGGGTTGGTAGGGAATAGAAGGAGGGATTATGATGCTGATATATATTGTGTACGCATTGTCAGACATATTAGAGAGAGAAGAGACATATTAAGAGACATGTTAAGGATCCATTAAAGAAGAATTCATATTTCAGCTGAAAAGGTGTCTGTGTCGTTCTCTAAGCCCCTGCGGGTCGGAGTCTTGGGGAACGATACTCTCCCTTCTCTTTTCTTCCTTTCTCTTAGTGTTGCTGAAATGTGAATTATTTCAGCATCAATATCTTTATGATATTGATATTATTGGAGAATTCAGGCCAATGAATTATGGAATTTTCACTGACCTAATTGTACTTGACTGATGTAATTGAATAGATTCAGGTAAGTATCTCTTGTAGAAAGATACTTTTTTTTTATCATTATAGCTCACCAGAAATATAAAAGGGCATTTTCCCCATGACAAATGGTGGTGATTATACCTTTTATCACTTGTGCATGCATGCAAATTTTTTATTGTTCCACTGTCAAAACATTTATTTCTCTTTTATGAGCATGATATAAAATAGCATGTTGAGGCAATAAGCATATTGATTCTCCAAATATTTTGTATATGCTGATTTTAGAATAGGTTCTTTATATGTTCCTGAAGACTTTAATGCATCAATAAATGTAAAAAAATGATTTTCTAAGTTTCACACTTTTCTCTTAAAAATTTTTGTTACCATGGACTTTTGATTTTTTGCTTCAGTATGATTTTTGCTATCTTTTTATTTTCTTATTTTGGATGCTCAAATTGTATAACATTTTCACTGGTAACTGCATCCTTTTGATAGGTTCTCAGTGGTTTTATAGCATTTCTTTCTGTCTTAAAAATTTTTTGTTTGTGGCCAGATTTTTTTTAACTCACTTCTCACATAGATGCAGCCATTTCTTCAACGAATAATTTACAACTAATTCATAAGATTTCAATGTCCTCGCTCTCTTTCTTACATGCAGAATTATGTAAATGGATTTTTAAAGGAGTCTAATAGTGTCAACATATCCACTCTCTAAAAATTCTCTCATGTATACATCTTCATAATGTATTTTTTACATTTCTTTTATCTTTGGCAAGAAAGACGATATGTATTGGCATATCATAGAATAAACTATAGTATCCAACTGCACAAATTTAAGACTAGTTTCTTTGTGAATTATAACACAAAAGGAGAAATGCCATTTCACCTCAAGGTGAAGGGATGGATCTGATTTTTATGTTTTACTGAATGTGTATCCTCTCTCTCTCTCTCTCCTGGGAGTTGAACCTAGGGGCATTCTACCTTCAATATACAACCCAGCCCTATTTTTTATTTTTTATTTTGAAACAGTGTCTCACTAAATTTCAGAAGGCCTCACTAAGTAGATAAGGCTGGCAGAGAACCTGTGATTCTCCTGTCCCAGCCTCCAAAGTACTGGAATTACAAGCATGAGCTACCATACCCGGCTAAATGTATAGTCTTAAAAAATTGTGGCCGGGCATGGTGGCCCATGCTTGTAATCCCTGCACTTGGGAAGCTGAGACAGGAGGATTGCACGGGTTCGAAGCCAGCCTCAGCTACTTAGTGAGGCTTTCAGCAACTTAGTGAGACCCTGTTTACAAATAAAATATAAAAAGGTCTGGGAGTATAGCCCAGAGGTAGAAAGCCTCTGGGTTCCACCCCCAGTACCACCAAAAAAAAAAAAAAAAAAAAGTAAAGCATATATCTTTTTATTGATACTCTTAAAAGTGTTTAACCTGAAATAACATTACAACTATAGAAAAGTTTAAAAAATTTTAAGTTTTTTTAACCTGATTTTATTGAGAGTAAGTTGCTGACATACTCCAAAATCACAAATAGTTCAGTGCATTTCCTGGAGGAAAGAACATTCTCTCACATAATCACAATATATTCGCCAGTGTCAAATATTAACAGTGATACCTTATTACTCTCTACATTTTGTATTAATTTTACATTTAGTGAGTTGTCCGGTTATGCCCTGTCTAGAAAACATATGCTGCCTAGAATCTGTGTTTCATCTGGGTTTGTTGTCTTTCTATCTCCGAAAGTATCTCAGTTCTTCAAATTTTATGATGCTGGCAATTTTGAATAATACAGGCTTCTTGTTTTCAAGAATGTCACCAAACTTGGGTCTGCTTAATATTTGCTCAAATGAGCAAAATATATAACAGAAGGGAGGATGCATTTCTCTTATTGTATTCCAAATGTGGGTCTATAATTTCAGTTGATCTTAGTGTGGGTGATGCTGACATTGATCCTGTAATTTAGGTGAGAATTTCCAGAAGACTTTTCTACTGCAAAGTTACTTATTTTTATTACCTTTTGCAATTTAAATGTAATTCATACCAAGTTACTTTGGGATTCCAGGCATGACATTTCCAATAGCACTACTCCATACAAATAACTTCTTACCTTGCTTGTTTGGGCTCTAGTATACTGTACCTGGCCTGCAGCCATGGACCCACCCTTTCTTATCTGTCCAGGCCCTGCTTTTAGGTGTCTGTTGTTTAAGGCTACCTTCACATTAACTCTTAGACATCTCTCTCAATTTTATCTAGTCTAAGAATTTTATGCACACAGAGTTTCTATTTTTTTAATTCCTTCCGTGGGGTACAACATAAAGTTGAAAAAAATAGTTTGTAAAGATTTGACCAAATTTCAGCAAAAAAAGGAGGAATTAAAAATCAGCCTTAATCTGAATATGTGAAAGTATAAATGTGGCATGGTTAGGACACTCATTGTTTGGAGGGGGGGAAGTGGAAGTGGGGGGTGGGAGAGGGCACCAAGCACAGTCTGAATGTATGCCATTTTCAGTATGATTCACATAAAAATAAAAATTAAAAATAAAAACTTAGCCTTTCTTTAATGGAGATCTTATTTATTTCAGATTATAGTTGAATATATAAAAATTATAACATCAACTTTTTATATAAGGTATTTAGAATCTATCTTCGGTGTCATAGATAATGTACATGTAATAAATTGATGGAAAGTGACTATAGATACAGGATGCTTTGAAAGATAAGAATGAGTGCATTTAGCCAATATTTAAATCTAAAGGAGGCTTCCAGATGAAATGTGCAAGATACATACCGAATTTCTAATAATTATAATGCACCTTGTTCCTATAGTCCATCCAAGTCAGTTGTGGTTAAAAAAAAAAACTCATATTTTTTAAGAACTCACAATCAATTAATGTCAAGTACCTCTACCCACTGCTGAGATTTAGATATCTAACACACACAAATGACTTGATGGAAGAAATTTTTAATTTGACGTAAAATTCGAACAATATTTAAACTTAGGTTTTCTGCTTCTACAGAACTTATTTAGTGAACTGTTTTCGTAGATTTTCGACTTCAGAACTGAGTCTGAAACACTTATATTCCCTTTGTTCACACTCAAGTTCTTTTAGACAGCAGTGAAGAATTCATAGTCCATTCAGTCAGAAACCTCTTTAAGTTACAAACAGATACCATTAGCTTCGGTCCAAATCAATGTCATATTATCATAGTTGGAGCCCATAATGCTGTTTTTTATAAATCATAATTTTACCTTCAATGTCATGTAAAGGTCATCTGTCTTCTTTTCACTAAAAGGTTTTTTTTTTTTAAAGAAACTTGAAAAAGACTAAAACTGTAATTTTATCATCATAGACTGTGAAGGCTGCAGCTACATAATTATAATGAAGTATGCAGAAATATTATGCAGTGTGTCATTTTGAAGCATGTTCTTTAATAATATCAAGTGTTTATGCATATTTCAGCTTTTATAGTTTTATCATAGTATAAACTAAGTCATACATTCATAAGAATATTGAAACATGTTGGAAAACAAGAGTTGGAAAATTCACCAGTCACTTGTGATGAAGTAAAGCAACACATAACCATCAGTTTTCTGGATGAGTAGCTGCACCTGTCGAATTTGGGAAAAGACCTAGATAAGAGTTTCTAGTTTCTATTTCATAGTCTTAAATCTACAATGCACAAACACAGAAGACATCCAAAAAAGTTTTTTTTCCTTTTTTTTTTTTTTTTTGGTTGTTGTTGTACTAGGGATTAAACCTAGGGCCATTCTACCTCTGAGCTATATCTTTGGCCCTATTTTTTATTCTTTAGTTTGACACAGGGTCTCATTAAGTTTCGGCAAGCCTCACTAAGTAGTTGAGGTTGACATCAAACCTGTGATCCTCCTGCCTCAGCCTTCTAAGTACTGGAATTAAAATCATGTACCCCATGCTGGCCTTTTTGAAATTTTTGAACATTTTTTTAACTTATAAGGGTAGACTGGTCAGTCTTGGTCAGTAAGTAAGCGATCATTGCTCATGATAAATAAACTTTCTGTTGGCACACTACATACCTACATCAAATTTATTTAAAATAAGACCATGTTGTTCATTCCACTCCACAAATTTTAACACCATCAGTCACTATGTGGTTGAAAATAAATCTGTAAGAAGCACCTTTTGTGTTTACTTTTTATAACAAAACAATTTAATAATTAAATATAGAGTCCCACAAATAAAGTTGAGGGCTATATTTCAAATTGAAACATATTTAGCACAATTCCAAGAGATAAATCATGTATTGTAAATAATGTACTACTTCCTCTATAAAGAAAAATAATTTAGATAGCTGGATTGCTAACATTCGGTTTTGAGTTTGCTCCAAATTAAAGTTTTAATCTTCTTTTTGTGTGTGTGTGGGTCTGGGGATGGAACCCAGAGGAATTCTGCCTCCAAGCCACACCCCCCCCCTTCTTTTTCTTGATGGTACTGGGGTTCCTGGAAGCCCTTCTCCGGGCTACACTCCCAGACCTTTTTTTATTTATTTGGAAACAGGGTCTCTTAAGCCAGCAAGGCTGACTACGAACCTGTGAGATCCTCCTGTCTCTGCCTCCCAAGCGAGGGGATTACAAGCATGTGCCACCACACTCGGCCCCTGCCCTATTTTTTATTCTTTAGTTTGAAACAGGGTCTCACTAAGTTGCAGAGACAGTACTTTATCTTTCAAGAAGTATTACTTAAAACAATAGCAATAAAATAAAAGATATTAAAATAATGATATTTTAATTCTGTACATGATTTTTTTATCATTATTGAAAATTCATATAAAAATAAAATGAGCAATTTTAAGTGTTTTTAAATTGATCTTCAATATATAATAAATGTAATAGAGGTAAATGTAAAGAGACATCAGGAATATGTTAGAGATCAGATCTGTTTTTGCATAATATAAGCTCTTTGACTCTATGGTATTATTTTGCACATTTGATTTTCAGGCATTTACTATTGTTGCTGGTTTTTAAGCATTTTTCAGAAACAATCAAGATGAAACGTGGTATATTATATACTTTACTACAGCAAGTTTTATCAGAAGTATTGTTTCCCATAAGCATATTCAGCAAAAGTGATTTTTAAATGTATCTGATTTGAAAAATTACCTAGAAAGTTGGTGGTGGTACTGGGGATGGAACTCAGGGGCATTCTACCTCTGGCTACATTCCCAGACCTAGTTTATATTTTATTTGGGCTACACTACCTTCGAACCTGCACGATCCTCCTGTCTCAGCCTCCCAAACACAGGGATTACAAGAGTTTGCCACTATGCCCAACTGCACACGGATATATTTTACAAAAAATTTTTTTTCATGGTTTTCTCTCAACATTGTAAAAAGTCTTCAATTTATTCACTAGCATGTTGATTTTACAATCTGTGAAAAAATATTAGCATTATTCTGTTCAATCATAACAAAAGTCCACTGAGCTTAGATATTTTCTGATGCTTATTTTTAGATAAAATACAGGTCATGAATATTGGGTAGTACATTAATAGGTAGTCAACAGTTTAAGTGCTGGGGCTAGCCCTACCATCGAGGGATTTAAAATTTCATAATACAAATGTTCAACAATCAAAGCTTTATTAACCCTCCTAAGGCTAATAGAGTGTTGTAAATTTAAATTATATTAAAAAGAGGCAAAGAAAGTGCCCAGAATAATGCAGTGAGAAGAATTTATCAATGTACCCTAATCAAATGGAGCAATAAATAAAGTTAAAATATATTGTTTACAAATATAATCAGTTTAATAATTTGGATTATAAGATTTAATTTCATTTCTAAGTATGATGTCTAAAACTAAACAATGAATCTGAATCTTTTTGGCAAAAAATGTAAAATAAATAGTTTGATTAAGTTTTGCAGAAAATCTTTAACCATTAATCAAATCTAATGAAGGATAATCCTGATACTGGGTAAATATGAATGTCATAAAACATGTATATATTATGCCTTTATATTGAACTCATATTCATATGTTATCAAAAAGAATGAGTGTCATTTATGTAAATCTCTAAAATGAATAATTGACATCAAATGAAAACATTCAGTTGAAATGAAAACATTATAGGGAATTATTTTAGTTCATATACACATAAAGCAGAGTTAGTTTTAAAAATCAAAACTTATTATACATGTCTGAGGAAAGTACAATCTAGTGCAATCTTCTCATGAATGTGGCTTAGTATAAATTATTCTTAATGATCTTATTTTGTTTGTGAATCTAAACTTCCAAATATCAAAATTTCTCTCCAAGAAAATTCATTTGTATTTTAAGAACAAAAGAAGAGCTGTAAATGTGTAACCATTTTTTAAGTGTCCCTGAAACACTAAAGTTGGCAAAATCCCCACCCAAGTGTAAAATAAGCTAAGTTTCCAATTAAAATGTTACAAGTTGGTACTAAATCTAACCAACAATCTGAAACCTTCAGTAACACAAAAGTTGTCACTGATTTTTTTAAAAGGTGGTAGACAATGCCTCACTTAAAAAAAAGAGGTTTTTAAAATGTTACTACTCTAAGAATAAAAGAATTCAAGAATAGAAATAATGAAGAAATTATGTACATAGAATTAAAATATCCTCTAGGATATTCCATTTACTTGATGAAATAATAGAAAAATTTATATATGTAAAGTAATTCATGATTCCATTAGTATACAATGATTATTTTGTAATTGTGATTATAGATATTAAAGTAAAATATTGTTAATTTAGAAAATTCTTTTATGTTTGTAAAATGCTACATTTCTGTTTAACTTTTAAGTTCCTCAGTTGCTACTGCTATTCATTGCCTTTCTGAAGTTTATTGTGACATTTCTTGGAAAAATAATCTGAAATGTATTTATGTAAATTATTTAATCTAGACCACCAGAACCTCCATAGTAAATAGAGTTAATTAAATCTTACTTCTTAACACTGACAATATCCAAGTTGGGAAGTGAGTTTCTCCCACAGTCTGATAATTTTTTAAATATAAAATGTAGACTGTTTTGTCAACTAAGAAATATTTGGACTTTTCACACATCCATTATTATGATAATTTTATCATTAATTTGGAAAATAGTAAAGTCTTATGCTTAAAAAAAACATGTTAGCTGGGCATAGTGGTGCACACTTTAATCCCAGTAATTGGGAGTCTGAGACAGGTGGATCATAGGTTCAAGGACAGCCTGAGTTGTGAGACACTCATCAACCTAATAATTCTCTATTTCAAAATAAAAATAAAATAGGACTGAGGTGTAGCTCAGTAGTAGCATTCCTCTGGGGTCAATCCCCAGTACTATCAGAAAGTATGTATATATACACATAGTGAAATATGTATATATTTCTGTCTCTCTCTCTCTCTCTCTCTCTCTCTCTCTCTATATATATATATATATATATATATATATAATTTCACTTTAATGGAAGTGATTATTATATGGTGAGGATTTGCCACATATAAACTTATATTTAATCAGTAAGAAAAAAGTTTCACTTTCCTGAGCTACACCCCCAGTCCTATTTTTTAGTCTTTTTTATTTCTGAAATAGGGTCTCACTACATAGCCGAGGCTCTCTATGAACCATGATCCTTTAGCCTCCGTTTCCTGAATGCTGAGATTACAAGTGTGTACCACCATGCCCAGCTCTCCTAATAGCTTCTTTTTAAAAAAAATACTTCAAATATGAAAAAGTTTATGAAGAATTCACTGAAATTCACAGGTTACATTTTAATATTCTGTACTGCCAATGATGCATTTTTTTGGTTATTAAAATACTTTGAGTCAATTTTCTCAATTTGAATTCTTCAAAGAAAAATATGATAATATATTGCTTTAAATGTTCTAGTTAAAATGTGTTATCATGAGCTGAGATTATAGCTCAGTGGTAGAGTGCTTTGCCAGAATATGTGAGATCTTGAGTTTAATAGCCAGCACTGCAAAGAAAAAAGCAAGTGTGTTATAAAGCATATAGTAAACACTAAATAAATACTGTAAAAGAAAAAAATGAAGAAAGAATGATCTGTACAGAAAAAGCAAGGAAGAAACTCTAGTGTGTACTTTAATTGTATTTAAATTGATTAAATTGGAATAAAATGAAGTTTTTATTTTATGCATTTACTACACTTCAACCTTCAATATAAAATTTTATACCATTTGCATCTTTTCTGACTACATATAGAATGAAATTATACTAGATTTTTTGTCATTTGTTTTTTAAAATATCAGCAGTGTACATATACACACACACATTTACTTAAAAACTCATATATATATAGATATGTGTGTGTGTGTGTGTGTGTGTGTATAGTTGTACATAAATCCATGTCAATCTATACTATAGGGCTGTCATTTGCTTTAATAAGAAATATGTGCGTTTTCAGGGACGTTAGGATTCAATCAGAAAGCACACACTCCAGAGGGCAGTATTTTACATATTTAAACTTCCTTTAATATTTCATTCATAGTATTACTAATTTTTAAAATAAATACTAGAAATCAGTTTTAATTTGTGATCTCAACAGCTTGCTAATTACCACAGCCCATTTTGGAAATGGGCTGTCATTGGTAAAATTATTGGTGTTCAGTGCATATGGATTGACTAATTTGTTTTAGAAACATTCTCTACTCTTTCATGTAATAAGCTTCAGAGCAGTAAAAGAAAAATTATTTCAAAATATTTTTAAGCCTAGCTATTGATTCCTAGGTTTTGATTACCTTAGACTGTTAGCTAAATTCTCTTCCCAAAATAGATTGTGTCTGGCAAAAGTAAACTTTTCACGAAAAACATGGTGAGAAATTATGAAACAAAGAAAGATGGATTTTTGTTATCTGTTTTGGATAAATGTGGTAACCTTTTTCATGGTAAATATGTTTTTAATAATTCTCATATGCAACATAATTTAGTTAGTGATGATATTTTGGGAAAGAAATTGCCTGGCAACCAACTCTTACTTTGACCACCATCATGGTCAAGAGCTGTTAAAAATTAAATTGGCTTGAGTCATCCTGAAACGCTGGACTTGCCTGTAAATTCCTGAGCAATTGCTCAATATGATATGTTGAAGGAAAAGCAGAAAAGGAGATGACAGCTAGGAGACAAAGTGCTTGACTGTCGCTGCTCTGTTGATGAAGACAAGTGTGCTTGCCAAAGTTGTTTTACAAATGTGCTGAGGTGTTCCAGCGCAGACAAAACTTTCATAAGGTGAGGCGAGATAGAAAACCCTTCAATATAATGAAAATAAAATCTTTTCTTCTGATGAAGCTGTATATCCCCTCTTTCCTCTCAACAGACCACAGAAGAAAGAGTTCATGAAGAAATAGGCTTGAACATCTACAGTTTACTTATTCCAGGCATATATTCTCTCTCTTCTCTTCATGTTTCTGAAATCGGAAGTATTTATAACTATTAATGTAATAGTATTTATTTGGTTTGCTTACTTGCTTTAATTTGTTTATAAAGCCCTTGGACACTGCTTGAGTTCAGAAAGCAGGATGTTTGGACCAAAAGCATTCATAATGAACTGACCCTCCCTTTCTCAATCCCAGTAAGGGAGGGTTCTTTTCAGAATAAAATGGCATGGTTTGCTAAGGAAGCGCTGTCTCACATAGAAATACTACATTTAACCAAGCCAGACGCCCTGAGGAAGTGTAGTCTGCACTGTGAGGTACTGGCAACGTTCCCTTTACTACAATTAACCAGCCTCCAGGTTGTAGCTCCTTCAGCTTCTCACGCAGTGTGATGGTGTTGTTTAGCGTGCTCTGAAAATTCCTCACATCTTCCCACTTAGGGCTTTCAGTTCTGTTTGAAGAGTAATAGTTTTAAAAAATCATTATCTACAACTTAATTAAATACTTAGTGAAATTAAATATTATGACTTTGTCATAAGCATGTTCTGGTGTTTTACAATACTCTCCAAATATATATCCACGAGTTATTTCTTTTGCTAATTAATGTAGCACCACAGTTAATTTTCAGCAGATTTTTGAATTCTAAAAAAGTATAACACATAAATTCCATGGTACATGTCGAGATCAAATATACATTAATGGAAATCATGCACTACATAGAAATATTCTCTCCCTCTCAAGTAAAATCCTATCAAGGCAGAACAAACCATATCTCTAATGTTATGGTAAAAGAGAAAAGTCTCCACTTCACACATACCCTGCTTTTAACTTTTGAGAACTCCATCACATTTTTTACTTATAGGATGGTAAGATTATAAACTTGTTTCGAGTGACTAAGTCTTTGGTTACTTGTTTGCTCTTTTTAGTAATGGAACAGTAATACAAGTGTTAGCACAAAGCGGTCAATCAATAATTATTTGTAGGATAAATAATAAATGAATGGATCTGTCACAAAATAGTATAGAATTCTTTAGCACCATAATCACAGTTAATGTCTAATATAATAGAATGCCTTGTAATTGTCTAATGTATTTTAAGTAATTGTATTTATCTAACGTGCTATAGATAACTATAGATATCTAATATTATTTTATTTTAATTATTTTCTCTTGTCAATTATATTCTGGTGTGAGTAATAGAAATGCTTCTTTCAAGCACAGAATGTGTCTGGCATGACTATGTTACATCATTTCACATTCATCTTTTCTAGGGCTTAGAACTAGACAAATTGAAGGGAATCACAAAGGGCTTATAAAAACGAATTAAATATTATGTATGTTCACAGTCATGTGAATCTCTCTCTTGTATATGTAAACAACTTCTTAGCCTCTCTCAAACTTTACTATGGCCACGCTCTAGATATTTAAATCTGACTACCCATGTAAACCCTTTCCATACATGTGTAAATGGTCTCTTAAATTTCATGTTCACTTATCTCAAACAGGCTCTTAGCATTGCTTACTAAGAATACTGTTGTTCTCTAGAGGTCTATATCATTCCTGGAGAAAAGGTAGTAAAACACTCTGTTCCTCAGTGCTCCTTTATGTTCCAAAAAATGTAGGCAATTAAGGGAACAATGAGAGAAAATCTAGATGTCTATTTTCTTGAAGGACACTCACTTTCTCTAACATACTCCGAGAGCCAGGGAGAGCTAGCATTATCTGGAGAAAGCTACTTTCTTGTATGTACACAAGGACAGTTGTTCCTTGGGGTACAGGTAATACAATCAAATGAGCATGTGGATGGTGAGGACATCACAGATTCTGCCTTCTAACTTAGAAAAACACTCTCTGAATGGAACGGATGTCCAAATGAGGGTTCTGTGAAAATGGTATGTGTCTTTCATTCAGCTGGTCACCACTGGACAAAACCCCATGAGGGAGAGGAGGCATTACCTGGAGAATCACCATGTGGAACAGAGGTGCTACCTGTCAGCCTGTTGCCACTTCTTGGAATATAACTGATCTGTCACTTGATGCCTCCAGGCACATTTTTTTTTTTTTTTTGCTTTTTATCAAACTACACACTACCCCAGCACAACTGGGTGATGGGTGTGACAGCATTCAATCCCCAAACTTTGTAAACTTCTATTTCACAATTTCATCATTATTCCCCAACTATGCAACATCAAATCCCTCATCCCCAATCTCACTTGATTACTATACTTCTTATTTCAGTGGCAAATTTAAGACACGTAGAAAATAACTTTCCATACTTAACACCTGTGATGATATACCTAGGTAGTTGCTCTTCTACTCTTACGGATGAAATGCTAGCAAATGCCAAACTCTCAACTTGAACATGAAAGCCAGTATTATTTCTCAAAAATATGTTTAGGTTGGGTATGGTGACACATTCCTGTAAATACAGTACTAAGGAGACTGAGTAAGGAGAATTGCAGGTTCAAAGCAAGGCTCAGTAACTTAGTGAGACTATCAGCATCCTAAGGAGACCCTGCTTCCAAATAAAATATAAGATAGTTAATAGTATTGTGGAGGTAAAATGTAACTAGGTTCAATACTCAGTACCACACATACACACACACCCAGTTCACACAAATTCTCTTCTATATTTCTCTGTATAATTAATATTCCATTCAGGGGAGAGAGAGAGAGAGAGAGAGAGAGAGAGAGAGAGAGAGAGAGAGAGAGAGAGAGAGAGAGAGAGAGAGAGAGAACAAGAAGGATGAAGAGGAGAAGGAGGAGGAGGAGGAGGGGAGGAGGAAGAGGAGGAGGAGGAGGAGGAGAAGAAGAAGAAGAAGAAGAAGAAGAAGAAGAAGAAGAAGAAGAAGAAGAAGAAGAAGAAGAAGAAGGAGAAAAAAGAGAAGAAATGCCTGTTTAGTAGTTTACATAAATGTCTAATATTATGTCAAGTTTAAGAGTCACCGAACTGACTTCCTCATCTTTGCACTCAGTCTTTATCTTTTCTCTTAATAAAAGGTAATGGTAATATTATTCTTATAGATGACCAGTTTCTACATTCTAAAGTCAGTTCTTGTTTCCTTTTGGGTCTTTATTTCCCCAGTCTAATCAAAAGAAAATCTTGTTTTGTTTTAACTTCCAACTGTTCACAAAACTTGACCTTTCTAACTAAAGTCACCATCATCTCTTCCTTTGATTTTTCCATTAGCCTCCAACTAAGTTTCTGATTCTTCTCTTGCTTTTTCCCCCCACAGTGTTAGTAGAAACCAAACCCAGAGATTTTGCTCTTTTATCATCTACGGAAAAAAATATACACAAGATTGCATTTGGGGTTATATTTTAAAATTCATTTAGATTATTCTATAAATTTTCTCCAAGTCTAATAGTATGTTCTAATTTCATTTAGTATAAAAGACAATTTCCCCAATATCTGTTCCTTCCCTTTCATTCTTTTAACTTTCTAACTTCATGTCTTATTTCCCCCTCTTTTTCACATTTCTTCTGTCCTTGCTTACTTTTTCCTCCTTAGGAAAAAGAAAATCACACTCTCTTACCTCTGAGTCTTTTACATATCTGTTTATTCTACATGGAGGATTCTTGGCCTGCTCCTTGCCTTCCAACAATTCTAAATGTCACTTTGATAAGTGGCATTCTTCTGACCATCATTTGTAAAATTGGAACTCACCTCTAACATATTTGCTCCTTTTTCTTGCTTTAATTATTTGTTGTCTTTAGTAGCTATTCCTAACATTTTAACCATTTTCTTTTTTCGTTTGTCGTATGGCAACTCTCCTCCACCTGCAAGTTTAAACGTATAAAAATGAAATGGATATTTTAACATTTTCAAAGGTTTTCAGTCACTTAATTGTCAAAATGCAATGAGGTGAAGATCATTACAATTAAAGTCATTGACATAACTAGATCTAATACTTCAATGAGGAACTGAACTTTTAGTTTTAGTTTCTTTACCTTAAAAATGGAGAAAATCATATCTCTCTAATATTTCTCTCATTTAAATGTAATATATGTAATATTTGTTAAAGTATATAAACTATTTTAGTGTACTGCTTGTTTAACTCTACTACTTTACTCTAACAAATAGTATGTATATTACATTTAAATGAGAGAAATATTGGAGAGATTAGGATGCTAATTTTCCTATAGATGATGAATGTGAGTTTAAATATTATTTTGCAGCGTGGCTACAAATTATCCATTGATTTGTATATCCAGATGAGTACATGTAAGTAGTTAGATGAAATTTTATTTTTATAATATAAATGGTTAACTCATGGGAAAAACAGGATTTTGAAAAGGAAGGATAATTAAATACTATATTGAATATCTCATAAACATGTTTAGAATTTGGATTCTGAATTGCTTCACATTTGCTGAACATTACTGGTTCACTTTAGCTTGAGATCATATTAAATGAGATTACTTTTAATTTCAGAAAATCTCAAAAATATATGCATTATATGATTCCCACACACACAAAAAAAATACATACTCATGAAAATCCTCTCATCACTCAGGTAGAATCCTGCTCCAATTTGAAGAAAAAATTCAAACCCCATTCTGTACAATTTTAATCAACAGAGATTACTTAACTCTGAACCCAAACTCAATTCTGATCTCTGTCTCTGTACCTGTCTCTCTTAATTACCATTTCTGTCTTGCTCTGTTGTACATGTACTCACACACACAGACACACTTACAAATGCGTAACATGTCCAACACACAATCTCGTGAGGTAAATATAATAACCTGTATAGTTGAAATAGAAAATTAACTAAGCTAAAACATTATTCAGCATTACTTTGTTAGTAAGGGACAAGAGATTATCCTTCAAAGTTTTCTGACTCATAATTCTATAGTTTAATCATAATATCTTAAAATATTATATAAATGATTTGACTTTAAAAAAATCCCTACAAACATGGTTCTGGTTCCATTTTGTGGCTCTGTCCATTCTGAGATTACTGTTTGCTAGTCAGTTTTGTTTGGGTGAAGTGTTCAATGAGATTATTTGTTCAATTTCAATTTATTCCCAAGAACCATATGATAAATTCTTATTTGAATAACACAATCCCACAAATATATTTAAGGGAGAAAAGTAATTCTACATGTATAAAAACTTTAATTCTTATTATAGTGCAAGTTTTCAGATTATTATTTGCCTTATCAGAATAGATTAAACTGGTTTATATATTATAAAATATATTAGTGAATCATATTACAAGATAAAGAGTAAGCAATCTCTAAAGTCAAATAATCCAAGTTTAAGTTATTTCATTTAAAATGTTTTTAAAATTTTGGAAGGTGAATATTTTTTCTGGGCTTCAGGATTTTGTTGTTTGCTCAGTGTTGTTTATTTATTTGATTCTCATCTATAAAATGAAAGTCTTGGGCTGGTGATCACTAAATTCCCTTTTTTGCCCACAATCCCTAACATCACAATGTTGTACTGAAATCATTCTGCTAGGTCAATATTAGTAAAGCAGAATGAATATAAATTTTCTGCTCATTCTCCATGCACAGTTTGGAAATCATGAGTAATGAATAGTCAACACACATTTCTTATTTATGTATTTCTTGATCTCATTTTGTGGATATTCCCTTTGCAGTAGCCTCTGGGCACATTTACAGGATTTAATAAGAAGAGAGACAATATCTACAATCTTAATTGTATAGCAGAATGATAAACTCAGAGATAGAAAGCTTGTCTTGTAAATTTAATTTTCTTTAAGCTTGTTAGGAAGAATATACCAGAGAATATAACAGCTCTCATCTCAACTCATTGTCTTACATGGACTTTTCAGTTCTCCTGTCAACTAGTATTAACACATTTAAAGGCACATTGCCCATTTTAGATTATCTATAGCACGTACTTTAGTTTGATTCAAGATACTTCTGTATAGATTGAATCTACCATAGTGTTATCTGACTTATCTTCATTAAATGTTTTTTAATAATTTGTGTTAGAAAATGTCTGATGGTCATTAGTATTTGCATTTCAGAGGTCATAATAAATGATCCAATCTTCCATTACTTAAAGGAATTACCACATTCCCATGAGGAGGCTAAATTCAGGTGGAAAAAAATATGAAGCACTATAATTGCATTTTGATCTTAGGAGAGAAAAATAGGCTATTTTTTTGCTTTAAATTATTTTGTCTGTATATGTTATAAGAAAATTTCATGTTAAACCATCTCTGAGCCAATGTCTTCTTATGCTTTAATAGCATATTTTCATCAAAAAATAAATTTATATTAATGGTATCGATACTTTATATAATTGTAGAAGTCCAGAAACAGCAAATAAAGCAATTATGGGAAGAAAATATCTGAAAAAGGAGAGAATAAAAAGAAACTCAGAGAAAACTCAAATATAATAAACATTTACAAAGAGAAAGGTATTTTGCTATTTTTGTTTTGTTTATTTTTTTGCAGTATTGGGGATTGAACCCAGGGATATTCTACCTCCCGATGACAATCCTAGCCCTATTTTTTATTCTTTATTTTTAAAACAGAGTCTCACTAAGTTGCAAAGGGCCTTGCTAAGTAGCTGAGGCTTTCCGTGAACCATGATCCTCCTGTCACAGCCTTCCAAATGTTGGGCTTACAAGCTTGTGCCACCAGGCCCGGCTTAGTTCACTATTTTTATAGACCTACTTTCATTTAATTCTTGCCAAACTTCAATGTATGGGCCAAGTACATTTTTTTCATGGATTAGAAACTAAAATATAAGAAATTATAATTAATCTTTGGTTGGTTAGCTTTTGAATATGCAAACTAACAATGCTGACATGAGTAAAGCTAACAGAAGTTTTTTGTTATGCCTCTTACTGAGGTGAAATGCATTTTCATTCCCCTTAAATCTTATTTCTGTGTTTTTGAAGTGTCAAAGTCATGCCATGTCATTGTGCGGGCCGAGATCACATAAGGTTGGCAAATACTATCATATGCTCTTAGAAACTTGCTCTTGGAATGCTGAGTCATCTTTTGAAATTTAGTTTCCCTATTGAAGAGACCAGTTAGAGAGGCCCCATACCCTAATCAGGAGAATCCTCTCTGATCCCATCCATCCTGCTATCTCTGCAAGGGACCAGCCATGTGTGTGAAGCTGTCATAGAGCCCTAGAACAGCCTGGTCTGCAATTGTACAACATAGTGACACCTTCACCATCATATTCAACAGGAGAATTTCCAGCTTATTTCAGTCTCGATTCATGACTCTGTAAATTTTGAGTATAATGAAATAATTGCTGTTTGAAATCACTCAGTTTGGGTTAGTTAAGCCGAAATAGATAAACAGAACAAAACAAACACCCAGGTCTATATTAATTTCAAGATAAAATTCTATTATTGATGGAAGAGCAAAAGTATAATTTAAAATAATAATAATAATAATGATAATAATAATAATAATAATAATAATAATAGAGAAAAGATTGAAAGCAACTTTTGTAATTTATTTATTTATTTACTTTTTTTTTTTTTTGGTGGTGGTACTGGGGATTGAACCCTTCTATCTCCGGGCTACACTCCCAGACCTATTTTATATTTTATTTGGTTACAGGGTCTCTTAAGCAAGTGAGGCTGGCTTTGGAACCTGCGCCATCCTCCTGTCTCACCTCCCAAGCTCGGGGATTACAAACTTGCGCCACCATGCCAGGCAACTTTTTTTTTTTTTTTTTTTTTTCAGGTCTGGGGATGGAACCAAGAGGCATTGGACCTCCGAGCTACATCTCCTGTCCTATTTTTTATTCTTTATTTTGAAACAGCATCTCACTAAGTTGCAGAGAGCCTCACTAAGTAGGTGAGGCTGTCCACACACCATGATCCAGCCTCCGGAATGCTGGGATTACAAGTGTGTGCCACCACGCCCGGCTGCCCCGCAATTTTTGTAATTTATAAGGTGAGAAGAATATAGGGAGATATTCCACAAAATTCCAAATTGTAAAATAAAAATAATATGGTACTATTTTATTACATCTCTATAAAGTCAGAAAGTAGTAATGCATACATTCTCTATACTTTGTAGGTGATGAGATAAAATTATGGGCATTCAATTGCAAGTTTTATTTGAATTTTTTTATTTGAATTTTTTATTTGAATTATTTGAAGGCCACATAAAAGAAAAAATAACTATACTAAGAAATCTTAACATAACTCTTAGGTACATATTACTATCTAGATTTATTTCACAGAATATGGTATATCAGATCATCTTAAGTTTATTAAGCAAAGTCTAGAAGTTAAGATGCATAACTCACATGGCCTTGATTAGTTTTAGCTTTATAGTCCACCTCTTGGCTCTTAACAGTCACATCTAATGCATGAAACTTCTGAATAAATTTTCACAATGTTCAGTTATGCTCCTTTCATCATCCTGATCAGAAACCATCCATGTTTTCTACTGATGGAAAAATAAGAACAAAATACTTTGTTTCTCATATTTTATACTCATATTGTCTTTTATTAGTTGTTTTAAAACAAATGCTGCTATAAAGTATAATAAACCCTTATTTTCTGTTGCTTCTTATATAGTGCCACAGACTTACTCATGTGTATACATGATATGCAGTATTAGGACATAGATTTGATATCCAAAATAATAATTCCCATTAGAAAATTGAAAAACAACCAAAATGGGAAATATCCAGCAGAAACTGTCATTGTGATTATGGTGTATGCATTCAATGAAAAAAATTGCTTTATTAGATCTACCAGATGGTAGGAACTTGATTGTTCACAGTATACCTGGCGCTAATTTTGAGAGATTCTTTCCAGCCTGGTCTGTCCATGGCTACATATGAACATGTCTTTTCTAGGAACTGCACAACTTTTACAAGACATTTCTTATTAGTACAAGTTTATTTATCTGGTGAACTCTCTAGCAGTTACACTGGCAAAATAAAAATCATTATTAGGCGTGGTGTGGTAGCTCACACTTGTAATCCATGCGCTTGGGAGGTGGAGACAGGAGGATCGCGCAGGTTTGAAGCCAGCTGTGATGATTTAGGAGACCCTGTTTCCAAATAAAAATATATATTTAAAAAAAATATAGGCCTGGGCATATAGCCTGAAGGTAGAAGGGATTCCAGAATTCCCAGTACCATAAAAAAATATATATTGTTAGTTCAAATTCATAGTTTCTTTGGCAATGCTATTTCCAATAAAATTCAGAGTGTATTAAGTTGTTTTCTTTCTGTTCCATGAGTCTGGATAATGGTTTAACTCTGTTTTATTTCCTTGCTTTCATGGCTTCATCTTTCATGATCTCAGGTTAATACTGCTAAGTTGAAACTGTCTGAAACAATAGATTTGGATAGGAAAACACTATATTTTTTAGGTAGGAAGACACTATCTTATTTGAATTATTGAGGCACAATATAGAAGCTTTAGGGAAATAATGAGTAGAAGGAAAAGAGGTGTTAATTAAATAAATAATTAAAATTAACATTTTTTGAATAGTAAAGTTAATATATAGCTAATGACAGGTTGATTTAATACTTCTAAAACATAAGAAGGTACCAGACAATCACAGTCAACATTGTTAGAAAATGAGTGTCAACTCAAGAATGCATAGTAGTGAGGAAATCCATCACCTGTCAGCTTAAGAGATTTTTAATGATATGTAGAAATCCAAACTGCATATCATCAATTTAAAGTATTTGAGGAAAACACTTTTAAAATATGTTGAACATCTTAAAAGACAAGTTCAGGAAGAGAGAATGTGGTGGAAAATAAAGAAAACAATTTTCAACAATAAAATTATTTCCATTATTTGTTACTTTTAGAATGTTTGTGTCTCTCCTGCAAGATTTATATGTTGAAACCTAATTCTATAGTGTGATATTAAGTGATAAATTTTTGGGAAGTGATTATGTCAGGAATATTATTTTGTGTGTGTGTGTGTGTGTGTGTGTGTGTGTGTGTGTGTGTGTGTGTGTGGTACTGGGGTTCCTGGAAGCCCTTCTACCTCCGGGCTACACTCCCAGACCTATTTTATATTTTTTTAAATTTGGAAACAGGGTCTCTTAAGCCAGCGGGCTGGCTTCGAACCTGCACGATCCTCCTGTCTCCGTCTCCCTAGTGCAGGGTTTACAAGTGTGCGCCATCACACCTGGCAAAGTCAGGAATATTATTAATGACCTTAAGGAAGGAGGCCTAAGGAAGCTGTTTTGTCTCCTCCACCATATTAGAATATATCGGCCATTGCCATTAAGGATAAAAATATGGGTCTTCACTAAACACTGGATCTGCTTATATCTTGATCTTAGACTTCTCAGCCTCTAAAACCACAAGAAATTAATGCATACTTCTTACAAATAACTCAGTTTATGGTACTTTGTTGCAATAGCTTAAGGGGACTGAGATATTATTGAACTACTTTTGTTCCATGTGTTAGATTTTTCTTACTGAGACCAAGATACTCCCTTTAGATGCCAAAATGTGTATATGCTAAATATAAAGAGAAACACTAGAGAAGCAGACATATATATATTATGCACTCCGCTCACATACCATGTACAGGGTATAGCTCAGTGGTGGAGCACTTTCAACTTGCCTGGCATATACAAGGCTCTGAGTTTGATCATCAGCATTACAAAAGATAAATACCATGTAAAACACCCACCTGCATGTGTGCTCGCATGTGTACGCGCGAGCGTGCGCACACACACACACACACACACACACACACACACACACACACACACTGACCACACAATTTCAAGCCAAACAATTATATTCCATGTTTCTTGTTATCTACCTTGATGATGGTAGTCAAACCATTTTATTTCTATAAGATTCAATTTCCTCAACTGTATAATTAGAAAATGTATTTAGTTAATTTTGTTTTTCCAATATCCCTTAGATTGTAACATCTGTATAAAATGTCTTCTACAAGACAATTATAGCAAAAGAATTTTAATTACTGTTGTTATAAATGTTCTTTCTCATAAATTTTAGTTCTTATAGAATTTTAAGCATCTCAGTCCATAGGGTTGTGAACAGTTTTAATTCCTATTTTTGTGTTTCTCTGAAAAGGAACTTTTTAAAATTATAACCACGTATCTATACAGAACAAAGTAAACACTAGAGTGTTTTTATTATTTATATGTCAAAGAATATAATAGAAACATGAGAAGAAAAACAAAGGAAACCTTAATGTGCCTGGTGGCACGCCCTTACTAAGTAACTGTTCTCTTTGCTGCAGTTGTTTTTTGAGGACTATATGCTTAACCAGACTTGAGATTCTTGGAAGAGCTGGAGTTAAGGCGGAATGAGCAACGTGGAGTGACAATTCCCAAGGGCTTTCTAGTCCAAATACCTTTCCCATAGATCCCTGGAGCTTTTCTGGTACTTCCACAGACATTAATCTTATGTTTGTTTTTTTTTTTTTCCAGTAACTATGCTTTTAGTGGTTTTTGCTGATTTTTAATACTGTGCTATAATTAATACAAAAGTTAACAAGTATTCGGCATTTTCTTAATAAATTTTATCTTTTCAGTTTCCATACTATCAAAACATTTGGTTAAAATCTTTAATTTCTAAAAGCAGAGAGAATGTATTAGTGTCTGAAACCTTTAAGTTATCTTATATAGGCTTATGCAGTATAGAAGTGATATTCTTCTGTGATTAGTATTCAGTGCCAGCAAAGAGAAGCACATATATAATTCATATTTATATAAAGTTATGCATAATTTATAACACAGCATACAATCTAATATATAATTTATTAAATAACATATATTTTCATAATTTATTATGTAACAAATAATTCATATGTATAATGTTTTTATGTTGTTCACTCTTTTAAAAAAATTCCAGTCAAACTATAATGCCTAATGCACCTAGATTTTAATATGTTACCCAAAATTTAGCAATTAAAATAAATCTTAGGTTGTTTTGTATGATGGCTATTGTGAATAATCTACATTTTATGTCCTTGTAAGTAAACATAGAAGAGTGGAATCTTTTTTCAGATATATACATTGCCTGGATCCTTAAGAACAAATGCTGTTTCTAACCGAGTAAAGTTTGATTCTATTTAGATTGTACACATATATAATAAAATATTGAATTTTAATCATATTTTAAAACTATTTTACATTAATATTATGTTTAAAATTCAAAAAAGAGTTCAATATAATCACTGACTGTTGAATAAATTTCTCAAGCACATTTTTATAGACTGTCATATGCATTATTACTAATAGATCAGGCTTCAGTATGCTATAGTTTTATCTTCTTCAATGTGATAATGTACCTGTTTTGAGTGATTCAAAACAATGTTTAGTCAAACGTAAGATATCAGGCACTGATTTGTGTTTATTAATTAATTTATTTATTTATTTATTTATTTATTTATTTATTTTTATTTTTTTGGTGGTACTGGGGGTGGAACCCAGAGGCTTTCTACCTCTGGGCTATACTCCCAGTATTTTTTTTTTTTTTTAATTTGGAAGCAGGGTCTCACTAAGTTGCTGAAAGCCTCACTAAGTAGCTGAGGCTGGCTTTGAACCCGTGTGATCCTCCTGTCTCAGCCTCCAAAGCTCCCAAGTGGGAATTACAAGTGTGTCCCACCACACCTGGTTTGATTTGTGTTTTTTAGGAAATTATTTATTCTTAATAAAACTTGATATAGTTGCTAAATAATTTAATGCATGAAATATTTATAATCAAGACTTAGAGAAACAAGAGAAAACCTATGAAAGTCAATTGATAAGAACAACAAATAACTCTATCTCCCACTCAATTTTCATTCAGCAAGATTTAAGAAAACCCATAGATGTCAATGTAAATGACAACCAATTAGCCTTATTTCTTATTAAGCCTAAGAGCATGAACTTCTACAGAGAGTTGGCTTTAGGATCTTCTATGGAGAGTTGGCTTTAGCATTTTAGTATTAAAAATGAAAATAAAAGAGAAAGTGCATCTTAAAATTAAAAAACAAAAATCAGACTGCTTGTTTTGCATTTCTGGAACCAGGTACATTGCTGTATCAGGAGCAGGATTAATACACAAAATCTATCATACAGTATCCCCAAATGTTTGTGGTTTATCTGGTAGAATATAGGCTCATACATTTAAAAGCACATCAAAATTGCAGTGCAGTTTGTGGTTTAGCTGTAGGAATATAGGCACACACACTTAAAAGTGCATCAAAATTGCAGTTCAGTTCTAGGTGGGACACCAAAGTTCTAGGTTTATTTTTTTACTCTACACAGACCTGGAGAAAGCAAATCTTTTGCAAATAATAGATTCCCTAAAATATCATAACAAGAATCATAACTTCTATTGAAATGTTAATAAATTTATAAAAATTATTTCTCATGTTCACATATGGCAGCATATGGTAGATGACAGTTGTTTAGATAAATATATAGACCAATAGATAAATAATTCCTTTCTTTCTTAAGAGATGTTCTTGGCCAGCAACTATATCACTACATCACTTCATCCTTTCCTCTTGCTCTGTCCACAAATAGCTTTAAGTTTTCTCTTTATTCCTAAATAAATCAGTGCTATCTTTCAGCTTTCAAAAGCCTTAGAACAACACTAAGGTTGCATAATTGATGGCATAACCCAAGGTTTTAGGAAAGTTGTCAATTGATTACACAATGTCTCATAGATGTTATCTTAGCCAACATATTCCTTTTATTCAGAGGAAGCAATGAAATGATACTTGGAAATTTTGATGCTGAGAAATATAAGTGTTTTTTTTTTCTTTTTATGTTGCTCAGTCAGTATATCACAGTTGCTAAAAAGAAGTATGAGCTGTACACATTATGCAGTATGTACGGGGTCACATTTAGCTGCAAGGGTTAAGAATGTTTACCAAAAAGAATATGGCAATTGAGAACAGAACCCATGGATATAGAAGGCCAATTATACATTTCTAGTCATCATTTATCTACACGATCAACTGAGGCACAACTTCCCCAAGTGTTTCTCAGGGTTTTGAAATGTTTTCTATGCCTCTCTCACCTCTCACCCAGTAAAGAATCTGCTGCTGATCTTATTCAAGTGGTTGTCAAATGTCTTTGTCTTGTAGCTAGGAAAATGAGGGTGCAATTTCTCTCCAGGAATATTAGAAGCATTAAGATTCATTTTATATGCTTATTTCTTTCCAAATTAAATAAAACATTCTGTCCACTGGCTCTCCAAAGTTCACAATCTTATTTTTACTTCCTCCTTCTAAAGAGGCTAGAAATCTAGTAATCCTGGGTCATCAAGTGATATAATTACAAACAGTGGGATACATTTGAAATTGTTAAATTAAGATTTATCATTAATCTTCCTCTGATGTTTGTGCTTGGAAAAGAGGAAACAAATCATTTTAGAATCATTTATGGATCAAGTTACACAGTTAAACTGAAAAGTAGAAAAATAAAAATGTCTAAGTTGTTACTGTTACCTTTGAGCATTTGTTACATAAAAAATAGACCTCTCAGTTTAATCTCCTTTACCTAGGGACTTTGCTCAGGTTCAATATAAATCCTGATATACAAAAAAGTAAGCAAATAAATTAGAAGACAGGCTACCAGAGGTTCCCCATTTAACTTTGTCTATTAAAAATATTTGGAATTTGGGAGTGGTGCCAAATGCCCTTAATGGCAGTGGCTCTAGCAACCGAGGCAGGAAAATTGTCAATTTCAAGCCAGCCTTGTCAATTTATGGTTACCCTGTCTCAAAATTTAAAAATTCAGAAAGATAAAATAAAACAAAATGACTTGGGTATGTAGCTCAGTGGTTCATTGCATCTGGGATTCAATCTTCAATATCATGGAAAAATAAAAATAAATTATTTAGAAATCTATCATAGATCATCTTTGTACAAACCGAAATTCTCACCCACAAAAACATACTGTACACCAACTGAAAGTCAAATTAGAATATTTAAAAGTGATAGTACAGTTCTATAATTTGGACACATTTAATAGCAAAGTGTCTTCTTAGAATTTTAATGTTGTCATTCTTTCAAAGATCAGAGCCAACTTGTATCAGTCATTAGATTTGTGAACTACAAACTGGTCTGTCCAGGCATAAGAGGAGCTCTAGATAAAGGCAGATATATAAGGCAATCTGAGGAGGCTGGCTGGGGAAAGAGAGAAATTCCCTAATGTACATAATATTCATTCACAAACATATCAAAGTGAATCACTAGTCAAAATATGAGAAGGAGGGAGGGCAGAAGGAATGGGGTGAGAAGAAGTTAGGAAGACCTAAATGAGTGATGTGTGCATGTATTTCTCTACCATCTTGTACTCCATTAAGATGTATGACTATAATGTATCAATAAAATTAATTAAATCTTAATTAACGATAAAACTAACAATCTATTCAGTAACATTTGAAATCCTGGAAGTTAGGACTTCAAGAGGTAAAATTTGGGAGGACATAATTAAGCTAGTAACAATATGTCTTTTTTTTTCTAACTTCAGCTGTTCTAGAAATAATTATTCTTTCACTTTTCTTAGGTCTTATCAACTCTATAAAATGAAATAATAATAATAATAATATCTAAACAGTTGGAGTCTGAGCTGTTCCATGGCAGGTTATGAGTTTAGCTATTAAGCCAGAATGATCCTCAAAGTACTATGATCACTTTATTTCTTCTATTTAAACTCTGCTGTACAGATTTTAACAAAAGAAAACATTTAAAAATTATAGCCTACCTGTGCCTTTTTATAAGAATTCGTATTTCCCGTCACTGTACATAAACAAAGCAATTAACTCTCCAATTTTATGTCTCCTAGTTTCAAAATAGATTCATTTGCATTCTGTGTTCCATTAATATGCATTCATTTTAGTCCTTTCCATAGTTCAGCAGCAATAGATAGAAACAATACTGTAATACATCAACTCGGTTATACAATCAGTTTTATTTCTGTAGGACATAGGGTGATCACTAAATGAGAAGCAGTTCTGTAGTTAGACTTCATCAGACATTATTTATTTCTGTTGTCTGGTTGAATAGTCTCTTTTATCTGAGATAAATAAGCACTCTGCATAAAGTTCTGTCCTCTGACAATTCCATTGGTCATTTGGAAACTGAAAAGAAAGAAAAATAAACATTAAATGAAAATAAGCTTTATAAGTAGCTCAATCTCAAAGGTTTTTATGTATAAAAGCATTTTTAATAATAGTAACACTGTTTAAAATACATGTTTTTGTCATAGAAAATATATTATTTTTCTTAAGTTTTTATACTAGGAAAAGAAATTTAGGTGACAAAAATGATACTAATAGATTGCATTTGAGTAGCAGTTACTTAATGTGATAGTCAAGGTGTCTGAAATGATTTATAAACTTAGAACTTTACATGTGCCTTTAATTTTATGCCTAATACTAAGGAATGAATTTAGCTGCCATGAAAACAAGTGTTGTTCCACTTGAACAAAACTGATAACAAAACACATAAAACACTGTGAAAATACTGAATAATATTGGTATTTTAAAAATTCTAAAATTAAATTTACCATGAACTTTTCTTCATTACCTGAAGGTTATTTATAATGATTATTTGATTACAAGTATTGTTAATACAGTACATAATCTTTTCTCTGGTAAGAAAGCAGAATATCTTTAAACACAAAAACGTCCATATAGTTCCTGAACTAAGCATCCAAAGGCACTAGTTCCATTTTCTTTATTTACCCAGTTTTTATTATTATTATTATTATTATTATTATTATTAATTTTTATTTTTGGTGGTATTTGGGTTCCTGGAAACCCTTCAACCTCTGGGCTACACTCTCAGACCTATTTTTATACTTTTTATTTGGAAAAATAAGCCAGCATGGCTGGCTTTGAACCTGTGTGATCCTCCTGTCTCCACCTTCCAGGCATGGGGATTACAAGTGTGTGCCAGCACACCTGGCCTACCTAGTTTTATACATTTGTTGAAACAAAAATAAACAACAAACACAAAAAATAAACAAACAAAAACGTGAAAGCAAAGCCAGGTGTGGTGGCATATATTTGTCATCCCAGCATTTGGGAGGCTGAGGCAGGAGGACCGTGGTTTGTTGATAGCCTCAGCTACGTAGTGAGGCCCTTTGCAACTCACTGAGACCCTGTTTCAAAAAATAGAATAACAGAATTTGGGGATGTAGCTAGAAGGTAGAATGCTGCTGTGTTCCATCTCCTTTACCGCAAAAAAATATATATATATATATATAAATAAATGTAAAAAAACAAAAAACTTAGAAGCAAAGAAAGAAATTGTAATAATTCTAGTTATCTCATTATTAAATAATAAAATGTTAACACCATCTGAAAACTTCCTTAAATGCAAAATCCTAATAGAGATATTGTGGAACATTTGCTCCACATCCTCCATGCTCAATATCTATAATCTCTTCTTTGAATGCACACTAAAGGTTCTGGCTTTGTCATATTTGTATGAGGTATAAATTCACAAACTAGGGGTAACAGACTTGTGTGACAGAGCTTTTTTTTTTTTTTTTCATAGAAGCAGGAGAAATAGGATTTTAAACAGAAGAGGTGTCAATAGGATTAAGAAACTAGCCGAGGATAATTGAGACACTTGGTCCCTTCCATCAATAGAAATCCATTAACCTTAGATTGAAGCAATGGATAAAAGAAGTATTGCTATCCGTTAGGATAAGCAGCCCAGTCATGCCAAAGATGGCGCCTCTCTGGCTTCTCTTCCGGATTGTGCTGACTACCTCATAGCCAGCCAAGGGGGCCACGGGATGCCCAACAACCAGTCCCCTGATAACACACCCCCTGGGGTATGAACCATCCAATCAGTAAACGCCCCGTACTTTGTGCGATCATTTGCTGTGAATGGAAGCGCCCTCCTTTCAGAAAATCCCCAGCTGCCTGATATAAAAGGGAGCTGGGCTGTCTTAATAAATTTTTTCTTGCTTGCTTGTTTGCTTGCTTATCTCCGACGGCTGGCCTTGGGACTTTCCTATGCCGACCCCCCTTCAATCCCACTAAGAATTAGGACTATGACTGAGACAGTAGTACTGTTAGGAAGCATCTTCCTATGCAGAGAGAAAGAAATATGCTGATGATGGATGGAAACTTCCATGTTCCAATCTCATATTAGAATCATCTAATATGAACCTGAATGTGAAATCTACTTCAAAGATTTCCTTGGTGATCCAATGGATAAAGATCAATATCTTTGGAAGTAAAAAAAAAAAAAGTCAAGGAATGTCCATGATTTATATAGGGTGGGGGACAAAAGATGAGCAAAATAATGAAAACTTAAACACTTTGGCAAAACCACAAGCTCAAAAATCCCACTCTGCGCCTAATTCACATCTGCATCATGCAGCTGAATTTGGTTGGAAGAAAACCTAAAAATGTCAATGAATAGAAACTTTTAAACTTATTATGAACAATTTCAAGTAAGTCCTTATTGCTGAAAGGAACCATAATAAAATATTTTTAGTTCATGCTTTTTCCTATATAGACAGGAGTCTTTTTCAGAACTTTATAAAAAGATATTGAACATCTCTCCTATTCTTGCTCTTCTTATGTGTGAACTGAAGTTCTTTGAAGAAGCTGCATGTACACTGTAGACTGCGTGACATTGGATGAGTAGAACTTTGTGATTGTGGAGAGATGGAATTCTGTCAAGAGACCTTGGCTATCTTAGGACCTTCAGTAGCCATTCATCTTCACTTTTTATCTGATCTAACATTCTCATGACTATTACTAAGTAAGCCCCCAACAATAAACCATAAAGCCAAGAATCCTATGAAATAACATCTGAAATCTATAGAAGAGATTCCTGAAAGCCCTTCTACCTCCGGGCTACACTCCCAGACCTATTTTATTTTATTTTTGAAAACAGGGTCTCTTAAGCCGCTGGCTTCAAACCTGCGCGATCCTCCTGTCTCCGACTCCCACGCTCTGTAGATTTATCCCTTTTAAACTGGTAAATATATTGATTTATGACTTTCTTTGGTTCTTTGACTATAAGAGTTTCTATAATTTTTCAAATGGTGAACCATGTCATTCACGGTAACTTGAATCTGGGTCCCAGGACATTGATACATATATTTGGCTCTGAATCAACTATCTTTATATTTCTTTTAAAAATTACTTATATCAGTGCATCTTATGAGTAAAATCTATACTTTAATAAAAAGGTTGCAGTAATCAGAAAATATGTGCACAGATTTCATTTCTATATTTGGAATCACTTACCATGATAATTTTACTATATGAAGTGCATATAAAATGGCTTCATTCATGCCCATGAAAAGTTTGGCTTCTAAAGCATAAACTAAAGCTACACCCAGACATAATACACAATACCCAATGTGACCAACAAACAACCTTTAGAATAGAACGACTGGCATATGAAGGCTGACCACCACAGGCTCCTCTACTATTGTCCCTTACCATTAATAGTAATGAGGTTAACACTGACCGACCCAGCTCTGCTGGTATATGCTGGGCAATTCCTCATCTGCAGTTCAATTAAAGTCCTCCAAAGTGCTTTCTACTGATATCATCAAGGGCATTCTTTTTTCCACTAAAGCTCAACTTCAGTGGAACTTCACAATAAACAAATTGTGAAGTTCCTGCCTTTCAGGTTTTACTAATGTCAACTTCACAGTTTTCTCCAGTCCACTTCCTTTCTCTGAGGCCTACCAATGATGTTTCTGTGATAAATTAATGAATAAAAAACCTTCCTTGATCAAAATTACAATAAACATTCTTGAAAAAACTAACATATTAATTTAGTTTTTTATATGACATACATCCGCTCAGAACATTCACTTTAATGTGGGTGAGTGGTCATCCACATCCAGTCTTTTTTTTTCTTTTTGGTTAGATTCTGAGTTCATCTACTCAATACCTTTTTTCCTTAAATTCTCCCCTTTCTATTAAACATTGTCGACATTTACTCCCTAAAAAATAATTGCCATCAACATATAAAAATGCTATCATTCTTTTTAATTTATGTGAACTTTTGGTGATATTTGAATTAATGACTAATTTTATTTTATAAGAATTTGTCCATGCACTGGGAGAGCCTAGCCTTGTCTCTTGCTACTGGAAGGTAAATATTGAAAGCTTGGAATTTCCTGAGTAATTGGAAGATCTTTGTTATTTGTGATGAGCCTGAGGTTCCCGTACTGATATTTTGTATGAACAAGATGACTCATAGAATTGTGCACTTAACCTCTCACACTCAATGAAATGGAGTATTTAAACAGCATTTAAACATGTGACCAATTATTGGATTTCAGATCTAGAATGTTCCACAAAGGCTTATACATTGATGAGTTTAAATGTAGTTTCTAATGCAGCAATGTTCAAAAGTGGAGCTTTGGGGAAGTGATTAGGTCATGAGTTTTCTAACCTTATAAGTAGATTAATCCATTGATAGCTGCAATGACTACTGACAGGTGGTGGGCATTGTTGGATAAAGTAGGTCACTGGGAGCCCACCCTGGAATTGTCCCTGTTTCCTCTCTCTATCTCTTTCTGCTTTCCATCTACCATGACAGAACAGCTTTTCTTTGTTATACTTTCCTGCCATGATGTTCTCTGCCTCACCACAGGCCCAGAGCAATGGATCAAGCTTATCACAGGCTGAAACATCTGCAAGAGTAAACAAAATTAACTTTTCCTTCTCCAAATCATTGTCAGGTATTTTGGTCACAAAATACAAGTTAACACATCAGTCATGTGATAAACCATTCCTACAGAATTAATTTCTAGTAAAAACTCCTGAACACTGAAGCGGAGTGAGCAATCCTGGTTGTGAATAATCTGTGTATATCATATGAATCAGTTCTTAAGTGTTTCGTGTGTTGGAGACAGTGGAATCTCCATGTTTAAAATCTATGCAGTCTCTACCATGTGTGCTTTCTTTTCTTGGCTCATTTAAATGCATGCTTTCCTTGTAATAAACAATACTCATGAATATTATAATTTCAGTGCATTCTGGGTATCCTAGAAAATTATATCTAGAGATTGGGAAAACATAATTAAGTACTTTCTAGCAAAGGATTAGTTTAATCTAAAATAAGTTCATTTTGTAAAACTACCATTTGGTAACTTTGAAAAGTTCCATTTGTGAGTTTCTATCTCCTGAGAACTGAAAATGTCCAGATCTCCCTCTCAGCATCCTGTCATGAATGAATTAGCCAACCATTTAAGACTGTGAAACCATGCTCCCACAATAGGAGTAGAGCACAGAAATTTGTATTACCGAGAAAAACTGACCAGACTTTCTGCTATTTTGTGGTTTTGTGGTTAGATACCTGGCTTTCCTAGTGGCAAGATCTTCTTGGCAAAAAGCAAAATCACCTTGCTGAGCCATTTTCAAACACTTTTTTATAACACCATGGAAATTCATTTCTAACAAATCTAAGGGCTTATCCAGGATACAATCAGCATCAACAGAATCATAGAGGCCTCTCTTCAGAGGAGACTCAACATGCTGCTGAGTTTCATTGGTCTCATGATAAAAAAAAAAGTGTCACTGGCAACCCAGGGTTGGAAGTTGATCAGGAACATGGGAGAGGGTCCTGGCAAGCACCATGGTAACCAGGTAACACTGTACACAAACCAAGGTAAAATATGTCATGGGAGATACCTGTGTATTTCACGGTGGTCATCATATCTTTATTTAATAATATATATAAATTTGGAAAGGCTAGTCAATAAGATTCTATCATCTGCTTTTGTTTGATATTTGAGTTGTAGTGTCCATAGTTAGAATATGCAAAAATAAAGTGTGAACTATGTTGGTTTAATAACTTGGTTTATATGGATAATTTGATTAAACTGGCAGAAGAAATCTCAAAACAGCAATATATTCAAACTGCAATATGGATATTGATGTCCATATTCAGTGAATTGTATACTGAATTTTAGTAGTGGAAAGCAAAGCAAAAGAGACTTTATAGATTTGCACTTTGGTTAGAAAGAAATGCATGAAGCTGAGGACCAGAGAAATGCTGCTGGGAAAGAAAAATATAAAGCAACAATAGTGTTTTCAGGTGATAGGTATCACCTGCAAGAAAGCTTAAAAATAATTGGTAAACAGACCTTCTGGGTGTTCAAGAATTGAGACTTTGAGAATAATGAGGAAATAAAAAACTAGCAAGAGAAGAGCCAAAATTTTGGCATTTGTTCTCCAAAATCAAATGAAACCCAGAGAAGGAAGGACTTATAAGGATCCCGAAATTCTAATAAGTTACCCAACCTCCTGATGAGGAGGATTGAAAAGACCCCAGAGACCAAGATCCACCAGCGCAAATTTTGTAAAAAAAAAGGTGGGGTCATTGTAGAGGGTAACGTCCCAACTTAAAAGAAAGACATATGATGATCAAGGACATGACCCATCCTGGCAGATGGCACAACTGGTAGTGGTAAGGCCTCACAAAGTTTCTAAGAGTAGCCCTGAGGAGCCCTGACTGATCTTAACAACAAAATCATTTTATAAAATATTATGTTTTCCCAGGATAGGCTGTCTACTTGGTCTTGAATACCCTGTAGAAAAGTATAACCAAGATAAGAGCCCTAATCCAGAGACTAACAAGCACAACTCTGAAAATAATCTTTTCTTATTAGAAACTATTGAGAGTGAAAGTCACCATATGCTAATCAAATTTGAAGAACAGAGAAAGAATGTATAATAAAGAAGGGATAATTATGAGAATATAATTAGGTTCAGTCTATCAAATGATTAATTTAAAGAAACTTTGTGGTGTGTGTGTGTGTGTGTGTGTGTGTGTGTGTGTGCGTGCGTGTGTGTGTGTGTGTGTGTGTTACTAAGGATGAAACACAGGGGCATTCTAGCTCCAAGCTGCAGCCCCATTCCTTTTTTTTTTTTTTTAATTTATTTTGAAACAGGATCCCACTAATTGCCAAAGGGCCTCACTAAGTAGTTTAGGCTGTCCTGGAACCTGTGATATTCCTGTCTCAGCCTGCCAAATGCTGGGATTGCAAGCATGAGCCACCAGGCCTGGTAAAAACTTTTATTTTAAAACTACTATCTTGCAACTTTGTAAAAGATACTATTTGCAACTTTCTACCTCCTGAGAATTATAAATGCCAACCCTGCCTTCCTGGGTATTCCATTCTAGATGAATTTGCCAACTAAGTAATACCGTGAAACCATGTTCCCACCAATCATAGTATTGTGCAGAAATTTCCTTTGGGGATAAAAAGTGGATGAAACTTTTGCCATTTTGTGCTTGCATATCTGGCTTTCCTGGTTTGCAAGATCCAGGTTGCAAAGAGTAAGATTGCCTTGTTGAACTATTTTTAAACACATGTCTTCTTTTTTTATTTGGACACTATGAAGATTTATTTATATATTTCTTTATTTATGTGGTACTGCGGATAGGACCAATGGGCATTCTGTCTTTCCAAATGAGTTGCAAAGGGCCTCACTAAGTAGCTGAGGCTGGCCACGAACCTGAGATCTGCCTGTCTCAGCCTTCCAAATGCTGGGATTACAAGCTACGAGAGTGCGTCAGGACGCCTGGCAATGGAGATTTATTTTTAACAGTATGATATTGGGAAGCTCAGATCTTGCATTTGATAGCAGAAGCAAAGACAGGCTGTGGCTACTGTGTCCTCTGACCTTGAAATCTGGCTAAATCTCCGTGTTGCTTTTTGCCAGAATTCTTCATTTCATATCTAGGTTTTCTGCCGTTGACCACTTTACCACAGCCGTCTTATCAGTGTTCTTTTTCTCCCCTACATCTTAATACTGTAGTGCTACAGGGATAATTTTTCCTTTTTTGTCTATAAATAGTAACTATTTCATAATCTCAATCTAGTCTTAAGGCATTAAATGTTATGTCTTTGCTATGGAAACCAAGTATATATCACCAGTCTGCCACTCTCCTCAAGTCTAAACTATTTTTTATCTAATGACTTAATTAACACACACGCCTGGACATTGAATGGACCTCGCAAACCTAACATATACAGTGTATACCAAACTCTTTCTTCCCATTTATTCAGGTCAAGCTCAGAAAATTTCACCTCAAATTACTTTGAACTGAAAGAGATTAGGAAGGACTCAGGAAAAAAAAAGAAAAAAGAAAAGAAAAAGATTATGCTGACTTCTCCCATCTTTCTGAGTGGAGGGAGAGCTGGTTAAAAATAAGAAAGAAAAGAAAAAAGAAAAACATCTATTCTACTTTGCCTGAAAGAATATTTTTAAAACTTTTTTTAGACAAGTCCTGCCCCATATTCAAGGAGAAAAAAGATATCATAGACAATGGACAAGAAGAATCTAAGCATATAGGCCTTGCTGGGTTTTCTCTTTCAGTTTATTATAATTAAGTCATAACATTTTATTCAATCACATTTCTAAATGTTTGTTCACTTCACGCTGAATGTAAACATAGACGTAGAGACAGTTCTCTCTAGAGTCTTTTTTATTTTTATTTATTTAAGCTAGGAATTGAATATAGATGCTGTATTTCACCAGTGAGCTGTACCTCCAGTCTGAGTCCTTGAATCTTTATTTTCAAATCCCTTGTGTCATGTAAAACTTTAAGTAAATTTGTTGTTTTTCTCTTGTTAACCTGTTGTTGTGACTCTTGTATTGGCTATGATTCTTATAATAGGTTAATAAAAGGTATTACATGTGTACCACTAAACACTCTCTTCTTCAACCTTTGCTTGAAATCTTTTCTATCTAAGTGGGAGCAACAAAAGTTTGGAGATCTCTCTCTCTCTCTCTCTCTCTCTCTCTCTCTCTCTCTCTCTCTTTCTCTCTCTCTCTCTCTCTCTCCTTATTTTTATGTGAGAACTAACAGTGTATTCAGTACATGATAGTTTTGTACTATCATAAATTGTGCAAATTTATCCAATTTCTTTGATTACTACAAAAGCAGTTAACTATTATCATTATAACCTTCTCTGACTAGCCATTTTTATTTTGTATTTGAAACAGCATTACAGTAAGTTGCCAAGGCTGTTCTCCTTTGACTAGTAATCATTTCACTTCAGCCTTGGGAGGAGTTTCTGAAATTAGAGTCATGAGCCACTATATAGGACTTTGATGACTCTTTTGAAGGACAAATCATATATGTCTTCCTCTACTCAAAACTCAAAATCTTCCCATATTAGTTGGGGAAACTCTGTCTTTAAGGAAACTAAAATGTTTCTGTAGAGTAGGCTCCATTATTTTCTTTCATATCTCATCAGGCACTCTAACCACTGAGGCCCTATTACTCTTCTTGTAGTAATGAAAATTAGATAATATGTTCTTGTTTTCCTTTATGCTTCTAGAAGCACTCTCCTTCCTAATGTTCAGGAGGGTAATGACCCCTTATTCTCCTTTAAGTCTTTCTTCAAATGTCAACTTTTTACATATTTCTAATATTTTAATCTATATTTAAAATGTGACTCTCAATGCTACTAATGGCTTTCACATTAATTTTCCAAAGCATTTATTACTGACACTGGAAAGTCTCCTCTTATTATATTTTTTCCTATAGAATTCAATGAACAAATCCCAAGGATTAATGAATAGTATAGAAATATGAAAGGTCAAATCAAGGTAAGAGAGAAAACAAAACAGCCCCCTTCACACAGAAGTCTGCAAAACAGAGTAACCACTGAAGTTCTTGGGAGGTGAAACTTTATTGAAGTTTCTCATTTGATTTTTTATGATTGGTCAGAATTTAGAAAAACAATGACTTTTGCCCCAATTTCAATTCTTAATTTAAATTGTTATCTTGTGAACTATTGAGCTCTGATCTCCTGGCTCATCGGCCTACTCACCTCTCTGATAAACTTCCTCATTAATGTTTACATGTGTTGTCCTCAGAAGGTGATACAGATGGACTCTTTCCACCTTTCCTTTGCCCAGGTCTTTTGCCCTGCCTCATTACCTTTTAAAGTATTATATAATTTACTTTCATGCATTATTTGTTGTTTGTATCTCCCATTAGATCTCCATATTCAACAGATCAAGCATCCTTGTCTATCTAGTTTTTGATCAATTCTATGCAAAAATATAAAGCCAATGTTCTTCTTTTGTGATAGAAGAAAAACATTAAAATATTTCCTTATTTACTAGTAGGTTCATGACTAATGAACCTATAAAAATAGATTAGTAAGAGAGAAGTATACAGATTTCTTTGTATAAAGATTACATAAAAATAAACAACACCCAGAGAAACAGAGATATCTGCGTACTTTTATGCTAAATTTTATAAAGTGGACAGTGATAAAAATATAACTGGAAGACAGAAAAGGTCTGATCTAGTTATAATAAACTGGAGAGAATTTAGCGAGTCCTCTTTGTTAATATTCTTTTTGGTATTGCAACTAAAACTTAGATTATTTACTTTTACTTATAAATTTCCCAACAGTTGGATAAAATAAGAATTGAAGAATTGGCCTCTGTGCTTTAATTCTGTATTCATTTTATGTGATCTAAGTGCCCCTGGACTCCAAGAGCAACAGTTCTGATGAATAAAGGTGTGTGACAATTTGTCACTAGTCTCAGGTAATAGCAACTTTCTTATCTTGGACAAGGCACCATTTTATCCATCTTGATTTAATGATGAACCAGACCACATTTGACCAAGATCACCTAATTTGCAGCTGTGCAAAGCCCTCTAGCTACTGAAACACCCCAAATTCCTGTCCTCATTCCATATTCTATAAATATCAAGTCATTATTGGTCTCTTGAAAAACAAGCCTAAGGGCATGGATTTCTATTTCAGTCAACCATTCTCACTGCTGTGATCTAACATGCCTAACGATCACAACTTAGAGTAAGGAAGATTTATTTGCCCACAATTCTAAAGGATTCAGAGATTTTAGTCCATGTTAGGCTAGGTCAAATCTGCAGAGCTCTGGGCATAGTGAAGGGAAGCAGAGCAAAAACAAAGGCAGCGGGTAAAACACATAGATAATCCTCAAGCCACACCTCAAATGACCTACCTCCTCCAGCCACTACCTCCTGCTTATGTTTCCACCCAGTAAACCTATTAATCCATCCATGGATGTATCCACTCATAATTGGATTAAATCACCTCTGAAAATTTTTGACAATACATGAATTCTTCCATGGAACAATCTATATCCAAATCATAACAACTTCCTTATTTTTACTGCAGCTAACTTTGTTTTAATGCCTTTTGCCATTGTCATTTTAGCTTGTTTTTTGGGGGAGAAAGTTGGTGAGGTTTTATGGACTGTTTTAGGGAAGAAAGAATACAGGGAACTAGAGAGTGACGTTACTGCTTCTGCTGTTTTCTCAACTACCAAGAAGCCATATTTTGGGTAGTGTCGCAACCACATTTTTTCCACTGCTTTCTTTTCTTTGTGGCCTCATCTTGGGGTTCCAACATGGTACAAGCTATCTCCTCTTATTGGATTCTTGTCCAGTGGGATTGACGAATGATGTTCAAGAACCAATGAAGGGTATTGAATTACAAAAGTTTTAGTCAAGAAAAAATAGAAATCAAAATAAATTCCTTCCCACATAGGGGGAAGGGGTCCCTGAAAAAAGAGTATCCCTTGAAATTCTTGGGAGGTAAACTTTTATGCCTTCTATAGTCACCCATCTGCTCTTTTCTAATTGGTCAGAATTGAGTCTTGGGGATCCATATATTTTGCTCAGTTTTAATCTATGTTTTAAATCACTATCTTTTGGGCTTATGAGCTTAATTCTTGGGGACACTACTCTGCTCACCCCCCTCATCCATGTTATACAAGTTGTCTTCAGAATGCAAACCACAGAGGGACAAAAGCTTTGTGTTGATTCCCATAGTCTTTGATCTAGTCAGTATTACCTTTAGATCTTATCAATGTTCCATGTTTTAGTTCATTATACAGATGGGCTATTTTAACTGTTTTCTGTTCCCAGCATTGCTGCCCTGACTCAGTGTGTCTTGAATGCCAACATTACCATGGTCACAAGCATGAAACTTCAGTTTCATTACTTACCAATCTTTATCTCATAACAATTATTTTCTTCTCAGAGAAAACACGAGTGTAAAAGTAATATTGCTTAACAATCAATTTTATTTCAAGTGTTTGGATTTTTTTCTTTCAACTTTGAAATTCTTTTACAACACTGTAAGACTTCAAGTTATGAGAAAAATCTGCACTGCAAGATGAAAGGAAAGTGCACCTTCTTTAGAAAATCTAAATTCATTTTCATCTATTTCTGCACACTGATATGTTGTCGGCTAATTTTATCTTTCTCTTATGGGAGATTGCTTTTAAAAAGCAAGAAAGAAAATAGCAAATTTCAGCATTCTGCTTTTTAAAACATTTGCATTAGCCACGCTTTGTTTGCATTTGCTCTGCCCTCCCAAGCTAGCAGATATGGTAGAGCTCACCACTGTTCATCAACACTTGCTGTTTCTTTCCTTTCTAATTTATTATATAGAAGAATTGTATATCACATGTACTTCTTACAATAGTTAAGCATAACCATGTGATTTGTTCTTTTTAGTAAAAATTAAATGGATTTGTGATAAGTCATCTATATGTAGCACTGGTGAGTAATAATCACCCTTTCTTCTTTCTTGCCCTGAGTTCAGATAGTACTGCCCCAATCTCTATCTATGTTGTGTGAATTGTTAGTAACAGCTGTTTAGATGCATATGTGAACCTTATTTAAATAAGGGACTGTGATTATGAAGTTTCAGCATAGCAGGTTATTCCTAGTGACACTGGTGGAAAGAAGGTCATAAATATTTTGTTTAGACATAAAATAATATGCCAGCTCTCTGGACCAAAACCATTATATTTTCACTGACCCTTTATAAACAAAAGACAATGAAAATAGTTTTGATTTGTTCAGAATTAACCCAGAGTATTTATTTCAGTGATGGTGTTGGTTATAATTAAATGCTGTCACTTGTGACAGAAAGGGACCCAATGGAGAAGAGGCTGGGCCATTCTTTTGTTCAGGAACAAAATGATTGTTCTTTTCTGCTAATCAGTGCCGTTCCCTTTCTTCTCAAGGTGAAGTACATTGTCACTTTTCTTTTCCCAATTAAAATTTTTGGCTATACTCCCTACTCACTCAACTCAGATTCATTTTTTTTTCTTTCCTTTCCTTTTCTTTTCTTTTTTTTTTTTTTTTTTTTTTTACCAGCATGGTCAAAAGTTCTATTCTCTGATGTCAAAGCTATCAAATCATTGCAAGTGTAAAAAAGAAATAGATACCTTATTATTTCACATAAAAGATGCCTAGAAGGTAGCTAAATTTTTACACCAAGTCACTCTCCTAACAGCTATGTAGTATTTCTCGGTACTTTGTGAAAATTATTTTATCTTCATTACCAGAATCCTTTTTGTAGGCCCAATTATAAAGTGACAATATACATTGGATTTCCCAAGACTCTCCTACTTTACACCTATTGTTTTATTATGAAAAAATACTTTCTTCTGTTCTTTACTGTGCTCTAGATTGGACTATTCTCTGATCCGTCTTGACTCTATGATCAAATTTTGTCAGATTCCTTCAAACTTACTTATTAACTGGGCCCTACATTTTGGCTTTCATTTTTACCCATGCATTGTATAATCTTAAAAAGAATCCCTCTAAGTCACTTCAGCTAAATGTTTGCTATTTGATCATCTTTGATATTTAGTCACATTTCTTATCCACTATCATCCCCCTAGTGATGTCTGATCATGCTAAGCTGCCTTCATCAAGAGTCTGGTTATATCAGACTAATAATAATTGTTTCTTATCTCTGATGATTTTTCTTAGTGAATTTTTATCCACTGACCTCCACCTTGCTCTTTGACTATAATTCATACTTTTTTAATATTTGGAGATAAACTCAATTATTCATCCATACTGTATGGTAGGGATTTTACTCATTCTAGTACTCTCCTTTGAATAAATTCAGCCTTATTTTCCTTTAGTGAAAATATAAAAAGTTAACCTCCTTCTATAAAATGAAATCAAACTCTTATGGTTGCTTCTGAATTCTATCAGAAGGAAAGACAAGAAAACAATCAGAGAAAAGGTATGCTCTCTCCCTTCAACACACTTCCTGGAGGATAAACACAGGGCCTTGGCTAATATCCTGAGGGAAAGATGTTAGTTCTTCCTATGATTAGATAGAAGAAATAATAACAGTTAAAAGGAAACTCAGCAGGGAAGGGAAAAAAGCTGTAATTTTAAATCTAAAATTTCCAAAAACAGCTTCTCTTTTGCTCTTCCCCAGACCCATTTTCCTTCAGGCTTGAATAATGCCCACAAATCTCAGAGTACTGAAAACCCAATTAAGTAGTGTATACATACATTTATAGCTCACACAATGCATGTTTAAGCTAATTAAGTGAAGCCATGAGAGAAGTATTATTAGAAACATATGATATGGGTACATTCTAAGCATCATCTATTAAATAGATTATGTAAACATAAAGATTCTAAATATAACCAGTCCACATGGTTCTCTATGCTCCATGATTAAAAGAATTGAGTTTTTCAGGCTAACATCACCCCCACATAACTCTCATGGTTACATTAACCAAGTTTCCTTTAAAAGAACAACCTTGCTTGGGATGATGGTGCACGCTTGTAATCTCCGAGTTTGGGAGGCGGAGACAGGAGGATCATGCAGGGACGAAGCCAGCCACGTTGGCTTAAGAGACCCTGTTTCCAAATAAAAATATAAAATAGGTCTGGGAGTGTAGCCCGGAGGTAAAAGGGTTTTCAGGAACCCCGCTACCACCAACCAAAAAAAAAAAGAGAACCTAAGACCCCTAGATCATGTCTCACTCTTGAGATAGCCCACAATCTCTTTCCCTTTAAGTGCATAATCTTTGCTTTTCTTAATAAATTTCTCCCTGTGCTTGTTCTTATATGGTTAAAATAATAGATAAAATTTGTTGACCAATTTGTTTACCTGATTCTTCAATATCAGTGAATTATGCATGTGATATTTCAGTGCATAATTCAAGAGATGGTTTTGATTAGACTTCAATTTCTTGCAGGAAAAATACATTATTATCGCATGTCTATGTACATTGTAGAACAAATTCTTAGAATTTACTAATTAAGATAAAATGTAAATGTAGGCATGTTGCCAAGATATAAGCTGGAAAATATTAATTTCAATAAAACTAATGTTTTTGAGGAGTTAATCAAAATACAAAATATCTTCATAAAAACTGTGGGCAAGATAAAACAACAAGTTTATGATTTAAAATACCTGTTTTCTACTCTTCAGAGAATACTCTAAAATTTTAGAAATGTAAATATCTGAGAAGGGTTGAGCTATAAATGAGAAAAATTTCTATTAATATGAGTCTAGGTTAACATAATTTTCCCCAGTGTGTACAACTACCTTATAAATTAGTTTGAGAAATGCATATGTGCTTAGCTCTCATTAATTGTCTATGATTATTTGTATTTCTGAGATGATCTTTACTTTCATTTGGCTGAATTTCAGCATTTCTGATATTTGTCCATTGCATGGGCAAATGAGATCTAATGATTTTCAATAAGACACTTCTCTAATTCATGAATCCTCCAAATGCATCTTTTTGTATGTGTGTGTGGGGGGGTCTGGGGATGGAACCCAGGGGCATTCGACCTCCGAGCTACACCCCTTGCCCTATTTTTTATTCTTTATTTTGAAAACGGGTCTCATTGAGTTGCAGAGGGCCTTACTAAGTAGTTGAGACTGTCTGCGAACCGGGAACCTCCGGTCTCAGCCTCAAGAATGCTGGGATTACAAGCGTGCACCACCACGCCCGGCTATCTTTCATTTGCCAACAGTCCTCTAAAAACACAATGATTTATAAAAGCAGGAGCAGAGTAAATTGATAAAAAATTCTTGACTTATTTTGTTCTTCCTTATTGTGGAGTAGAGTTCCATTTTGAGTATTTTCCATCAGTATGCAATCATTCATCTGTTGATGGAGACCTAGGTTGGTTCCATATTTTGGGTATTACAAATTGTGCTGCTATGAACATAGGAATGCATATGTTACTGTACTTCTCTGACTTCAACCCCTTTGGAGAGATACCCAGGAGTGATAAAGCCAGATTATAGGGTGGATCAATTCCTAATTTTCTAAGGAAACTCCACACTGATCTCCATAGTGGCTGAACTAATTTGCACTCCCACCAACAGTGTAAAATACTTCCTATTTCCCTTCATCTTTGCCAGCATTTGTTATTTGATTTCTTTAAGCTTGACACTCTGATTGGTGTTAGATGGAATCTCAATGTAGTTTTGATTTGCATCTCCCTGATAGCTAATGATGTTGAACATTTTTTTTAATGTTTCTGTTGGCCGTTTGTATGTCTTATATAACATTGTTAACTTGGACACCAGTATTGGGAGGGAGAGAAAAGGGGAAGCCGGAGGGTGGAGGGCACAAAGTACTATGTGAATATAAGCCATTGTTAACATGACACACATTATTTTGTGAGACTATAGTGCACCAATTTAAAAAAAAATTGAATTAAACTATGTAAAAAATATAAAGACTTTCAAATCTTTGTGTATGGAATAGTTACTGGGGATTAAGGCCTGAGGCACCCAGTTTTGTTTATTTCTTTTATACTGAGATGGAGTGTCACTAAGATTTTTAGTCTCAGTCTCTCACATAACTGGGTTTACAGGTGTACATCATTATGCCCACTGCATTTTCAAACCTTAAATTATAGAATCAACTACTATACTTGTAGCACATAAGGCTTATCTAATTTTTTTTTTTTTTTTTTTTTTTTTTTGCAGGTCTGGGGATGGAACCCCGGGGCATTTGACCTCCAAGCTACACCCCCTGCCCTATTTTTTATTCTTTATTTTGAAACCGGTCTCACTAAGTTACAAAGGGCCTCACTAAGTAGCTGAGGCTGTCCGAGAATCGCAATCCTCCGGTCTCAGCCTCCCAAATGCTGGGATTACAAACGTGTGCCACCACACCCGGCTTAAAGCGTATCTTATAATAACTAATTTGGAATGCTTATGCATGTCAGTTTGTGATTCAGATAAACTCTATGGAGTCATTTTTTTACAATGTCCTTTGTGACCTATTCCAAAGTATGCCTTTATCCTGTATCCTCCCTCTGAAACATGTGTTACCTTGAATTTTTTAAAAAGACCATTGATTGGATAATGTTACTATAATAGGATTAAGGTACATAATGGATCTAGCATAAAATAATTTTAATAAATACTTGCTTTGATTATTATTCACCTAACCTCTAATCATTATAATTAATGCTAATTTGACCAGGAAACATGATAAAACCTTGAATATGAGCTGCACACTCACTAAAATAGCTTTGTCCTACTAAGCAGACATATTGTGCAAGCAATGGCAATTAACCAAGCATTCCAATTCCATTACTAAGTCTTACATCCTTCATCAGAAGTACTGGAGGAGGATATGCTCTCTTGATTTCTGAGAAAAGGTGTTCATCCCATGCTTACTTCAGAAGATTGATTGGGTGTGGATGGTTCATTTCCCTTAGAAGAGATAAAATTAGCAATTAACTCCTTCAAAAGTAGAAACAACCTTAGCTTCCTGAAGCTTTTATATGGTCTTACCTGATGAAAAAAATTAGTAATCACCATAATAATAGGTAAAGTTAAGGAAAAAAAAACATTGCCCAGAATCAAGATAAGCATGATTTCAAGTCTGTATTTTTAACATGTATTAGGATAAAATTGTTTTGTACATTTTAAAATTCTTTTTGGAAGTACATTGGCTTTGATGATATGATTGCGATATAATTAAACACTTATGGAAGGGGAATTGTCATTTTAGCTTAGTAGTGTTGAAAGAATAGCAGCTTTTATTGTCATGTGATAAGAAAATTGCATTGTAAGTTTCAGTATCATTCAAAATGACTCTTTAAAAAAAGAGACAGAAAAAAAAAGAAAGAAAAGAAAAAGAAATTTTTAAAGTGATACCAACTAGAAACCAGTGAAATATTCTGATAAAAATTGAAGATAATAATGTCCAGAGATAACTGTTGATAGGTAAATTATAACATGAGTTAACTCTAAATTTTTATTTTGATTAAACTCAGAACACATCATTTGTTATGCACTTGCAAGATAAAATAATTTCATTTAAATATTTGCATTGTCTTGTGTTAATTTTTTTATGTCTCACTACATTTTGTATTGATTGTGCACTTTATTGGTTTAGCTTTTCTTCTCCTAATCCTCAGAGGGTGATGTCAGTCTTGTCAATTACATTTCTAACCACAATTATTTGCCTAGATATCCCCCTCATCCTCTTTCCTACTTAGCTAGAATAATTTTCCTTTTGAGTTTATTTCCTTTCTCTTTTAGTTTTTAGTATTACTGAGGGATGATTAATTATGCTATTTTAATAAAACTTCCCTGAATTTTTAAGCTTTCAATTTCTCTTACATAATATAAAGCTCTAAAACTAAATCACTTATTGTCAGCTTCTGCAGTATCCATGTCTCTAGGGTGAATAATGCTCTCAGTGGGATAAAAAGGTAAGCACTGAAGTAGGTCAGGGATTTCCTTACAAATAGTATCACCACTCTATTGCTCCACTATAGAAAATAACAAGAGCATGTTTTTTATCTGATTGTCAAGCCTTTGGCATCTTCTGTACACTTTCAAGGCTGCAGGCCACAGTGGAATGGGTTGAATTAATCTCTTTAGGTTTAAGTTTATTTATCAAAAAGGCAGAAAGCTGTATGCTAAAGTCTTAGGTCAAGCCCTCTACTTTCAGTGCTACCTTCCACCTTCATACAACTGAGATGTGACTTAATAATGTCTTTACACACTGAATAATGCTTCTCAGCTGCCTTATGATTGCAGAACACAGGAAGATATTGTGTAAATGTAGAAAAATATAGTATCATTAATCCAGGTGAGAATCCAGGAGCAAGAGAAGAGAAAGATATAATAATCATTGGGAATTCTGTGAAAACTAAGGTATATATTTTGTTCAAATCTTTAAAAAACATATGAATAAATATTTGTGTATATAGTACATATATATTTAAAATGAACATAAATTTATATTACAGAGTCATAGCTCAGAATTGTTAGAGAAGCTATGATACACTATGTAACCAAAATATTTTTGAAAATTATTTAATAATGCCAAATTTTGTTCTACCATCTTGGTCTATCCTCAAGTGAATTTCATTTGTTTTTTTTTTTTTTTTTTTGATATATCAGTTTAGATTTCCCACATATGGGCAGCAGAAACTAGTGGTATACCTCTCAGTGGTCTGGTTGTTAAAGATAACATGATTGTGACTTTAGACAAATTTATCAAGTTAGCAAGACTTATTCTTGTCAAACTGCCACCAGTTTAGATTCTTTCAAGGTATAACCTGCCTTCTCCCTTATCCCCAGGGCCAGTGCTAAATCATTTATTCTTTATTACTATCTTTTTCTACCTTTCCTCAATCTGTCTTTTTCTGGTTGCATTTAATGAAAACACACAGTGGAAAGTAGTTTCTAGATCTAAATATGATAAATAAAACATAATCTCTACTTGGAAAAACAGAAGACAGTAAAGTACAAATTCAAGATGAAAAATGTGTTTCAGCTTTCAAGTACTAAGTGTTGCTGAGCATGGAGGTTCATGCCGGTGTGAGAAGGTGCCAGAATAGAGCACTGATGCCACTCTTCCCTAAACAGTCTTTTCTCCTTAGTAATACCACCTTTTTAAACACAACATCCTCATAAAGTTTAGTTTCTTCACAACTTTCTGAATGTCAGTTCTGCAGCAGCTTAGACGGCTTCTTTTTCTAAAATAACAAAATAATGTTTCACTCTTTATTTCTTTCTTTTAAAAAATATTTTAAATATCTTCAGTCCAACAACTAAAAAGGCAGAAGATATTGCTGATTTGCAAGTCTGCTCAATGACTGACTGCTGTAGTTAATTCTCTCCATGTTCTTTGATGGACATAAGAATGCATCTAGAGTCACCTCCTGATCCATGTGCAGGTATCATTTCCACAAATTAATGTTCTGTGAAAATGTTATTAAGCATTGCTTAATCCTTGATACAAAAGCCCTATACTTCAATAGATGCTATGCAGTGTATTGCTTCCATATCTTTATTCTGTCAAAACTTTTAAAAAAAAAAGCATTTGAAAAAATATTTTTAGAATGCAGAAAGGGTAGAAAATCCATTTTTCTGTTCAATTGCCTGTCTCTAAAATGTATCTTTGGGCTCATAAATTTTTGTCTTATTGAACAATAGTTACCCATTTGACAATCAAAGAATTAAAGTAAACCATGGATCCAGCTTTTAAAAATCTCGATAGCCAGGTGTAGTGGTGTATACCTGTAATCCCAGTCCTTGGGAGGCTGAGACAAGGTTGGAGCTCAGGCTCATCGAGTAGTGAGACTTTCAGCAACCTAGCAAGACCTTGTTTCTGAAAAACAAAAAATAAAATTTGGTTTTGGGGCTGTAGCTTGAAGGTAGAAAGATTCTGGCTGGGTTCATTCCCCAGCATCACACACACACACACACACACACACACACGCACGCACGCACGCATGCACGCACGCACACACACTGGGTCTGTAATTTGAGAGAAAGAGATATACATAGGTCATTTTTTTTTCAAAATCACTGTATTTCTTTTTTATTGGAATTTTGAGAAATGGGCTCTATTTCTGCCAGGTGATTATTAAAAGATATTAAAAGTCAATCTTCAAGAATTATAATGGTATTGTTAGTAAATTTGTAAGACCCATAATATTTCTTAATAATTCAGTTGTGGTATTTTATTTGGTATTTTCCCCAAACTTTATATTGTATATGTAGCATTTGAAATTAATTCATGGAATACACAATATAAAATTAATTTTTATATTTTCTATTTTAATCATCATTTACATTTTTTACTTTAAGATGGCAAAATAAAAATAATTATTAGAATTAATTATAATACATACATATTTATACATAATTCAAAAGTTATTCAGTATATTCAGTTTTAGAAATATAGGTATATCATTTACCTTGTTAATAGGTAAATTAATTAATTAATCTCACCATCTATAAAATATTTTTGAAACTTTACTTAGAAAATATTGCTAAATTTTGTTTAATGAACATGAAGAGATGTATTCTTACTTAACATTTTGGATATATATAGATATATGAATATAGATATATAAATATTCAAAGACAGCTGCACTCTAAATGGAGAATCACTAAAGCTTTCCCATCAAAGTCTAGGACAGTACAAGGATATCGACTCTGATCTTTATCATTTAACATTATTCTCAGCAAAATGCAAGAATTTCATTAGCAAAGATATTTAAAAAGAAATTCAATGACTGAATAATGACATTATTATATAAAATTATTTGATTTCTAATAATAATTTTAAAATCCATGTAATAATTGGAAAAAGAAAAAACTCAAATTTATTGAAATGATATAAAATATCCATAATAATCTTATTAAACTATGTGTGATTATAAATAAAATATACAACTCTATTGAAGCATAGAAAAGAGACTGAATCCAGAAATCATATAGAAAAATGTTTAAAATTTGAATATAAAATGCATTATCCTTCATAGAATACAAGTAGTAAGGTATTGAAACATTGAATTATAAATCAATAATATTATTTTAATTCATATGAAAAAAATGTTAGCTTCCTGAATGTCCAGAGCACTCTTGAGATTAATAACTCAGACAAAAATAAAAAAGTTGAAGAAGTTAGTTCTTTGAATACAATATAGAAATGATTCCTAAATATATGAAATTATTTTTCTTTTATGAAAATAAAGTTAAATACAGCAAGTTGCTATTTTTACTTAGATTGGCAAAATCCAATAATATGCAATTTTGGAGAGAGTTTTGATCATTTGAATTATAATTCCACAAAAAAATTATATAATTTTTATCAATAATTATAAAAATATAAATAGATGCATGGCAAAGCAATATCATTCCAAGATTTAATTTTACAGGTAATCTCATATAAATTTACAAAAATATGTGCTATGGAAATAAATTTAAATACACTACTGTTTACAATAGCAAAAACTACAGGACTTAACCAGAATGTCTATATATCTATCACAGTAGTAATTAGTGAATTTATGATGAACTCACAATTATGAAATACACTGGTTTAAAACATTTGTACATGATTATATATATATATATATATATGTTTATATGTACATATATATCATATGTAATATGGTATGTTGAAGTTCTATTCTAATAAATTGTACCCTTGAGAATCTCTTGGTTTGCTAATGTATTTGTACAAATAAATTTTGTTTAACATAATATCATTAGAAAAACACAGGTGAAAGGTATACCCAAACTCTTTGTACTATTACTGTAACTAGTAATTTCATTATAATTTTTAAAATTTAAATTAAAAATATAGATGAATGACATTGGATCACAAGGACTATGATTTAGTATACACAAGTTATTTTGTGTGTGAATGCTTATATACAAATATATATATGCACAGACATATTCATATATGCACTATTAGAAATTCTGTAATATTTATGAAAATTCAGCCTTATTTATTTATTTATTTTTGTAGTGTTAGTGATTGAACACAGGGGTATTTCATCTCCAAGCTATACCCTGAATCCTATTTATTTTATTTTTTTGTAATTAGGGTCTCACTATGTTGCTGAGAGCCTCACTAAGTTGCTCAGGCTGGCTTCGAGCTTGTGGTCCCCCTATCTCAGCCTTTCAAGTACTTGTCAATAAGAAATAATAAAATATTTAAAATATTTATTTCAAAGCTAAATGTTGTCAAGGAATCAGTAGTCAAGAGGCCTGAATGCAAAATATAATAAGGTAAGTGTCAGGAATCCAGCCCAACAGCGGCAGGGCTCGGCGATATGATGAGTATCGAAGACTCGAACAGAACACACACAACCACGAGCCGGGAGCCAAGTCAAGCAAGATCTCATTTATTTCTCCGAAAGCAAACATATATATAGCACCAAACCACGAGGGGAATTCCCATAGGAAATAGCCTAGCCTATCTGGGATAAAGATCACTAGCATGTAGCTAACGGCCAATCCCAGGCCAGCACATGAGCCATTCATGTGTGCGGAACCTCCTTTAAAAGGAAAAACTGCTCAGTCTCCCCACCCATAATGAATGGGGAAACCACTCCTCCGTAGCTTCCTCCAGGCACCATCTTAGTTCCTTTTCTGCTGAATCACTTTACTTAAAGTTTTGCCTTAGGCTGCAGGCCGCTCAGGCTGAGGGAGGCTGCATCTCCTTAGGCGCTGTATGGACACACCCCATCAGGTAAGCGCATTGAGGTAAGTCTAATACTTGTTATTCTTTTCTTTCCATCATTGAATTTTAAGAAGCCACTGCGAGTTTGAAAAGATGTATGGAATACTTAGTACTATTAGAGTGCTACAAAGGGAAGGCCCACAAGATTGAAGGCCAATGTTGACCAGAACAATTTCTGATTGGCTTAAGGTCATCAGTCCCACTGCGTTTGCTGGTCTGTAGAAATGATATGACCTCTTTGGAGTAACAATATTATATGGTTCTTGGATTTTTGTCTATATTTTTTATATTTAATATAGCATCTATTAGAAATTTACCAGATATACCACAGACAAATAAACCCCAAACTAGGAAATGAGAAAGGAAAGCAGAAAAAAACAAATTGAGAAATGTCTGGGGACGTATGTCTTTTTTTTTTTTTGTCTTTTTTTTTGCAATACTGGGGATAGAACCCAGAGGCATTCTACCTCCGAACTACACCCCCAGCCCGATTTTTTATTTTTTATTTAGAAACAGGGTCTCACTGAGTTGCAGAGGGTGTAAGTAGCTGAGGCTGGCCGTGAACCCAGGTCCTCCTGTCTCAGCTTCCCAAATGCAAGTGTGTGCCACCATGCCTGGCCATAATTAAACATATAAATGGACTAGAGTACAAGATAAACTAAATTACACACAAAAAAGTCAAATGATTATTAATGTAAAGAATAATAGCCTAATAGATTAAGAACATAATAAATAAAATCCCTAGAGGATTAGTTGTAGTTGAATAGATTATTAATAGAGAATAGATAAAAGTATGAACACTGGAGTATTTGAGAAAAAATAAAAATTATGTTCTTACTAAGTAAGCAACATATTGGGAAAAAAATCTAACAAAATGTGAGTACTATACACAGTGATTAATGAAAAGATGGAGAATGAAGGAGGAAAAGAAAGAAAAAGAGAGGAAGAGGGAGAGAGGGGGAAAACAGAGAAGGAGGAGGAATGCTACAAACCCAAAGTATTAAAAGACAAAGCAACACACACATAGGAAAATAACTGTTAAAATGCTAAAAACTAAGAAGAAAGAGAATTTTTAAAATAAACCTAGGGATAATATGACATAATATATTCAAGCAATCAGCCATAAGTCTGACAATTCACTTATTCACAGATTTCATGAAAAGAAGACAAGTTAAATAAACTTTATGCAGTTGTTAAAAAAAAAGTCAAACAAAAGCTTAGGAGCACAAACAGATATCTACTAAAAGTGAAGAAATAAAAAATATTTTCCAGTAAAAATGTTTAAATAATATCATTAAGAAGTGAACATTTAATAAAAAATGAATTCTACAAGCTATAAATCATGATGGTCTTGGGTAGAACCTGGAAATTTTAAAAGAATAAAAAGAAATACTCAGTGTAGAAATGTCTAAATAAATACTTATGCAATAGTAACAGTGACTTTTAGAGTTATATCTAGAATTTAAACACATGAGAATAGTAACACAGAAGACACTTCATAGAGTTCTGATAATTTATGTTCCTTTGTCTAGAAAGTTTTGAAAAGTATTTTAAAATTATTAACTACATTTAAATTAATCAAGAAATTATCTTGCAAATTTTAAGGTAGCCACAGGCAGTAAATTTTTGACCATGTTTGTTTGTTTGTTTGTTTATCTGTTTGTTTGTTTATTATGGAACTAGGGGTGAAACCTAGGGGATTTTCTAACTCCTGGCTATAGTCCCAGACCTATTTTATACTTTATTTGGAAACAGGGTCTCACTAAGTTGCCAAGAGCCTCACTTAGTTGCTGAGTCTGGTTTCAAACCTGTATGATTCTCCTGTAGCAGCCTCCCAATTGCTGAGATTACAATCATGTGCCATCATGCCCGGCTATAGTATATTTAAAAAGTATATATTTAACAAGTTAATAGAATAAAACTAATATGGATAACCCATAAAATTACAAATAATTTAATCTAAAAATGCGGGATATGTGAGAAACAGGAGATTTTAGGGGAAAGAAAGTAGGTATATAAAATGCAGAGTATCTTATCTTCAAGGCACTCCACTACATCACTCTCTCTGACATAGTGCTTTAATTTCTGTCCCTTCTTTCTGCCTTTGTAATAATAAAAATTGCTTAAGCTTTAAAAAAAGTATAGAAAATACAAATGAATAATAATTGCATCAAGAATAAAATAAACCATATTTTAATTAAATGACAAAATTGTTGGATTTGAGAGAGAGCTAGAGTTTTAAAATGTGCTTTCAATATATATATATATATAGATAGATAGATAGATATAGATATAGATATATAATACAAAATTAATAACAAAAAAAATCTAACATCTAGTCTTAACAAACTTCCAGCAAACTAGGAATTGAAATGATCTTCTAGAATATGAAAAAATGCAAAATACTATAGCCACCATACTAATGCCTGTATATGGAAGGTTTTGTCAGAATTGTTAGTAAGTTGAGGACTTATTTAATCATTGCTTGCTTTTAAAATTATTCCCAATGCTCTAACATACATCAAAACAAATTAAAGATTTTCTTTATAAAATTTAGACAAGGTATTATATATAAACATGTGAATTAAAATGATAACTCTTCTAGAGGAGTACATGTGGACCTTCATATAAGAAAATATTTCCCAAGTTACATAAAGTACCAACCATTGGCAATACATAATTATTACAGTGTCATGAAGGAGCGACAAATCTCCTTTAGAATAAACTTGTTTATTAAGAGGACACAGTTATGAAAATGAATATTCAAAGGACATGGTAGGACAAGATACTTCCTTTGAATATAATAACCAAAAAAACTACAATTAAAAATTTAAAAAATCAGCAAGTTCCAGTAATTAGATGTGCAAAAACTTAACAGGCACATTAAAAATAGAGTGCAGCAGCCAGGATATGAAATGTCAAGTATTTTGAAAAATTAGGAATGTTTTCCTATGTGTATAAAGATTGTATGTGTGTGTGTGTGTGTGTGTGTGTGTGTGTGTGTATGTGTGTGTGTGTATGTGTGTGTTGGAAATGATTACTTTCCTTAACTACATTTTTCTTAAAGAAACTCTATAGGATCATAAATTATATAGTTGATAGTTTTAAAACAATTTGTCATGATATGCATGGCTTCCTCTGAGAAAGACGTATTTTCTCCTTTTTGCCCTAAAAGTTATGTCAGAAATATTTCTTTCTCATCCTTTGTATTTGAGGGTGTTCTCAAACACTTGTGATTTGTTTTAATGGTGTGTTTAGCTTTCTTTAATGAAAGGAGAGATCCCATGGAAAAAAAGCAAATTCTTTATTTATTTCTGAAAGTCCTGTCCCAGCCCACATTTAGTGAAAATAACAGAAGCATGTGTTAAACTTGCCAAAGCTTTTTCTTTTTAAGTATCTTGATATTCCTCACTCATGGCACCAGTGATAATGTCGATTCCTCTCCTAGGTTCCTGCATTACTATACCTGTGATTTCAGTTTTCTCTTGGTCAGATGTTTACCTGCCTATGCTTTATTTCTGATAAATCCTGAGTAAGATACAAGGCACAAGATGATTACCAAAGAGCTGCCAGTGCATTTTGAGTGTGCTTATAAGTGGTTGTCTGCTTAAAAACTTTACTTCTAAAGTTTTTACAAAATTCAAATTCTTCCTTTTGTGCTAGCAGATTACATAGGACACTTTATTTTATTTAAATTGCTTAAAAAGTAAAATCCATGGCATTTAGATATTATAAAATGTATTAATATTAGACAATTTTTCCAAAATAATATTAAATTTATATAAAGGTACATTTTATTCATATATACTCTGTAAATTTAGGAAGTAGAAAAATAAATATTTAACAAACCATAAGTGATATAAGCTATATTAAATACATATACATATTTTTCAAAAATAACTGAATTCTATTGAACTGCTTTAGATAAAAAGAAAAGAGACCAGGAAACTATTGACTTGCTATTAGATTTCTCTAAGGCTAAAGAATTTTTCTAGTAATAGAGGGAATATCTTAAAATTTTACAGGTCTGAATTTTTTAATTTTCTTTTCCTTTTTCTTTTTGGCCTGTAAACTAAACTAAGCAAATGAATTACTATCCATTGATATTTAATCAAGCCAGACGTTTTTGTTTGATGTTTGTTTTTGTTGTTGTTATTTTTGGTGGTACTTGGGTTCCTGGAAGCCCTTCTACACTCCCAGACCTATTTTTATATTTTTATTTGGAAACAGGGTCTCTTAAGCCAGAAAGACTGGCTTTGAACCTGCGCAATCCTCCTGTCTCTGCCTCCCAAACACAGGGATGCGCCACCATGCCCGGCTCAAGCCAGAAGTTTGTCATTGACACAGAACATTACATACATCTGAAATATTTTTCTTTTCTCTTGGTGAAAATTAACCACAATGTGCTCTTCTGGCATAACATAATTAGGCAGGCATTCAGCCTTTTTCAATTTGTGAAATGGAAAGCAAAGGATGAAAAAGGAAGATGTTCTAGCATTTATCATGTATGACCATGACTATATTAGGTATGCATTTTTAACTCAAGTTTTAAAGAACTTCATAAAATATTTGTCAGTTTCCTAAGGAGGAGTCAGAAAATCAGAAATACTTTGTAATTTGCTAGACGATTCAGCTTTCCTGTAGGACACATGGATTCCAACTTCAAAGGCTGTGAATATGTCTTTATTGCTTATTCTGAACAACCTCTTGTCTACCTATGTAATGACAAATATACATAGATACACATTACCCTAATTACAGTCTTTTTGAATCATTTATAATGAGATTTATAATATTTGAATTGATTTAATCTTTTTTATTTTAAAAATATATTCATTGAATAACATTCCTAGTTTCAATGAGTTCAGAAAATTTTAGATTAAAACAGTGTCAATGAATATTAATTAATTTTTTACATGATTTTATAAGTAATTTATAAATGAATTACATTTGCCTCCACCAAAACCCAGTATTTACAGAAGATACTCTTTCAACAAATTATTTTATAGTTATAATCATAGAAAAACATTACTGGTATGCAGTGTGTTTGTTACATAGCATGGTATTTAAATAAACAGCTACATGTAATATTAATGTGAGGAATAAATTAATAAAATGCTGTGTGAAAAGTATTTTCAAACCAGTTTGTCCTTCCAAAGATACAAGTTCTAAGAGGAAAACTATAAACATAAGCATGAGAACATGTTTAAATGGACATATATTAAAAATATCCATGTAGAACACAAATACACATCAAAAGAAAGAAGCACATCATAGAATTGTTGGCATTTAGCTGATAAAAAGAGTAGAATTTCATGAGAAAAAATGAGCAAATGGTGAAAATATAGAATCATATTTGGCAAAGGATAAACGTTCAGCTGGGCCTGGTGGTTTACATTTGTAATTGCAAAGATTATGAGGCTGAGGCAGAAGAATAACAAATTTGAGGCCAGACTGGGCAAATTACAAAACCTTGCCTCAAAAACAAACAAACAAAAAACAACATAAACAAATAAATTGGGATGTATTTCTTTTGTGTGTGTGGTACTAGGGTTCCTGGAAAACCTTCTACCTCTGGGGTACACTCCCAGACACCTATTATTTATATTTTTATTTGGAAATAGGGTCTCTTAAGCCAGCAAGGCTGGCTTCGAACCTGCGCGATCCTCCTGTCTCTGCCTCCCAAGTGCAGGGATTACAAGCGTGTGCCACCACGCCAGGTGACTGAGATGTATTTCTATGGTAGTAAATCCCTAGGTTTGATCACCAGTACTACAAAATGATAGAGAATGATAGAGAGCTAGTGATAGAGAAGCTCTGTAAAAATTGTAATGAATTTAGCAAGGTTACATTAAAGATGAGTAATTACAAAATATATAAAGCCAAATATAACATTTTTTCATAAATGTATTTCTTCATTTTATCAGAAAAATATAATTCTTATGCAATTGCAGAACATCTATTTGAATTTTTGTTACCTTTAAGAATACATTTTTAACAGATGAAGAAAATAGAAGTCTTTGGTGAGATATTTTAAAGTATTCTGTAATCAGGATTATTTTAACATACAGTTTATCAAACGGCCTCTATAATCAGCATACCTATGATTTATTTGTATAAAAATATAAGTTTTGAGCCGTATTTTAACCTGCAATTGGAAAGCATCATACTGTGGATATATTTAACTGAACATTTCAAAAATTAATATTATCATGCTACGTAAATGTCCATTTACCTATGTAAGTTTGCCCATAGCCTGGTTGAAAGACAGGTTAGAAAAGATAGTAAAGTTTAAAGCATGAGTCTCAGTAAGCTTTGTGATGTGCTTAATCTGCATGTATAAATCTGTGTAACTTGCTGTTAAAATCTTTATTTAGAACAGTGGATTCTGCCATTTGTGGTGACGCACACTTGTAATCCAAGTACTTGAAAGTTTGAGACAGAAGGAACACAGGTTTAAGGACAGACTCAGCAATGTAGTTACATTCTCAGCATTTCTAGAGATCTCATTTCAACACACGAAATAAGAAAAAGGTTTGAAAAAGGTTTGTGGTTATAGCTCAGAGGTAGAATGTCCCTGGGTTCAAAAAATAAAAAATAAAATACATACATACATGCATATATACATACATAACAATGGCCTCAATATATATGTGCTGATTAAAAGTACCCAAATAATAATATGCTATTATTATCTCTATGTACTCTAATCTATCTAGTTTAGTGAATCTGGATTTTTATTAAATAAACCTAAAATATAAAATTTATTTTAAAACAAGGTAATTTTTCAGGTTTATATTATTTTTTTGAAAAATCGCTGATTTAAGAACAGAAGATGAGATAGGAAGTTTCCTGCACAAGAGTCAATTTCAAGATGGATCAAAGACTTGGAAATCAGACCAGAGACATTGCAGCTCCTTGAAGAGGGAATAGGTCCAAAATTTCAACAGATAGGCACAAGTAAAAACATTCTCAACATGACCCCAAAGGCACAAAAAATTAAAAGGAGGATCAATATATGGGATTGCAGGAAACTGAAGAGCTTCTATGAAGCAAAGAAACCTACCAAGAACCTCAACGGAAAGCCCACGGAATGGGAGAGAAATTTTGCCAACTATTCACTTGATAGAGGACTAATCTAGAATATACAGAGAACTCAAGAAATTCACAGCTGAGAAAACAACCCAATTATATGTTAATTCAAACACACACACACACACACACACACACACACACACACACACAAAACAATCTTTGAAAAAGTTAGAAGTGTTTAAGAAGATTGATGCAGAGGGATTTTTTTTTTTTACAGTTTTTAACTGGAATAAAATGATAGTATCTCTTCAGCAATCTTCAGATGAAAGTGAAATATGCAGACATAAAAAAACGCATAAAAGACACCAGCTTTATTCTTGATAACTAGTTTTATTTCCTTTCAAATCATAGCACAATCTGAAGTACACTCTAGTAAGAAAACAGGATCTAAAATGCAAGATCAGATAAAACTGAAGTTCAGTTGCTTAATGAAGATAGAGTCTGAGGAATGATTAAAACTGGAAATGGCTTTCTACACAACAGAAATAAGGAACGATTCTATCTAACGTGGTGTAATCAGTTCTCTCCTCATTCTGGTTCTGGAAGGAAGCCTAGGAGGAGCGTGGAGGTTTCTTGGCTGCAGAGTCCCATTGGAATATGATGACTTTTATTGCTTTTCTCCCCTATTGCTTCTAATGAATATCTGAGTCCTGTTTTATTGGTTTAATTTATTTCTTGTTGTGGTCTGTGTTAAATTCCATATTGCTCCTGTCACATTTTTTTTTATCTTACTCCTTGTTTTATAATTCCCACCTTCTTTACTCTGTGTTTATTAAATGCAATTTATTTTTGATGTCCCAACTCCAATGATGTGTCTAGTGTGATACTCCAGCCGCCCAGAAACAATAAAACTTTCAATGACTACCTATCCTTTCTCTTTCTCCCTCGCTCATCATAGTCATAATTTACATACAAATATAAAGTCTCAGGGAAATAGGATGATTTTTTAGACAAAATCCTTTGGGTATAGGTTAGTAGACTCCTTAATGAGGGATATTCTATACTCTATATACGCTCTTCCACTTTATCTGATATTTGTTTGTTTGAAGAATATTTTTTTGTAATTTGAAATCTTCTTATGTATATATCTTATTTATTTAGCCTACATATATTTAAGGCAGCAGGTAATAAGTTTTAAATCTTCTAAAAATGTGGACTATGACATATAATTTTCTCCCATTATTGACTGTCTCTTGTTAAGTGAACAATACTGAAGAAAGAAAGCATAAAATTAAGTCACTGCATGCAAAAACAATAAAATTAAGGAGATTTATCTTAAGGCAGGATTCAAAAGCCAGTTTGAATACTAGCTGTGTTAATTTGAGATGAGTATTAAACTAAGAGTCAGAGGAGCAAAGATGAGAAAATTTTTTCTATTTTACATTTCAGTATAAGGACTGCTACAAGTGAAAAGATAAGCTGAAAAGTTTACTAAGAGACAGGATAATTTTTCTAGTCTCTATTTTGTGTATGGTAATCAAACATTATATTAGGGTATACAGGAATAGAAACATACATTCACACAACTTTTGGAACACTTCCTTCCCCATACATTTCTTTGAGATTGGAATTGGTGATTTGTATACATGTGTCGTATTATTTCATTATTGACCATATTTTAAAGTCGTATTATTTCATTTCATGAAACATATTATTTCATTAAAGACCATATTTTACATGCTTTAAATGTAAAATGAGAGAAAGAGCCAGGCATGGTGACACACTCTTGTAATCCCAGCATATACGACACTGAGACTGGAAGATCACTGTTCAGGGGCAGCCTCAGCTACTTAGTGAGGCCCTCCACAACTTAGTGAGACCCTATTTCAAAATAAAGAATACAAAATAGGGCAGGCAGTGTAGCTTGGAGGTCGAATGCCACTGGATTCCATTCCCAGACCTGATGGGGTGTGTCTATACAGCGCCTAAGAAGATTCGGCCTGAGCGGCCTACGGCCTAAGGCAAAACTTTAAGTAAAGTGATTCAGCAAAAAACTGTCAAGATGGCGCCTGGAGGAAGCTAAGAAGGCGTGGTTTCCCCATTCACTATGGGTGGGGAGACTGAGCGGTTTTTCCCTTTCTACCTTTAAAGGAGCTTTCTGCACACATGAATGGCTCATGTACTGGCCTGGGATTGGCTGTAAACTACGTGCTAGTGATCTTTATCCCCGATAGGCTAGGCTATTTCTCATGGAAATTGCCCTTGTGGCTTGGTGCTATATAAAGGACTGCTTGGAGAGAAATAAATGAGATCTCGCTTGACTTGACTCCCGACTCGTGGGTTTGTGTTCGAGTCGTCGGTACTCATCATCTCACCAAGCCCCGTCAGCTGTCGGGCTGGATTCCCGACACAGACCCGTGAAAAAATAAAAAGTAAAATAAAATGAGAAAAAAATAATGAGAACAAATTACTAATATTTTTTAGATTCCAAAAATAAATGGCAAGGAAGGCATGGTAGTTCTTGTCTACAATCTCAGTATTTGGGAGATAGGAAGATAGAAGGTTTTAGAGGAGCGCCTCAGCAATAAAGAGATTCTCAGCAATCTAGCCAAATTCTGTTTAACAAAAAAATGGTTGAAAGTGTAGCTTGTAGACAGAATGCCCCTGGGTTCAATCCCCAATAGCACAAAAATATGAAACAAAACAAAAAGTAGAGATATCAAATTAATTTTTTTGTGTGTGGTACTGGGGTTCCTGGAAACCCTTCTACCTCTGGGATACGCTCCCAGACCTATTTCATATTTATTTTATATTTTTATTTATATATTTTTATATATTATTTATATATTTTATATATATATTTTAATATATATATATTTTTTGTTGTTTGTTTGTTTGCTTGTTTGGAAACATGTCTCTTAAGCTAGTGAGACTGGCTTTGAACCAGCCCAATCCTCCTGTCTCCACCTCCCAAGCGCGGGGATTATAAGCATGCGCCACCATGGCCAGCCAAATTAATTTTTTTTTTAAATTCTAGAAACTGTTATTAAATAAAGTTGAGAAATGTTCATTTGGGAAATGTCTAGTTTTTAATGATAACGCCAACAATTATTAGATAATAATTCAGATGCAGTTAATTTAATTTTACATGAACAAACTGGTATAGATACTTCTGCTGAAAATAAAAATAAATAAAATAAAAACAAGTTAAGATAAAATATAGGGCAGTTTGATTTAGGACAAAATGTCTATTCAGGGAATTATAAAAGTGACCAGAGGAAATTATGATAAAATAAATAAACCAGTGTGGCATTTCTAGTATTAAGAAACAGTATGTTCTCTGGTTATGATTAATTGTGTGTGCCAGTCAATAGAAAAGTTTTGCTAGTATGGCTTTATGGTCTACAAAATTCTTCTTCTAACCAGGCCTGGTGGCACATACTTGTAATTCTAGTATGTGGGAGGCTGAGACTGGAGGATCACAGGTTCAAGAATAGCCTCAGCAATTTAGTGAGGCTCTCAAAAACCTAGTGAGACCCTGTTTACAAATCAGAAATAAAATCAGTTTAGGGATAAGCTCAGAGGTATAATGTCTCTGGGTTCACAAACACACAGAAAAAAATTATTGTTCTTATTTTATTACTTAATTTTTAACTTTACTTACTTCTATATTTATTTATTTTTATAGACTATTTGTATCTTAGTCCATGAAGTTTACAGAAAACCTGATTTGGAAGAAGAGAAAGTTTTCATATACTTAATCTTTCTCTACCCTTAGCTCCACTTGCAGCATTTTGCTTTGTAGTCTATGGATATGATTGAATTGATATTGATACATTATTATTACTAGCTAAGTTCCATAGTTTATATTAGATTCATTATTTGTTATATACAGTCTTGTGTAAAATAAAGGAACTGTGTTAAAAATTATTTTGCACTACCAATTCATCCTTCTCACATTTACTCTAGATGCTGAAAATCATAACTTTTTTTCTTAGTATATAGTTTTAGAATATCATATAATTACAATCATTCTGTGTATATTCTTTCCAGAATAACCCTTACCTGTATCTATTAACATTAGCTCTATGGCTTTCTGTGGCTTGGTAGTTTTATTGTTGAACAAAATTTCATTATATATATTCCAGATTCTGTATATTCATTGAACAGCTGAAAACAATTTTAGTTTTTTCCAGTTTTTGTAATAATGAATAAAGGTGGCATAATATTTAAATGCATAATATCGTATGTGTTAGTGTGTATGTGTGTGTGTTTCGGTGTGTATAGATATATTTTGCGGCCCATTTCTGTAAGCACCTACAAACACATTTGCTAGATTGTGTGATAAGATTATGTTGAGCTTAGTAAGAAACTTCTTGTCTTCTCTAATTGCCTCCTTTTGCATTCATTCCAGTAAATAATGAGAGTACTCGTTGTTCCACATGCTCATTGGTACGTAATATTACGGTTTGAGTTTTAGCCATTCTAATGGGTGAGTAGTGGTAACCCATTGTTTTAATTTCATTTCTCTCTTTGACTTGAGCATCTTCTCAGATGTTTACACCTACATATGTTCTTTGAGATATCTATTCAGATAGTTTATGCATTAAATCATGTCCCCTAGGAATTCATACCTTGACTTCTTAATCCCTGGTGCTTCCTTAGGTATGTGACCTAATGAGGAGTCATTCTATGAATAATTAGTAAAGATGAGCCCATATGCAAGTAAAATAGACCCCACTATAACTGCACTCATTATCAAAAGAGGACATTTGGATAGAGTCAGGACATTCTGAATACCACCAAGCATTTAGTGTTAACAAAAGAACTTTACTTGTCACACTTCTGGAGGCTGGAAAAATAGATCTTATTTTTACAATAATATGAATAGGGTGGCAGGTTACAGTAGTGTAAAAAAATTTTATTGCTAAAAGTGATTTCGAAATCACTTATCACCTTAATGCTAATGGAAGAAGAATAAGCTATATTACAGATTGGTTGAGTGCATTTTTTCCAGTGCATTTATGCCTTTGTATAGATTTGAATATATAATCTTTAGAGCATTTTGTTAATTTATAAAATAATAAAAATATAAGTAATGAGAAAAATATTTTATTCGTATAGTCAATCTTTAGATACCTGGCTTATGTGTCAAATATAAAAACATGTATGATGAATTTGAGAGAATTTTCACCTTCTTAGATTTTTTCTAATAAAATTAATTTTTAGATTAAAACACAGTTATCAAACTTTATAAGAAGATTATATAACTATTAAATGATATATTTCATTTTGAGTTTAGTTATTTTTATCATTATTCTCAGAAATCATATGTACACATTAATTTTTTTCTATGGCTTGGCATTTTGTTTAACTTAAAACAGTATTATACAATCACATGTAAAGAAACTTCATACTACAATTTACTAGAAGATAATATGTATCTAGGAATATATAAAATTTTAATATAGAAAAAAGTTTGTGTCACAATAATAAAAAAGAGTAGAAAACATCACTCTAATTTTTTTCTATAAAAAATTGATTTACTTATTTTTAATTCTTGCAATCATGCTGAATTAGTTAAGTTACTATGTAGATAAAATGTCTGTATTTAGTATTCATACTAAAAAATAAGCATCAACTAGATGGGGTTTGGTGGTGCACACTTGTAATCCCTGCACTTGAGAGGTGGAAACAGGAGGATAGCACAGGTTTGAAGCCAGCTTTGCTGGCTTAAGAGACCCTGTTTCCAAAAAAAAAAATATATATATATATATATATATATTGGCCCAGAGGTAGAAGCATTTCCAGGAATCCCAGTACCACCAAAAAAAAAAGCATCAACTAATTTATTTCAAGATGAATATTTTTAAAAATCATACTGATGTGTTCAGAAGATTACAATATTCTATTATTTTCTTAAATATTATATTATTCTTTTTATTATTCTGCATTCAGTTGCCTGACAGATTGCATTACTATTTTTTATCATTCTATTTTCTTTTTTTAATATCATAGATTAATAGGTTTTATTTGTTTCATTGATTATAACAAAAAAAAGATTTATTTTTATATGTTTCCATTTACTTTAAAGCCTAACTTTTAGCATATTTATTTATTTATAAATCAACATTTATAAATTAGGGTTATTTTGCTTTCAGTACAAGGAAAATAAATTCTGAAAGAATGTGTTTATAAGCTCCTGGTCTATTTTATTACACTTCAAGAAAATCAGGACTTTATTAAATATGTAACTGTGGCTTGCCACCCATGAGAAATGAGTTAAGGGAGTAAAGATATTTATTATAAATTCATTCAATTTTCATAATCTTTATGCTGCAACTAATTAATTAACAAGAATGAAATGCTAGAAATTTAAATATTAAAACATTTAATCAATAGTCTGACTGCCTAATGTCAATAAATTCTGAAAAAAGAGTTGGTGGATCTGTTCAGTGTATTATCACCATGAGGTTTATATTACAGTAAATTTTTTATTGATTTGAACCATTTATTTCTCATAAATTTAATAAAGAAGCTCACATTTTATTATAAAGTCACATTTCTAATATAATATTTACTACTGATCTAAGTATAGAAAATGAGCAAAATATATCATAAAAATGCTTATATTTTAGGGAATAATAAATGCCATATTTTATAATATGTTTTTATTGTTGCATTACAGTCTCACATTATAATTAAATTATGTTGACAATGACACATGCACACAGCACTTGGCTGCCACACCCCCCACCTTTCCATTTCCCCCTTTTCCAATAGAGAGCACTGAGATTTCTGTTGGTCTATTTGCATATGTACTTACAGTAGATGGTAGTATTTCCTTCCATTAATTAATCTTAGTCTTTCTCCTCTCCTTCCCTTACAAGACTGCTTTGACCCCACTGAGGTCTGTCCCTCATTATCTGGAATTCTTCTTATATCCTAATCACTCCATAACTTGTGCATATTAAAGAAAACATATTACCCTTTACTTTTTGCAACTGGTTAATCTCACTTAACAAAATGTTCTCCAGGTTCTTCCATTTTTTGTAAATGACATAATGTTTCACTTAACATAATGTTCTTTATTTCTGAGTAGAATTCCATTGTATGTATTTTCCATAATTTTGTGATCCATTCATTTGTTGATGGATACCTAGGTTGGTTCCATAATTTGACTGTTGTGAATTGTGCTGCTATGAACATGAGCATACATATATTACTATAGTTCTCTGGTTTCAACTCTTTTAGAAAGATACCCAGGTAGTAGAATAGCCAGATCACATGATGGATCCATTCCTAGTTTTCTAAGGAGTCTCTACACTGATGTCCATAATGGCTGAACTATTTGCAATCCTACCAATAGTGTAAATGATGTTTCTAGTTCCCTACATCCATGTCAACATTATTTGCTACTTGACTTCTTGATGATTGACACTCTGATTGTGGTTAGATAGAAATTCAGTGTAGTTTTGATTTACTTCTTCTTAATTGTTAATGATGTCGAACAGTTTTTCTTATAGCTATTGATCATTTGTTTCTTATTTTTCAATTAATTGCCCATTTATTTAATGAGGTCTTTTTTAGTGAAAAGTCTTTAAGTTTTTTGTATATTCTAGATATTATTCCACTGTAATAGTAATAGCTGGAAAATATCATCTCCCTTTCTCTATGCTTTATATTTACACTCATGATGATTTCCCTTGATATGCATAAACTTTTTTATTTTAATGCCATCCCACTTGTTAATTCTTATTGTAATTACCTGAGCTTAGGGGGTCTAGTTGAGAAAGGTTCTATCTGTGCCTAAATGTTGGAGTGTTGAACCTATACCCTCTTCTAATAGCTTTAGAGCCTCTGGTCATCTGCAAATAAAACTAATTTTAATTATTTTTCTCTTTAAAATTTTTATATCCTTCTCTTATCTTATTTATCTGGCAAGAGTCTTGAAGAATATATTGAAAGGGAGTGGTAATAGTGAGCATCCTTGCCTTGTTCTTAATTTTAAAAGGAAATCTTACAGTTTTTTCCCCATTCAATATAATGTTGGCTTTGAATATATGGTATATTCCCTAAATAATGTTGAGGTACATTCCTACTATTCTGATTTTTTTTGCTTCTTTAATTCTTTTATCTAATTCTAATTATTTTAAAAAAATTATTGGTACACTGTATTCATACATCTTAATGGGATGCAAGATGGTGAAGACATACATGCACACATGACCCAATTAGCCCTTACCCAGTTCTCACCCCATTTCTTCCCCCTTCCTCCTTCTTCTGTTTGTCTTACTGATTGCCATTACTATGTTTGATAAAGTACATCATGTTCATTAGAGAATTTCCCTCTTCTCCTCTTTCCATCCCTCATAGAATGGCAATCATTCAAAACACAAACAAGAATGGGAACAAACTTACCATATGATCCAGTAATACTACTTCTGGGTATCTACTCAAAAGAAAGGAGACCGAACTACCAAATTAATGCATACTTATTTATGTTCAATACTGCACAATTCCCCATTGCCAAACTAGGAACCAGCCAAGAAGTCCATCAACAGATAAATGGATTACAAAATTATAGGATATGTGCACAATGAAATTTTATTCAGCCATAAAAAAATCTCAATTACATAATTTACAGGGAAATGGGTGGAACTGAAGGACATTATGTGAAGTTAGTCAGTCACAAAAAAGAAATCAGGTACTCTCACTAACATATAGAAGCTAGGGAGAAAATGGGTCATAGAAGGAACTCTAGACAAAAAAGGAGATTTTATAGATGAGCAATTAAGGTTACCTATCCTAATTTTCTGCAGTGTTTTTAACATGAATGGATGTTGCATTCTTTCAAATGCTTTTTCCGTATCTATAGAAATGATCCTGTGTGATTTTCTTCCTAGTTTGATTTATGTGGTAAATGATACATGCTGATGTACATATGTTGAACAAGATTTATTTTTCCAAGATGAAACTAACTTTGTTATGGTGTAAAATTTTCTTGATGTGATTTTGAATGTGCATGACTAGTATTTGGTTTAGAAATTCTACTTCTATGTTCATGGATGATTTCGGTCTATAATTTTTTTTCTTTAGGTATCTTTATTTGGTTTTGGTATTGATGTGATACTGATCTCATAGAAGGAGTATGAACAAATTCCATCTGTTTAATTCCATGGAATAACTTGTAAAGTACTGCGATTAGTTCTTGTGAAAAGGTTTTGTAGATTTTAGCTGGAAATCTGTCTGAACTTGAGCTTTTTTTTTTTTTTTTTTGATGGTAGACTTGTCATTGCTATGTCTCTTTGCTTGCTATTGGTCCATTTAGGTTTTTATATCCTCTTGTAATAAGTGTCATTTTAGGCCAGGCATGGTGGCACATGCTTGTAATCTAGTTCTTGGGAGGCTAGACAGGAGACTTATATAGGTTTGCAACTAACCTCAGCTACTTATTGAGGTTCTCCATAAATTAGTGAGATACTGTTTCAAAATTAAAAAAAAGGTTTTATAAAATTGACTTGGGAAACCATCTGGTCCTGGGCTTTCCTTGGATGGTGGGCTCTTTATTGCTATCTCAATCTCTTTGATTACTATTGGTTGATTTAAATTTTCTATATCTTCTTAACTCAGTTTAGGAAAGTTGTATTTATCTAGAAAGTTGTCAGTTTCTTCCAGACGTTTTATTTTGTTGGAGTACAGTTTTTCAAAGTATTTTCTTTTTTTTTTTTTTTTGGTAGTGGTACTGGGGTTCCTGGAAGCCCTTCTACCTCCGGGCTACAATCCCAGACCTATTTTTACATTTTTATTTGGAAACAGGGTCTCCTAAGCCAGCGCGCGCGGCTGGCTTCGAACCTGCGCGATCCTCCTGTCTCTGCCTCCCAAGTGCGGGGATTACAAGCGTGCGCCACCACACCTGGCCCTCAAAGTATTTTCTGAGGGGCAGGGATGTAGCTCAGTGGCAGAAGCGCCTGCTTTGCAAGTGTGGCGCTCTGGGTTCTATCCCAGGTTCCAAAAAAAAAAAAAAAAAAAGACAAAGTAGTTTCTGATAATCCTCTGAATTTCTACATTGTCAATGGTAATATCTCCTTTTTCATTTCTTATCTTCATAATTTGGGTTGAAAACCATGCAAGAGTAATCACAACACCTGACTTTAAATTATACTACAAATCCATAGCAATAAAAATAGCATGGTACTGGTACAAAAACAGATACATAGACCAATGGAGCAGAATAGAAGACTCAGAAACAAATCCACACACTTACAGCCAATTTTTTTTTTTTTTTTTTTTTACAAAAGGGCAAAAAAAGATACAGATACACTGGAAAACAAAAAGCCTGTTCAACAAATGGTTTTAGCAAAACTGGTTAACCATATGCAGAAAAATGGAAATAAACCCCACTTGATGACACTATACAAGAATCAATTCAAAATGAATCAAAAACTCAGAAATTAGACCAGAGACCTTGAGGTTCCTTGAAGAGAGTATAGGTTCAACACTGCAACACATAAGCACAGGTAAAAATTTTCTCAAAAAGACCGCAAAGGCACAAGAAACTAAAAGGCAGATCAATATGTGGGATTACATGATGGGGTGTGTCTATACAGCGCCTAAGAAGATTTGGCCTGAGCGGCCTATGGCCTAAGGCAAAGCTTTAAGTAATAGGGTGTGTCTATATAGCGCCTAAGCCTAAGAAGATTAGGGTGTGTCTATATAGCACCTAAGCCTAAGAAGATTCGGCCTGATAGCGATCCTTATCCCGGATAGGCTAGGCTAAATTCCCCTCGTGGCTTGGTGCTATATAAAGAACTGCTTGGAGAGAAATAAATGAGATCTCGCTTGACTTGACTCCCGGCTCCTGGGTTTGTGTTCGAGTCGTCCGGTACTCATCATCTCGCCAAGCCCCGTCAGCTGTCGGGCAGGATTCCCGACAGTCTGGTGCCCCGTGTGAGGACCCCCTCTTCACCCCCTAACGAAAGAAATCGCTGGCGAGCAATCGGTCTTCGGGTGAGTATCCCCCCATGTATTAATGTGGAGATTGATATGGGGAAGTCCAGTTCTAAACCTGACCCTGTCCTAGAATCCCTTCGACTCGTTCTCAAGAGCCGAGGACTTAATCTCGCTGATAACCAAGCCACCCAGGCCTGGGGATACCTTCTAAAAACTGCCCCATGGCTCCCTGAAAGTAATCTTTATGATTGGGATACCTGGAATCAAGTTGAGGGGCTGGTTAGGAGAGCCCAGACAGAGCAAGGGGAGATCCCCCCCCTTGCTGTTCTCCCCACCGTCTCCGCGCTTAAAAGTTGTTTTCCCCCGCGACTCCTGGAGAAACTTGCTGACCGTATCCCCAAGCCAGCGAAAAAGGGGGCTGCCGAGGATACAACCCCCTCTGGTCCCGAAGCCCCTAAAAAACCTCCCGATCCCTCCGATCACTTTGGGGACGCCAAGGACTCCTCACAGTCCCTTTCCCTGACAAATTCCTTCTCCATACCCTCTGCTCTGCCGCTCTATGCTGACGTAGGGAGAGCCGGAGGAACTGTGGGCCTCTTTCCCATCAACGTCAACCCGGGAACAAACCATCCAGCCACCTGGTACCCCTGGGAACCGCAGGATCTTAAAGAGCTCCGAAAGGCAGTGGCGGAGGATGGTCCCAATTCCCCCTGGGCAGATACCCTAGTGGAAGGGCTGGCCCATTAGGCTTTAGTCCCCCGGGACTGGAGAAACCTAACCAAGGCAGTTCTCCCTGGGCCGCTCTTTATGAAATGGATGGCCTATTACCAGGAGGAATGCCGAATCTTGGGGGAAAGAAATCAGAACGCCAATCCCGCCATCCCCTTAACCTACGGCATGCTTACGGGGACGGCTGAGCCACATACCACAGGCCTACAACAGGCGGCCTTGCCCCCCCCATACCAGGATCAGGTTAGAGCAGCGGCACTGGCGGCATGGAGGAAATTAGATGATGGGCCCACTGAGGCCCCTATTGCGGCAATCACTCAAAAGCCCGGTGAGTATCTACCTACACTTATAGAGAGAGTTTATAACAGCCTTGGGAGGAGGTTTCTAGCCGGTCCACTGGGAGACAAGTTTGTCAAAATGCTATTGTGGGAAGAATTGACAGCCGATCATAAGCTGGCCTGCGCGGGGTTGAAGGGGCATGCTTTAGAGAGATGGATTGTGGCCTTTTGGGATATTGGCTCCATGAGCCATCAACTCCAAACTATGGCAGTTGCGGTAAAGGAAGGGCAATGGGAGGGCATACAGACTCTGATACAGGTAATACAGCAATCAAGGGTTGCCCCCGCCACATGTTTCAGATGCGGAAAGGAGGGCCATTTCCGCCGAAAATGTGCGTCCCAGGCCACGCCTCCTATGGGAGGAGGAAAGAAAGTGGAAACTCCCCGGATGCCCTGCCCTAAATGTCTTAAGGGATTTCATTGGGCCCGGGACTGCCGGTCCAAACTTAACTTAAAAGGGGGAGCCTTTAACCTCCCAAGGGAGCTTCCCCCAGCCCCGTTAATAAAGGTGAACAGTTCCACCAAGATCCATTGGACAGTACCTCTGGTGACCGGGTTAAGTCCCAAAATGGTGATCACAACTGGAGATAAAAATTCTAAATGTTTAATTGATACTAGAGCTGATCAAAAGCGAATCAGGTTCAGATCCCCAAATCCGAAGTGGCAGAGATGGTCGCCGCGAGGCATCCAGTGCGGTAATGCGACTGATCCTGGAGAAGCCGGCGGGAGCCCCGGGGAGAGTTCTCTTTTCTTTGTGAAGGGCAGGGCGCCAGGGAATGGGCTCCTCCCAAGAGAGGGGCCTGTGCCTTGGAAAGCGTCGCGGTTCCAGCGGCTTTCGGTGAGCTCTCGCTGGCACTTGAAAATCAGGGGGAAAGGGTGTAAATTTCGCACTGGGCCACAGCAGGTCTCCAAGGTAAACAGTCTCTGGCATGCTGGAACAACAGCAATCGCACATGGGACAATAAGTCCTAAGGAGATGGGTGAGTGCCGTTCAAAAGGGACGGGTGATGGCCTACACAAAAGTTCAAGCCCTTTCTGTAGAAGAGGCCATGGGTTTTCATCGATTAACCCATGTAAACTGGAGGGGATTAAAACACAAATATCCTCAAATCCCTACTAAGGATTTAAAAAAAATTGTTCACACTTGTAAATCTTGCCAACCCTTCTTGCAAATACCCCCCCTTCAATTGCCCGGAGTCAACCCGAGAGGACTACGCCCCAATGGATTATGGCAAGTGGATGTAACTCATTTTCAACCATTTGGAAAACTCAAGTATATTTTTGTTTCCATAGATACCTATTCCAGGGCTGCTTGGGCCTCAGCTCATTCGGGTGAAAAAACAAAACATGCTATAAGTCACCTTCTTCAATGTTTTGCTATTCTTGGTATTCCCGAACAAATAAAAACTGATAATGGCCCTTGTTTTATTAGTCAACATTTCGCCTCCTTCCTTCAATTATGGAAAATTATTCATACTACAGGCATTCCATATAACCCAAAAGGACAAGCTTTAATAGAAAAATATAATCATACCCTAAAAGTTCAATTACAAAAACAAAAGGGGGAGTCGCTACCCCCACATAATCAATTAAGAAATGCATTATTAACCCTAAATATTTTAAATTTTTCAAAAGACTCCAACCTGTCCCCTTTTCATAGGCATTGGACCACAGAGATTCCCTTTTCCTCCATCAAAGTAAAATGGAGAGATCCCCTGACAGGAATGTGGAGGGGCCCAGATCCCCTCATAACTGCAGGAAGGGGCTTTGGGTGTGTCTTCCCCTATGATGATAGAAGACCACTTTGGGTCCCAGCAAGAGATATCAAACACCTGCCTACAATAACTGGTAATTATGATTCCAGGGAAGAGGAAATCCCTGAAATTAGTCCTTTGTTTTTTATTTTAAAAGAAGATAGTCATGAAAACCCTAATGTTCGTCATCCTGTACCTGCAAATACGGTATAGTATGCCAGGCTTTGGAGACGCAGGTAAGGCAAGGGAAATATTAAATGCAGGCCTTTGCTCCCTTGCCTCCCTGCTCTCCGATATAAATATTATCCTTGAGAAGTAATCAATGCCCATCCCCCCCTTTTTTTTTGATTGGAGGGGTGAAAAAGGAGAGCAGTACAAGCCATTCTGCTCTTAATCGGCCTGGAGATTACTGCCAGAACTGCCATGGGTGTGGTAGGCCTGGAGATTACTGCCAGAACTGCCATGGGTGTGACTGGCCTTGGGATGGCCTTTGAGTTACATAGGAGACTCCCTCCGAATAATTGATGGTGTTAAGTCTATCTCAGAAATTGTCTGAGACTTACAAGCCTAATTAGATTCCCTAGCCTATGTGATATCACAAAAAGATGGATATTAGATTTATTAATAGCCGAAAAGAGAGGCATCTGCTTGTTTTTGCAGGAACAAGACAAGATTAAGCAGCTCCAACATGATCTGGAGAGGTGGCGAGGAGATCTTCAGGAGGATCCGTTCTGGACCGGCTTTCATGGACTTTTGCCCTATTTTCTTCCTTTGTTGGGCCCCTTGCTATTTATCATAGTTTTGTGCATCGTAGACCCCTGTGATTTTAATAGAAGTGCATTACCAAAGACTTGCCAGCACAGAAAATAAATCTTAGGATTGGCGCTCTGAATACGACCACCCCTCTCCCACCTTACAATTTCCCCAGATGGGGAAAATCAAAGCATGTTGAAGGGCTGGTAGCCAATGACGGGTAAGATTCCCAGGGGCCATGGAAACCTAAGACAGGAAGTACAGCATGATCTGTACTATCCAATGACGGGTAATTCATGGTACTCGATGGGAACGACCTAAGACAGGCACAGTCCCGATAAAATAAAAGAAAAAGGGGGATATGATGGGGTGTGTCTATACAGCGCCTAAGAAGATTTGGCCTGAGCGGCCTATGGCCTAAGGCAAAGCTTTAAGTAATAGGGTGTGTCTATATAGCGCCTAAGCCTTAGAAGATTAGGGTGTGTCTATATAGCGCCTAAGCCTAAGAAGATTCGGCCTGATAGCGATCCTTATCCCGGATAGGCTAGGCTAAATTCCCCTCGTGGCTTGGTGCTATATAAAGAACTGCTTGGAGAGAAATGAGATCTCGCTTGACTTGACTCCCGGCTCGTGGGTTTGTGTTCGAGTCGTCCGGTACTCATCATCTCGCCAAGCCCCGTCAGCTGTCGGGCAGGATTCCCGACAATTACATTAAACCTAAAATCTTCTGTACAGCAAAGGAAACTATCAATAATCCCAACCTAGAGCCAACAGAATGGGTTTTTGCCACCTCCTCCTTTGATAGAGGAGTAATATCAAGACTAAACAGAGAACTCAAGAAACTCAGTATAAGAAAAAATAACCCAATAAAAAATGGGCAAAGGAACTAAATAAACACTTCAAGAAAGAATAAATTCAAATGGCCAATAAATGCATGGGAAAAAATGCTCCACATCATTAGCAATCAGAGAGATGCAAATCAAAACTACTCTGAGATTTGACCTATCTCCAACTAGAATGGCAATAATTCAAAACACAAAAACAATACTGGCAAGGATATGGAGAAGTAGGAACTCTAATACATTGTTGATGGGACTGCTATAACTAGTGCAACCACTTTGGAAAAGTGCATGGAGGATTCTCAGAAAAATGAAAACAAACTTACCATATGATTCAGCAATACCACTTCTTCATATCTACTCAAAAGAATGAAAATCAAACTAATTCTTGTATTTCTATGTTCATAGCTGCACAATTCACTAGATGAGCAAATTGGACGACCTGAGGATATGGGAGGGGGAATAGGAAAATTCTCTAATGTTCATGATGTACATTAACAAACATATCAAAAGCAAGCAATGAGCCGAACATGAGAAAGGAGGGAGAGTGAATAAGGAGGAAATTGGGTAAAGGCTAATTGAGTGATTGTGTGCATGTATGCCTACACCATCTTGTACTCAATTAAGATGTATGACTACAATGCACTAATAAAAAGACAATAAAATAAAAATTTAGCTCAGAGGTAGAATATTTCTGAATTAAAATCCCGGAACAAATGAATGTCATTTGTATTTTTTTATTTTTAATTTTTATGTGGATAATATTGAAAATGGCATACATTCACACAGTGCTTGGTGCCATCACCCCCATACCTTTTTCTCCCCCAAAAAAGTGAGTGTGCAAGTTTATCATGCTACATTCACAGTTATACACATATTTGAATGTAACTCCTCCCCTTAATCAACCTCAGCCTTCTTCCTCTCCTATGCTTCCTTTTTAGCTTTTCTGAGGTTCCCTCTCCATTATCTGGAGTACCCCTGGTATCCCTAATACTCCCTAGTTTGGGCATATTAGAGAACACATATGTTCCTTTTCTTTCTGTGCTTTGCTGATCTTACTTATAATGGTCTCCAGGACTTTCCATCTTCTTGCTAATGACATGATTTTGTTCTTCTTTATTGCTGAGTATATTTCCATTGTGTATATTGTCCATAATTTTGCAATCCATTAATCTGTTGATGGAGACCTAGGTTGGTTCCATATTTGGGCTATTATGAATTGTGCTGCTAAGAACGTGGATATGCATATGTTACTGTAGGTCTCTGATTTCAAAACCTTTGGAAAGACTCAGGAGTGCTATAGCTGGATCATATGGTGGATCCGTTCCAGTTTTCTAAGGAATTTCTACAGTGATCTCCACAGTAGCTAAACTAGTTTGCACTCTCACCAACAGTGTAAAAAAGTTCCTCTTTCCACACATCTTGCCAGCATTTGTTGTTATTTGCATGCCAATCTGATTGGGGTTAGATGAAATCTCAGTATAGTTTTGAATCTCTCTAATGGCTAATGATGTTGAATAGTTGAATAGTTTTTGGATCTATTAGCCACTTTATATCTTGTGAGGCATCTATTCAATTCAGTGGCCCATTTCTTGATTGCGTTATTTGTTTTTCTAGTGTGGGATTTTTTATGACCTCTTTGTATATTCTGGATATTAGACCTCTATCAGAGTGGTGACTGGTAAAGATCTTATCCCATTCTGCAGGCTTTCCTTTTAGGTTCTAGCTGGCAATCACTGTTCAGGTTGGTGGCTCAAGATGGCACAAACCATCACACCAAGTCAGTCATGTGCTCGGGTTTTTTTGCAGTGGATCTTGTAAAGAACTGGATTTCCTTCCATCAGGGTTCCCTGTGATATCTTCTGTTGCATTCTTTGTCAAGACGCTGCCTTCTTGGTAGTTGAATTTTATTTGTTCCAGCTACTGAGATGTGCTGCATTCTACAGTTGTCATTTTATCTAAATGTCATTTTAATGAGTATAATATTTATTAAGTAGCTATCCATAAACAATTGTACTGTTAATCCACAGGAATTGTCATGAAATTAGATTTATGATTCATGTGATAAATAAATGTCTATTAAATAGCTAGTATGTTAGACACCGATGATATAATAGCGAAAAAAATGAATGAAAATATTTTCCCTTTCTTTCTGCCCCATATAAAACTAAGCTTTCATGAGTAATAAAGAAATAGGGATCAATGAATGATAAAAGCCTGCCAACCACCCTTCCATGACAAAGTTAGAGCCTGGCTGAAGGATTGAATAACTAGAAGTACATTCAAATTAGTTAAAATTATAATAAAAGGTCATAATAATAGGGAGATATAAGATTTTTATTAACAGGAACAATGAATAGTAAAAATAATTCATGGTGTAACTGAAGAAAGAAGAAAGTCCCACCAATAGAGTATAAGAGATTGTTTGCATTCTTTTTTTAAATTTTTTATTGGTGCATTGTATTCATACATCCTAATGGGATAAAAATCTTGTGTTGATTACCATTCTAAATGGTGGTAGATAAATTTGGTATACTTTTGATTTATATTTTTCTGATTGCTGAGGAGAGAGACCACTAGAACAGTGAAAGGGGACGAAGAGAGGAAAGATGGGGAGGGAAAAAAAGGAAAAAATTTTGAAGAAGAAAACAGTTCAAGTAATCTTAGGTTTATATGTGAAGACATCACTACCAATCTCATTAATATGTATATAAGAAGAAAGGGAAACAGGATGGAATGTGAGGGAAATCAACCACGTCCTGTGTATATGCATGTTTGTAACACTTTGATTTATACTATGATGTATAATTACAATGCACCAATAAGAGGTTAAAATTAATTAAAAAAAAAAACCTGAAAATCATTGGAATGGAAAGATAAAAGTCAAAAAGTTTCCTGAAGTGTATTTTGAACCTAAGATTTCTACTCTTAAGAACAAGTCCTTCCTTTTATATTAAAATATTAGAGAATGCAATTACTTTTCTATATGTAAAGTTGAAGTGAAATCATAAAGTATATGTATCATTGATTAGAATTTCTCATTTTGTGACAATTTTTGCATCAATAAATCAATGTCTATTAGTTTCAAAATATTGGTAAAAGAAATTTTTCTAAACATTCAAATGATATAGTAATAATTTTGTAATTTTATCTGTTGACAAAGTAATGAAACATATTTACTATCCCTTTCTTTATATTCAGCAGGTATTAACTATTTAAATACAGATATCTTGTTTGAATTAAAAAATACATTTTATAAAAAATAAAAATTCAAAATATAAATATCCCCTTAAAATCACAAAATAAAAACTGGAGGAAGATGCTAATTAGATATTATCGTAAAATTATTTTGAAATTCCTTCCTCATGGTTATATTACGTTTATATTTAGATAATTTTTGCATGGGATTATTGAATAGAAATTTGGGGGTTATAAAATATATAAATAAATAGTGCCTGGTATTCATATCTTTTGATTAAAATTTAAAATTGAATAAGAACTAGTATAATATTTAACATGTGATATAAAGTATATTTTAGATATATCAACTATTTTATCTTAATGTTAATTGATGTTATATTTATAAACATAACTTTACTAAAACATCACTTCAATAGGCAAGACAATTAATACGACTTTATAAAATCTATTTTTAAATGCTATTTTATTTACAATCATGGCCATTTTAAAAATTCCTCAGCAGGTTACAGACATCAATGCTCAGGATGTGAGACTGTGTGATGAGCTTGGCAAATCACACACTATTTTTTTCTTCTGTAAGCGTATCTTTATATTCTTCCAGATGATCACCCAGCAGCTGCTGATTGCATCAGCTGTCCTGGGCTTTGGTTGACAAATGAAGCATTCTTTTGATTTTAAAATCTGCTGTTATTATGCATGTGTGGAAAAATTAAAAAGAAATTTTAAAATATCTTCTTCTATTATACCTACATTGGTATGGGATACAAAGTATTTTAAAAATTATGACAATTATAGCAGAGAAAGGTAGATTACTTCTCATTTTTGATGATTGAAGTTTAAATGATCTATTAGCAGTTACTATAAGAATAATTATTATTATTGTTTTTTACTTTGAGGGTTGACTGTTCAGCTAATTATGGAGGCTAGTGGTTTTTATAGTTTTATGATGCTCATTACACTAAGAATGCATTAAGTGTTTCTGTGAACTATTGTATGCCTGGCTGTCATACATCCTCATTTTTGTTATGAAAAAAATCTTGCTTAAAGTTTATCTAGTTATTGAGTTTATGGGGGTACCACTATAGAAAAATGATCTCACTTCTACCAGTGTTCAAGGTTTACGTATTTTCAAAGTTTTAATAGAGAACTCAGTTTCTTGTTATGTTTGAATCAATAGCACTTGTTTCGTTGTCTTATGGTATATGTGCATACCATGTACTTGAAACCAATTCTCATACAGTTATGGACCCTTTAAATTAAAATTTTAAGTTCTACTAAAGTTGTGGCTGTTTTTGAAATGTTTATTCATTTCTGTAAATGCCTCCTTTTTTGTTTGTGTTTCTTTTTATATCTTTTCAGTAAATAAAATTTTATTTTCTCTTACAAGTTTATGAATATAAAAAAAAGTTTGAACATTTTAAGTCAAAACTATTGACTTTATCACAGCCCAACACTCAATACTCTGAAGTTTATAACAAAAATATGAGAGAAAATTTATGGTTTTGTTCTAAATGTAGGCTCATAAAAAATAAAATTTATTTGAACAAATTTGAATGAAAAAGCACTTTGCAATTTGTTAAGTGTGGCGATCATTTTCCTAAAATACTGAATTATTTTTTTAAAATTTTAGTTCATAAATACATACTATATAAAGAGGATTTATTTAATTGTTATCTTTGAGGAATACATCCTTAGATATTAACAGCAAAGAATTGTTTATGAAACACATTTCTGGCAAAGAATAAACTTGAAAATTTCATGTATTTTATTATTATTATTTTATTCATTTAGATTTAAATTTACTGTGTTTTAAATCTCAGACTCATTCACTTTTTTTAAAACTAAGACTCATTTACAAAATACTTTTAATTATAACAGCTTGCTAAAGAAATTGGTCATAGGTGTACGTGTGTGTGAGTGTATGTGTCTGTCTTAGTTTTTTGCTTTGTTTGACTATAATTTATGTAGATTTTTACAACCATAACTTATGTATAATTTGTTTTTCCTCTTTGTTGGTTTTCAGTGAAAAATAACTAATTAAAAAATGTAAGAATATTTAAAGCAAGTTGTGATAGTGTGAATTGAAACACATCTGCTTAGTGAGAAAAACAAATTATTTCATATACAGAAAATGTCTTTCTAAATGTACTTATATTTTATAAATAATAGTCACATAATTATTTGCATTCCTGAGCTTATCCATGATGAACATTATTTATAGGGGCTCTTCATTTTTTCTTGTTCCTTTTAATTATCCAAGTCTGACCACTGAGCATTCCATTTTTGTGAGTAGCATCCTTGCTGCAGGAATAAACATGTGATCCAACAAGCATTAAAAATAATTTTGTAGCCAGGTGTGGTGGGTTACACTTGTAATCTCAACATTCAGGAGGGTGAGACAGGAGGATTGCAGTTCTCAACAGCGTCAGCTACTTAGTGAGGCCCTCCACAACACAGTGAGTCCCTTTTTCAAATAAAGAATAAACAACAAGGGCTTGGGTTTAGCTCAAAGGTAGAATGTCCCTGGGTTCCATCCCCTGTACATATACATATACATATACATATACATATACATATACATATACATATACATATACATATACATATACATATACATATACATATACATATGTATGTATATATGTATATGTATATATGTATATGTGTGTGAACTGTTTTAATAGAAGCAATCTATTCATGCTAGCGATGAAAATAGAGTCTAATTTTGTGATATGCTACTATCTGAAGCCCACACAAAGGTGGAAGAGCAAAAAGAAGGAAATAAACTGATTTTAAAAAATCAGTGAATGCAGCTCTACTAACTATAGCCTATAAATGTGAACCAATAAATTTATTTTCTCTTAATCTTTCTGAGCTGAATTTCTAGTGAGATTTCCTGAATTGACACTCTAATGTTAGCCATAAGATTATATACCAAATGACAACAAAAATGTGAAACTAAAGTTTTTACATGACATTTAACAGCAACTGATGCATTTTTCTATTTAAAGGTTATCTTTTATAAAAATGATAAATTAAAAATATATTTATTTCTTCAAAAGTACTTATTCAGCCCTTCTAAAAGTACTTCTTTTATTTTTTTACTTAATTTTCTTCATTCTGCCACATCCCTCGGATCTTAGAGGAATGCAAAAATATTAGAATTATGACTTATTTGCACAGAAGATACAAAGACTCATCTACATGGCAGGACATGGAGTGATAGTAAAAATAACATACCCAGCCCAGCATTGTCTTCTCCCTTGATAACTCATCATGATCCACTTTTGTCCATTATAAACATCTATTTTGGTTTAAGACATGGGTTGTCTTTGAGAGTGATGCAATATTTACATTTAGGGCAGAGTTATATATCCTCAATTGCCTGCTAGATACTTCCAGGTAAATTGCTAATACATATCTATCAAAACCTCTTAATATTTTCTTCTTAGGGACAGCCTCACATTTTTTTCCATTTAGTGCAAGGAAGAGAATGTGTCCAATTCCTTTTGTGTTTGCAAGTCTAAGCTTCTAAGGCAGGATCTAGAAAACATTAAAAAATGATTTAAAGATATAGAAGTAAAGAGATAGTAGAAATAGAAGACTGATAAAGTTGGCATGTGTTCATTTATATGTTTTTTCAGATCATTGTTTCTCTTTATCACATCAAATAATATTCTAAAAATACTAGCTGAAATGTACACTTTGATTTTTATGGGGTTATATCGACTATGAAATAATATGCAAAGTTATTAGTTTAAGTATCATTTTTCTCTGATTTGTTATGGCATTTTGTTTTCTCTATTGCCTATAAAAGTATTAATATCTCCCCACATTCAAAGTAAGGATTTGAGATTTTAAGAAACAGTATTAAGATACAGTTATGACAAAACAAACACCAAAAATACAAAAATAAAGTTATTTTGTCTAGCCAGATTAACGCCCATTTGCTTGTGATAAATGGTGATTTTTATTAATAAAAATCTTTGTCTTGGGTGATTCTTTTTAAGAAAAATCATTGTCTTTGGTGAATCAGCAGACACAACCTATGCTGTTGCTTCTCATAACAGCTCTGTGAAAACAGTATTAAATGTGGAAACAGTAGTCCCTAAATAAACCTAGCAGATTACCTGTGACCTTGTTGTTTGAAACTTGAAAAATCTTGTGTAGTTTGCTATTTCTAAAAATAATGAGCGAGACTGATGGAGAGAGACATTAATTAATTAATTTATTTATTTATTTATTTGTTTTTTACTGGGGATGGAACTTAGAGGCTCACTACCTCCAGGATACACTCCCAGACCATATATACATACATACATACATACATACATACATACATACACATATATGTGTGTATATATATATATATACATGCACACACACACACACACACACACACACACACATATATATATATATATTTTTTTTTTTTTTTTTTTTTTGAAACAGGGTCTCACTCAGTTGCTGAGAGCCTCACTGAGTAGCTGAGTCTGGCTTTAAACCTACGTGATTTTCCTTTCTTAGCCTCCCAAGTACTGGGATTACAAGCATGGCCACCACGCCTAGCTTTTTATATTTTAAAGAAATTAAGCATCCTGTGATCTTCCCCAAGTCTCCTTAAATTATTTGAAGAAGGGGAGTACAAGAAAAGGAGTTTGTGGGAAGCCAGGGTGTGGCACGGCAGCCCAAGATGGTGCCTGGGCTGACTGCCAAGTCATGAGAGCTTGTGATGGTGGTCATGGCTGGCGCATGCGCTGTTGTCAGTATCACACACCTCATGCATGGACTGTGACGTAATGCCTCGTGGTTAGGCCAGTACGCCTATGAGATACCTTCTTGGGAGCATGGGATGGACATGGGCAGAATGGGATTGGTGGATATTTTGGGAGCAGGCTTGGTATGCTGTATATAAGGAAACTGCCAAGGGGAATAAAGAGGAAGTAGCTTCATCAGCAAGTCGGCGTTCGTGTGTTTCTTCGCTAGGCTCTGCTGGTCAGAGCCTTAGGGTCGCTACAGGAGTTGAACTTTCTAACTACGTTTTATTTACTTAGTTCAAAATTTATTTTTTAATTTTCTTCCTGTTCTCTCTTCCTCCTTCTTCCTTTTATTCTTCATTTTTTTCTTTCTTTTTTTTTCAGCATCTTTGAAATCTTACAAGAAAGGAATTAGAGATCAACAAAACTAAAGTAAATATCTGCATTGTTACATATTTTGAACTTTATTAAATTTGGGAACTCTACTTATATTCTAACTTAATATCTTTACAAATATAAATTCAATATAAAATAAACTAGAAAATTTGATAATTAACAAGAATGGAGAGATACAGTGCTAATCATAGAAAATGATTATTCTATTAGCTTATGTGAACAAAATAAAAACATATATATAGATATGCAATATTTTCAATGTTTGAGAATACCAGAAGACTAATCACTCTTTATCTTCACTTCTGCTCTTAATTCTTTTAGTTACCCATGGTTTACTCAGTCTGAAAATAATAAATAAAAAATTTCAAACCAGGCTTGGTGGTGCATGCTTGTAATACTAACACTTGAGAGGATGAGATAGGAGGATCCAGGTTTGCAGCCAGCCTCAGCTACTTATTGAGGCCCTCTGCAACTTAGTGAGACTCTGTTTTAAAATTTAAAACAATAAAAATTGGGTTGGTGGTGTAGATCGAAGGTAGAATGCTTCTGGGCTTAATCTCTAGCACCATCAGAAAAAAAAAATTAAAAAGTGTGCAGTTCTTAAAGCTTTTAATCCTATGCTCTTCTGAAAAACATAATGAAATCTCACACTGTTCCACTATGCCTTATCTAGAATCATGCCTCCATCTACCGTGTCTACACTACATATTCTGCTCAGTTTTTAATCATTTAGTTTTCTCAGTTATCAGGTCTGCTGTCCTCTTATGATAGTACTTATGTCTAAGTAACACTTATTTTACATAATAATGGATATAGAAATACATGCCTCTTGAGGGTGAAAAGTTTCTAAGTACAAAGGTGAAAGTCAACTTAGACATGTTGAGACAGAGGCATATGTACATGTAAGTTTGGGGTGCATCTATGGATCCAGGTTTCACTGAGGGTCTCAGAATATGACCCTCATATATCAGAGAGAACTATTTTAATATCAAAAGTCTTAATGGGGCAAAGATTATTTTGAAAGTTGTTTCAATATAAAATAACAGCAAAATTAAATATTATCAGAAAATAGACTCCAATTCTTTAATATAAATCCAAATGCAAACATATCAAAATATGTTTTTTAAGCTTACCCATATAAAGACCTAGGAGAATAATTTTTCTCCAGGACTTTGCAGTTTGTTTATTTCAGTATTCCCTAAGAATTCCACCTTTAGATGCCTTAGCATACTTTCCAACCCTAAATTCAAAGTTAAAGCAACTAAAATATTATATTTATATTTTCTCATTATTTCCATCCCTGTCACATCACTTATGGTATATTACTGGATGATAAATAATGTCATAAGTGAAATTGCATGCTATAAAATATCATAATAGAATAAATAAAACAGAGAACTCGGTGGGTTCATTTTATTTTCCTTGAACCATTAACCAAGCATTGCTATTATCTCCAGTGACAGAAACTGGAGATGACAAAAGGCCTGCATTTTCTGCTGCTGAGCTCAAAACACAGATTAGGAAACATGCAGAATTTTTATAATTTTAGTTTGAAGCATATAGATAATCACTCTGCCTTTTCCAGGTGTGATTAGATCCACTTTGACATCTAGCAAGGCACAAAAGAGAAAATACATAATTTACTTTTCAAGGCAAAAGCTAAATGAAGCCTCAGAAAAATCACTTAATCTTTTCTCTTTGTCTAACCAGGGTTGAGCCTAAAAACAGCAAACAGAAATGAATCATTGTCTGAGATGAAAGTCAAGCGCATCTTTCTCAGTTATCATTTTTTCACTCATTCACTGATTCAGCTACTCAACAAAAACTAATTGAGTGTTTTTCAAGGGCTGGCTACTAGAAAGGCAGGTATTTAGCATCATTATTCTAAATCTGCACCTCCAATACACCTGCAGGTGGTAAGGCAGATCTCTAAGGTAGGAAAATGGTTGGCAAATAAACTCCAGAATGATGAATGGTTTTTGACCAGAAGAACAAGAAAAATACTACAGGCCCAAGAAACACCTGTTAACAGTGTGAACAAGAAAGGAGTACTGAGCACTTGAGATGCCAGCATTCTGAGTAGTGGGTGGTCACATGGAGGCTAACTAGGAAGGAACCAGGAGAAAGGGGCTTATCCTGAGATCACTGTGAAACTATTAAAAGGCTCTAACCATATAAAGAATGGATTAACACTTGCATTTTAGAAATATTATTACTATAATATGCAGAACTGCCTAGCAGAGTAGAAGCAAGATCAGTCATTTACAGCTTCCTGTTGTTAGCACATTCTATCCTGCATATGAATTGGAGACACTGGAAATAGAATGAAAGAAACAAAGCAAGAATATTTTTGAAACTTCTCTTTAAATCCTTGTATCTTACTTTAATTTCTTTTTTTGAAAATTTATTTTAGATCTTTAGGTTAGAAGAACTGATAAGGTAATTAGAATTTTAGAATAAATCTTTAAAAAAAATCTAAGATTTATTAAATATTATTTCATCTTTCTCTGCATCTTTTATAGCAGTCCACCTTTCACATTACTTTCTAAAAGTTTAATAAAAATCTCCTAATGGAATGCTGACAAAATAATTTAGGCCAACATCTAAAAATTTTTATCTTCAGTGTCAAGCACAGGACCTTGCACTTACAAAGCTCATAATAAATATTAAATTTGATCACATATAAATAATTGAATAAGTGCTATCAAGTTAGTCACAGTGACTCTCCTAAAGAGCCTGGTAATACGATGGGTTCCTGAGTTTAAGAAAACCTAGAGATAGGAAATATCATGTTAAAGGGACAGGAAAAATAGAGCCAGGAATCTAAGACTAGACAGTCTTTTATCACTGGAAATATTTATTTCCTAGAACATATTCTGGGCACAAGATATAAAGTTTATACAAAACTAAATTTAATATTAGATAGATTAAAATATTAATATTAGAGTCTAGAGTGGTGGTTAACCTTCAGGCATAGCCTGAAGGTTATGGGAGACTGAGGCCAAAGGCTTACTTGAGCTCAGGAGAATAAGGCCAGCTTGGGACACAGCTAGATTCTGTCTCTTAAAAAAGCCAGGTGACATAGTGCACGCTGGTGATCCCAATACTCAGAAGGCTGAGACAGGAGGATCTCAAATTCAAGGACAATCTCCACACCAATCGCAAGACTCTCCGCAACCTAAGCAGACCCTACTTGTTCCAAACAAAAAATAATATAGGGGCTGGTGTGTGGCTTAGTTTTGTGGGTTCAGTCCCCAATAAAACACACACACACACACACACACACACACACACACACACACACACACTGACTCACACTAGATATATAATATATAGTATATATAATATGTATAGTAATATATTTATTTTATTTTATTTTTTGGTGGTACTGGGGTTCCTGGAAGCCCTTAAACCTCTGAGCTACACTCTAAGACCTATTTTATATTTTTGAAACAGGGTCTCTTAAGCCAGCGCACACATGTCTGGCTCCGAACCTGCGCGATCCTCCTATCTCCGCCTCCCAAGCACGGGGATTACAAGCGTGCGCCACCATGCCCGGCATAGTAATATATTTATATGTTAGTGTTATATATATGTTATATATAATAACATATTATGTATATGTCAGCCTTTGGGACATTTGTTTATAACTGGCAAAGACCCAACTAGGGGAAAAAGAAGAGAAAGAAGAAAAACATAGGGCAAAGAATAAAGAAAGGAGAAGAGGAAATATGCAATGAAGTAATCGTTATTGATTCTATGGAGGGATCCAAACAGTAGACTTCATAGTTTTCTGGCTCCAATAGTGCAAGAAAATCCATCAGACTCTCTTTCTTTCTCTTCCCATTCTTTTCACAGATTTTTTTGTGCATAATAGCCAGAATGGTTCTTCCACTTTTGAATCTTTTTTTTCTTTTCTTTTTTTTTTTTTTTTTTTTTGGTACTAGAGATGGAACCCAGGGGCATTCAACCTCTGAGCTACACCCTCAGCTCTAATATTTTATTCTTTACTTTGAACAGGGTCTCACTGAGTTGCAGAGGGTCTCATGAAGTGGCTGAGGCTGTCTGAAAACTGCAATCCTCTTATCTCAGCCTCTCGAATGCTGGGATTACAAGAATGCAGTACCAGGCCTGGCTCCAATTTTTGAATCTTAATAACTTATCTGCTATATAAAAGGTCCTTTCTGAATTAAATATCTGATAAAAAAAAGTCATAGGCAGACATTGCTTCAGGTAACTTTATTCTACATGCACAATTCCATCACAGAGACAAGGCAATTTTCAATTTAAATAGGTAAAGAAATTTTTCTTATAAGAAGAGAGCCTTAAGCATGGCATGATGGTGCATGCTTATAATCCCAGCACTTGGGAGGCTGAGACTGGAAGATCATGGTTCACAGACAGTTTCAGCTACTTAGTGGGGTCCTTCACAACTCGGTAAGATCCTGTTTCAAAAATTTTTAAATAAATTTAAAAAGTAGGGCTAGGGGTGTAGCTCAGAGGTACAATGCCCCTGAGTAGATTTTCAAAGGCAAGTCTGGCAATGTCCATGAGGTGGTGTCTTAGCATCCTCAAAACTATATTCTAAAGAATTAACCATACAACCTGGAGAAAGAAAATTTATTTCTTCATGGTTTTTCTTGGAGTCTAAGGGGTTTTAAGACATGTGTATCTCAGGGCATAAGGCAGGAAGCAGAGAGGAAGAAAAATACATCTTCACTCTCACATCATGGATGCTAGAAGCAAGAAAGAGAAAAAGGGAAAGAGGAGCCTTAAATAATATCCAAGACCATAGCCCTAGGAACCCACTTTGTCCAGCCACACCCTATCTGTCCAGGCCAGCATGCAGATAAATCCACTACAATAGATATATCTACTGCTGAGATTATAACCCTCCTGACTCAGTTACATCAACTCTAAACATTAGTTTATGAACTCTTCAAGGGCCAGTCTATATCCAACTAGAAGAGGTGGCAAGACTGTTCAGTTTGACCCTTCTTGTAGAAATGGATGTTATCTAAGTATAATCAAATACATACCTAAAGGTTTGCATCATATATATATATATATATATATATATATATATATATATACACACACACACACACACACATAGTGATAGAGTTCAAATACTTATCTCTTAAAACACCTGGGTGTCTGTGTGCATATATGTCATTGTCAAAATGATTTACATTATTGAATGAGACTATAATACACCAATAAAAGCACATTAAAAAACAGTGGGTTTAAGTACCATCTAAGCCACCAACTTCAACTGGAAACTTGAGCATTTTCTTTTTCTTTTTTTTTCTTTTTATAATTTAAAAATGTATATCCCTTTACATAATATAATTATAAATTTATACATTAATGGAGAAGACTACAGGTACCATTATAGTACAAAAGGTTATGGCTTTAAATAAAATGTGATAGATCAGATAAATAGTACATCATTTTTTCACAAGTTACTTTAAATGTCATTTAGTAAAGCCAAACAATCCTTATTTTTTTTCTTTACTTGGAACCTCATTCACCTAAATAGGTGTTTTACAATTTCCTAGAATTATTCCAACTTTTTTTCAAGATAACCGGCAAAAAATATTATCATACATGTTATGGTTTTTGTGTTGTTTGTTTTTTTTTGCAGTCAGGGTCTTTGCAGTTTGCTTTTTCTGCTCTGAGAGTATGTCTCTTTTAGATTCCTTTTGCCTTAGTTCTTTGCCTCTTCATATAATGACCCAAATGTCACACACTCATAAAGTACTTTTTTCACACTTGAATTTAAAATTTGTCATTGTTTGAAACCTATTTATGGAAGGTCTTGACATCAGAAATCATCAAAGAGTTAACTTATTTATTAATAAAACTATACTAATACAAATAAAGAAATCCTAGAGATATTAAGCAATTAATGCTACATCTCCATAAAGGATGAAATACATTATATCTATAAATTATGCTAAAATATAATTTCAAGTTATATAACTACCTTGTTTTGGCATGCCCTCACTTGTGTAAAAAAACTGTATAAATATATACATGCATAAATATGTACTAAATTAAAATTTTATTTTTAAGGCAAATGCTAATATATATACATAAAACACCCATTCATATATACATATATATCATATATATATACTCACATACATATATAGGTGTGTGTATATATATAACCACATTTACATATGTATACACATATACACACATGCAATGCATATATCAATGGAGATATAGATATACACACCCACTCCCATGTGCATATGCATATATAAAGACATATGCTACTTCTGAAATACACAACTGATTTTGGAATGTAGTGCTTTTCATAAGGATGAATGAATTACATTTGCAACTAAAGATTATATTTCAAATGAAAGAACAATTTACTCACCCATTACAAAGTATTTGTTAATTCTTATGTGCTATGGACTCAGAATATGGAGCTGCTAAAATCTATAGTTTTAACTGCAAATTGGTGACTTCCAAGTAAATTAGATAAAATCCTAATATTACATGTATTTTGTTATCTGAAACTTTAACTTGCATTTTCATTTTTACTTAGAAGATATTACCCTTGAAAAGAAAGAGTTAATAAAAAGATGAATAAGTGAAATACACAATGTGTTAAGTGGTTGCAAAGATAACTGATATTTATAAAAAAAGAGAGGGAAATCATAGCTTTAAAAAGGGAGAGAACAATGATGAATTTAGACAAAGTGTCTAGGAAAGTTCTGTGTTGGTGACATTGAATTACACCTGAAGAAATAAGAAAGGTATAAGTCAAAGAAAGCAAAGGAACAGAATTCCAAAGGGAGTAGCAGGTGCAACGGCAAACAGGAATATGTAAGTTCATTTGAGGAAGTGCAATAGAAATAGCTTGGCTGAGCTTCTTCTTCTAAGAACAGTGTTGGTATATTCATATCATTTGTTTGGGGAAATAACTTGCTGTAATATTGAAAAAACTAGACTACCTAGGTCACAACAAAATAAACTTTCATTTGATCTGGAATCATTTAATAGCATTCTACCATATAACTGGGGCAGTAATATCATCAGACAATACAATGCAATTTCTTTTATTTTGAAGTATTATACGTTTGCATATAAAGTCTCTTTGGGCTGGTCCTGAGAAAGAAGTTACTTTGCCAAGATCTAAGTAGGTAGGGTTTTCTAGGTCCCTAATATCATTGATTCTAATTGCAAAGCAAAACTTCCAACAGATAACTCATAGTATATATAATCGCAATTTTTGTTTACTATTTGCCAATTGAAAAACTTTGTGGTAATAATAACTGTCAATTATAGCTGTAGTAGAATCGATTTTGAATTCAGTATTATGTGGCTAAATGAATGCTGAGTTGCATATTGAAAATTTGTAGTGAAAAGTAAGAATGGAAATTTTGTGTATGTTAAATGACTTATTAAATGTAGCACTGAAATGTTTCCACACCTAAATAATAATTAATAATTATTTGTAAATATATCAATGATTTGCCAGAGATGTTTTTCAAGTACTACTTACTATACTGTGTCAACAAAAAATGTTTTGATAATTTTTAACATTCTCTTCAACCCTTGAAAACTAATACAAAAATATGAGAAGCTTTTATAAGCAAATATGACTTTCTAATAAAAACCTAACAAAACAATAATTTAATGAAAGTTTTAAAGTGTCTGTACATTGACAATCTATAACCTGTACTATTATCCTTTTATATTTACAACTATAATGTATATTTTCTCTCAAATCAAAGTGTTATTAAAGACAGATTTATATTAAGTAATAATGTTAGTGGTACTGAAAAAATTTCTTAAAAAAATAAGAATAAAATGCAGTTGGCTTTACTTTTTAATATGTATTATGTAATAAGAAATATAGCCAGGCCTGGTGGTGCATGCTTGTAATCCCCGCTCTTGGGAGGCTGAGCCAGGAGGATCGCACAAGTTCAAAGCCAGCCTCAGCTGGCTTAAGAGACCCTGTTTCCAAATAAAATATATAATAGGTCTGGGAGTGTAGGATGAAGGTAGAAGTCCCCTAATTTCCATCCCCAGTACCACACACAAAAAAAGCAAACAGATAAAGGGTACTTTACATGTGATCTCATATTGTACTAATAAAATTATAAAAAATAAATAAATGTGAACTTATTCTGAATCTCAAACCTTATCAACAAAGAAGGCAAATTCTACAAAAGATATGTCAAAAAAAAGATGTGAAGGAGGAGCAGACAAGCCTACCCTATGCTATAAACAATGATCCTCAAAATATGAAGAGAAGCAGATTGCCACACAGACTGAAGGGACATAACAGGTGGAACAGCTTTGTTCAGCCCTGAAGTAAAAGAATGCACCAAGGGCAATACATGTAAAAATCAAAAGAAATAGACCAAGAAATTTGGACAGTGAGACAAAATTCAGTCAACATACTCGTCAACAGTATTTGCTTTTTTCCATTTTTAGAGGAGGGGTTCTTTTCGACAAAATTTATGCTAAGGCATAGTCCACAATATAGTGGAATGGAAAGATGATAGGGCCTCTAACAGCATCTGGGACCAGGAGGGATATACTCTTATAAATGGACTAAAGTTTCTCTTTTGAAAATGGGGTTAGTTATTGTAGGACTTGTGCTATCTTTTTTCTTTTTTGCAAGCACCTGCTTCCCTTCTGCTTTTGTGTTGTACATGGAGTGGCACACGGCTCTCATCAGAAGATGAGCAGATGCTGGAGCCTTGCCAGCCTCCAGAATGATGAGCTAAAATACACATATTTTCTTTATAAAATATCTAGTCTTAGGTGCTCTGTTCTAGGAACAAAAATGGATTGAGAATGGTAGGGGATATCAGATTACAAATAATGAAGTGATGTCTTTGATGATTTCCCAAAGATTTTGTAATTGTGGGAAATAGCGTTTGAACTGAAGTTATCATGTTAATATATGAATCATGCCTGGTGTGGTGGCGCACGCTTGTAATCCCAGAATTCAGGTGGCTGAGACTGGAGGATAGAGGTTCGCGTTCATCCTCAGCTACTTAATGAGGCCCTCTGCAACTCAGTGAGACCCTGTTTCAAAATAAAGAATAAAAAATAAAATAAGAAAGGAGGTATAGCTTGAAGGTAAAATGGCCCTGGGCTCCATCGTCAGACTCGAAAAAAAAATATATACACATAACAGAAATCCCCACCCCACTTTCTCCCCATCCCTCCCTCCCATTCTTGGCTTAGTGGTTGACTGCAATATGAATAAGTACATTGTGTGCTTTAGAACGTTTATATTTTTCATTAAAAGTAAATCAATTTCCTTTTGTTTTTGTTTTCCAGTCAAGTAAAATTTTTTGAAGATTTAAGAAAGTTTATTAAAAAATAGAAATACAGAGGATAGGTACAGCTCCATATCAGACTGGCATGGAGGGGTGACTTGAATGAATATACCTTCAAGTGAATTTTTCTCACTGTGATTGTTTCAATGTATAGTGTTCCATAGAAAAGTTTATGTATTGACAATGTGAAAATGTTCAAAGATGGCATAATTAAGTCAAGGTTCTAATCATTAGTAGATAAATCCATAATTTGAATGGGTTTATTGGGTTGTGACGGTAGATAGATGGGATATGTCTGCAGGAAATATTCAAAGCCAATATATCTATTCTTGGTTTCTATCTCGATCTCTATTTATCTCTATCTCTCTGTATTCCCTGGCTTCCACAAGGTGAGAGATTCTTTTCCTCCACCATGCCCTACTGCTGAGCCATTTCTCCCTTTTAGCTGGTCAATCATGGACAGAACCTGGAGTCACAAATAAAGCTTTCCTCCTCTTAAATTGTACTTGCCAGGAACTTTGATCACAGCAACAGAAGAAGCAGACTAAAAACCTATCCCTGACAAATAGACACTTCTCATCCTGTGATGCTGAGGGTCCTACCTTAGCCACAGTACAGACAGAAGATGGATGTTCTTGGAGTTCCTTAAGAGCTATATTCTAGAATTTTGATTTTGGCTACTCAGTGCTGTTCATGAATTTGCATTTATTGCACATTTAACATCAAAGTCCTAAGTCAATCCTTTAAAAAACTAAAAACCAGCCAGTGGATTTTATAAAGCAATAATTTTTGAAGTCAAAGACATGAAACATAATTTTATTATCTTTTTACTATTATATTGTTAAAAACTCATGCTGTTATTTGAAATGGCAAACTATTTTGGCTCATTTTTGTAAAACGTTAAAACTAAATAAGCAAGTTAAATGTAGAAGGACTTCTTTATATATTTGAAGTTCAATTGATCTTTTTCTCTGCTTCTTCTTAAAAAAGATAAATGTATCAGAACTAAATGATCAAAAGATACAGTCAATCTTGATGACTCTGACTATGAGGTGTCTGCCATTCACTTGAACAAAGTACTTGTTCCTGCCAGGAAGGACATAACCACACTTGTCAAATTAGCTATATTGTTCTTTTTTTACATAAAATGTTGTCAATTTTAATCATGAAAATATGAATTAGGGGAGTGAAAATAACTTTCAACATTGAAATTATATGCCACCTGTGCAATGCTAAATATCAAAGGCCAGATGCCAACAATAAGGAAATACTATCAGTAAAATGAGTCAACTAATACAGAAATTTAGAGTACTTTTCTGGACTTATTTAACTTTTCTATATGAAACCCCTTTCTTTAGAGAAAATGTATTGCTTAAAAGTTGTGAATAATTAAAACACGTGTATGCACCTGACCAAATCCCTTTCCTGATTACTAGTTATTCTCTATAATCTTATCAACAGTTTATGATCTCAATTTCTCCTTTAACTTGTAGTCATTTTTTTTCTTTAAGCAAAAAGGTGGATTTAATATGAGAAAGCAGAAACTCAAAGCCACCAGGAGAAGAAATACATTCAGGTCTAAGGATTAGAACAAGTTGCTAAGAGGTGGCAGGATCGTAGCAATCACTCTATCGGTTGTCTTTCTCCATAAAGCCTCACTTAATCTCTCACTCCTGCTTCTCTGTGCTTCTTTCCTTTCTGTTAATCAATTTTCTCTGCATCTCCAAGTATATTATCATTCAGAGAGCATTATGCATAACATCCAACTTACTGACTCAACTAAAGTGGCATCCCTAAATTCTAATTCAAAATTTTCAAATTGACCAAATTGAGAAGGTGTAGGAATACTCCTCCACACACATTAACCTTGCCAGCTACCATGAGGTCCTAGCAAAATGAATTACTATTTCCTGAACATATTTTTACCTGTTCTCCCATCAGTATACTTAGGTAATTCTGAGTTTACTTGAAGAAAATCCAGGTCTTAGGCAGATATAGCCAAAATTAAAAAAAAAAAAAATGGTGAGAGTTTTTTAGATTTAACCTAATATATAAAAGTTTACTATTATATGTGTATTTCTGGAGTACCATGAGATAGTTTAATGCATGTGTACATTTATAACATTTGAATTAGGTCAAGGATATTTATCTCCTTAAACTGTCAAGCTATCTTTTCCTCGCTTTTGGAATATATAATAAATTATCACTGTCTACTGTTAATTTTTCTTATTGGTGAACTATGTTCTCACATTATAATATGGATTATGTTGACAATGACAAAAATTCCCTTCTTCCCAACACTGAGTGAACAGGTTAATAATGTTAATTCACTTGTATTCACATAGTTTCATGTAGCTTTTCCATTAATTAACTTCAGCCTTCTTCCTCCCCTACCCTTCCTCCCTGACTTCGTTGAGTTTTCCCCTCTGGTGTCCCTCTGGTATCCCTAATACTCGCTAACTTGAGCATATTAGAGAAAATACATGTCCATTCTCTTTCTGTGGTTGGCTGATCTTAATATAATGTTCTTCAGGTCTTTCCATCTTCTTACAAATGATGCGATTTTGTTTTTCTTTATTGTTAAAAAAGAATTCCATTGTGTGTATTTTCTATAATTTTGCAATCCATTCATCTGTTGATGGAGGCCTAGATTGGTTCCATGTTTTGGCTATTGTGAATTGTGCCAGTATGAACATGGGTATGCCTGTGTTACCGTAGTTCTCTGATTTCAATTCCTTTGGGAAGATACACAGAAGTGGTAGAGCTGGATCATATGATGGATCCATTCCCAGTTTTCTAAGAAAGCTTCACACTGATCTCCATAGTGGCTGAACTAGTTTGCACTCCCACCAACAGTGTAAAAGAGTTTCTCTTTCCCCACATCTTCACCAGATGTGGTGTTATTTGATTTCTTTATGCTTGCCACTCTGAGTGGGGTTAGATGGAATCTCAGTGAAGTTTTGATTTACATCTCTCTGTTTGTTAATGATGTTGAGCATTTTCTCATGTACCTATTAGCCATTTATATCTCTTCTTTTGTGAAGTGACTATTTTTACTCTGCGATAGTACACCAGAACTTCTTACTCCTATCTCTCTTTAACTTAGAAGATACCTTATATTTTATTTGAGACTCATTTGGCAAAATTAAAACTTTAAGCGAAAAACTTTTCTTTTATTGTACTGGAGATGGAACTCAAGAGCATTCTATCTCCGAGCTACACTTCCAGCCCTATTTTTAATTTTTATTTTGAATTAGTCTCACTGAGTTGCAAAAGGCCTCACTAAGTAGCTATGGCTGTCTGCAAAATTTAATCCTTCTGTTTTACCTTCCCAAATGCTGGGATTACAAGTGTGTGCCACCATGCCCAGTTTGAAGTGTGCTGGTGCACTCTGGTAATCCCAGTACTTGGGAAGCTGAGATAGGAAGAACACAGGTTCTCCTCCAATTTCAGCTACTTAGTGAGGTTCTTTGCAACTTAGGGAGACTCTGCTTCAAAAACAGAAATACAAAATACAGCTGGGAGCGTAACTCAGAGGTAAAATGTCCCTGGGTTCAATTCCTAATACTGCAAAAAAAAAAAAAAGAGGACATTTCTTTCTAGGTGTCCATTCTAAAAAATGCTAGCATGTTATATAAAGCTATGTGAAAGCATATATAATATTTAAAATGCTGAAAAATTTTAAAAGGCAATCCAAATTTTTGTCAATTTGGGTAAATGCATTTTAATGTACCAACATAAAATCTCAAGAAGTAAAGCAATGAAACATATATGTATGTAAATTTAGTAATAGATACATAGATAGCGATATAGCTAGATCTCTGGTTCCTATAAAAACATTTGAAATCACATTTTAACATAAATTTATACATTAATATAAACATACTGCACTATTTAATTGTATGCATATATGTATATACAGAAAAAGTCTGAGAAAAAACACTTAGTGGATAGTTGTTTGTCATATTTGCTATGAATTTCTTATGAAAAGTAAAATGAGAGCCATATGACACTAAACAATTTTCTGATCTGTTAACCACTGTCATTACAATTCAAATTATTTTTAGCCGGGTGTGGTGGTGCACGGTTGTAATCACCGCGCTTGGGAGGCAGAGACAGGAGGATCGTGCAGGATTGAAGTCAACCTCGCTGGCTTAAGAAACCCTGTTTCCAAATAAAAATAATATAAAAAATAGGTCTGGGAGTGTAGCTGAGAGGAAGAAGGATTTCCAGGAACCCCAGTACCACAAAAAAAATTAATATTTATTTATTTTTAAGATTTTAATATAAAATATTATACTTTAGGGATTATAATTTAATATAACATATACCATATATTTTATTTTTTATACTTTTTCAATACAACTTAAAATTTTAGAAACAATTTATTTATGATTTACATACATTTCTTAACCAAGAATAAATTTAAATAGTTTTTTTTTTTTTTTTTTTTTTTTTGGTGGTACTGGGGTTCCTGGAAACCCTTCTACCTTCAAACTACACTCCCAGACCTACTTTATATTTTTATTTGGAAACAGGATCTCTTAAGCCAGCGAGGATGGCTCCAAACCAGCGTGTTCCTCCTGTCTCCGCCTCCCAAGTGCGGGGATTACAAGTATGCGCCACCATGCCTGGTTAAATAGTTTTTTTTTTTAATTTTTTATTGGTGCATTATAGTTTTTTGTCTACTTATGGATCTAATCCAAACTGCACTCCCTGCAAGATCAAGTCTTGTTTTTCATTGTAGGAATTGAACAGCACACACTAAATACACACTGATAGAGCTTCTAGGGTTTCCAGGTATCTTAAACATTGCTATCCTGGGTCTAGAAGCTCTCAATAACTTTTGTGGTACTTAACCCATACATATATAATCAAATTCTAAATTCTTCCTCTGCTGACCTCCTTTTCTTTACTAAACATCTCAAATTTATCTCTGCGATATTGATATACAATTTTAAGAGCTACAAATGACTCCTCTTCTACCAGGACTACAATTCATTGACATCCTACTTTTCTCATGATGCTTTAGCATACAAAGAGATCATATTTTGAATTTAACCAATGAGTACATACTGACATTGAATGACTTAAATAGGGTATGTTATTTTGGCTATTTTAATATTTTCTAGAGTAGCAAAACCTATATTCAGAGAAAGGCATTCGGAATTTTAAAAAATTTTGTATATATTTGAAAATTAACTCTTGAAGACTATTTGTATATTCAAAATTCTCTAGTCTTTGGTACTTAGAAATGTTTAGGTATAGAACAAAGTGTATAGAATACCCCAACAATGCGCTATACAAATTTATAACAAAAGCAGACACTTTTGTCATTGAAATAAATTCCTCCTGTCTTTCTAAACGTCACAGAAATCAAATAAATAAGTCCCACTTAATATAAGCCCCACTTAATATAAATACTTTCTACAAAATGTACACAGAGAACTTCAATTAATCATGTATAAGAACTACTCATACCCAGAGAGGGTATTGACAGATTTAATACTATGGCTGTTTTTATTTATTTAAAAAAATTTAGCTTTCAGAAGAATGAGAAAGATAAGTGATGGAGATAAACAGAATGGAAACAAAAATATAATGAGCAATGATTCTTTCAGAAAAATAAAGAACTTGATAAAACATTAGTTTTCAACATCTTTAAACTATGGCTGAATCTACCACATATGTCCATATTACCTCACATGAGTCTGATTTTTCACAATATAAGTGGAATCTTATCATAGTGAAATAATTCTTGCAGTACGGTGGTGTTGTAACATAAAGGTTTCACAATTGACTATGCATAGTGTGACCCAAACTCCCTTTATCCTGTAAGGTTGTGAGATAAACACTTATTTATCATGACTTTGAAAAAATATATTTAGGGATGCTGTAACATATCCAAAAAATATTCATTCATGTTCAAAATTTGATCTTTATTATCTATGATGCAATGATATATATTAATCTACCTATAACACAATAATACTTAATATGGTCAAAGGTATGCAGGAGAGGATCACATTATAAAGATTAAATAAATTTTGCAGTCATTAGCATCACTGAGACATCTTTCCAATAAAAGAGCTGTTCTACTAGAAGATGTTTAGCATATTTTTCAAAAATGTGTGTAATTATAAAGAGCCCTTAATTTGCAATTAGAAAACAGTTAAGGTTCATTTTACATAGAATATCAAAGTTCATGTATTATGATAAATTAGAGATAAGTGAAAAAGTTTGATACCCCTGTTAAATGTCATTTATTCTATCCCAAATACCTGCTGCATTTAATATACTGTACCTTATTTAAGAGAAAATTGTGACCTGGAGAAGTAAATGTGTCGTAATTTATATAATTCATGCAGAGATCTTGGAGTACTTGTTTTTCATCAGTATTTCTGGTGCTTAAATTATTTAGTTTTGAATGTTCATATTTTTACACCTAAAATGGAAAGCTTATTCATGGAATAACTTAATAAAACTTTTAATGATGATACATTTTTATATAATAGATGTAGAAAGAAAAATAAACACTAAAATTGATAGTTTCTTCTTTTTTTTTTTTTTTTTTGGTGGTACTGGGGTTCCTGGAAGCCCTTCTACCTCCGGGCTACACTCCCACGGGCTACACTCCCAGACCTAGTTTTTAACTTTATGTGGAAACAGGGTCTCTTAAACCAGCGAGGCTGGCTCCGAACCAGCACGATCCTCCTGTCTCTGCCTCCCAAGCGCGGGGATTACAAGCGTGCGCCACCACGCCCGGCATGTTTCTTCTTTATATGTTGGTACATCTCATTTTTCAAGTAATCTAGTCTTTGACAATATTCAACTGCTGACTATTTAAGTCTTTATACTTCTGCAATTGTGATATTTGTGTATTTCTATTCACTTACGTACCATGTCTTTAAAATAAGAAAAGCATAGGAGGGAAAAAGACAGATATAAGTCACCTACTTTCAATTAGTTTTTTCAGCAGGCATGGCCCAAAACATCAATTGCTATAATATGTCTTGTGTTCCTTAGTGTAAAAACTGTTATTATCCTCATATTTATCAAACAGAGAACAAAAACTGACAGCTTGTTAACTTTGTGTGTATTGAATTGGTTCCTATAAATATTTTCCTGACAAGAAAAAAAAATTGGAGAAATTTAATATCATAGTTTTATAAAAATATTTCATTTAAGAGAGTTCCTCGTTTTTAAAATAATGTTTTCCTTTGCAATTATTTTGAAAATATAAAATTTTGTTTTGGCTTTGGATGTTTTAATTTCTTGTTAACATATAATGTGAAAATATAACATTACAAAAATCTATTATTTTCAATATCCTTTTGAATTACTATAAATTTTGGCTGTTGAAACTGTTTACTTTAAAACTTTGAAAAATATAATTGAATTTTATACATATAAGAAAAGATAGTCATTTATTACATAACTAATGAAAACAGTAATGTATATGCTGTTAGCACTAGAAAATTATTTTTTCTTTTCTTCTTTTCAGTATTTAAGAATAACAGCCAGGCATGGTGGTGCATGCTTGTAATTCCAGTACTTGGGAGGCTACAACAGGAGTATTCCAGGTTCACAGTCAGCCTCAGCTACTTAGTGAGGCCCTCTGAAACTTAGTGAAACCCTGTTTCAAAATAAAGAATAAAAAATAGGGCTGGGGCAGCAGCTCAGAGGTAGAATGTCCCTGGGGTCCATTCTCAGTACTGCAAAATAAATAAATAAATAAATAAATTAATTAATTAATTAATTAATAACAACCAGGAAAAAAGATGGACCTGGAGAACATTATGCTAAGTAAGATTAGTCACACAAAAATTGAATGCTCTCCCTAATATTTGAAAGTTAGGGAGAAAAAGTGTCCTAGGAGGAACTCCACACGAAGGAGAAACCATAGCTTAGCAAATAAGGTGACCTAACTGAGGGGGATAGGAGAGGGTTGAAGAAAAATTCCCTAATGTAAATGATGCACATTCACAAACATATTAAACTCAATCAGTAAGCCAAAGATGAAAAAGGAGAAAAGGGGGAGGAAATGGGTTGGGAATTGGGGATGGGCTAAATGAGTAATGTGTTCATGTATGCCTCTACCATCTTGTACTCCACTAAAATGTATGACTACAATGCACCAATAAAAAGTTCACAAAAAATAATAACAATCAGAATCATTTGAAATGAAATAAACTTCAATATAAAGGCATACCATCACTTGGTCAAGAGTATATAAAGTAAGCATACCATCACTTGGTTAAGAGTATATACAGTAATGATAAAAATGTTAAAATTTTACACTTCATCTCTTCGTCTTTTAGCATTTTGAATATACTAACTGGATCTCTCAGTTCTCACAGAAACCTCTACCTCTAAGATACAAATGTAGGGGAAATAAACTCAATACAGTTATATCACTAATTTAATAAAATAATACAAACAACTGCATAGGAGGGCATGCATATTTATGTATGAATGTATTCACCAACCTTTGGATATATTCCTTATCCTCCTTTTTAAGTCTGATAGCAATTGTTTTATATTAACATTTGTGCAAAACAGTTCAGCCTAAATTGCATCTCTTCCATTTCTAATCTTAGTGTTTTTTTTTTATAGTGGTGAGTACATAGACATTATAAATCAATCTGAAAGAAACAATATTCTCATTATTGCATATTTCTACCTTTTAAAGTTATCTCATCCAAAAATACATCAGCAATCTGTTTTAGCCTTAAGTCCTCTCAAATGTTTAATTTAGTTTCATGGAAACAAAAGTTATCTTTATTAAAAATTCACAATTCATAGGCTTCCACAGTATTTCATTAAAGTATTTCATCCAAGAAACAAGCATGACGAGCATAAGCAGGCTCAGGAACAAAAATCTTTCTCTGTAAGTATGGGACTGGCCTTCTAATAAAGGATGTTTGGTGTGCAGTCGGCATCAGTGGGCATCAGTGTCCAGGGAATGGGAACATTAAACGTGAGTTGCTTAATATACCTTTCTCTGTTTCTATTTTACTTGCTTTAATTTATTTTTACAGAGTAGAAATATAAACTTGACATGTTAAAACAGTAAATGTTCTATATCTTTAATAAAAAGGAATAAGTACTTCCTGTGGAAAATTCTCATAAAAAACTAAACTTTTCCATCCATGGTTAGTCTTAAAAAAGTTCTACAGAAGCTGGCTGTGGTGGCGCACGCTTGTAATCCCCGCACTTGGGAGGCAGAGATCTGGGAATGTAGCCCAGAGGTAGATGGGCCTCCAGGAACCCCTGTACCACCAAAAAAAAAATAAAATGTAATTCAATTCACAGTGATAGCGACATACATGCACATAGCACTTGGGGTGAATTTCCCCTAACTCCTTCCCCGCTCCCCCTTCCCAATACAAGATACTGAGATAGGCATTGGTATTTTTACAAATGTACATGTCAATGGAAGTGTTTCCTTCATAAATTCTCCCTCTGCCCCTCTCTTAAACCACCTCCTTCACTCTACTGGAGTTTCTCCTACATTTTCTAATGTCCCTTATATTTTAATTACTTCCTCATTTCCACATATGAGAGAACATATATGACCCTTCACTTTCATCTGCTGATGGACATCTGGGTTAGTTCCATATATTATCTATTATAAATGTGTTGCTATAAATATGAATATATATATATATATATATATATATATATTACTATACTATTCTGATTTCAGTCCTTTTGGAAAGATATGATGAGTAGTCTAATATTTCTCTGAGAAGAAAAATTTTTGAAAATGTTAATTATATTGAGAGTTAAAAATTTAATATGCAAGTGAAATAGTAGTTTTGATATAAATATCCAAATAATTATCTACTGGTTCACGAACTGCATACATTTTTCAATTGTTAATACGTCTCCAGTGTACAGATAAGTCTTATTTTATTCTATGAGTGCTTAGTACTTGGGATCTTGTATCTAGGAAGTCCTGATGAGAGATCAAGACTCCCTCCAGTGATTAAAGTAAAAAGCCAACATATTTTTTATTTAGATCCCCACATTTAGAAAGACCATTTTGACACACTCAATGTCAAAAGCAGCAGGGACAGTGTCTTCATTGCTGATTGGCACATTGTTTGATTTCATGCTGGATGTTACCCACAGTAATTTCTAGTCATTTTTGTTTATCACTCAGCTACATTTTGATCGTTTTCAAAGCAAGTCCTTAAAAATAACTTGTTTGGCTTTATAATTTCTTTTTCTTTTATTTTTTTTGACAGTTCATGGAATTAAATCCAGGAGTACTCTTTTTCCAAACTACACCCCCAGCCATATTGTTCTTTCTTTATTTTGAAACAGGATCTTCGGAAGTTGTAGAAGGCCTCACTAAGTTGCTGAGGCTGGCCAAGAACCTGTGATACTCCTATCTCAGTCTCTCAATTACTAGGTCTATGAGTGCACCACCGCACCCAGCTATAATTTCTTATTGACTAATAACCTTCATTGACAATTTATGTTTAATTACTTCACATGTAAGATAATTATAAATGGATGCATAACCTGGAAGCTAAAGAAAAAAAAAAGAAAGAAAAGGAACACTTTCTTAGACATTAGGAGTAATGACACGTTCAAGGTGTACCTTAACATTGACAATGACCTTGGAAAACTACTGGCTACTACATTTTTATGTGTGACATAAAGAATTCTCTGCATCACTGTGATTTTATGCTCCCCAATTTGCATAACACTTTTTGATATAATCTTAATGTGTGTGTGTGTGTGTGTGTGTGTGTGTGTGTGTGTGTGTGCGTGTGTATGGTACTGGGGATGGGACTCAGGTGCCTTTTATCTCCAGGCTATACTCTCAGACCTATTTTATGTATTTTTATTTAGAAACAGAATCTCACTAAGTTGCTGAGAGCCTCATTAAGTAGCTGAGGCTGGCTTCAAACCTGCACAATCCCCCTGTCTCAGCCTCCCAAGTGCTGGAATTTCAAGCATGTATTACCATGAGACACATAACCTTAAAATTTATAATTCCAATTTTATTGTATATGCTTTAGTGTCTTAACAAAATTAAAATAAAATTAGATATAATAATTGAAGTAAAACAAATTAAACTTTTTACAAAAAGATCTGATGAGAAAAAGGGAGAAATAGGAAGAGAGGAAAAGAAGAGGATCTAGACTCTTTCAAATACATTACTGTGACTAATATTAAAACGTCTGAATATTATGCTCTGCTTTCTAACTGTGATGATAGTGCTAGTCTAGAAATTTATCTGAAATCAATCTTTCTGTCAGTAGTGTCCTAAATCAATCACCAGGACACTTAAAATGAGCTATTTACTACACTGATGAAACAGGCTCTTCAATTTTGCTTTTAACCATTTTAATATGAATGTATATATAATCAGAAAGCTGATGATATCTTTCAGAGTAATTTGTATAGAATAACAACTGCTGAATTAAAGGTGTTGGTGAAAAATAATGCAATGTTTTGAAAAAATGAAATCAATTCAGAAACATCTCACCTAGTTACAACAAGGACACTTCACACTCACAATAAGGGAGATTTTAACTCACAGAGAGGTCAGGGATTCATGAATTTTTCCTCTTTGTGTCCTCAGACAATCATGCAAAATATACAAGATGAAATACAACTATTCCAGTCTCATTTTTCCCCTAGCTCTCTCTGTGACTTAGCAAAGTCATCTTCCCTCTCTGATTTTCCATTTTTTCCATTTGTAAACTGAGAATAATAATCATTTCTATTTCTAATGCTTATGTTTACTTTTTAGTGGAAACAAGATAATACGGGTAACACATTTTGAGAACTCTAACATGCTACACAAAAGAAGGTATTTAAAGCTTATAAAGATGTTGCTTTGCTTCTCAAATGTTCCAAGAAACTACCACTCAGTGGCTTAAAAAGGCACAAATAATTGATCGGCATTCTACTTCCCCAAGAAGAGGTAATCTAGTTGTCAAAATTATTTCTTTTTCTTTCCTAAGACTACTCTGTAAGAATGTGGACCTGTTTATAGAATATTATTAAGAAGTGTGAGAAAGACTTATCTAGCCCATAATATATTCCCCAGAGGCATGAGCTTTCTATGTCTCTTATGTGTGTGGTCCTCTATGCACTCTGTAGGGGATACAGTGACAAGTATTTAATAAATATTTCAAATTACACAGAATATGCTAAAAGTGCCTGGCAAGATGCTTTTAAACACAATAAAATTTTTAGAAAGCCCAATATATTGTTTAAATAACAAAAAAACCGCAATTACATTTTTAAATGTAAGAAATACCTTGAGCAATTATCCTCCAGAAGATTTGTGCTAGACATTTCGACAGTGCGTCTGAAATTAAAGAAGCCTGATGCCTTGTACTGAGATGGAAAATGCGTAGGATGCATAGAGATGTGATTCTCAGGCTCTCCTTCCTTCACTCTATGCAAATCCCTTAGTGGTATATAAATGATTTCACATCCATGGTTCTCACAGTAAATAATTTACTTTCCCACCGTATACTTTATGGGTGCTATACACACTCTTTATGAGACAGCAGTAAAATTCAGTAGGTTTCTTTATTTGACCTCCTTTGTTCATTTATGGAAGCAACACATATGCACTGCACTGCTGCTATAGCAAGTCTGTTCCATCCCACAGTAGAGGAATGGGATTTTTAAAAATCAACTCTTAGCCGAGCATGGTGGTGGCACATGCTTGTTAATTCATTTATTTGAGAGGCTGAGACAGGTGAATCTCAGGTTCGAGGACAGCCTTATCAAGTTTTGAAACTCATCAACCTAGAAGTAGTCTGTTTCAAAATAAAAATAAAATAGGGATGGAGGTGTAGCTTAGAGGTAGAATTCCTCTGTACCAAAAATCCCCAGTACCACAAAAATAAACAAGCGAATGAATAAATAAATAAAAATCAACTTAGTGTTAATGAAGGCAACATAGAAAGGATATATGAATTGGTAATTTTCTAAGCTTATACACAATGATAAGATAATGATAGGCATAATTACACTACTACAATAATACAGAGGGAATTTTTATGATTACAATCTATTAGAAATATCATTTTGTCTATCAAGTGTCATTTTACTAAAAGATATGAAGAAATGATCATTAATAGAGAGATCTTAGGAATTAATTGGTAGTGCAAAACTGTACAATCATAGTTTTAATTCACAACCCTTTTTATATTTTATTCTGAAATAGGGTCTTACCTGATTACTGACAGTTTCACTATATGGCTGAAGATCTCCTCAAACCGGTGGTGCTCCTGTCTCAGCCTCTCAAGTACTGGAATTAAAGAGGTGTGCTAACAATCCAGGTTCTAGAACACTCATTTTAAGGGATTTTTATTATTCAGCACAATCACATTAATACAGGGTACTCTACATTTACTGCTCTTTTTTGCATAAAATATGACTTTATGTATTTTCCTAAATATAAAAATATTGGAATTTTATTTATCTGACAGGTTCACCTTCATTTTGCACTCCATTTCTTGTCCTGTTTTCTCTTTATTGCTTAACTGACATGTGCATCCAACTACACACCCTTTTATAATCTCCTCCATATTGCATCAAGGTTAGTCTGTTTATCAACCAAATATGGCAGAATATGTATAGGGCAGGGGAGAGGAGCAGTGTGAAACATGGAGGGAAATAAACATACCAAGTGCTATGTGTGTGCGTGCTTCTATCACTCTGAACCTCATTACGATATATCATTTCAGTACAATTAAAAGTATAAAAGTAAATATGGCAAAAGTACATCAATTTTTATGAATAATTTCCAAAACAGCAGTTTCCATATTGAGCTTAATCCTCTTTCTATATGCATAGCTGGGATATATATCATCAATCGTCATCTACTTTCTAGGGGAAGCCAAGATAATGTCGTAAAATCCCCTAAGGAAACGAGAGAGAGGTCATTGTGGCAAGAAAATGATGTCTCCTGTCAAGAACCGGTGAGAAGCTGAGGCCTACCACAAGTACATTCAATGAATTTGCTAGTTCTTCCTAAATTGAATGTTCTGATAACTCTTCTCAGCTGTAACTTCAGATGCTGATTCGCCATCACTCAGCTAAGCTTCTCTCCACATTTTAACTCGGAGAAGTCATTTGTCTGTGCAAAGTTTTGAGGATTAATTGCCATATAGCAATCATTAATAATTAATAACTAATATACTACCCAACAGAGATAGACATATATTGTAGATCAGGTACTTACCCTTTATCTCTGTGTGAGTTTTAATTTGCACAGTTAATTTGCAGTCCTTGTTTTATTTTTCTCAGAACCTGGTCTCTCTGGCAAGGAAAGATAGACTCAAAAATCTAATCAAATACCCAATAATCAGTGTACACACACATTTGAATTGCAAAATAATCCTTAACAGAAAGATGGTGTTTTTGTAAAACTCATTTTAGAAAAATCAAGGGAATAAAGTGTTTGTTAAAGACATTAATAGAATATTATCAGACAATTGCAGGGATCTGGTCACAGCCTTTCAGGACTAACACCTGTAGTCAAAACACTTTGCCTCTGCTGCTAAAGACATATGAATAAGTTTACAAATACACATAATAGGCTGTAAGTATTTTAATACATTCTTACCAAGTCAAAGGATTTAATATTTTTATTCAGTTCTTTTGATGTAGACAGTTGATCTACAAATTAGCTTGCTCTCAATTTATATGCATCACCTGAGTCTACTATTTTTGCGACATTCCTCTTGGTTTCTGGTTTTGCCAGTTTTCACAATACAGAATTCCTTTGTATCTTAAGCTTCATTCTCTACATATCCCCAACTTTTGCTATTTGAAATTACAACTAACTAACCTCCAACCCTCTAGTTATTCCTAAAAATGTTTTTGGATTTGTTTTATAGACATACATCCTATAATATATTGGTGATTAAAATGTTTCTAGAAAAGTTATCTCTCTCATAGAATATTGCCTTTTTCTATTGTATCCATGTTTTCATAAGACTCTAAGTGACAATTCTATGATCCAGAGTAATGTTTTTTAAAATACTATATTATTACAATGTAATTATACATTATAATGAGTTCAATTTGACACAAACATACATGCGCATATAACATGCTATCTTCTCCCATAGACCCATGCCCCCTTCTCACTTCTCTTCACCACAGATAATGAGATTGGTAATGAAACTTTTTTATATGGACATAACGTTATTTGAACTCTTCCCCTCCTCAATCCTCATGCTCTCTTGTTTCCTTTCCTTTCTTCTCTCTCCTAATCTTCTTTCATTGTTTTTTCTGTTTTCTCTCTTCATTTGACGAAAATCTATTTTACTTCTTATTTTTGTTCTAGTTTCCATGTATGAGAGAAAACATAGGATTTTAGGTCGAGGAAAAAAAAATCAGGATTTCTCGTAAATCGAAAGCAAAGCATTTGAGAGGCTGAGACCAGAGGAACACGGTTCACAGACAGCCTCAGCTACTTAGTGATGCCCTGTTTCAAAATAAAAAATAAGAAACAGCAGGGAGTTTAGCTCGGAGGTCAAATGCCCCTGGATTACATCCCCAGACCTGCAAAAGAAAAATAAAAAGAATATTTTGCAACAGCTAACAACTCCATATCCCCTAAATAAATAAAAAACAAAACCAAAAAACAAAAAAAAAACAGACCAATGCTCTCTCAGAACGAAAAAATAAGCAGTGGCTCGGTTCCTCGTGGCGTCGGTCTACATGCTGATTCAACAATTGTTTCAGGAATTTTGCTTCATGAAATTAAAAAAGTAATAATATATCTCTTCAATGTTAATGCCAAAGTCTGGTGGCAGTTCTGGAATGTTGCTATACTCTAATAACGTGAGCTTGCAGCTTGTTGCTAAATGTGCCGCTGAGCCATTTGTTCCATTCCGCAGAATGACCAGGCTGATGTATTTTGTTCACACAGAGAGAGCTCACAAAAATATCTGCAACACCTTAAAATATCAAATGGAAAGCTTAAGATGTAAACTTTTGAATACTTTTCCATTTATGTTTCCCTTTGTCTTGTCTTCCGCTCACCCTGAAAACACACCCCAGGCAGATGAAATCTCAGAGATAAAGAATTCATTTCCAGAATGTATTTTCTTAGTACATTAAAAACAGCTTTTAAAATTCTGTTTTCTGGTTACATGTTATTTTTCCCTTATCATTTTACAACTCTAATATTAAGAAAATTTATTGTGCTGCCCAAGGCCTTTTGAGGATTGGACTAAAATGCTATATAACTGTAGATTTGGGTATGGGCTTTGAAGTCGGCCAAATTATGTTCATTGAGGTATAGTTTACTACATCCATTGTGTGAAGTACAGGAAATTAAATATACATGTTTGTGTGAAAATACATTGAAAGGTCCATCCTGTAACCAGTAGAGAAATTATATTCATGCTTAAATGGATTTTTAATAACTATATAAAACTCTTTTTTCCAAAGCTTCTCTTTTCTACTTGCAGGCAGAATTATTCTTTCATCTGTGTTGCTATAGTACTTTCACAAAACCCCATGTGAACACTTACTCCATTATAGTATAGCTTGCTTTTATACAGCTTCTTTCCTCTAGACAGTGACTAACTTGAAGGCAAAGATGCATTTTTATTTTTGTTTTTTATGTCCTAAACATACCACCTTGCCCAATAATTTATTAGACACTATAAAATATTTGAAAAAGGTGAGCTGTGACTGAAAATAACTTAAGATTATAAGATACAATGTCTAAATAGTAGATTTGTTCATAAATAGCTAATTAACATCTATTAGACTAATTTGCAGGTGTTTCCAATGTTACAGTGTTGGAGATGAGAAAATCAAGGTGTGGATGTGTTGGAAAATAGTACAAGGAGGACTGCAGAGTCCAATTCGGCCACAGGTTGAAGTTCGAAGAATGCTGCACAGCAGAACTTACACAGACATATCCATAAGACCTAGCCATGGACATGAGTATTCACTTGGATTTTTTTTTCTTTTGTATTGCGTATTTAATCCCAATACACCACCCTCCCTAGCCCTTTTTTATTTTCAATTTTGGAAACAGGGTATCACTAACTTGCTGAAGCTGGCCTTGAACCTACAGTCTTACTAGGACTGCAGATATGGCCAACAAATCCGGTTCCACTGGATTTTGAAAGAGGCTATGCAAAACTCAGTGTACAGATATTAAAAGTACATAGTCTCCAAGCCAACCCATTTATGTTGGCTCATGCTCTATTCTCATGGGCTCCTTCATCCCTGCCATATTCTGTCCCTGCCTTGCAGACTTTGTGGAATGACGGAAGCTCATGTTTCTCCATTGATAAACATGTTCTATACTTAAGAATCTCACTTGAAGTAGGCATGATGATAGGTCTTTAGGCACAACCAAGTTGTTTCAGTTACTAGACCTGAGGTGCAATGCAGAGATTGTTCATAAGAATCGAGGTATAAATTTACTGATACATTGCTGGCTAATATATAATACCTAGCAAAATGTATTGTAGCATACTTGTTGATAAAGGAGAATTTGTTGTATAAATAAATGCTTTGTTAGAGGAATGGAAAAAACGAAGTGCCAGAGGAAAGACCAGAAGGGTTTTCAGTGGCACTCATTTAATTCAAATTATATAAATATTCCTAAATTTTGGATATAACTCCTTAGAGTATAAAAATCAATACAAATATTCAGTGGTTTTTCAGACAGGGAAAACTTAGTTTACTAATTAATTGAGTCCAGTCAACTTACGTGCTTTTGAGCAACAAGAAACTGAAAGCTTTGTACTTACTAGTTAGGATAAAGTGCAAAATTATTTTTCAGACTAAAAGTAGTGTTCAGGTCTGTGAAAAATAAACTCTTAATATTCACAAGTGAAAGTGGACTTTATCCATCAGACAGTGACTCCAATTTATACAAACTATTCTTATTCTCAAAATGACTTAGGCTATCTTTGCACCTCCCTATCCAAGATTGACAATATCATGAGGTTTGATGAGCAGTCTGAGATTTTACTTTGCTTGCCAACTTAAAAGTGAGTCTGCTATAATTTCACATTCATCAAAAGCTTGATTTCAACAAACTTGCTAACCTAAAATCCCCAACTTCTTATTGTATATTTTCAGACTAGATCAATTTAAACATAGTACAAATCAGCCTGATTTTTCCAGCTGTAAGAAAAGTCCTTTTTCGGACTTGTTTCTTCTTATAGTGGCATCGTTCTCAGTTACTCGGGATTAGGACAGTGGAAATGCACTGGATATAATTCTCTTTTCCCTTTTTATCTAATCAGTGGAATCTCCTTTGTGCATTATGTCCCTCATTGAGACACATGATGATGATTCCACTCCAACAAATGTGTCGTGAAATTTTCTTCAAATTCTGCTTCCACCATTCATTTTTCTTGTTTAACTGGCTCCTTGTATTTCCCAGAATGAAGCCTGATTTCCATAATGTACTTAACAATCCTTATTTTTGATCCCCAGCAACTCCTGTAATTTTCCACAAAAATACCCATTTTATGCATCTGGACTGAAATAGTTGTCTTTTCTTTAGGTTTGGTAGTTTTTACTTCTATTGAGTTGTTTCAATATTTGTTGGGTGACAAGCCTCCAGGGAAACTCTGCACATTTTCAATCGGCTATAATCTAAACTATCTTTTAAAGGATGTTTGCTTAGCAAACTGCCTTGTAAGACACAGTGTTTATCTTCAGGGCAGAGAGATTTTGCCTAACAAGTCTACCAACCTAAGATAATGTCTTCTTTTAGGGTAGACGTTGACCATATTTGCTAGCAGGATTTTTAAGGTATTGGGGCCTTGCTAAAATTAGGTTTACTCAGTTGTGACACAATTCTACTGTGTATGTAATATCCATATGGGTCAATGAGCCTCACCCCATGGCTTTAGGAAGTCATTTCTCATCCTTCCATTTGTGCTGTAAATAGATGAGACCTTTGTTTCTGCTACAGAAGTCTCATGTCTATCAGTATCCATAAAACAGTGGCAGGTGAACTTATTGTTTTGCAAGTGTGGTGAGATCACAGACCCTTCCCAATTCTTGACACTTTTCCTGACAATAATCACTTAGGTCATTTAGTTGGAACATAGGCTCATTTTGTAATTATATGAGTAAATGTATTTCTCACATAAATCTTAAGTTCTCTAAATAAATAAGACATATATCAATGACCAAGTAAACAATATAGACATTCAAATGCTCTTTTATCACATTGTTTATACCTACCCACAAGAGTATATCTCTGAAAGTAGAGAATTGTCTTAGTTAGCTATTCAAGCCTAGTGTATAATAAAACACCAGGAACATAATATGGGCTTTAAATATATGTAGTTAGTAAATTATTAAAAAACAGATAACTTTTCTTTTTTAAGTTGCATACATACAAAATATATGATAACTAGTAGGACATATTTTTAAGAAGATTTGGTTTGAGTAATAGCAGGTTTTTTAAAACTTTTTATTGGTGCATTATATTCACACATCATATTGGGGTAAAAAACTTATGTGTACATACATGTACACATCATCGATTTAACCCCTACCCAATTCCCACCCCATTCCCTCCCCATCCCTCCTTCCCTTGCTTGGCTTAGTGGTTGACTTCGATATGTTTAAGTACATTGTGTGTTTTGGAGAATTTCCTTCTTCTCCCCTCCCATCTCCTCATTTAGGTTGCCTTGTTTGCTCCACTAGAGGATTTCCTTTTATATAATGAACAATGGCTTTAAATTTTGAGAATCATTGACTAATATATGCACTAGCAAGAAGATTTTCCAAGTAGCAAAAAATAAGAAATTGAATATGAATAAAATGTATTATTGTTATATTTTATGTCTATTTAAAACCATATCTCTAACCACAGGAGGAAAATCTAAAAGATTTATATGCATTTTCCTAATAGAAATAGGGGTGGTTCCCCAATATTGTGATTCTCTAACTGGTGAAATTGCAGTATTTAATTAGGCACCTTGGACTTCCAGGAAGATGACAACAGAGGAAGGCAGCACATCTCAGGCCTGATGAGAATCAATTTCTACTGCCAAGGGTAATGACAGAAGAAAAAAAAAAAAAAACAGCAAAAATTGAACAAAGAAATGAAAAACTGAAAGGCAACAGAAACAAAGCTAGAAGACAGAACAAAGGACAGAAAAGCACCTCATCCACCTCCCATAACTGTGGCTGTGAGGGCCATGGTGGCACCATCTGGCCTAACTGCACCAGGACTGCTGGCACTGCAGCCTCCAGAGAACTGCAGCGAAACTTCTCCAAATAACCTTCACCAAAAACCTTCTCCAAAATAGACCACATCATGGACCACAAAGTGAGCACTATCAAATTTAAAAAAATGTGACATCCTCCCCATCATCTTTTCAGATCACAATAGAATAAAACTTGAAATCAACTATAAGAAGACATAGAGTAACCAAATGAACACATGAAGACTGAACACCATACTGCTGAATGAGGAATGGGTCACAGAAGTAAGAAGAAAAATTAAGAAATTCTTAGAAAAAAGTGAAAATAGAAACACAACATATCAAAACTTCTGGGACACTGTGAAGGCAGTATTAAGATAAAAGTTTATAGCACTGAGTGCCCAAATTAGAACATAAAATCACAAAATAAATAATCTAATACACCTCAAAGCCCTTGAGAAAGAGGAAGTCTAACCACAAAGCCAATAGAAGACATAAAATTATTATTGTTATTAGTTTGCATTACTAAGGATGGAACACATCGGCATTCTGCCTCTGAACTCTATCACTATCCCTGTTTTTTTTTATTCTTTCTTTATTTTTTTTGAGATTAGAATTTATTTATTATTTATTTATTTTTATTATTTATTTATTTTTATTGGTGCACTGTATTCATACATCATAGTGGGATACAAACTTTTGTAGACATACATGCACACATCGCCCAGTCAGCCCCCACCCGATCCCCACCCCATTCTCTCCCCATCCCTCCTTCCCATGCTTGGCTTAGTGGTTGACATCTAGTATTATAGCAATTTATCTGAATTCAAAATGATAATTTCACATAACAGTTTCATTTGTCTGATACCAAGCTTTTGATGACTTAAAGATAACATTTCAATATTTCTTTTTGCTTTCTTTCTTACCAGAGAATTTTTTTCTATTTTTTTAGGTGAAACTATCATATATTTATATATTTATTTTTCAGAAAAAAAATCTATCCTAATATGGAATATGGACTCTAGATACCCAAAACGATCTTGAAAAAAAACAAAGCTAGGAGATATATATTTTCTGATTTTAAACCATATAAAGCTACAATAATTGAAACAGTGTAGTACTATTCTAAAGGCAGATATATAAACTATTGGAGTTATATAAAAGCCTAGAGATAAATTCTTCTCTATATTGTCAAGTTATTTTTGACAAGGTTTCCACGAACATTTGGTGGTGGAAATAATAATCTTTTAACTAAATATTGTTGAAAAATAATAATTACATGGAAAAGAATAAAATTGGACCCTTACCTAATCCCATATACAAATATTAACTCAAAATAGATAAAAGACCTAAATATAAATCTTAAGACTATAAACTTTTAGAAGAAAATCTGGGTCATAAAACCTCACAACATTGAAATTGGCAGTGATTTCTTGGATATGATTTCAATGGCAAAGGCAACAGGAGAATATACAAACTCCCTAAAAAATAAAAAAAAAATATTGTATATCTAAAGACAATGTAAACAGAGTTAAAAGTTACTAATAGAATGGGATAAAATATTTCCAAATGCAATATCTGAAGGTATATTAATATTCCAACTAGACATCCTAAAAATTAACAACAAAAAAGGCAAACAATACAATTTAGAGATAGGTAAAAGACTAACATAAATGATGAATCTCCACAGATAACCAATCTTAGTTGTCTGTTGGATGGAGAATCTTGTTTCTCTGGTTCTGGTGTGTGTTACCTATTTCTCCTTTGTAGTTAATCTCTTTGAGTATTTTCTCTAGCGCTGGTTTTGAAGACATAAATTCCTTCAGTTTCTGTTTGTCATGGAAGCTTCTTATTTCTCCATCTAATTTGATAGAAAGTTTTGCTGGGTAGGAAATTTTTGGCTGGAAGTTGTTTTTTTTCAGAGTTTGGAATATGTTACTCCAAGCCCTTCTGGCTCTCATGACTTGGTTTGGGAAGTCTGGAGTGATTCTAATTGGTTTGCCTCTGAATGTCATTTGGCCCTTTGTTTTTGTTGCCTTTAAGATTCTCTGCTTGGCTTCCACATTGGTCATTTTGACAATTATGTGGCGTGGGGATCCTCTTCACCGATCCTGTCTAAAGGGAGTTCTATAAGTTTCCTGGACCTGTGTATCAACCTCTTGCTCTATGTTTGGAAAATTTTCTGCTATTACTTCCTTGAAGAGATTGTTGATCCCTTTGGTTTCACTTTCTTTTCCTCCTCTATTCCAATTATTCTTAGGTTAGCTCTCTTAAAATGGGCCCATATTTCTTCAATGTCAGATTTCTGCTGTTGGATATTTTTTTCTAGATTAGAAACTATGCGTTCATTTTTGGAATGATCATCTTCTAAGAGCGAGATTCTATTCTCCATGTGATCTAATCTGTTGTTCATGCTTTGAATTGAGGCCTTTACTTCATTGATTGCATCCTTTATCTCTTTTTGGCTCTCTCTGAATTCTTTTCGAAGCACCTCTATTATTTCTACAGTTATTTTCCTGATTTGATCTTCTAGAAATCTCTGATTTTCTGTTTTATCGGGTTCTGATGTTGTGGGGTTGTGGGCATTCATTGCTCCAGTGTTATTCCTCTTTCCCATGATTTCGGAAGTTTGTGCCTTCTCTGGGTTCTTCCCTTGGGTCACTATGACTTCACTTAAGGTGCTCTGGATCTCGAGTCTGCAGTATCTCTGGCCCCACTACTCCTTTACTGGGTTGTATCACAGAGTCTCCGACCCAGGGAGTCGATAGAGGCTGCTTTAGACTATGGGGGGGTGCCAGGTTGCACGTTCTCCTATGGTGTGATATCTCTGCCACTGCCACTCCCCCACTGGGTCAAGTCCCAGGAAGTACAGTATTGGGATTTCTCCTCTGTGGCCCGCAATTTGACTCATCGTTCTTGAGTATGCAGATGTAGCTGTACTGGACTCGGTGAATTCACTGCTGCTGCCACCACCAGTGGCAATATGGCTCTGCTGCCACGCCCTCGGCCGTGAGGCTGGCGTATTTTTTCTTCTCTGGTTTTGAGTTCCACTCTGAGTCCCTGCAGCGTGTGCTGAGCTCAGCCACTGGGAGCTTTAGATGCTCCCTGCGCCGAAAGATCCCGCCTGGCTGTTCCGCAGCAGCTCACCTTGGCTCACTGTAGCCGTCCGGTGAACTTACTGCTGCCGCTGGCAGTATGGCGCTGCTGCCGTGTCCTCGGGCGTGAGGCCGGTGTATCTCCTCTGTGGCTCTGAGCTCTGTTCTCAGTCCGCTTTCTCTCTGGAACCTGGTGATTTTTTTGTTTCTCTGGTGATGGTGTTTTCTGGCTATGAAAGGCGCTGATTTTGTGGTTATGGAGATAGGTTGTTAGTGGGGCTCTTAAGCCCCGCTTTTCTCGGTCGCCATCTTCCTGGAAGTCTATTCTTTTAATTTTTTTTTTTTTTTTTTTTTTTTTTTTTTTTTTTTTTGCAGGTCTGGGGATGCAAACCAGGGGCATTCGACCTCCAAGCCACAGCCCTGCCCTATTTTTTTATTCTTTATTTTGAAACCAAGTTTCACTGACTTGCAGAAGGCCTCACTAAGTAGCTGAAGCTTTCCACAAACCAACCGCAATCCTCCGGTCTCAGCCTCCCGAATGCTGGAATTACAAACGTATGCCACCATGCCTGGCTTATTCTTTACTTTAAAACAAGGTCTCTCTAAATTTAAAAGGGTCTCACTAAGTAGCTGAGGCTGTCTGTGAACCCTTAATCATCCTGTCTCAGCCTCTCAAGTACTAGGATTACAAGAATGTGCCACCACACTCAGCCCCAAGAAAATTATTAAAAATAAAAGTAGATATTGCCATTCGTGGTGGCATATGGTTGTAATCCCAGCATTCGGGAAGCCGAGACTGAAAGATTGTGGTTTGTGGACAACCTCAGCTAATTAGTAAGGCCCTCTGCAATTCAGTGAGACCCTGTTTCAAAAAATAAAAAGACTAAAATATAGGGCTGGGTTTATAGCTTGGAGGTAGAATTCCCCTGGATTCTATCCCCAGTACTGAAAAAAAAGAACAGAAATCAATAAATTAGAGAATAAGAAACAAAACATAAAATCTACTAAACCAAACCTGTTTTTTTTTAAATAAACACAATACATATACTATTAATCAGAGTAATTAAAAGAGAGAATCAATCCAGATTACTAAAATAAGGCATGAAAAGAAGGTATTACCAAATACAGTGGGGAAATCCAGAGTATTATCAAAAAACTACTTTGCAAAACTATACTCCAACAAAATGGAAAGTCTAGAAGAAATTGACAAATTTCTAGATAAACACAACCTTCCTAAACTGTGTCAAGTAGGTACAGAATATCTAAACTGATCAAGAACAATCAAAGTTTGAAGAAGTGATAGAGTTTACCATCTAACAAAAGCCCAGGACACAGTGGCTTTCCAAGTGAATTTTATAAAACCTATTGATGAGCTAATCCCAATACCCTTCACTCTATTCCACAAAATATAAAAAATGAGTTTCCCAAATGCATTCTACAAAGCCATCATCACATTAATACCAAAACCAATAAAGACAGTCAAGCCGGGCGTGGTGGCACATAATTGTAATCCCAGCATTCGGGAGGCTGTGACCTGGAGGATCGCAGTTCATGGACAGCCTCAGCTACTTAGTGAGGCCCTCTGCAACTCAGTGAGACCAGGTTTCAAAATAAAGATTAAAAAATAGGTCAGGGGGTGAAGCTTGGAGGTCAAATACCCCTGGGTTCCATCCCCAGACCCGCAAAAAAAAAAAAAAAAAAAAAAAGTCAAAAACAATTCTCCCCCAAAAAACTCATAGTTCTATATCCTTGATGAATTTAGATACAAAACTGCTAAGCAAAATACTAGTCATGTGCATTCAAAACTACATCAAAAAACTGTGTTCCATGACCAAGTAGGGTTCATCTCAGGGATGCAAGGATGGTTCAACATACAAAATCAACCCACATAATTCATCACATAAAGAGAACCAAAGACAAAAATCACACAATCATTTTAATAGACAGTAAAAATTATTCAGTAAAATCTAACACCTATTTATAGTAACAGCACTGCAGAGAATCAGAATAAAAGAAATATTTCTTGACATCATAAAGGCAATATACAATAGGCCCACCACCAATATCATATTAAGTAAAGAAAACTACAAGAATTTTCTCTAAAAACAGGAACAAGACAAGATTGTCTATTATCACTGCTTCTTTTCAATATATTACTTAATATTCTAGCCAGAGGAATAAGGCAAGAAAAGGAAATCAAAGAACTATAAACAAAAAAAAGAACTAAAAATATCCCTATTTACAGATGATAAGATACTGTGCTTAGAAGACCCAACAAACTCAACCAAAAAGCTTTTAGAACTGATAAACAAATTCAGCAAAGTGTCTAGATACAAAATCAATCTTAACAAATAAGAAGCTTGTCTGTATGCCAACTATAAATCCACTGAAAAAGAAATCCAGAAAATATTTGTACTCATAATATCTCACAAAAAATAAACTACTTAAGAATAAAACCTAACCAAGCAGTTAAAAGATCTCTATAAAGAATATCATAAAACATTGTAAAAAGAAATCAAAGAAGACCTTAGGAGATGGAAAGATCTTCCATACCCTTGTATTGGCAAAATAAATATCATCAAAATGGCCATTTTTTTTCAGAAGTGATCTGAAGATTCAATTCAATACCCATTAAATTACCAAGGTCATTCCTCACAGACCTAGAAAAATCAGTCCTTAGGTTCATTTGGGGAAAAAAAAAAAAAAAAAAACAGAACAAAACAGAATAGCCAATTGGAGTTCTACTGAATTTTAAAGAAGAACAAAATTATGTCATTTTCAAGAATGTGGGTGGAGCATTATGCTAAGTGAGATTAGTCAGTCACAAAAAGCAAAAAATTGAATGTTCTTCCTAATATCCTGAAGCTAGAAGAAAGTGGGTCATAAGAAAAACTCTAGACAAAGAAGGAGAATCCATAGATGAGCAAACATGATGACCTGACTAAGGGAAATGGGAGGGAGGAAAGAGAGAAATTCCTTAATGTACATGATATACATTGGCAATTATACCAAAGCCAGTCACTAAGCCAAACATGAGAATGAGGGAGGGGGCAGGAACTGGGGTGGGAATTGTGGAAGGGCTAGTTGAGTGATGTGCGCAGGTATGCCTCTACGATCTTGTACCTCATTAAGATGTATGATTAAAATACACAATAAAAAAGAGAAAAATAATTACGCACCTTGTCTTTTGGATAGGAATTATACTTCTTAGCACCCATGGCAAGTGAGTGGTATTTACTAGTAAGCTGAAGCCAACTGGGCAAAATTAGATTGCGTATGCAGTATCGAAGAAGTTTCCTAAAAAAAAGTCATGTCATTCCTTGTTACTTTCTATGTATTTTCTGCTTGAATGGTAGCTGTAGCCAGAACAATAATTTGGACTGTGTGATCTTGAATAACACATGCTATTATTAAAAATACACTTTTAGATTGTGCATTGTGGTACAAGCTTGTGAAAGTACATTTTTAAGGTTGCAGAGTGACAATAAAGAAAGTACCTGGACTGACAGGTGTCATTTGAAATTTTCCTCATCTGTATTGAATTTCTGTAATTATAAAAATAAAAATGCACTGCCTTTTTATTTAATGTATTATTATTAGTCACTCATTTTAGTGCCCCCTCAACTTAGAACAGTCCCAGTGTATTTTAGTAGTAATTGACACACTCAATGAGTGAAAATTTAAGAGTGGTTATTAAATTTATTACAAATAAAGTTCAAGAATTTAAAAAAATGATTTAAGCCAGGCATGGTGATGCACACCACTAATTTCAGTATTTGAGAATCTGGAACAGGAATATCTCACAATTAAGAAAAACTCAGCAACATAGCAAGATACTCAAATTATCTGGTGAGACCCTGTTTTCAAACAAAAAGTAAAAACCTGGGGTTGTAGGTAGGAAGTAGAATTTCCCTGGATTCAATTCCCAGTAACACATAAACACACACACACACACACACACACACACACACACACACACACACGGATTCAAATTTTGGAACTCAATTCATATATAATGTGTATAAGCTATTACATTATTATAATGTATATAAACTACTCAATATTTTCTATATAGTTAACACCACTAGAATATGCCATATTATAAATATTATAAGATAAAATAGTCTAAGGATGCTAATCAGAGACAGAGTTGGATATCAAATTTATATATATCTAGCACCATAACACAACCTCAGGTTTATGTTCCACACATTTTCTGATCCACAGACTGTGATCAAAATAGATTTTGAAAATGTAGCTTCAAGGAGGCAACAAACCATCTCTGCAAAAACTAATACACAGCTGGCTGTCCCTCTCTAGCTCTAATGGCCTGGAGCAGCTCTCAGGCCCATTCTTTTGGACATCTTTGGTGAGTTGTGCTATCACATTGTAAGTTATTATTGTGCTGGGAGTCTTAACTGCTGAAGTTTCTTTGTAGATGGTTATGCTTGTATTCAATAGCAACATACTAGAGTAAATTGTCTTTCCCATGGCTCTGTTCTCATTTACAGAAATGATGCCCAAACTAATTTTTGCTAGAGACATACTCTTTCAGACAAAGAGAAATGAACAGTGAAAAGATTTTGTACTAGGTGAACTTCACTTATTTTCAGAATTTTCAGTTTTTAAAAAAACTTGCCTTACTTTTGTGCTCTTGTATTTATGGCACTAGAAATTGAGCGCAGAGGCATTCTACCTCTGACCTACTCCCCCAGACATATTTTACTTCTTATTTGGAAGCTGGGTATCACCAAGTTGCTGAGAGCCTTGATAAACTGCTGAGGTTGGCTTTGAACCTGTAATCCTCCTATCTCAACCTCCCAGGTACCTGGATTACAGGTGTGTGATACTACACTCAGCTTATGTATATTTTAAAACAATAAAACAAGCATATATCACTTCTGGAAAACATTGTTTTATAGAATATGTATTCTGGTTCAATATCAAGAGTCTAAGAGAAGATAAAATATCATGAAGAACGTATAAATTCATTAAAAACAATCAATTAATAAAATTGAAAGACAAAATTCCTTGCAATTCTATATCACACCAGGCATTTGAATAGTTTTAGACTAATCTACCTGCACAGTGTTTCCATAGGCAGAGAGTATCATCTGACATTCAGTACTGCTCTGTGAAATGGTGACTTAAATCATGCAGACTTAAACCCTTCAAATGCCCTAACAGTGAAAGGCAGATTCTTTTCTTCTCAGAAAGAACTATTTGAAAATTAAATTATTTATTTTTTATAATTCAGCATTCTATTTTATTTTGGAAGTGAGAGCCTATATAAAAATCTGATGTAGTTAAATTGTAAGAACGTACAACCCCTTGTCCTCTGCACAGTGATGCTGGGGAACTTAAACTAGAAAGGTTGCAGGATGAGGCAGGAGTAATTGAAATCCATCCTCATGCAAAGAGAACAAGCCAAGAAAAGGTAGATATTATTAAATCTCAAAGGGTAATACTTAAATTGAACAGAATGCTTAATGTAGCCAGAAAGAGATAATGTTAAATATAGAGAAATATCTCAAATTTATATTTATGGTTTAAATTTTGTATTTATTTGATTTGTCTAGTATGCCCTGGGCCCATTATTTGTAAAATATGTTGATTGTTTTCTGAAATAAGAATTTTTTATTTAGCAAAATGAACTTACAGAGTGATTTATAATTGGAAGTATGTCAGAACAACAACATAACCAGAATAGCTTCCACCTCCGATGTCCTCAAATTTATTGTTTTAGGAAGGCTGCTCTTGGCTTTGAATAAAATGGAAAGTATGAGCAAAGAGGCTTTGCAGAATGATACATAGAAAGGAAAGTGTAGTGAGTGTCATGTTGTGCCACAAATTCTATGAATCAAGAAGGTGAAAAAAAAAACAAATCTTTGTCCCATCCCACATCTTTGGAGTAGAACGCTATCTTTAAATTTAAACTTTCGAAGAAGGGATAAATCAGGAAACATAAAGGACTGCGAATATGTGTGAAAAGAGACCAGTAGAATAATGGAAGGAGACTGAGGGAGGGAAGTGAAAAGGATAAAAGGATGATTGAAGGAAAGGAACAGTTTAAACAATGCTTTAGCAATATCTAAAGGCAAAACTAGCAGTTCCCCTAGATAGCATGCAATCAGGAGTGGGAGTGGTGGGGAGCAGGCTGCAATGTAGAGGAAAGTACAGGAAGAGTGGTGTGCATGTATACTTGTATCAAACTGAACCTCACTATGATGTATGAATGCAAATGTATTTATATAAGTATTTTTAAAAGATTTTTAGAGCATCTGACAAAGAATAAATAAGTTTGAAGTTTTTAGAGTAGCAAATACAGTGATAAATATATTATTTCACATACTCTTTTGATTTTATATCTTAAAAAATTCTACTAATAAGATTTTATTATTTTGGACTCTTTAGGGAAAAAGACAAAAATATTATTTTCTTGTCTAAATTTTGTTAAAATACACATAACATTAACAGTTAATTTAGGTTTATTTTTTCTGACTTATTTTCTCTGTTCTCATTTTCTCCTATGTTCAATTTTTCTTGCTCAACTACTAAAACAACAATAGTTTCAAAAAAGAGAAACAATAGATGAAATATATTTATATCATAGTGTTTGTTGCCAGGTTATCTGAAATAGAAGAATTATAAAATGAAAATTTCTAATTAGAAACATGATAATTCAAGGAAAATTAGATATTTTTGAGCCAGTTGTAGTAGTACATACCTGTAATCTCAGTACTTGGGAGGAGTGAAGAGGATCACATGTGTGATGCCAGCCTGAGAAACTCAGTGAGAGCTCTTTCATAAAATAAAAAAAGAGCTATGAGTACAACTCAATGATAGAATGCTCCTTGGTTCATTTCTCACTAACACACACACACACACACACACACACACACACACACACACACACTTGCTGCCCATAACCTGTGAGATAGTAGGGGATTCACTTTTCTGCATTACAATTTCTCATGGATAGGATAGAGATCATAACTTGTAACTTTCACAGTTTTAGTAAGTTTAAGGAAGACAACATTTACAGTGCCAGGCAAAGTTTAGAAAGAGAATACCTGGGTAGTTATTGGTCATACTGTATGAATTATTGAGCCCTTGCTATGTGGTAGGCCCTTTTCTATGTAAGGTTCTCAACCATATCTCTTCAGTTATTCTCAACAATTTTATGGTAATTGAACTGACATTATTTCCATTTTGTAAATAAAAACATTGAAATTTATGTATTTTTCTCAGCTGCCTACAATCATTAAACTTGGAAGAAGTCTAATTCTAGGGATCATAAAAATACTATATTATTCTATTTAGTAGGACAACATAAAAAGTCCTCTCCAATTATACTGCTACCATGTTATCTGAGAAAAATCTACTGATGCTATAGTAATTCAAGTCCTGTTTCTAGGAAAATTTGTTTCTTAAAGCTCTTTCATGGAAACATAAAAATGAAATAAAACTAATGTAAAAAACATTTTTGCCCAAATTGAGGGATGCTATGGCCTATGTTCTATTCTGAGTATGGAGCAGAATGAGAAACAATTTTGAGTTAGTCACCAACAATTATTTCTTGGCTGAATTTCCTAATGACTCATGAACATGATGTTTTATAGTCATACATTTTCAGTACATAGAAAAAGGTTGTCTTAAATATCTGTAAACAAGTTTACACTTTGAGGAATAGTAAGATTCAACTCATACTACACATAATCACATGAATACACATGCATACACATGTACACACATGCCCCAAACTTATATAAATTTGCTTCTCAGTATTCAGAGTATTGGTTCCAGGAACTACAATAGATACTAAAATCTGCATATGCTCAAGTCTCTTATATAAAATGATTTAGTATTTTCTTATAACTTATGTGCATTCTCTCTCTTATTTAAATTCATGTCTAGATTACTTATAATACCTAATGTAAATGCTTCCTAAAATGTATCATATTGCATTTTTAAGGAAAAATGACAAAGTATAAATATGTATGGATTCAGTCCAGATGCAAATTTTATCCTAAAATTATTGATCTGTATTTGTTTGGGTCGACTGTTGTGGAGAACATAGATGTAGAGGACCAGTGGTATTTGTTTTTCAATTAACACTACTTCAGAATGTTCATTCCATAAATATTTTTAAGCACCATTTGTTAGCATACTGCGGGATAGAGGGTAGTAAAGTAGCAGAGGTACAAAAGATGTTTACAGCCTTTAAAACTTGCATTTGTAGTGATAGACAAGCAATATACTATTGAATAAATCAATGAATAAAAAAATTACAGATTCTGAAAAGTTAAGTGCAGAAAAATAAATACTTAACTTGTTGTAACTGAGTACATAGGGAAAGAATGGTTATAGGCAGAATGTCCATGGGAGATGTCCATGGGAGGAAGATTTGTTATATAGTGTCTTCTAGGTCTTATAATCAGAATATGCCTCCAATCTAACTACTCTCTGATATGTCTATCTCATTTAATTTTGAAGTATGGATAGGTAATTCTTGGTTAAAATATATTAGGCCTAGGGTTAATTCAACCTTTGTACTGTGCATGACTCTTCAAACTTTTCTGAGTCGCAGCTTGCTTTTCTATTTGCTCTTTCCATTAAGCTGTTAAAAATTGATTGTGATTCTTTTTGCTGCTGCCCAAGAAAGACCACAAAGCATTAATTAGCACATGAAAGCCATCCGTGTGGGCCACAAAACACTTGCAATTTACAGGCTACTCAAGACAGTAGCTGTAGAAGGTTGTGAACAATATCTGAGGTTCTCTCTGTGCCTACTCACCATAAACTTATTTTAGAAAGTGTCTGTCCATGAGGCAATAAATTTTCTAAAAAGTGAATGAGACTCATCTTTCATTTATATCTCCTTCCATCTCTTTTATAATCATTCAATTTTTTCAGAGACATAGAGATTTATTTAAGTACATAGTAAATACACATTCAAGGTAGAATGTAGACCATCTCAAGAGGGAGAGAAAGACACTTTTGGAGTACAGGACTCTTCCATTATAAGACACTTTCATGAGGGGCGAGCAGGAGGAATGCCCTGGTTCTGACCTTCACTGTCAAAAACAGGCAACAGAGTTAAGGAGATTACTATCTTGAGAAGTGTCTCAAGGAACTTCCTCTTTGTGTGGTACTGATAAACAGACACTACCATAAGGATGGTCATTAGTGCTCAGAGTATCTTCTTACTTCCTCAGAGAGTTTTGGGACTAAAAGGCCCATCACAGAAATCATATTAAAGTTATATTTTCTTAATCTCCCTAATTTATCTTTTTTATCCTATGTTATTCCTCCTCCCCAAGATTCTAATTCTTAATATTAAGTTTTTTTGTTTTTTGTTTTTTGTTTTTGGTGGAACTGGGGTTTCTGGAAGCCCTTCTACCTCTGGGCTATGCTCCCAGACCTATTTTATACTTTTTAAATTTGGAAACAGTGTCTCTTAAGCCAGCATGGCTGGCTTCGAACCTGCACAATCCTCCTGTCTCCGCCTCCCAAGCGCAGGGATTACAAGCATGGCCACCATGCCAAGCTAATTCTTAATATTAAGGTTTGTTGAGGAGTGAGCATATATCTTCTATAGCTGCTTCAAGCTGGCAAGATATGGTTGTTGTTCTCTGCCTAGCCAGGTTTTGAAAGTTTCATCCTAACTTACCTAAAAAAGACAGAAAAAAATGGGGTTGTGCTCAGTTACTGAGTTTAGTTCTTTACAGTCAGATCAGAAGCTAAAGACACAGCCTCAGGAACATGAAGATCAGTATTTTTTTCCCTATATGCCTGAAGTTTTTGTTGTGCCCATTGGGTCAAGCCAGCCTTCAGAGTTGTTGAGTTGACATTCAAAACCTTAAACCTAAAGAAAAGATGCTTGGTTTATAGATGGCTCTTCAAATATGTAAAAACAGGAAGAAAGGTCAAGAGTGGTGACATATAGTCTTTTTTTAGTAGGCAAATTATTAGTACTAATGTACAAGGTATAGTAATCATGATACTAAATTGTATACTATGTTTTTGGATTTGCACTATGAGGACATCATAAAAATGTTATAAATGACCAAATAAGTTTGTTACTTGGCTTCCAGTTTAAAATAATAAGGTATGGTCCAGAAAAAATATTTGAGAAAAACTGTAGCAATATATCTAGATTATTGTGCAATATACTAACACGTCATTTTTTTCATGTAAATGTACATTGTAATTCTAATATCATCAAAAAGTGAATAAATGGCTTTGTTGATCTAATTATCTCTCAGTGTTTTACTTCTGTTTGTGAGGGATAGAGTCATGATGGTGAATTCAAATTTCATATATGACGTTCTCTCTTAACTTTTCTTTCTGTAATTTAGTTTCTTAGAAATACTTTATTTTCCTTTTGCTTTAGGTCAGGGGGAGTCTCATTATATCATCCTCCCCTCCTCTTGAAGTAATATTTGTCCTTGATCTCTTTACTGTTACTGTGATTCTTGAATACTTTATAAGAATTATGTTTGACTGATGAAGTGATAGAAAAAATATTACCTTAATATTTTCTGTATATCTTGATATACATTCATATATAGGATGTTAATTACCTTTGTTAACATTTATCATAAAAATATTAAGAAAACACTATGTAGACATTTTTCTTTCTTTTTTTTTACATTTTTTTCAGAAAAAATATATCCTAACATGAAATATTAACTCTAAACACCCAAAACAATCTCGAGAGATTTTCTTTCAATCTTTATTTTAATTCTTGGCAAATCTAATGTAAAACTTCACCTACTAACCTAAAGATAAGTATTTGCTCTCTGTCACTAATATTTTAGAAGTACGTGTACTCTTGCATATTAAACAACCCTCATTTCTATAAGAATGGATTATTTAGTTTGGTATTCTTAATTTTGAAAGCTTAGCAATAAAATTTTGAATAATTTCTATTTCACAAACTGAATAAGCATACAAAGTTTTTTTGTTATATTCTGCTCACTTTGTATTCAAGCAGGAATTAGGCTTGTTTTTTTTTTTTTTTATAAGGGAACAAATTTAACCTCAGAAAAATTGTTTAGTGACTTCACTTCCTCTTTTTCAAACTCTCACAGGAAAATGGAAATGCTGCATGCAAAATATGAGTCTTCAAAAGAACATTTGGTAAATCAAAAATTCATGATAGGTGCCAGGATAAATTTGGTGCTACACAACTTTCCCAAACCAATAAAGTTTTAAAGATATCTATGATACATTTATCTATAGCACATTAGAAAAGGCAGAGAATCATTCTTTTTTGAAGAAAACTAAATGTTTTCTCCCCAATGATTGCAAAATAATTATATCAGAAAAGAAAGTCCAATGAGGTTCAGGAAAGAGATTTAAAAGTATATATATCATTGACTAAATAAATAGTATTTAATTAAATGTCCATCAATTTAACTTATTATATATATAAATTAATTAAAAATTATTGTATATTTTAATGTATAAAACATAAAATGTAGATATGTAATATGCTAACTTACTGCCATACTAAAATATCTTTACTGCAAAAGCATTTAAAAGTCTTAATTATAATTATGTTTGTTTAATTTTTTTGTTCCCAAGAAAAATAATAGTGTTTTAGGGAAATGGGATAAAACATGTAAATTACCCACATTTTCACAATTGTTTTTCTTTTTTTTTTTTTGATATCTCTCATAACATAGATAACTATTTTTTTTCAAAGAAGAAACATATTTTGGGGACTCAAGATTTTTATCTGAATGCTTACAGTGAAGTTCACAGAAGACTAGTAAATATTAAAAATAAACACAAGTAACTCTCAGGCATTAAACATTTTTAAAATTTAATTAATTTAATGAGAGCAATTCATTTAATTCAAAACATTTAATGGGAAGATAATGTGTGAATTTTAGAACATATTATGGCTTCTACTCAAATAAGATTTAAGGTGTTACACTCTTTTTCCACCAGTAATTTTCTTGTAGAAAGAAATATATATATATATATATATATATATATATATATATATATATATATATATATTTTTTTTTTTTTTTCGGTTCTGGGGATGGAAACCAGGGGCATTTGATCTCTGAGCTACACACCCTGCCCAATTTTTTTTTATTCTTTATTTTGAAACAGGATCTCACTGAGTTGCAGAGTGCCTCACTAAGTAGCTGAGGATGTCCGCGAACTGCGATCCTCCGGTCTCAGCCTCCCAAATGCTGGGATTACAAGCGTGCGCCACCACGCCTGGCTTCCAGAAAAAAATAATTTTAAAAATACTATTGCTTTTCTATTTCTCTTTTCAAAAAATAGCTTATATTTTACTGCTTTTGAATATAGAGGAAAACTGTTTGATTTAAATAAATGGATAGTATCTAATTTGGAGTTGATTCTTAAATTCGATAAATATATTAGCAACTGTGAAATAAATTACATCTATTATGTTTTTCTCATGTTTTAAATCACATAATACCTAGAAAAATTAGACAAACATAAGTAACTTGATGTGGGGCATTTTTCAGTATATTTATGTTCTTCATGTTCATAAAACTACTTCTTGAAGTAAAATTTCATAATGCTTATTTCCTTATAACTAATTATTTTATAGTCATTCCATGATAAATTTTGGTATAATAAGAAATTTGGTAAAGATAGTTCACTGAGCATGAATGGCTAAAAAATGGTCAACATTATAAACTCTGCCAACTTTTGGGAAATCGTTCTTTTCATAGTAACTCTACAGTTTCTAAGTAGTCCATTAAATTGGATAATATAAAACTTTAAACTTAGCCCCAAATTATGAATAGTGAATATTGTTTTGCATCACATATATATAATATATATTATGTATATAATATATATTTAACCTTTTAAATAATTTATGTTTTGTTGCCATTATTTTCTTTTTGAAATCAGTGACACCTTGCACTTACAGCTTGACAAATTGTAAGATAGTCACCTATTTCAATAATACAAATTCACTACCAATATATGACCCAGCTATATCACAACTCATTATCTTTCCAAAAGAAAAAAGTCCAAATGCTATTGTGATACATTCATAACCGTGTTTTTAGCAGCACAATTCACAATAGCCAAATTATAGAACCAACCTAGGCGTCTCTCAACAGATGAATGGATAATGCAAGTGGGGTATATGTTCACAATGGAATTGTATTCAGCCACAAAGAACAAAATTATGTTATTTATAGAAAAGTGGAGAATATTATGCTGAGACCATCCAGTCTCAGAACATTAAGAGTCCTTATGTTTTCTCGCATATGTAGACACTAGAGAGAAAATAGGAAACAAAAGGGACTTCAAATAAATAAGGAAAGAGACTATTAAAATACTGGAAGGGGGATTAAGAATGGGAGGTGGGAGAGGAGACTCAAGAGCTGATGAAGGAAACGGTTCAAATATACTATCTCTATATATATTTATAAAGGTCTCACCAATAATCCCACTAAGCTTTATTGGGAACCATGGGTAGGTCATCCCAACAGGAGGGGAAAAAAAAAAAAAACAAACACCCAGTGCTATGTGTATTTATTTCTAGAACACTTTGAAACTCATGATGAAGTATAATTATAATGCAACAATAAGAGTATTTTAAAAAGTCACTGACACATTACTCACGGGTGTTATAATAAAAAATAAAGACAATAAAGTATTTTTTAATACTCAAAAATGTGTAGCATCCAGAAAACAATATGAAACTTTTCAGCAATATTCAAATTTGTTTACATTTTGATAGTTCTATTCATTTATTTGAACAAAAGCATCATTGTAGAGGGAAAGAATAAATGTATATGCATATGTACTTTACTAGTTTTAGCTCATTTATATTAGCAAAATATTTTCATCTAGCTCAGGATACCAGTGAATGATAGAATTGTTAGAAAAAATAGAGGGACAGCGAGCATTTTATATCTTTATTATGTGCTTAACAGTATTTTAATGTCAAAAATGGGTTTTGTAGCCGGGCGTGGTGGCGCACGCTTGTAATCCCCGCACTTGGGAGGCGGAGACAGGAGGATCGCGCAGGTTCGAAGCCAGCCGTGCTGGCGTAAGAGACCCTGTTTCAAAAATATAAAATAGGTCTGGGAGTGTAGCCCGGAGGAAGGAGGGCTTCCAGGAACCCCAGTACCACCAAAAAAAAAAAAAAAATGGGTTTTGTAATTGTCTTATTTTTGCAGTGAGGAAATTGAAGAACTGGGATAGTTATTAAGGGGCAGAGCAGAGATTGAAAGACAGGCAGACTTGCCATATAATTAGCACTGGTGAGGGCGAATATAAATTAGGTAAATTAATACGGGACAGGAGAAAAGTTACTGAAAACTAAATCTTTTCGTCAATGTGCATTTGGGAACATACTGCTGATCCAGTGTTGGTTTGCGTATCCTCAAGTCACTCACATTAATTCATTAAACACTTATTGTATGTTTTGCCAGTTTCCCCAAATACACTGCACGCTCATGTTCACTTTCTATTTGATTGTTCTAAACAGTTTTGTTTTCTTTCTATTCTGTATGTGGAAACTTAGCTGTGTGTGTTTGTGTGTGTGTGTGTGTGTGTGTGTGTGTGTGTGCGCGCGCGCGCGCGCGCGCATGCACGCGCGCGTGTGAAAGAGAGAAAGAGCAGAAGAGAGGAAGGAAGGAAGAGGGGGGGGGGCTCTTTCAGATATGATTCCCTTTGGAAGGATTGAAAAACGAAGGTTTAATGCAATCTTTTTTCTGATTCTAGGTCTGGGGTATATGTGGGGATTTTAGGGTTTAGATTGCCGCCAAGAAGGCTGCTACTCTTATCATACCAAACAGATGCTGCCAGCTCCTAAGCTCCAGATATTTCTGTAGAAGCTCTTCTATCTCTTCTAAGAGTTTGCTCAGAAAAGCAAAATGTAGGACCAGGCTACAGTAAAGCTGCCTGTGGTATTTTATCTTGCAAGGTGACAGGTTTGCTCAAGATGAAACTTTCCACATCATAAGGTCATTCAGAAGGAGTTCTTAATTGTTTCTTTCTAAACTTTGTTTACACCAACTTTTAATTCATTTTGCTTAAATGGAATTTTATTGAGGTTGTCAGGAGCAGACTGCATGCTGGGAGTTGTACAGAACCAAAAACATTATCCCAGACTAAGTAACAGCTGGAAAGAAACTATGGGACCTCCCACATATCCCCCACTGAGCTCTAGACAATGGGTGAGTTATTTGACAGAGTAACAGCAACAGCTGCCAAGTAGGTCCTTTTAAAAAACTTAACTTTGAAACTTTCAGAATTAAAATGAGCTGGCTTAGTAGAGCTATCAGAAAAAAAAATTATGAACATTTCATTACCAAATGAAACCTACTATATCTAAAAATTTGTTTGGCTATCTTTTATATTATTATAGTATACTCAGTTGATAGCATTATAATTGATATAAAAATTACCTTAAACTGCAGGTCTATTATTTACTTTCTCTTGGACAAATTTTCTGCTGGCAAATATCTTATGAGTCAAATAATAAAGAATGAGGTATGTGCAAAATAATTGTGTGTGTGTGTGTGTTATCATTGAGGGCTTTGTACTCAGGGCATTCTACCTCTGAGTTATACCACCAGCCTTCAATTTTATGCTTTGCTTTTTATATTCATTTATTTATTTATGTATTTATTTATTCATTTATTCATTTATATCTGTGGTACTGGGAATGGAACCCAGGGGCATTCAACCTCTAAGCTATACCCCCAGTCTGATTTTTTAATCTTTGTTTTACAATAGGGTCTCACTGAGTTGCAAAGGGCATTACGAAGTAGCTGAGGCTAGCCACAAACCTGCACCTCCTGTCTGAGCCTCCCAAATGCTGGGATTACAAACTTGAGTCACACACCTGGCTCTTAGGTTTTGTTTTAGGAACAGGGTCTCCTTTGGTTGCTAGGTTTCTGAGCCTATCTTGAACTTGAGATCCTCTTGTATCAGTCTCTCAATTATTGGAATTACAGGCATGTGCCACCACACCCAGCCAAAATAATTTTAATTGTTTTTACCAAATAACATACTATTAATGAATAAATTGTGCAATATCTGGGAATCTATTACATTTGTAAATCTAAAGATTGACAATCATTTAGTAATGAAATGATGGCATTTCCAAAGTGAACATTTTCATATAAAACAATGTATTTTCAGAAAGAAAATAATTCTATTGTAAATAATTTAAAGTTACCTTTTCTTCTCAATCTTTAATACTATGCCACTTTTCTCAAACTGGTGTCACTACACCTGAGGTATTTACATACATTCTCAGGTATTTGTTTGCTGGAATAAAATCTCATTATCACTAAAATGATCAAGTCCCTATAATACATTGAGTGCCACAAATAAAATATGTAAGAAGCTAATAATATAAGAAAGTCTTGCCAACTAGAAATTATTTAAAGATTGTACTAACCCATATTGTTATTGTTGATTTTCTTCCTTCATTTCTTCCCACTTAGTAGAGATATTATCATTCAAGCCTATTAGAGCAAAACATAGTCAGAAATTATGTTTGCTTAGAGTTACACTACACAGAAAAGTGAATACATTTTTCAGGGTCACTGCAAGATTTAAGATCAAGATGTTTCTTTAGATAACTAGAAAATGAACAGATTTCACATCTCAGATAAAAAAAACCATATTTTAAGAGTAAAAAATATATTTGAAAATTTTCATGGATTTCTGTTTTATAGTGAAAAATAGCAATAATTAAACTTTTTTTCTACTAGGTAGCAATAGTAAAAAATCTAGCTATAAATCACTGGAGTGAGTCTAATGGTCCTTGCCAATTGTTTGGGTATATAAATATTGCACTGAAGAGGAAAGATGTTTTATCACTAGGTGTAATTTTAGGGGAGATGTTTTACTTTTAATGATACAATTAATAGTGTTTTGATATCATGCTTGTGGAAGCAGCTCTCATGATATCAATTCCTCTTCTGGTGAAAAAGATGATTCAGAAAGATGAAGGATGTTGGTACTTTGAAAGTTATGTGATCTTTCCCATTTGCCCACACAGACAAGAAAGACTCCCTGGGAGAGAGTTTTGATATAACAGAATATAACTTAATGGATAAAAGGATAAGAATATTTGAAGTGGACATTCAATCTTTGATAAAGCCAGCGGGAGCCTAGAGGAACTGATTTTTTTTTTTTCTGTTATAGCAAGAACAGCATTGAGCTGTGGTTATCTGTGTATTCATAAAAGTCCATAGATATATGAGAAGTCATACAAGTTAAAACTTGAAACAAATGTGAAATTAGAGCAGAAATCATCCTGAGAAATAAACTCTTTTAAACCACTGGTGTTCTCTCGTCTTCAAAGGGTAATTATTTTTGCAAAACTGCATTCTGAATAAACTACTGAAGCCTGAACTTGTTAGAGTGTAGCAGCACATGGAGTGACAGGTCTGAAGTCAAAAGTTTTACTATTCGCCTCACCATGAGCTCAGTTCTCAATATTTTGAAAAGTACTATTTTTTCAAGCAGCAGACTCTTTGAAAACATCTTTCACAGCACTGCTCACAGTTGGTTCTATGGGATTTAAGTGCTTGAGAGTAGTCAGCTTTTCCTATCCCTAATTAACAAACTTTTATTAGTAGCCTTGAGAGGCTTGATTTTATTAGTTTGATTATTTTTTAAACATTTTTTGGAATGAGCATTTGGCCCTTCAAAGATTACACAGATGACCCTGGAAGTAGAAAAATTAAACTTAAGCCAAGTATCCGTAAAAGGTTTGACTCAGCCTTATACTTCTAGAGTTCCTCTACCAAGAATCCAACTGCCTATGCTGTGGCCTTAATTTCATTTCCTTCTGTCACTATACATAAATATATTTAAAAACTAAAACAAAATTTTTCCTTATTCTCAAAATATGCACCTGTTTCTTTTTCTCTTTCTTACTTACTAGAAAGCATACCCATTGAGTCGGTGCTCAAATCTGAACCCTAGAACTCATTGATGATCTCTCCTTATCTTTTAAATTCCATTAATTCCTTGAACATGTCCTCAAAATCCATCCCTGCAATCTGTGCACTTACTTTCATTTCTATTGCTTCCTAAAAGCTCAGGGCATTAACATTGAGGCTGGTATTAACATCTTCTACCTAGCTTTCAGGAGACACAGACACCTATAATTTCAAACTTCAGAAAAGGAGTTTGATGCTATAAAGATAGATCATGATCATTCATGCACCTGTTTAACTGATCCTCATACTTTTCCTTCATGCATATATATATAATATAGATGTATAAAATGTATGTAGTATATACAATACTATATATGCACACACACACACACACACACACACACACACACACACACACATATATATATATATATATATATATATATATATATATATATATATTCAGACTTCCTGTCCCCCTAAAGTACGAGTAGTAATGATAACAATGCTTTTCACGTACCAGAAATTCTATAATTTTTTTCATGAATGAATGACACTATCATTTTTGGTATAATGCTTCCTATACATAGTGAATCCCACTTATCCAGAAATAACTCTACTGCTAGTCTTTCACATTGGATTCTATTACAAAACATATATATATATATATATATATATATATATATATATATATATATATACACACTCTCAGTTTGGCTACAGACTTACTTAATCAAAAAAGCAAAATTCTTTTATTAAATGTAGATCATTATTTTTGAAAGTGTGTGTAATAAGTTTTACTATTTTATTTATTCTTATTGCTTATTTAACAATCCAAAGCACAGATTCCACTTCTGGAGATTAAAAGTTATTTACCAGCCATTTCCTTTCTCCAGAGAGGATTATGCTTTTTTCTCACAATACATGAAACTCTAAGGACAAATGAAAGTTAAGAAAGCACTCTTCCACAGGGGGAATTCATTATAGCACCACCTGCTAGCACCATCATCAGATTATCATTCTTTCTCTAATGCATTTCATATCTCAAACACTTTTCGTAGCTCTTAAAAATTAAATATGCTTTTTAAAATTTTCAAAGGAAAATATCTAAGTGATTCAGAACAAATACACACACACTTATTTCTACTATTGTGAATAAAAAATCATAGACACTTAGAACAATATACAAAATCAAAATTTGTGACAATTAGGTACCTTTATAATCAATCTCTCTCTTTAGCTTAATATAAATTTAAAATCAAATCATAAATATTACTGATGTTTTGTGTATATTATTAATATATGAAGACAATATACAATGTCCCATAGTCAACATATCAAATGGAAAAAATCTGTAAGAATTTTCCCTAAAAACAGAAACAAGACAAGGATGTCCATTATTACCACTTCTTTTCAATGTAGTACTTGAGAATCTAGCCAGAGCAATAAGACAATAAGGCAATGAATAAATAAATAAATAAATAAATAAATAAATAAATAAAAGGAGCACAAATAAGAAAAGAACTAAAATTATTTCTATTTGCATATAACATGATATTACACTTAGAATATTAAATAAACTCAACCAAAAACTTCATAGAACTGATTAACAAATTCAGCAAAGTGTATGACTACAAAATCAATCTTAAAAATCAAAAGCTTTCCTGTATGGAAACCATAAATACACTGAAGAAGAAATCTAGAAAACACTTCCACTCAGGATGTTCCACAAAAATTAAAATATTTAGAAATAAACCTAACCAAAGAGGTGAAAGACCTCTACAAAGAAAATTATAAAACATTGAAAAAATAAATCAAAGGAGACCTTAGAAGATGGAAAGATCTTCCATGTTCTTTGATAGACACAGAATAAATATCATCAAAATGGTCATTTTTCCAAAAATAATCTATAAATTTAGCACAATGCTGATTAAATTACCAAGGTCATTCATCACAGACATAAAATTCAGCCCTTAAATTTATTTGGAACAAAAAAATACCAGAATATCCAAAGTAGTTCTCAGCAACAAGAACCATGTAGGAGACATTACAATGTCTGATTGTAAACTATACATAAACCCATAGCAATAAAAACATCATGATATTGGCACAGACACACAGACATAGAACAGTAGAGTGGAATAGAAGGCTCAAAAACAAATCCACACACTTCCAGCCAATTGATTTTGACATAGGTGACAAAAACATACACTGGGAAAAAGATAGCCAATTCAACAAATGATATTGGCAAATCAGGATAACCGTATGAAGAAAAAATGGACATCAGCCTCACTTTCTCACCCTCACAAGAGTCAATTCAAGATGGATCAAAGACTTGGAAATCAGACCAGAGAACTTGCAGCTCTTTGAAGAGGGCATAGGTCCAACACTTCAACACAGAGGCACAGGTGAAAACTTTCTCAAAAAAGACACCAAAGGCACAAGAAGTTAAAAGGAGGATTAATACATAAACTTGCTTTAAACTGAAGAGCTTCTGTAGAGCAAAGTAAACTATCAAGAACCTCAATAGAGAGCCGACAGAATGGGAGAACATTTTTGCCAACTATTTCTCTGATACAGGACTAATACCTAGATTGTGCAGAGAACTCAAGAAACTCAGCCCTAAGAATATAAATAACCAAATAAAATATGGGCAAGTGAACTAAATAGATACTTCACAAAAGAAGAAATTTAAATGACCAACAAATGTATGAAAAAATGTTCAACATCAGCAATCAGAGAGATGAAAATAAATCAAAACTATCCTGAGATTTCACCTAACTTCAATTAGATTGCCAAACATTCAAACACAAACAATAACAAATGTTGACAAGGATGTGGAGAAATGAAAACTCTAATACACTGATGGTGGGATTACAAATTAGTGCAACCTCTGTGGAAAACAGTATGGAGAATCCTAAAAAGAATGGGAACAAACCTATCATATGATCCAGCAATACCACTTCTGGGTATCTATTCAAAAGAATGGAAACCAAACTACCAAACTAATGTATGCATATCTATGTTCATAACTGCATAATTGACAATTTTCTAACTATGTAATCAGCCAAGATGTCCATTAACAGATGAACAAATTAAAAAACTATGAGATATGTTGGGATGTGTGCACAATGGAATTTTATTCAACCATAGAGAAGAACAAAATTATGTCATTTGTGGAGAAATTGGTGGAACTGGAGAACATTATGCTAAATGAGATTAGTCAGTAACAAAAAGTAAGAAATCGATGGAATCAATTTATTTAAATCCCTAATATGTGGAAGCTAAAAAGTAAAAGTCATAGGAGGAACTCTAGATGAAGAAAGAGAAACCATAGATGAGCAAACAATGCAACCTAAATGAGGGGGATAGAAAGGGTAATTGGGAAATCCCCTAATGTACACAATGTACTTTGAGAAACATATCAAAGTCAGTCAGTAAGCCAAACATGAGAAGGAGGGAGGGGGGAGGGCATAAGGTGAAAATTAACAAAGAGATAAGTGAGTGATGTGTGCATGTATGCCTGTACTATCTTGTGCCCTCTTAAGATGTATGACTTTAATACAGTAACCCAAAAATGTTTAAAAATAGACTGTTTTTCATGTTTACAAGGAAAACCAGTACAATTCTATCTTGACTTTTGGTTGTATTTCTGGATGATCTTACAGACAACTTCAAGCTGAGATATCTTAGAAATTAAATAACATTAACCTCAGAGCACTTCTATGATGATCATTTAAAAACTGAAAAAAAATTTTTAAATTGCTGAAATTCACAGTAAAAGATATTTGGAAACTTTATTTCAAATAGGTTGCAGTATATAGGGGTCTCCAGAAAGAAGAAATAGAACATGCACACAAACACACACACACACACACACACACACACACACACACACATGTATTTATATATGTGTTTACATATATTTATGTGATATAAATATTTTATGATATGAATAATATAATAATATATATTTGTGTAGAAAATACGTATAGAGAAAAACACAAACAGAGGGAAGGAAAAAGGAGAAAGAAATGAGAAAGACTAGTGGACTTGGTTCACATGATTAGAGAGGCTGGGAAGTTACACAATGTGCTGACTGAGAGCCGAAGAATCAGAGAATCCAATATCTTGATTCAGTTCAAGAAGCAATGCCTCAGACCCAGAGAAGTCAGAGGTATAACTTTTGGTTCAATGCCAAAGTCCTAAAAATCAGGGAAGAGGTCCTGTTCAAGTGTAGGAGTCAGGGCTAAATGAGTGAGGTGGGCATGTATCCCTCTATCATCCTGTGCCCCAATAAGATATAGGACTACTATGAAGTAATAAAAATAAAAATAAATAAAATAAATAAACATTACTGTCTTGAATATCATCATTACATACCATATCTCATCTCTCTCATATTGCATCATGAATAGATATTTTCTGCAGTATTATGAGTATGAAATTCTGGTTTCAGTTATATGAGTTTATATTTTAAAATTTTTATCCTAGGCAAGTCTTTTAATTTCCTTGATGCACAATAATTTTGTGTATAAAAATAAAAAATTGATTTATAAAGATTGCTTGGCAAATAATATAAAAATGAGGGCATGACAGTTATTGTGGTTAATAATAATAACCACTATTTTTGAATGATGACCATGCCACAACTTATTGTGCTCAACACCTATGATTTTTATCACTTAACAATTATAATAACCAGATGAGGAAAGTCCTATTGGTATCACATTTTCTTCATTGTTTTATACTGAAGAAAACACTGAAACACAGTATTTATGGAAGAGGCCAACATCACACAATCACTCTGTGGAAGAGTAGTTCTCAAAACCATTGACTTGATTCCAGATACCTGGTTTCAGCCAGTATGCTCCTGCACATCTCATTAGCTTTTATAATCTGGTATTCATAGAAAATACTATTTTAAAGTAAAAAACAATTTTCTTAGGCTTTATGGATAAGAGGATGAAATTATTACAATATAAATAAGCAGAATAATTTATGCGCAAAAACTGCACATTCAAGAAAATCACTATTCACTATACTCAATTTTTTTTCAGAAAATTATATCTTAAAATCTACTAAATATCTTTCTTATATATTTAAGAATTTTTAACCAAATATTAATATTATTTTTTCTGGTAAAGAATTTTTTTTGTGTATGGGTCTGGGGATGGATTTCAGGGGTATTCAATCTCCGAGCTACACTCCCTGCCCTATTTTTTATTTTGAACTGGATGTCACTGAGTTGCAGAGGGCCTCACTAAGTAGCTGAGGCTGTCCGAGAACCGCAATCCTCCAAGTTTCAGCTTTGCGAATGCTGGGATTACAAGTGTGCACCACTACACCTGGCTGATAAAGGAAATTGTCTACCTAAAATCATCTTTAGATAGTCAAAAGCAATTTCACACTAAATCTTTAAGGTAGAGAATAGTGAACACTTAACATTTACTAAGTAATTTAAGCTTTTCTGTATATCTGGTCTATATAAAAGAGTTTTATAGTTTTGGATGACCTAATAGGATAAATAGACAACTGAGTTGGAAATGCCAAGAACCTTCTGATTCTGATATATTGCATTAAAATCTGTATTTCTTTTGTATACATATTTCATAAGACTTAATATGGTAATTGGTATTTTAAATGACATAGTTTATATGTGTATACATAAAGTAAATAGGCATATGTATTATATATACTAATAATCACATAATTTAATGTTATGTATATTATACATAATTTAAATAACCTATTTCCACATTAAAAGTAATATGACATTATTTAAACTTATTATTTTAATTAAACTAGTATATTGAGTTTTATTTTGGGCTAAATAATTTTAATTCACCACAAATGTTGGAATTCCTTCTCTACCAAAAATAATGAAGAAGCAGGAATAGAAGGAGAAATATTAAGTAACATTCCAAAGTCACAAGGCCAATTAGTAAATGCCAAGGTATCACCTCACAAATGATGTGTTTCCAGACTGTTGTATGGTTTTCTCAGGCTCTTTTTTTCACCTTTTAACTTTGTGCAGATAACTCCCCTCATATGTTAGTCTGCTTTATCTTGATAGATCTTCTGAGCTAAATACAACCATATTAAAAACCTACAACAATGCGCATAATGAATTCTTCTCATTCTCTGTGCACCTGTTCTCTCTCATTATATCGAAAAATTTGGGATTATTCCAAAGTGCTCCATAATGACTTTTTGTAAGCAACACAAGTAGAGGAAATCCTTCAAGGACAGGGTGAATTGATATTATAAGCTTTTCTAACTAAATAGGAAGGAGGGACATGAGAGCAACAGGCAGATATTGAAGCATACATCATTCAGAGGTAAGGAATCTGATGGGATAAGGAATCATGCAGTCAGTGTAAAGAGTTACTGAAGTCATAATCAGTCTCAGTTCTTGGAGTATCAGTTCACAGTCCCCCAAATTAGATTTTTTTCTATATTCATTTTTGGGAGGATATCTAAGGAACATAACTTTTTTTACATCTTGAAAGGTATCTCTACGAGAAATTATTTCATACGTCTTTAGTGATTTTTGTATAAATACTGAATAATTGTTACTTGCAATTAAAAAATATTTCTATTGTCTAATTAATGATCTTTGTCTACATTTTAAATTTTCCCAAATGTGGAGTTTGATGTTGGTTAACCATAGCTAATGTCCCCTCTAAGAAATTAGAATTATGAAAGGAGAATAAGGATAAAATCTTAATTAAATTCTTCTATTTAAAATAGTATGGTTCCAGGATAACTATTTCATTTTTAAATTATTTTATTGGTGCATTGTAGTCATACCTCTTAATGGGATAAAAGACTTGTGGAGACATACATACACACATCATCCAAGTAGCCCATACCTGATCCCCACCCCGTTCCCTTCCCGTCCTTCCTTCCAATGATTGGCTTAGTGATTGACTTTGATAATTTAAGTACATCATGTGCTTCAGAGACTTCCCCTCTCCCACCTCCCATCCTCTCAGTTAGGTCACCTTATTTGTTATTCTATAGGATCTCCTTCTTTATCTAGACTTCCTCCTGATACCCATTTCTCCCTAGCTTTCATATTTTAGGAAAAGCATCTGATTTCTAGTTTTTTTGTGACTGACTAATCTCACTTAGCATAATGTCCTCCAGTTTCATCTATTTCCCTGTAAATGATGTAATTGTGGTTTTCTTTACGGCTGAGTAAAATTTCATTTTGTACATATCTCATAGTTTTGTAATCCATTCATCTGTTGATGGACATCTTGGCTGGTTCCACAGTTTGGCAATGGTGAATTGTGAGGCTATGAACATAGATACGCATGCATTAGTTCGGTAGTTTGTTTTCCTGTCTTTTGGGTATATATCCAGAAGTGGAATTGTTGGATCATACAAGATAACTATTTCAAATAGTTATCTTAACTGCTTCCACTTGCCCTTGAAATATGTAAATTAGGCCAGGTGTGCTGCACGCTTGTAATCCCCGTGCTTGGTAGGCGGAGACAGGAGGATCACGCAGGTTCGAAGCCAGCCATGCTGGTTTAAGATACCCTGTTTCCAAAAATAAAAATAGGTCTGGGAGTGTAGCCTGGATGTAGAAGGGCTTCCAGAAACTCCAGTACCACCACCAAAAAAAAATACATATATGTAAATTAGCCTTGATATATGTTGTTTCTTTAATAGATGTAAGACTAAAATGCACCATTCCAAAAAATAAACATTTGGCTAAATCAAGTAGAAATAAGAAATAAGTAAAATTTGTGGATTGGGAAGAACTTCCTCTCTCTCTTCTTCCCTTCTTTCCTAGCCTTCTCTCTAGCCTTTCTTCCTTCCCAGCATTATGATTTTACTTTAAGACAGTATCATTTCAGAAATATTTTCAGTGTGAGAAAAATGAACCAAATTACAGAAAATTAATTGCATATTATTATCCAATAGCACTGACCCATCAATGGAAATAATGTCAGTTCATAATGGTAACAATATTGGTTACAGAAAGCACTTGAGAAAATATTTGAACTCATATTTTATTCTTCTCTGTTACATTCTCTTTTCTTTATTATATTACTATTATTACTGTACTAATATATCGCTGCTTATCTTATCATGGGGTTATACCCTGATAAACGCCTAATTCATCAAAAGCAGGGTTGGTTAAAATGCATTTAATATATCTAATCTAATGAATATTCTAGCTTCAGCAACACAGTATACTATGGAGTGTTGGTTCCTAACCTTCATGATCACATGGCAGATAAAGGTGTAGGTCTCCTTGTTGTTGGTCAGCCCTGCAAGATAGGATCATTTTTCATATGTCTAACCCAGGAGAAGCTCCAAATAAGGCTTCTACAGAATTTGTATTGTTCTTGAACTATCATCAATTAAAAAATGTCAATTCAAATCACTTCAAATCTTGATGTACCAATGCTTAATGAGATCTAGTAAATAATAATTTCTAGAGCCGGGTGTGGTGGCGCACGCTTGTAATCCCTGCACTTGGGAGGCTGAGACAGGAGGATCACACAGGTTCGAAGCCAGCCTCAGCTACTTAGTGAGGCTCTCAGCAACTTAGTGAGACCCTGTTTCCAAATAAAGTATAAAATAGGTCTGGGAGTATATCCCGGAGGTAGAAATCCTCTGGGTTCCACCCCCAGTACCACCAAAAATAATAATAATAATAATAATAATAATAATAATAATAATATCTAGAATAACAAATTAACACTAAATTAAATTTTACTTTGTAAAAATCACTAAATAAATTATCATGTTGACCATTGAAACCAGTGTTAAAAGGAAAAGAAAAAAATGAAAACAGAAAGAATAATTTTTGATTAAGGAAATATAGGCTTCCGGGAAGATGGCGACCGAGAAAAGCGGGGCTTAAGAGCCCCGCTAACAACAAATCTCCATTACCACAAAATCAGCGCCTTTCATAGCCAGAAAACACCATCACCAGTGAAACAAAAAATCACCAGGCTCCAGACAGAAAGCGGACTGAGAACAGAGCCACAGAGGAGATACACCGGCCTCGCGCCCGAGGACGTGGCAGACACGGCAGCAGCGCCATACTGCCGGCGGCACCGGCGAATTCACGGGACAGCTACAGCAAGCCGAGGTGAGCCACTGCGGAACAGCTAGGCGGGATTTCTCCGCGCAGAGAGCATCTAAAGCTCCCAGTGCCCGAGCTCAGCACACGCTGCAGGGATTCAAAGTAGAAATCAAAATCAAGAAGAAAAACGCCAGCCCCACAGATGAGGGCGTAGCAGTGGCGCCATATTGCCACCGGCGGCGGCAACAGCGAATTCAGCGAGGCCAGTACAGCTACATCTGCGTACTCAAGAACAGTGAGTCAAATTGCGGGCCACAGAGGAGAAATCCCAGTACTGTACTCCCTGGGACTTGACCCAGTGGGGGAGTGGCGGTGGCAGAGATATCACACCATAGGAGAACGTGAAACCTGGCACCCCCCATAGTTTAAAGCAGTCTCTATCGACTCTCTGGGTCAGAGACTCTGTGATACAACCCAGTAAAGGAGTAGTGGGGTCTGAGATACTACTGACTCGAGATCCAGAACACCTTAAGAGAAGTCATAGTGACCCAAGGGAAGAACCCAGAGAAGGCACAAACATCCGAAATCATGGGAAAGAGGAATAATACTGGAGAAATTAATGCCCACAACCCCACAACATCAGAACCCGATAAAACAGAAAATCAGAGATTTCTAGAAGATCAAATCAGGAAAATAACTGTAGAAATAATAGAGGTGCTTCGAAAAGAACTCAGAGAGAGCCCAAAAGAGATAAAGGATGCAATTAATGAAGTAAAGGCCTCAATTCAAAGCACAAACAACCGATCAGAACACATGGAGAACAGAATCTCGCTCTTAGAAGATGAGCAATCCAAAAATGAATGAATAGTTTCTAATCTAGAAAAAAATATCCGACAGCAGGAATCTGATATTGAAGAAATATGGTCCCATTTTAAGAGAGCTAACCTAAGGATAATTGGAATAGAGGAGGGAAAAGAAAGTGAAACCAAAGGGATCAACAATCTCTTCAAAGAAGTAATAGCAGAAAATTTTCCAAACATAGAGCAAGAGGTTGATACAAAGGTCCAGGAAACTTATAGAACTCCCTTTAGACAGGATCGGAGAAGAGGATCCCCATGCCACATAATTGTCAAAATGACCAATGTGGAAGCCAAGCAGAGAATCTTAAAGGCAACAAAAGCAAAGGGCCAAGTGGCATTCAGAGGCAAACCAATTAGAATCACTCCAGACTTCCCAAACCAAGTTATGAGAGCCAGAAGGGCTTGGAGTAACATATTCCCAATTCTGAAAGAAAACAACTTCCAGCCAAAAATTTCCTACCCAGCAAAACTTTCTATCAAATTAGATGGAGAAATAAGAAGCTTCCATGACAAACAAAAACTGAAGGAATTTATGTCTTCAAAACCAGCACTAGAGAAAATACTCAAAGAGATTAACTACAAAGAAGAAATAGGTAACACACTCCAGAACTAGAGAAACAAGAGTTTCCATCTAACAGACAACTAAGATTGGTTATCTGTGGAGATTCGTTATTTATGTTAGTCTTTTACCTATCTCTAAATGGTATTGTTTGCCTTTATTGTTGTTAATTTTTAGGATTTCTAGTTGGAATATTAATATACCTTCAGATATAGCATTTGGAAATATTTTATCCCATTCTATTAGTAACTGTTAACTCTGTTTACATTGTCTTTGCATATACAATATTTTTTTTTTTTAGGGAGTCTGTATACTCCTCTGTTGCCTGTGCCATTGAAATCATAACCAAGAAATCACTGCCAATTTCAATGTTGTGAGGTTTAATGACCCAGATTTTCTCCTAAAAGTTTATAGTCTTAAGATTTATATTTAGGTCTATTATCTATTTTGAGTTAATATTTGTATATGGGATTAGGTAAGGGTCCAATTTTATTCTTTTCCACGTAATTATTATTTTTTAACAATATTTAGTTAAAAGATTATTATTTCCACCACCAAATGTTCGTGGAAACCTTGTCAAAAATAACTTGACAATATAGGGAAGAATTTAGCTCTAGGCTTTTATTTAACTCCACTGGTTTATATATCTGCCTTTAGAATAGTACTACACTGTTTCAATTATTATAGTTTTATATGGTTTAAAATCAGAAAATATATATCTTCTAGCTTTGTTCTTTTTCAAGATTGTTTTGGGTACCTAGAGTCCATATTCCATATTAGGATAGATTTTTTTCTGAAAAATAAATATATAAATATATGATAGTTTCACCTAAAAAATAGAAAAAAAATTCTCTGGTAAGAAAGAAAGCAAAAAGAAATATTGAAATGTTATCTTTAAGTCATCAAAAGCTTGGTATCAGACAAATGAAACTGTTATGTGAGATTATCATTTATAATTTTAGATAAATTGCCGTAATACTAGATGTCAACTACTAAGCCAAGCATGGGAGGGAGGGATAGGGAGAGAATGGGGTGGGGATTGAGTGGGGGCTGACTGGGAAAAGTGTGCATGTATGTCTACAAAAGTATGTATCCTACTATGATGTATGAATACAGTGCACCAATAAAAATAAATAAATAAATAAAAATTAAAAAAAAGCAAATATAGAAGACTGTTCAATTTATCTTATTCAGAATTTTTCCAAGATTATATTCTCATTTGCCCTTATTCTTAGTATTAAGCATTGTATATTGCTTTTCTTCTATCTAAACTCTATGAATTGAACATAACTTCTACACTGTAACTGATAGAAAAAATGCTACTCTAGAATATTTAAACAGCCTCTTTGAAAACTGGCTCCCTTTGTTTAATGTCAGCATTTTGTGAGGCTGCTCCATTCTAACAGTGACAAGAATTTTAGGAAGGAAGTAGCCTTAGAGAAATAATAAGCTGTAGAATTCACATTCACCAAGCTCAAGTCTGAGTCTGTTTTGAAAGTTAAAATTAGGAAAAAGACTTCCTATGATATTTTCAAATATTATATATGCTGAGAATTGAACATTTAGCTCAGATGTTTCTTCAGATGGTTGTGCTGTTCATAAAGGGGTTGGGCTGTTTTGAGGAACTGGAAGCAACCAACATTTATTCTCTCGAGGTGGATTTGTGTATGGGCTTGAGTCAGAAACACTAAGGTCATATTCGACTCTCTAACTTTCTTTGTAAGCTCAGGCAAGTTTCCCAAAGTGCCTTGAGCAATAGCTTCTTCAATTATAACTAAAATGGAAGTAATTTTTCTTCACAGAATTGGTTGTAGGAACACTTTGCACATTTATATTCTGGATAAAATGAGTGTCATGCTCCCATTTTCTGTCCAGCTTTAAGTGACTCTTAATTTTTAGATAAATTAAATGACAATAATATATTTATATGTAAGCAGGAGTGTAAACCACATATTTATTTTTGATCCTCATATTATCAAATGATTACATACTCATGTCATGATTTTGAATTTATAGGTCTGAGTTGGGGCCTTTCTAAGAAGTGTAGCTTCAATATTCTTAAAAATATGTATGACGACAAGAGTCCTTTGTCCCAAGTGATAGGATAACTCTACCTCAATTAGCAACAAATTTTAGAAAAAATAGGAATCTGAAGTCACATATTGTAGTGCACAACTATAATATCAGTTGAGGCTGAAACAGGACGATATCAGGTTTGAGGCCAGCCGCATCAACTTAGAGAAACCCTTTTTCAAAATAAAAAGAGGAAAAAGAGCTCAGGATATAGTACTAGAATTAGAAGTGTGTGTTTTATCATATTTGTCTTACACATGTAGTTCATATAAGTAAAGAGAATATTTTATAAATTTTGGGGGCTGGAAATTGGTAATTGTAAATATTTAAATCAAATATGACTCAATATTATTGTCTATCATAGTTTTCCAAAAAGAAAGTGTAGGCACAAAAAATTAGTGTGGATTTAAGAACAGATGTGAAGCCAGATGCTATGGAGAACACATTTAATCCCAGAACTTGGGAAGCTGAAGGTAGAAGATCACGGGTTAGAGGACAGCCTCAATAATTTAGCCAGGCCTCAACAACTTACCATGAAGACCCAATTTCAAATAAAATAGGGCTGGGGCTGGGGCTCAGAGATAGAATGCCTCTGAGTGCTATCCCCAGTAACACACACACACACACACACACACACACACGCACGCACGCACGCACGCATGCGCGCGCACACACATACACGATATGATAGCAATAATATGTAGGTAGCTGGAACAAATGAATCTCATGAAGATTTTCAGTAGTTTATAATAGAGAGTAGGGATATTGGAGAGTGTCTGGATAAGTTTTGAGATAGTATAACTGAATATGTAATTTTCATAGATCCTTTTTATTAAATTTGTGTTGGTGAATTGTAGTCATATATCTTAATGGGGTACAAGATGGTATAGGCATATATGCGCCCATCATTCATTTAGCTCTTCCCCAATTCGCTTTTCATTTTCTCTCTCTTCCCTCCTTCTTATGCTTGACCTCTGATATATTTGTGAATGTACATCAGGTACATTAGGGAATTTCACTGAGGTCACGTTTTTGCTCATCTATATATTCTCCTTCTTTGTCTAGAGTTACTCCTATGACCCTTTTCCTTTTAGCTTCCACATAATTAGGGAGAGTATTTGATTTCTTACTTTTTGTGACTAATTTCACTTAGCATAATGTTCTCCAGTTCTATCCATTTCCCTGTAAATGACATAATTTTGCTCTTCTTAATGGCTGAGTAAAGTTAATTGTGTACAAAACTCATATTTTGTAACCCATTCATCTGTTGATGGACATCTTGGCTGGTTACATAGTTTGGCAGTTGTGAATTGTGTGGTTATGAACATAGATATGCATGCTTTGGTTTTGTAGTTTCATAACACTTATGTGAACCTAACAGTAAGACTTAAATATAATGAGAAGTAAAAGACAAACATACAAATTTTACATTTTCATGCACTCCCACAGAAGCAGGTTTATGGATTATATCTTCTTGTTTTCTATACACAGCATGCAATCATTTTACTTTCTAGTTTATCTATAATCTGGAAGGTCTGTTAAAGGATTATGAATTCTAGATCTCCTCTATTTTTCTTCTTATACTTGACTACATAACAAAGTTTCACATATTTGAATACCTAAATAAAAGAGAGGAAAAGTGTGAGACTTCATGGGTACGTCAAAACAATGGTCTTTACACCTTCAGGAGCTCAGTAGTGTAGCCATTTCATAAATAAGTGTTGAAGCAGAATTGTAAGATTTTGTGTGAAACACAGGATATTCAGAATCTGCTGCTATATTTAGTTTCTTTTACTGGAGATCAGAGTGGCATTCATTCAAGTTTGTATGATAGCTTTTGGTTCCTCTCCAGAAAAGAGGAAGATATTCATTTGTTTGGTAAGTTGGCTTGTTGACCTTTTGATCACTGTATTGTTTCAGCTTCTTCTGCAAAATTAGAGATTGATTAGATCCATTATTTTTCTTTTACTATTTTTTTTACTATTTTTGTATTTCACCTATCAGTATATAAATTTATAGATTTTTTTGAGAAGTAGAGACATCTTTTATTGTTAAGATTTTTTTCCATGTCAACCGTCAGGTAATCACTTTTTATTTTTAATGCTATTTTCTAGAATATATATATATATATATATATATATATATATATATATATCATACATCACTTTGGAATACAAGACTTCAGAGGATATACAAGCACATATCATCCAATAAGCCCTCATCCAATCCCCATCCCATTCCTTCCCCCTCCGTTGATCCCATGCTTAATTGGTAATTATCTTTAATATATTTGTTTACCCACCTCATGAAATATAAAGAGATTCCATCCTCCCCCAATCTCTCCCCTCTTATTGGTCACCTTAATTGCTTCTCAATAGGGCCTTTTCTACTACTCGACCTCCTCCTATTACCCCTTTCCTCCTAGTTCTTGCTAATTAGGGGAAGCATCTGGACTTTATTTTCTGTGCTATTTCTATCTGCATGTCGCATTGCAAGTTCCAATCACACTCTTGATGGCCCCAGTTGTGGCCTGGCCACCCAGGGGACACTTATCCTGACCTCACTGGCTCCAGCACCGGCTTTGCCTCATGGGAGGCCCCCATCCTGGCCTCGCTGGCCCCCACACAGAACTAGCCCCTCGGCTGGCTCCACTCCCGGCCTCAGAGGCCCCAGCACCGGCCTAGCCTCACAACAGGCTTCAATCCCGGCCTCACTGACCCTGGCACCAGCCTAACCGCTCGGCAGGCTCCTATCCTGGTCTTGCATGTCCCAGCTCCGTTTTTGCCTCACGGCAGTTTCCAATCCTGGCCTCGCTAGCCCTGGCACCTGCCTTACCCCTCAGCAGAGTCCGATCCCAGCCTCGGAGGTCCCAGCACCAGTCTTGCCTCACTGCAGGCTCCTATCCTGATCTTGCTGGCCCCGGCACTGTCCTAACCCCTCGGCTGGCGCCGATCCCTGCCTTGGAGGCCTCAGTAGCGGCCTTTCCTCATAGCATGCTCCAATCCTGGCCTCGATGGCTCCAGCATTGGCCTAACCCCTCAGCAGGCTTCTATCCTGGCCTCAAGGCCTCAGTACCAGCCTTGCCTCGCAGCAGGCTTCGATTCCAGCCTCGCTGGCTCCAGCACTGGCCTAACGTATCAGCTGGCTCTGATCCCGACCTCAGAGGCTCCAGCACCAGCCTTGTCTCACGGCAGGCTCTGATCTGGCCTTGCTGGCCCCAGCACCGGCCTAAACCCTTGGCAGGCTCTAAACCTGACCTCGAAGGCCTCAGCACTGGCCTTGCCTCACGGCATGCTCCGATCCCAGCCTCGCTGGCCCTGGCACCGACCTAACCCCAACGTAGGCTCCAATCCCGGCCTCGGAGGCCCATCATCTGCCTTGCCTCATGGCAGGTTCCGATCCAAGCACTCTCTTTACCTAGTATGTTGTCCCTTGTTCCCGAGGTGTGTGGTGGTAGTATACCACCTCTAAAGTAATTTCTTCAAAAGTTCCAGGTGTATTACGTCTGATCTCTGCCTCCCCTGAGTACTTGCTGCTGCCAATGCGACTGTCTCCACCATTTCAAATATTTTCCAAGCTCTTTTCCCATACCACACAATGTCCAGTGTTCCAAAGCATGTGCTACTATAGCATTCGACCTTTGGGTTAATTTCTTCAGAGGATCAGGGTGGGTTGGATCAGATGTCTGCATCTCCCAAAGACAAGTCTCTACCGCCATCTCGGCCACTGCTGCCACCACTGCCTTCCTCCTGGGTCACCACTAGACTCTCTCTTTACAGGTGATGTCCAGGATTCTTAAAGATGTAGAGAAGCCTCAGTCCTCCTTCGTGGGGAATTTTTCCAAAAGTTCCAGTTCAGATGTATATGTTTTGTCTGAATCTCCAATATTCTAGCTGCCGCCTCAGCCATCTTAACCCCTCTCGAATATTTTTATTTTTTCTTTTCGCTTTTTTTTTTTTTTTTTTTTTTAAGAGAAGAGAATATGTGTGGTTTGGGGAGGATGTGGGTTCAGGCACTCAGTAACGATGAAATTTTTTTTTCATTCCAATTTTGTGGGGTGGGGGTCACCTAAGGGTGCCCCGCCCATGCCATCCCAAGCATCCAGGGTCAGGGTATGGAGGCCTGGACCTCAGGGTCCTTCCAGGTGGGGAGGGGGTTGCCTAAGGGTGCCCCACCGGTGCCTGCCACCCGCCCAGGGTAGGGGCCAGGTGGCCTGGACCTCAGGGTCCTTCCGGGTGGGGAGGTGGTTGCCTAAGGGTCTAAATTTACAGATATTTTGATACCTCCTACAGCATAATCCATGTCTCAGTTGTAAAAAAAAAAAGCTATAACTATAGTTGTAACATCTAAAAATATCATTTTTATGCAAACAGTATTCTCTTTAGATATTATTTGTAATATCTAAACAAACTCGGCATCTTAATTATTAGCAAAAAGTGGATAAACCAATTTTACATTTTTAATAAATGCTTTATTCTAAGTTAATATGTAAGACAGTCAACCTAATGGAGACCATAGAAGATAAATTTTGGTGTCTGAATGAAAATCAAACATTTGACATAATTTGATATGTCATTGAAAATGCAATCTTGAACATTAAGCATTATTTTTTATTTTTTACCCACAGATGAAATAATTCTTTCTCTGCATTACTAGGATCAGGAAAGGTATTTTTTTTTCTCCTACTTAAAGACAAGTATTTTTCTTAAAGAAGGATTTTATTGAAGTGGAGTATAATTTCACAGGCAAATACATGAGCAGTCTATAAAAAATCTTTTTCTGCTCTTTGCTACTGATGACAAACACCTTTTTTCTTGGTTTTATCTCCTACATGCTCTTCTGAGTCTGCTCTTCTTAATATCCTTTTCCTCATTAAAAGATTTTAATTCAAGATGATCCATTATCTTTGACTGTCCCCACTATAAAAGCATCAGGCTGATTCTTGGGAGACATGTTCTTTGCTGGGGATGCAATTTGTCAATATTCAGCCAAAAGCCCTGCATGCACATTTTAGTGACACAATGCCCTCTTATCATGGCTTCTTACATTCTAGTCAAGATGATATATTTGAGTTATTTCTTTTTCTAAAAGAATAGCTAGTTAGTATTAAATATTATTTTTATCTTTTAATTAATTTTTTCTATTTTATTTTCTTGTATTATTACTAGAAATTTATAATAAGAATAAAGAGCTATTTGATACAGAATTGTATTTTCCCATGAGTTTTTAATGTACAAATCTAAAATGGAATAAGAAAGTAAGCTGTTGCCAAATTTTTATTTTTTTTTCTATTTTCCCATCTGTTTCTGAATACTTTACTCAAGCCAACCCGTGGGAGTTTCCTCATACTATATTCATTCCTCTTATCAGCACTGTGATCTGTTAATAAACACAAGAAAAAAAGAAAAGCTTTTAGGCTACAAGCATTTACATACATACTCACAATGTCTCTAATCAATCCTATGACATTATGATTATAATTAAAAGTTCTGTATAGGTTAGTTGATATCAGTGCAAAATAAAACTTGTGTAACGTAGGAGCTCATGAAATAAATACTATGCTAGTTAGAAAATCAACACTGAATCCACAGCTCATTTCTTAAATGGAACTAAGGAAGTGTACAACACAGAACTTCACACATACTTATTATTTTGTAATTCAGTCACATTCTCTCCTTTGACCTGCTCTACTCAATTCATCTCTTCTTTTTCACATTTACTTTAACTTACATAAGAAAGATTCAAGTCAGGGCTGGAGAGCATCCTTATGAAATACATTTTTTTAAAAATCCAGTGAATCCCATGGGTCCAGAAATAATATCTGAGTTAGCACCTAAAAATGATAGTATTTTATGGAATGTATATGAATAATATTGTAGAAAAGTTTGTCTTCTGCTGATTTCCCAAATGTAGCATGAAGTTAAACTGAATGTAGGGCGTTATTTGCACATTAATTCTGCATTGGCAGGAACATGGGAATTCTCTTCCTGGATCAGATTTATGTAAATTAAGGGACGAGTATTCTTTATATAATTGAGTTGTTCATTCAACAAATATTTCTTGGCACTTGCCAAAGTCCAGGATCTATTTGGAGTAATAAGGAAAAAGTTATGAATAAAATTGAGAGTGCCAAATTCATGGAACATAAACCCAGTACTGATATTGAAAGCTAAATATGTAGCAGATTATTTTCATAGACTTAATGTCTTCCATTCACACACACAAATACACACACACACACACACACACACACACACACACACACTTCTTCTATGTCCTTAAATGAGTTAATATGCATATATGTATATACATAAATAACTATTCAATAAAATAGTTATAAAATAATTGCAGAAAACTGTGATTATCACTATAATAATTGTAACTATAGTGTAATAGATGGCATAAATACCCATTGCATGGGTATATAATTGTTTTGGTTTCTTTAAAACTTGAATCACTGAAGTTATATAGTTTGGCCTAATACTTAAACATAATTATATGCTGGGCATATATTAATATGCAATACTTATCTTTACAGTTTAGGGAAACTGTCCCCGGGGACCCCTGTTAGGGTCTCGGACACAACTTCCCTCAAACCACAACAAAACAGAAAAACAGAAAAAACATGGGTTCTTGTCCTGAGCTAAGGATAAATACACATTAGCCTGTACTCTTGCTGAAGATTTAAAGAAGTTTATTAAAAAGATAGAAATACAGAATATAGTTATAGCCCTATGCAAGAATGGCATGGGGGGGTGTTCAAATGAATGCCCCACCAAAGATACAACATGTGGACCTGACTTGTTATACATGATACCCTCCATCTTGGTCATGTATTTCTGACATAGTAAAAACCCTGTAAGGTTCCTCCCCTTACTCTGTAAGGTACCTTTCCCCTGGCCAAGGTGTCTTTCACAAAGGTCAATCCCCTCCTCCCATCCTAGCTAGATGATTATGTAGATCTGTCTTTATAAAAAGGAAGTCCTAGCTCCCCTCTCCTATAGACTTGATAATTAATTTTAACTAAGTCAGTCTAAGTTTCAATAGCTGTTAGCTTCCTGACTGAAACCAAGACCAAGTCTTCCTTTCCCCAGGTCTACCATTTTGACACAATTATTTTTGAAATATATCTATTAATAATTAGAGCTTTCTCAAATCTTCCCAAGCCAGTATTGGCACATTAATATCAAGCATAGTTTTATAAATATATATATAAGATTTCTTGAAAGATAAAGGTATCTTAAGATTTAGCTACAATTACTTCATATTCTAATAAAGGAAACTCTTCAGTGGAAATGATATATATATACAAATGTATCAATGTCAATCTCAATGTCATGCTCAAGGAGGGTGAAGAAGAAAGGTGAGAGCCAGGGGGAGGTTTATCAAGTGCTATTTGTATTGTTATTCATACAACTTCAGCATGATGTATCATTACAATGAACCAATAAAAAACTAATAAAGTAGATTGATCATGCCTGTTGGCAGCTCTCATAGATGTTGCTTGCTCCATAGTCCTGCCACTAGTGACTGCTGCTTCAGATAGCTCCCTGAAAATTATTCCATGGTTCCTGACACTGAAGGTAGCTGCTTAAGGCAGCATTCTGAAAAATACAAAAGGCACAGAAATGACACAAAGCGTGACATAATAATTTTGAAACTATTTACTTAATAATTGGAGGTTGAAGAAGAGATAGATGACAGTTTTTCTGGCCTTCAGTAGCCAAGGTCCAAACAAAGAAAACCAAATGGGAAGGAGGTCTCAAGTTAAGTTTAGGGTGTCAGTCATGAGCTAAATGTAAGGCCTGTTAATCTCAAGCTAAGAATAGGGTGTGTCAAGCTGGGTGTGGTGGTGCTTATAACCCCAGCATTGGAAGGCTGAGACCTGAGGATCGAGGTTCAGGGATAGTCTCAGCTATTTAGTGAGGCCCTTTGGGACTCAGTGATAGCCTGTTTAAAAAAAAAAAAAAAAAAAAAAAAAAAAAGACTAAAAAATAGGGCTGGGGGATGTAGCTTGGAGGAACAATACCCCGAATTTCCATCCCCAGTACCACAGAGAGATGAGAGAGAGAGAGAGAGAGAGAGAGAGAGAGAGAGAGAGAGAGAGAGAGAGAGGAGAGAGAGAGAAAGAATAGGATATGTCAAGGTGAACATTTCTGGAAATATAGTGTTATGGTTTGGGAAACTGTCCCCAGGGATCTTTGTTAGACCCCTGGGAATAATTTCCCCAAAACTCCCCACAGACACAAAAAAACAGAAAAACAGAAAAAAAGGAAAAGATAGAAATACAAAAAATAGAAATACAAAAAATAGTTACAGCCCCATGCCAAAAGCATGAGCCGGGAAGAGTGGCCCGGGTCAACTCACCACTCCCCAGATACAGCACGTGGACCAGAATTTTTATACCCATGACCTCCATCATGCCAAAAGCATGAGCGGGGGAGAGTGGCCCGGGTCAACTCACCACTCCCCAGATACAGCACATGGACCAGAATTTTTATACCCATGAGCTCCATCTTGTTTATGTAATTTTGACATGATGAATATCCCTGTAAGGTACCTCACCTTAACTCTGTAAGGACCTCCCCTTATCCTGTAAGGTACCTCCCCCAGCCAGGTGTGGCAAGGTGTTTCCTTTCATGAAGGTCGACCCCTCCTACCATTTTAGCTAGCTTATCCAATCATGTAGATCTGTCTTTAGAGAAAGGCCTAGTTCTTCTCTCCTATTGACTTGTTAATTGCTTTTAGCTAGGTTAATTTACATTGGAATAGTTGCCTGCTTTTAGGCAGAAACCAAGTCCTTGCACAGATTTGCCTGTCACCCAATTTTTGAAATATTAATAATCATAGCTTTCTCAAATCTTCCTAGGCCATTCCCAATACTGGTACATATAGGAGGTCTTCAAGGTCCACTTCTTGGTCCCATCTGGTCCAAGGAAGCTTGTCTGCTAGTTTAAAATTTCCACTTTCATGTATTGTGCACATGGCTAAGACAGTCCAAATTGTTAAATAAGATGGCCTCCAATGCATGATATTTTGAGTCAAATAACACATTTACCTAATATTGTAAGAGAAACCCTTTCCTGTTCTCATATAATGTGCCTGAGTTGCAATGTATGGTTTTGAAAACTTTATTTTACATATATATTCTGTCACAAAGTGTACATTTTATGTCAGAATTATGGATATTTTCTGACAAACTCCTGATAATACTGAATATTCTATTTTTATACATCATGAACTCAAATCCTTCATGCCTCAGTTTGTGGTAGTTTTCTGCTTACAAGGCTGTTTGTATCCTTAAATATTTTTTTCTTATCTTCAAAATTCTTTTCAGTCATTTTTTTTAATAGAATAGGGACTTTTTCGCTTTTTATATTCCAGCATCTGTGAAAATATAATAAACTATCAGCACCTTATTTTATAATAAGTTTTGTTATCCCATTTATGTAAATGAGACACAGTAACTCAAAGGGATTCCTTAACTTCTTTAAAGGCTAACAGGTGAATAAGCTGGGAGTTGACACCAGTTCATCCGGCTATGAAGGGACTTTATGTACTGCTCTGTATGCATGTTTACTACTTAGTTTAAATTTGTCAATATCCCTTTTACATCATATAACCCCTAATAAATTATACATTTCTTGATGTTGGAAACTATTATTTTTTCCATTTTTCTTGGTTATCAGTTGATGCTGTGTAAAACATTAATTGATAAAGGAATGGATAAATACATTAATGCTTAAAATTTTATTGCTTTTTATGGCAGTACATATTACCTAAATAGGTTTATCATAAAAAACCTGTTACTTATGTGAAATTAAAATAGACTTTATCTTAGTGTTTTACTTTCAGCTAGGTAAATCCCTTGGTGGCCTTTAGTATACATTTAATTCATTTCCTTTCCTATGTTTAAAAGCAATTTTTATTACAGAACAAATCATTCCATTTCTTTTTATTGCCACTCATATGTGTTGAATTCATGAATAATACTTGCCATTTGCCTTTATTAAAATTGGATTTTTCTGGATGTGGTGGTTTAAGATTGTAATCCCAGCATTCGGGAGGCTGAGACCGGAGGATCGTGCTTCATGGACACCCTCAGCTTCTTAGTGAGGCCCTCTGCAACACATTGAGACCCTGCTTCAAAATAAAGAATAAAAAATAGGGCAGGGGTATAGCTCGGAGTTCGAATGCCCCTGGGTTCTATCCCCACACCCGAAAAAAAAAAAAAAAAAACAAAAACAAAAAAAAACAAACAAAAAAAAAAAAACTTGGATTTAATTCAATATAAAACAAAAATATTTAATGATCATTAGCTAGCTTTTTAAATATGTCTAGTTGTGAAGAGATTATTCTCAATTTCATAGAACAAGTTGACTTGATTTGAAAAAAGTAGTGATATCTCATTCATTCAAAAGGTTTTATCTTCATTACAATATCATCATAGTATTTTTTCTTCCTCATTTTTATCTCTTTATTTCTTCCTGCTAGTCTTTTTCTTTTTTCTTCTCCTTATTCTTCTTCTTTAAATGTTTTTATTGTTTCATTTCAGTCATACATCTTAATGGAGGCATACATACACACATCACTCAAGTCCTTCCACAATTCCAACCCCATTTCTTTCCGCTTCCTTCCTTCTCATGTTTGACTTAGTGATTGACTTTAATATGTTTGTGAATGTACTTCATATATATTAGGGAGGAAATTTCCCTCTCACCACCTCCCATTACCCAGTTAAGTCTTCTTATTTGTTTATCTATGTTTTTTCCTTTTTTGTCTAGAGTTCTTTCTATGACCCTTTTACTCTCTAGCTTCCTCATATTAGGGAGAGCATCCAATTTCTTACATTTTGTAACTGACTAATCTCACTTAGCATAGTGTTCTCCAGTTCCATTCATTTCCCTGTATGAGGTAATTTTGTTCTTTTAGGCTGAAACATTCCATTGTATGTATATATATATCTCATAGTTTTGAAGCCCATTCATCTGTTTATGGGCATTTTGGCTGGCTCCATAGTTTGGCAGTTGTGAATTGTGCAGCTATGAACATAGATATGCATATATTACTTTGGTAGTTTGGTTTCCATTCCTTTTTTTTATTGGTACATTGTAGTCATACATCTGAATGGGATAAAAGACTTGTGAAGGCATACATGCTCACATCACCCAGTTAGCCCTTACTCAATCCCCACCCCATTCCCTCTCTATCCCTCCTTCCCATGCTTGGCTTATGATTGTCTTTGATATGTTTAAGTACATCTTGTGCTTTAGAGAGTTTTTCTCTTCCCCCTTCCCATCCTCTCAGTTAAATCACCTTATTTGTTCCACTATAGGATCTCCTTCTTCATGTAGAATTCTTCCTGTTACCCATTTCTCTCTAGCTTTAACATATTAGGGAAGTCATTCGATTTCTTATTTTTTGTGACTGACTAATCCCCCTTAGCATAATGTCCTCCAGTTCCATTCATTTTCCTGTAAACGATGGTTTCCATTCTTTTGGGTAGATATCCAGAAGTTGTATTGCTAGATCTGATGTGGTAGGTTAATTCCCATTCTCCTAATGTTCTTCCTTACTGTTTTCCAGAGTGGTTGCACTAATTTGCACTGCCACCAACACTGTATTAAAGTTCCCACTGCTACACATCCTAACCAGCATTTGCTGTTGTTTGTATTATTAATGATTGTCATTCTAGTTGGAGTTAGGTGAAATGTCAGGGCAGTTTTGTTTTGCATCTCCAACTGCTAATGATGTTGAGCATTTCTTCATAAATTTTTGGCTATTTGGATTTTTTTTTTTTGTGAAGTGTCTATTTAGTTCACTTGCCCAGTTTTTTATTGGATTGTTTTCTTAGCATTGAGTTTCTTGAGTTATCTATATATTCTTGATATTAGTCCTACATCAGAGGAATAGTTGGCAAAATTTTTCTTCCATCCTGCTGGCTCTCTGTTGATGTTCTTGATCATTTCCTTTGTTCTACAGAAGTTCTTCAGTTTAATAAAATCCTAAGTATTAATCCTCTTTTTAGTTTCTTTTGCTTTTGGTAACTTTTTGAGAAAGTTTTTACCTGTGCCTATGTGTTAATGTGTTGGATGGACCTATGCCCTCTTCAAGAGCTGTCAGGTCTGATTTCTAAGTTTTTGATCCATCTTGAATTAACTCTTGTGCAGGGTGAGAAAGTGGGTTTGATGTACATTTTTTTTTGCATATTGTAAGGCCCTAAAAAGAGCCAAGCAAATTTGTCAATTAACATCCTTCCTACCCTAAAGGTAGCAAGCATAGAATGCAAGCATAGACTAACATTCTGCCTATCCTATGGTAAATGTAGCAAGTATAGACCAACATCCTGCTTACTCTTTGGTCAGCATCCTGAAACACAGAGCCCCCTTCCAGACAAAGTTGCAGTCTTGTCAGACAATAGCAATGGGTCTCCCCCCACCCTCAGCCACCTGTGTGTGGCATTAGCCTTTAAAAACCCCTTGTAAGTTCAGCTCTGTGTCACAGTCCTGGACTGAATGCTGGACTGCATCCCTAGCCTGGCTAGTCTGTAATCCATAGCCTGGCTAGTCTATTCTTTGCCACGATTAAATAAACCAATCTTCCAATTTCAGTTGGTGCTCTCTTTCTCCATTCCTGTGACATCGGCCTAGGCACAACAATATGACTACCCTGTTTTGCTAACACCATTTGTTAAAGAGGCTATCCTTTTTCCAGTGTATGTTTTTGGCAGCTTTGTCAACAAATAATTGGCCATAAGTGTGCATATTTGTTTCTGAGTCTTCTATTCTGCTCCATTGGTCTATGTGTTTGTTTTTATGCCATTACCATGATGTTTTTATTACTCTGGCTTTGTAGAATAGTTTGAAGTCAGGTATTGTGATATCTCTTGTATGCTTATTATCGCTGAGAACTACATTGGCTATCTGGGTTTTTGTTGTTGTTGTTGTTGTTGTTGTTGTTCTTCCAAATGAATTTAAGGGCTGATTTTTTATGACAGTGAGGAATGTCCTTGGTAATTTAATGATATTGCCAATTCCAATATCCTGTAAGAAGAAGGGAGAAGTGGTGAGAGAGTGGGGGAGAGCTGACCAAGTAATGTGTGAATATATGCCACTATCACTATGAATACCATTATGATGTCAGACTAAAATGCACTAGTAAAAATATTAAAATTTTGACTTGTCAAAACAGCAGAGAATTTTTACATTTTAATACACTTACAATAAAGTCATATTATACTTCAAAATAATATATGTGTATATGTAAAATAAAATAATTCAAAGAAACTGATAGTAATTTATCTCATACTCTATGTATGCATGTGTGTGTGTGTGTGTGTGTGTTTGTGTGTCTAGCTTTATAAACTCATTTCTCTTACCAAAAATACTTAACTTATCTACATTATATCTATTATTTTGATTCCAGCTACCTAGGTGAATATAGATCCAAATTGTAGATGATGATGAGAATGCAACTGCATTGCAAAACAGAAAATTAAAAAGTAAATTGAAGTGTGAAGTTGCAGATTCCATTGTGTTTGCTTAAGAGCTTATTAAAAACACAAAAACAAGATTAAAGAAAGTAATATATCATCTCTTGGCAGATTAAAATAAATTAAATGTAAACTTTGGCAAAGATTGGAAAAATGGTTAAAGGCAGAAAACTTTGAGTAGTACCCATCCCTTCTGTTAGTGTGTGTGGGAACTAAAAAGCAGCAAGAGAGAGAACAGGAGCATGGTAACAGAAGGAAGGGAGGACAGAGTAGGTAGTGTTCGTATCAATCAAGAAGAAGATTGGCTTACCTGCTACCTGGAGTTACCATGGACTCAGCTTGAGTAATACGGGTGGCCGAGGGTAGGAAGTGTCAATCTTTAGCCAGGCCGAGTAGGGCCAATGGTGGGGCCTGGTCTGGAAGGGTGGTTCCCCTGTTTTGAGGCACCTGAGACTCACCTCTTCTCCAAGGGCACTCACTTTTCCAGCGTCCCTCCTGGTTACATGCTGGGCTCATCCTGGTCTGTGGACGTGGCTGGGGACAACCACATGCCCAGTGACCAGTGCCTTCACACTTGAAACAGGTTCCTGGAGGTGGCTACTGTTGTTGCCGTCCTCCCCTAGGGGGCGCTTGTCACTCTAAGGGCTGGCCGTCCTCAGCTGGCCTCGAGGCTGCTGCCAGGGTTTGGGCCTGTAAATCTACCATCTGGTGAAATCAGAGTGTAACATCCATTTCTGCATGTTCCTCTCTGGAATTATAAACTTTAAATGCCATTTTTTACCAAATCTCTGATAGTCATTTGAAGACCGTCCTCAGCCTTTTTTTAATTTTCTATTAATATCAGGGGCTTATTGCCTAATAAAATGGGTTTCCAATAGTACTGAGCCTGCCTCAGAAGATGGATCTAAGAGGGTGTAGAGGGTGAAAGCCTCTTGTAACCGATTAAGAAAAACCGCTGGGTTTTCATTTGGACCCTGTGTGATTTCCTTAAGCTTATCAAAATTAACCACTTTGTGGGAGGCATCTCGCATAGCATCAAGAAGGCATAGTATCACATGATTCCTCTTTTGTATTCCCTCACTCCTGTCATTATAATCCCAGTGGGGATCCTAAGAAGAAACAGCAGCTGTTCCGGTAGGGAGCTGTGGATTGGTTAGGTGAGCCTGATCTGCCTGTTTCCTGGCAGCCTTAAGAATATGATCTTGTTTGTCTGGAGTTAAAGAAGAGGTTAAAATAAGATGAAGATCCCACCAAGTTAAATCATATGCTTGTATAATATGTTGGAATTCCTTAATAAAACCAGAGGGATTGGCTGAAAAAGGACCCAGACTCTTTTCAAATTGAGCAAGGTCAGAAATGGAAAAAGGAACATGGACACAGACCACACCTACTGCACCAACCACCTAATGAAGCGGGGCCGAGGGGGAGTGGGGTGTCTCTGGAATGGGTGCAGTCACCTACAGGGGTAGGCAAGGGGAAGGTAAGGGTTGGTCCCTTACGGGAGGAAGGCAGGGGAAAAAGGAGTGGGTTAGAGTGGGAGGCTGTCCTAGAATAAGATGACAATCGCAGTGGTAAGGAGAGGTCTTGTGGGTCAGAGTCATCAGGAAATGGGGCCTGTATCTCGGCCAGGTCAGACTCCCGGCATTCACATGTCATCACAAAATGGCGACCGTGAGTCAGAAGAATTACAGGCCTGTGACCCAGAAAGACCACCAGGTGGTGCCTGTGAGTTGCCACATGGTGACCAAGATAATGGCTGTGGCTGGCGGGAATCCTCAGCAAGCATGACTGGAGCAGTAGAGCCAGGAGGAGTGGAAACGAAGGGCATAGACGGAAAAGCCTGTACTACAGAACCTCTGACCATTTACCTGTCTGTTTGCAAAAGTTACTGAGATCAGTCAACATTTTAAGATCTAAGGCCATCGAGAACCATTACCCAACTCATAAGTGGGCCAGACCTTTGTGCAGAAAACTATGAGCCACTTGGGGTACAGTTCCCCAGATAAACCTAGATTGACCAGAACATGGTCTAGTGTACACTGGGAGTCTATCTTTGATGGCTGGCTTCCCCCCAGTACTGGTCAGTGGGCAAAGACATAAACAGGAATTTTGCATTCCAAGATCCTGCCTAACATCCATAAACAACATTATTGTGTTAGAGAAGGATGTCTCCATTCCCTTTACACAACCGTAGGGCAGTCTGGCTACCCGCAGAGAAATTGGGCACCAAATATTTGGGTTTATTTAACAGCTGTGAGCCCAAGTCTGGAAGAGGCAAACCAAAACACACTTTTCCAAGGAGCTTACCACAGTGTAGTATTATCAGCCAGTGCTGACTGGAACCGAAGCACTGAGAGGCTGCAGAGCCGGGGGTGGGGGTGGGGGCACACTGTGGAGCTGTTGGTGGAATCAGGGCTGGATGAGATTTAAGACTGCTGCTGGGGCTTGGGAGGGTGGTATTGAGGAGGTAGAAAGGAAATAGGCAGATAGGGAAAAGGCCTCCGTAGAAAAAAAGTTAATTTCCTGAGTTTCCTGAGGGACAACAAATACCTGAAATTCCAAAAGCTCAGAGATAAGAAGAAGGCCAGAGCTTCACAAAGTCATCTGTTTACTATCAACAAACCCAGGAGCCAACACAGAGCAAGTCGGACACTCCTACTGAATGAAAGGCCTCTTCTGGACATCAAGGCTGACCAGGCCCCTAGGGGTGACCTGCATCTCTTTTCTGGCAGATCACGTGGACTCTGGGAGAAAGTAGTTTGCAACTGATGGGCACTTGGCTCAGGCGACACTCGGGTAGTGACCCTGAAGGCAGCTACTGGATCCCAGAGTTCCAACCGCCCCTATGGGGTGTTCGGCCACTTTTCTCTATTCCCTTCTGGCAGATCGGTGAGAATTCTGGAAGAAAGCAGCCTGCACCTGAAGGCAATTCGGCTTGGGCTACTCTCAAGTATTGTCCTGAAGGCAGCTGCTGGACCCAGAGTTCCAGCCCCTTTGGGGGTGTTCAGCCACTCTCCCCCCCATTCCCTGCTGCTTCTAATAAACCTTTTACTCCCCTTCCTGAGGTCTGCGGGTGTCATTCTTTGCTCACCGTAGACAAGAACTTGCCGGGTTTCCTCTCAAGAAACCCCCGTTTCATTATCAAAGACAGCGGCTGGCTCTCTGGGCTGGATGGGACTCTTTGGGCTGGATGGAAGTCCAGACAGCTGCCGGCTGATCCTAGAAGGAGAGTCTAGCCAGGTGGTAACATGGCCAGCGGCTCTCAGGGGGAGCCCAAGGCTGGGGAAGACATCCAGCTCTCAGGGCAAGGATGCAGTGGGGGAAGATGGCTGCTGGTTCTCATGGAGAGCACATAGCTGGGATGATGGCCTCTGGCTCTCAGTGAGAGCCTGCATGGGGGAAGATGGCCTCCAGCTCTCTGGGAGAGCATGCGGCTGGATGGTGTGGTTACCGGGTCGTGGTATAGAAGAAAAACAAAAACCAAAAAAACTCCAGATGCTGAGGCTGGGCCACATGGTGTGCGCCCCCGCAGGTCTTACTGGGCAGGCGGGATGGCCAGAATCTGGACTGGGGTTGGGCGGGAGTTCTAGAGTCTGGGAAGGGCAGGATGCAGGACTGGGCTGGAGGAAGCTCAGGCAGAGGGAGTAGGGAAAGAAACTGGGCACTTGTCCAGGTTGGCTGAGGGTATGGCCTAGGTGGGGCTGAGCGGAGCTACGGGGCATGTGGCCAGAAAAGGTGGCTTAAGGTCTCCAGTCAGGGCGGGCATGGGGCAGCAATGGATCTGAGGCAGCATTAGTCCTGGAGCAGCGGAAGTCTTGGGGTGGCAGCAGTCCCAGGGTGGAAGAGGTCCTGGGGCAGCAGCAGCTTTGGAGCAGCGGGCAGGGCTGGCGTGGTCCCAGCAGATCCATAGGCCCAGGCAGATCAGGGAAAGCAGAGGTTTCCGCCAAGGCCACTCAGAGCAAGCCACAGCAGCGGGGATGGCAGGCAATTTAAAAAAAAGAAGAAGAAAGGAATTTTTAAAAATTAAATTAAAATTTAAAAAGTAATTATCCCAGGGTTGGCACCTAGGTGCGTGCGGGAACTAAAAAGCGGTGAGAGAGATGATGAGCAAGGTAACAGATTTAATGTCATCCTCTGGAGGATTGGGGCTGGACCTCCCAGAGACCTGTGAGCTCCTCTGAGGCTGGAGGGAAAATGCCTCTCTTTTAAGGCATATGTCTTGGGAGTGGGACTATGCGTGGGAGCGCTGCCACTCTTGCGACCTCGCCTGCCTCCGATATTGCCAGCTATATCTCTCATCAGAGTCTCCTCCTTCTTTTATAGGGTTCCGCCCTTGCGGGAAGGGGGGGGGACCCGACTCGTCACCTCCCTCATTCTGATTGCTTGCCAGTATACTGCATTTTATTTTATTTTTTAAATTTTTATTGGTTCATTTTACTTATATGGGGTACAGATGGTAGAAGGAATACATTTTAAAGAAAAATTCCAGAAATTCATCCAATACTGTTCTTTATAAATATCTTCCAGACAATAATGTCTGATGGTAATATTGGTTTCCATTATCTGAAGGCCACCCTATATTTTAAATGCTGGGCAACATTTTCCTGGGCCTCAACACAAAGCTTTGTTAAACTATCGTTTGAAGAGGAATCAGAGAAGTGAGTCCATTTTACATTGCGATGTTTCCAGCTCTAGAATCTGCCCATGTAACTTAATGATTCTGTCTCTTTTTAAGAACTCCAACATTTCCTGACTCAGTATAAAACTCACATTTTCTAATTTGAGACACTGCAATATAGTGTCTCATTCTCTCCTTGAATCTATTTTCATTCTTTCTTTTAGAAAATATTCACTGAGAGAATTTCATCTGCCAAGAATAATATTAGGTCCTAGGAGAAACTATATGAAGAAGGAAGATAATGCATGTCCTTGAAGAGTTTATATTCTAATAAGTAAGATAAATATTCAAAAAGACAAATGTGGTTCTGGTCTCACAGAGTTTTTTATGTATTTTGTGCTTTTTATTATTAAAATATAAGTTTTATACTGAGGACTATTAGAACTCATATCAGAGTTATCTGACTCAATTTTACCTAGATTTTATAAGTATATTCAAATCATAAATTGTCAAGGACATTTGTTTCACTTTGTTTAAAAATTCATTATGGACTTAACATTTGAAGATTGAGTAGTGATTTCTTTTCTGTGTTTGTGGTATTGGAGTTGGAATCCAAGGGCATTGTACCTCCAAGCTACATTTGCAGCCCTATTTTTTTAAGTCTTTTTTATTTTTAAAACAGGGTCTCACCAAGTTGCAAAGGGCCTCACTAAGTAGCTGAGGCTGTCTGCAAACCACGATCCTCCTGTCTCAATCCCTTGAATGCTGGGATTACAAGCATGAGCCACCATGTTGGGCAAGTAATGACAATTTTAAATACCAGACATCAGAGGCAGAAGGAAGAGGACAGAGTACAAAACATGTCTAAGTACTCTGCAAAAGAAAGGAGCATGTCATACCCATGTTTTTAGCAGCAGAAGTCATAACATCCAATCTAGGTATTGATCACCAAATGAATGGATAAAAGAAAATGAAGTATGTACACACAATGGAGTTTTACTTAGCCATAATAAAAAAAAGTATGTAATTTGCAGAAAAATGTATGAAACTGGAAGAATTGCATGCTATGTGAGGTCTGCCAGTCTAAAAAGTTAAGCATCTTATGTTTTATCTGGTATTTGGAAACTATAGAGAAAATAGAAAACAAAAAGAGCTTCATGAAATTGACTAGAGACCAGTAGTATGGTGGAAGGGGATAAAGGAGAGTTAAGAAAATGAGAAAAACGGAGAGTTGATGAAGGAGGAAGGACAAATAACATTATATGAAATTATATCTACTATTTTCACTAGATTTACTGAGAGTAAAGACGGGGATAGCAGAGCGGGGTGCAAAGGAAATCACACAAAGGGATTTTGTGTGCATGTGAATCACCTTGAAACTAAAATTGTTGTATAATGACACTTTCCCAATAAAATTCTCCCAGAATCTCCTATATTATCAGGGTAGAACTGAGGTACAACCATTTACATAAATTAGAAGTCTAGAAATCACTATTCCTCATTCCAAACATTTGTAATCTGACCTCAAGTTTTTTCTATTTTATATTTCAAGTGATTTTCAAAATTTTACAATTTTGCAGTTCTCAACATCCCTCATTCTATTCTAAATAAAAATTGGATACAATAATTTCCCTATACTCTTTCCCACAGAAACTATTATTTGTCTCAAATACTTTTTCTGTTTTGGGGAAAACATTTAACAAATCTACTCTTTGGCCATTTTGAAATATACAGTGCATCATAATTTGGTATAGTCACCATTCTGTGCAATAGACCACTAAAACATATTCCTCCTGTTTGACTGAAACTTTGTACCATTCGATCAACATCTCTTCTGTTACCATGGAACAGAAAGAAGACAAATGTTGTATTATCCCAATTATACATAAACTCTAGATTTAGATTTTTAATAATATATAGGTGCCTGTGCATTTTATGTATGCTAAAAGATTGTGAATAAAATAGTAGTGTAACTGATGATGATGACTTCCAGTTCTGGAACTTGAGGCTGCTTTTACCAGATCCTCTATGAATAAATTATTGTGTGTCTCAGAACACATAAAAACTTCAGTTTTCTATTTAACAGTACACCTTTCTTTTCTGCCAGCATCTTCAATGAAGGCATCATCATCTCTCATCTGCAGTTACTCAAACAGTTTTCTCTCTGGTCTATCTAATTCATTCATGACTCTTGAAAGCCTTGTCTCTGCACTGCAAATTGTCCTCTAAAACCTCAAAACTTTTACCTCATTAATATCTTTCAAAGACACCCATTGTTCTTAGGATAATGGCCTGAATCCTTCTCTGAACAGTTTTACTTGTTTCTGATGTAACTATTAGTATTTCATCTTTTAAATCTTAAAATTTAGCCATCAAAATATATTCCCAACATACCTTTAAGTTTTTTAAGGACTTTCTTTTTTTCCTATATCAACATGACTCTTCGCTCACCCTTACTGTATGAAAACATTGATTTTCATTTTACATTATTCACATGCTCTTTCTTTCTTTCTATTTTGTCTGGGCACAATGACCATTTCTAAATACAGTGGTTGTCCCATCTCTCACCAATCCATACTTACAACACTTAGTATTTGTTTACACTTTTTGATGAAAGAAAAGGATATAAACATGGCCAAAAGAAGTTGTAGAATGATCCTAACCTATTTCACAGTTCTCACCTTGCTTCACATTTTGTTTACCACCTACCCCAGCACTTTCTCGGATGTGCCTTGTTTTCTCTTGATATACACTGCTACATCTTCTTGAATGGTTTTATTCTGTACCCAATTGATCCTTTAAATTATTAGTTTTTATATTTAAACATTTACCTTCTAAATATCTTTCTATTTCTCAGTTATATGAAACTTCATTTGATAATCTTATAACATAGAGTAACTTTCTTTTCATACCACTATGGAATCTTTCTTTTTGTTTGCTGTTTTAAGATATTCCTTGATCAAGGGGAGCATTAATTATTGTTTTATTCACAGTTGATTGTCTCTTTCAAAAATAGGTGTTCAATTAATATATATTGAATGAATAAATCAAAACTAAATAGGCCGGGGATTGAATTTTCTATAGAACAAAAGAACACATGATAAATTTGTTAACTTCCATCATCAGATAAAAGTAAGTGACTAATAAAAATAGTAAGATTCTCTTCAGTACACTTCTGTTTTATTTATTTCCATCCACATTCGTTTACACATTAGATTCCCAGAAAATGTTCAGACTCATTGAATCCTCAAGTTAATTTTTGTTTCAAAGTAAAATAAACTGAAAAGGGACAAGTTGAGCCTCAGATTCTGAAAGACAGAGTCATATATAAATCTGTAATAAATCTACTGCCTGGTCTTATTTGAGACAAAAAATTCTGTTCAGGATCTCTGGCTATGTGGATTGGTTCACAATCCCTGGAGCAAGGTATTGGACTTTACCATTCAGGTTGTCTAGCTGTCAACTGACTTTCTTACAGAAATGACTGATGAGTTGAGTTAAAGAGTCAATGGCTTGGAGCAATGATACTTAATGAGGCCATTTCTAGAAATTTTTTGTTTGTTTTGTTTGTTCTCCAGCAAGACATTCATTTTTATAGGTGCATTAGGTATCTAAAATGTGCACCAAAAAAACTACTAGTTATTTTAGAATAGTGGTATAAAGAATTTACTTCTCTTAAGTTTTTTTTTTTTGCTTTACTTTTCTATAATAAACATGTATTATATGTAAAAAATCTTAAAGTTATCAGAAAAAATGATAAATCATGTTATTTATGTTCCTTCAACCAGATCCTTCATAAAGATGCTAAATGCAATGAAAATGGGAATGTGGCTCACCACATGCCCTTAAGAGATTCAGCAGCTTTTGCATTTCCTAATTTTGCAGTTGATTTTAGTTCTAAGAAATCTGAATCCATTTCCAAAGCACGTCAGGATCAGCAAACACTTATTCTAAGGTAAGAGTAAAGGAAGGATCATTTATATGGGCATAGTATTCTTTGTCAAGATCCCAAGCTTGACTCCCCACCTTTCTGCCAATCTTGTCTTGGGAATAGCCACTACTGATGACCACCAAACTCTAAGGACAGAACATCTCCAGAGAAACTCAACTTTCAGCAGGCTCAAGGACTGCCAAGCAGAGATAGTATGCCAGGATCAGAGCTGGGCCTTGTCAGGTACGATACAAGGAAGGCTGGAGACAGAGCCTGCTGCTGTGAAAAAGCTTGCTGGATATGAGGCATCAGAAATAAAGGAAACCTAGGTGATCTCAATTTAGGTGGGCAGTGACACCTGAGGATGAGCCTGACAAGGCTTACCTGGTCACTCTGGAGCCTCTTCATGCAGCCTGTTTGGGATGGCTTGTGAAAGTACACCTTGGCCTTGTCACCACTGCCTTAAGATCTTTGGATTGTCACTTTTGAAAGACAAATTTCCAAACTCAGTTCGGGTTTGCAGAGAGGTCTGAACAATATCAGCCTGCCGGGCTGTTCCTATTCCCCTCATCTATGCATGAGGTAAGCAAAGCCTAGTTATATAAGATTAGCACAGGAAGGTATCGACCAGTTTCTCTTTCTAGGCTTACTGAACTTCCAGCCCTATTTTTTGGAATCTTTTGTTTTTGATTATTTTTCTCTCATCCTGCTTTCATGTACTTGGTTTGAGTCAAATGCAGAAGTTTTGTGGACCATTCTTAAATATTCTGCATTTAGTCTATCAGTTGATTCAAGAGTGGTAGTAAAGCTCTAAGTGAGGACATGAAGACTAGCCAGGACACTAACACAGAAGCTATTAATATAGACTGCTTAAGAATTTTGATGCTTACTGAAAGTGTCTAAGAAGAGAAACTACAGATTAGCAAATAAGGTGACCTAACTGAGACAGATGGGAGGGAGAAAGATGGAAATTTCCTAAGGTGCAAGATGTACATTCACAAACATATAAAAGTTAATCCCTAAGCCAAACATGAGAAGGAAGGTGGGGAAAGGAATGGGGTGGGAATTGGGTAAAGTGTAATTGAGTGAAGTGTGCATGTATGTCTCTACCATCTTGTACTACATCAAGATGTATGACTACAATGCAAAGAAGGAAGAAAAAAGAGAGAGAGAATAGGAGGTGAGCTCTATCTGAGTTTTTGATATATATCTAATGTAGAGAGGGAAGATTCCTGAATTTTAGGATTTTTTTTCATGTGGTACTGGGGATAGAGCCCAGGGGCATTGTTCCTCCGAGTTACACCACCAGCCTTATTTTTTAGTTGTTTAGTTTTGCAAAAGGGTCTCATGAGTTGAGAAGGCCCTTGCTAAATAGCTGAGGCTGTCTGTGAACCGTGATTTTCTTATCCCACCCTCTCAAATTCTGGGATTAAAAGTGTGTGCCACCACACCCACCCAAGTTTTAGGGTTTAAAGTGTTAAGTGTGACTAATCTCTGATTCCTGGGTAGAAATTAGGTTTCAAATATATTCCCAACTCTACAAACCAGGCAGATTTGCTATATACCATATACTTTTGTAAGTGTTCACACATATTAGTTCATGTAATCCCACATGTGCATATGGAAGAGATAATGTTAGTATTCTCATTTAACATATGAGGAAGCAGGTATGGAGATGACAAAATAATTCCTGCCAAAATGTATAAAGATGGGTAGAAAACAGATGGCCCCACTATTTTATTCATATTCTCTTTTCCTGTTTCTCTCCCTCTCTGTCTCCTCATTTTCCCAGACCCTCACTAATAATGCTGGAATGAAAGTATATTTAGAAAATAGGATACCCAGTTAGTACCTTAAACTTACTCTCTCTGAAGTTATAGTTATATTCCCTGCTAAGGTTTTCTACTAAAATGGCCATTCTTTATAATATGATTCTTTATTTGGAGCAAATTTGGCAAGAGAGCAGGCCTGCCAGAAAGGTAAGACCCTTTGGATCAGTCCTCAACCAGTTATTGAAAGGGTTAGAAGATAAAGACCCACTTTCCTCGCCCTTTTGAGGGATGCCATGAAGGCATGTTCTGTAGTCTCCTAGAAGTGCTCTTCAGGGCTGATTCTCAGTTTCCTATGTTAGAAAACTGAAATGGTTTCTGTCTTATAGTACTCCTCACTATTTATACTGTTACTTGCAGTAACATTTCTGTCATGGGGTCTAGTTTTGAGATCATATAGGTTCATTTCTTGCTCTTTATTAAACCTGCTTATGAAGACTTCTTATTTTATATCTATAACTGTTGACCTCTTTATTTCTAGAAGACTGTTTAGAGGTGTGAAGGAGAGAATACAGAATTCTTGGGAAAATTAAATTTTTTTCTTGAGTCGAAGTAAAATGGTGCATTGTGCCACCACTGGGCTTTTGTCTTCATAAAGCAAATACAAAAGCATCCCCAGCTTCAATCCACTCTGGTTATCAGTTTACATCTGGTTGAAGAGGTATGTGAAAGATATGTAAAGAGAGGATGCAATAACTTTCTCTGTCTACCAGCAACTGGGGATTGGTATATGATTTCTCCACCATGCATAATATAATTGGAAATCTAGAATGACAAAACCCAATGGAATTAGAATCAGTTTTCCTTTTTTAAATTTAATTGGAGCTTGATTAAGAGTCTTTTTTAATTTTGAGAATCTGTTATTTTGTTTGAAAGTACTGAGACACTCTCTAGTGTTATTTTATTAATCCCAGTAGGATTGTATTGAACCCTTTTGTGAAGGGCTTGCTTAGTGCTGTCAAAGTCCCTTAGATTTTATTTTTTTAATTGTCTTAATTTCTCTTTCATTTTTAAATATTGATATATTAGTCTATACCTTTTTATTTTTTCCTTTAACCAGTTTGAAAGGATAGTCTCACTGCTACTTGTCTTCAAAGTGTTTGTTTAGAAAGTCCGGTGTGGTGGTATATGCCTATAACACCTGCACTTGAGAGGCAGAGACAGGATGATCAAAAGTTTATGTCCAGCCTCAGCTAATTAGTGAAGTCCTCTGCTTTTTTTAATACCTTATTTTCCCAGATTCTCCACCCTGCCTCAAAATGAAGAAAAAAGAAGAGGAAATGAGAGAAATTAGGTAATTTGCACCAGAGGGGAAGAGGTTTTTAACAATGATAAGAGGTATAACTATATGGCTTTCTGAATCTTTGTCTATACTTATAAGCATCAATCGGCATCAGAGCATAAGACCTTTGGCAACTGGTGAATAATGGAATTTGTGCCCAAACTTGTTTCCTTAGACTATGTAAAGGTTTCTTTAGGAAACTATAAAATCTATCCGCCACAGGGCCAGGATAAAGATGTATGGCTGCTCCTATGCTTATTTTTGAAATAAACTGAAAGTAACTGCATTTTACCCTCTTACCCTTCCTCAGATATTTTAGGCTGTCCAAATATTATAGAGTTTCAAAATAGTTATATCAGAACAATTTTGAAAAAGCAATTATTTCCTAGATGGGAAAACAAATCTTGGTGTTTTTTACTTATAAGAAATTCCAAGAATACTGTAGAATTTTTTGTTTTTCACTTGCAAAAGCTTTCTGTATTCCAACTGTAATATCAAATTTTAAAATTGTCCATAAATTTTTATAAAAATGTGCTATGCAGCCTACTTTATCCTGCGATTTCTAATACACAGGATAAGAGACAAAACAAATAACAACAAGGACAACAAACAAAGATTCAATTGTGCCAGCCTCCCATCCCAATAAAGGGTATATTTATCAATTCTCCTACGCTAACAAAAATTATAGAGTATGTAAAATAAAGTAAAATTAAAATTTATAAAATTTAGTTTTTTAATTTTTTTATTGGTGCATTAAAATTATACATCTTTGTTTGTTTGTTTCATTTTTGGTGGTACTGGCTTCCTGGAAACCCTTTTACCTCTGGGCTACCCTCCCAGACCTATTATATATACATATATATACTTTTTATTTGGAAACAGGATCTCTCAAGCCAGCGAGGCTGGCTTCGAACCTATGAGATCCTCCTTGTCTCTGCCTCCCAAGTGCGGGGATTACAAGCGTTTGCCACCACGCCCGGCTATAATTATATATCTTAATGGAATACATCTGGTGGAGACATATATGCACACATCACCAATTATATTTTTATCAATTTCCACCCATTTGCATCCTTCTCATGTTTGGGTTAGTGATTGACATTGATATGTTTGTTAAAGCACATCATGTGCACTAGAGAATTTCCCCCTTCCTCTCTCCCATCCCCTCAGGTTGCCTTATTTGCTCATCTATCTACGGTATTTCCTTCTTCATCTAGAGTTCCTCCTATGACCCAATTCCTCCCTAGCTTTTGCATATTAGGTAGGGAAAGCATCTGATTTTTTATTTTTTTGTGACTGACTAATCTCATTTAGCATAATGTCCTCCAGTTCCATTTATTTCTCTGTAAAGGACCTAATTATGTTTATCTTTATAGCTGAGTAAAATTCCATTGTATACATAGCCCATAGTTTTGTAATCCATTCATCTGTTGATGGACATCTTAGGTGGTTCCATAGTTTGGCAATTGGGAATTTTGCAGCTATGAACATAGACACACATGCATTAGTTTAGTAGTTTGATTTTTCATTCTTTTGGGCAGATACCCAGAAGTAGTATTGCCGGATCATATGGTATGTTCATTCCCATTCTTCTGAGGATCCTACATAATGTTTCCCAAAGTGGTTGCACTAATTTGCAGTTTCACCAACAATGTATTAGAGTTCTCACTTCTTTACATCCTCACCAACATTTGTTGTAGTTTGTGTTTTGAATGATTGCCATTCTAATTAGAGTTAGGTGAAATATCAGAGTACTTTTGATTTGCATCTCTCTGAATAATAATGATGTTGAGCAATTTTCATGAATTTATTGGCCATTTGAATTTATTCTTTTGTGAAGTGTCTATTTAGTTCACTTGCCCATTTTTAGGTTGGGTTGTTTTCATAGTGCTGAGTTGCTTGAGTTATGTGTATAATTTAATATTAGTCCTCTATCAGAGTAGTTGGCAAAAATCTTCTCCCATTGTCCTGGCATTTGGTTGAGGTTCTTGGTAGTTTCCTTTGCTGTACAGAAGCTCTTCAGTTTAATGCAATCCCACATATTGATTTGCCTTTTAGTGTCGTGTGCCTTTGGGGTCTTGTTGAGAAAGTTATTATGTGTTGCAGTGTTGGACCTATGACCTCTTCAAGAAGCTTCAAAGTCTCTGTTCTAAATTCCAAGTCTTTGATCCATCTTTAAGTGACTCTTGTGCATGTTGAGAAAGTGTAGTTTATTTCCATTTTTCTGCATATTTCCATTTTTCTGCATATGCCAACATCATTTGTTGAACAAGCTAACTTTTTCTAGTATATGTTATTGGCCCCTTTGTCAAAAATAAATTAAAAAAAATAGTAATACAACAAATCAAAACCTCTAAGACACCTTGAAGGCAATATTAAGAATTTGTAGCACTGATTATTCACATTGGAAGAACGGAGAATCACCAAATAAATAACCTAATGACACATCTTAAAGCCCTTTAGAAACAGGAGCAGTCTAACCTCAGAGCCAGAAAAAGACAAAAAATTATTAAAATCACAGCAGAAATCAATAAAGTAGAGAATAAAAAAAGAAAATCAACAAAACCAAAAGCTGTTTTCTCAAAATATTAATAAGATAGAGATTAATAACAAGCCAACCTAAACAAAAATAATTAGAGAAACAGTCCAAATTATAAAAACAAGAGAAAAAAAAGAAGATATTACCACCAACAGTGTAAAAATCCAGAGAATTATCAGAAACTACTTTCAAAAACTATACTCCACCAAAATGGAAAATTTGGAAGATACTGACGACTTTCTAGTTAAATACAATTTTTCTAAACTGAGTAAATACTTTAATTTGTGTATTAAAGTCTTACATTATAATTCAGTTTACAAGAATAGTGAAAAACACACACACAGTACTTCGTGAATTTTTCCCAAGCTTTCTTCCCACACCCCTCCTTCCCCATAGCAGATGCTGAGATTGGCACTGGCATTCTCTCTTATGTACATAATGTAGATGGAAGGAATTCCCTCCTTAATTCTCCCTCCCTTTCCACTTTTCCCTATATCACCTCCTCTACTCCACTTAAGTTTTTTTCCATGATCTAATATCTCTCTCAAATCCAAAAATCTCTAGCTTCCATACATGAGAGAAAACCTAGGACCCTTCACTTTCTGTGACTGGCTAAACTCACTTAATATAATGTTCTCCAAGTCCATCCATTTTCTTGCATGTGACATAATTTTGTTCTTTATAACCAAATGTACATATATTCTGTTGTGTGTATATGCCATAATTTTGTAATCCATTCTTCTGATGAAGAACACCTAAACTGGTTATAGTTTCTACTTACATAAACATATGGTGGATTGCTGGACTTATATACTTCTCTAGTAATTGAAAAGAAAAAAAATAAAGACAGAAAGCACAGTTTATGAACAACTTACTGATACTCATTCAACCATTCCAGGAGCAATGTGAAGCTTATCTGTCTAAATTACAAATAATGCCAAATGTAATTTGACTAAAAGGTATGTGTTTTATGAAGATGAAAGTTTTAGCTCTGAAAGAGAAAAACTAAAAGATAGAAAAAATATAGCCAAAATTTCATTTGTGTCTTTTTTCTTAGATTATGTCTGTAGGTTTTGTGTGAGAAGACCTATTCTTTTTTTATGTTTTGGAAGTTTGAAATAAAATATAGTTTCTAAATTCAGCATTTTATTCATAAGACTCAGCTAAAAGGCATCAAATGAACTGCTCACATAATTCAGTTTGGGTATAATTACAGACTTATTTAAGAAAAACAAAAGAAATAAAGAATATAACTTGGGATTTTTAGGGAAAATTAAAACATACACTAAAAAGATAGGATATGTTTAATTTTAAGTATTATTACAATATTATAAAATTTCCAAATGACATTGGCAAAGTCAATCTTCATTTATTCCAAGAATTCAAAATAAAGTGGATCTAATGATTCCAATAACCCAGTTTATTATGGCTTTCAGAATCATTGAGCAGATGTACTGAAAGAAATAATATGTTTCCTTATTGCAATTAATTACTATAATAAAAATGCCTAACAGTTATGCTGTAGATGATTTATTATGACATTTTTTCTCATAATTTACAGTACTTTTAAGAATAGTAGGTTAATTTTACTTGAAAACAGGGACTCACTAAGTAGCCCTGAACCTCATTAAGCTGCTAAGGCTGGCTTCAAATCTATGACCTTCCTGTCTCAGCTTCCAAAGTACTGGATTACAAGCCACTATGTCTAGTTTTATTTTTATTTTTTTGGTGGTACTGGGGGTGGAACCCAGAGGCTTTCTACCTCCGGGCTATACTCCCAGACCTTTTTTATATTTTATTTGGAAACAGGGTCTCACTAAGTTGCGGTGAGCCTCACTAAGTAGCTGAGGCTGGCTTCGAAGCTGTGCAATTCTCCTGTCTCAGCCTCCCAAGTGCGGGAATTACAAGCGTGTGCCACCACGCCCAGCTATGTCTAGCTTTAAACATTTATTTACCTATAATTTATTTCTCCAATTTAGATTTTCAACTTAGTTATTTGCATTTTTTACTTAGATAATCAAGTTCAAAGTTAAATCTTTGCAGAGATAAATTATTTTGTCTGTACTGATTTATTTAAACAATATTCTACATTCTCACTTATGTAGCCTATAGAATATGCATGTCACTCAAGAATAAGTTATATATTCAACTCTCAAAGTCTTTAAAAATCATTTTCTGGTGGTAGTGCAGAGATTTTCAAACTACCATTAGATTGACATTTGTGGTCTGGAATATTTCATGTGTAAATAAGATTTTATTAAATGTAGCCACACCCATTTTTTGTACTCTGAAAAGGATGAGACAAATAAGCTACTGTCATACAATCGTTAAAACAACAGAATACTTGAACCGGGTGATTTTTAAAGAATAGATATCCATCTGGGCTGGGAGACTGGAAGGTCCAAGTTCAGGTGGCCTTTGTGCTGTTTCATATCATGGTTGGTAAAAAAGGAAAGACATTTGAGTACATACAAAAAGACAAAATAAGAAAGGCAGCCTCAGTCTACAACAATACACTCTTGAAGTATTTTATCTAGTCCTATGAAATCAAGAAATCACTGCTGGAGAAAAAGATATCAATCACCATTAATAACCTAATTACCTCAAAAAGGTCCAATCATCCCACACTGAAATGGTAATAAGCAAATTTTAACATGAATTTGGGTGAGGGAAAGCCATATTCAAACCACGGACACCCTCAAGACACAAAATTAAGTAAGCCATTCACGTTGTTTTCTACAGTTGAATGGACTTGAAAGTAAGTTTGTCTAAATTTTGTGCCCATAAAAGTGGGATCACCTACCCATTTTTATCTACTGAGGCTCTGACTTTACATAACGTATGTGGCTACTTTACTTAACTAAACTGTTTAGTTGATTTCACATAGATTTTATGACTTAAAAATCCAAAAATATTTACTACATAGCTATTCACCTAATTTTCTCTCACAGTAATTTAGAAGAATTTTTTCAAATCTAAAAGTCATAAATTTTAGAAGTCTGGGTCATCATTGGGGTATTATTATTGATCCTTTTATATGGAATTGCTGAGTAAATAGGATGTTAACTGACCACAGAAGTTGGTGACATAAGCATAGTTAGAGAGCGAGTCTGAATTTACTGGCTGATAAGCCAATCTGCCTTCGAGTCTGCCCCTTCCTTCTCTCCTTCCTGAAGTAAGGGCTGCAGGCTCAAATATTTGACCATCTATGTTCAAACCTTTGCCTTGCCATTTAAAAAATAAAACTGTTACCCTAGGTGTTAAGGTTTTGATATTGAATATCTTTCCCCAAAAGCTCATGCATAGGAATGTGGACTATAACGCAGCAAAGATTCAGAGGTGGGGTATGGTTGGAGATGAGTAACTGGGAGTATGGCCTTGAGGTCCATATCCATCCCTGCTCCTCTCCATAGATCCTGCTGCACATAGACTGAACCTCTAAAACTGTCAGCCCCCAATTTTTTTTTCTCCTCTATATTCTTTGTCAGGTATTTTGGTCACAATGATGAAATGTTAGATAAGTTGTTTTTCATTTCTGAGACTCTATTTCTCCATTTGTAATTGTAGTCAGGGAAAGTAAACAGTGATGCCTGCTTCAAATGACTTGGATTTTGAGTAAACAAGGTAACAAATAGAATTTAGAACACTATTTGTCACATTGTAAGAGTGCAAGTTCAAAGCAAATATTAGCAATTAATATTATCTTAGGCAATGAGGGTGGCTATCAGTATAAAACTGAAGCCCAATATATATTTACTAAAGTTTAAAATAATTTAGAAAAATACACTAAATTATTATGGAATTTTTTACTCTGATTTTTTTAAAAAAAGAAAGTCAACATTTTTTGTGTGTCTCATAGACTTCTATACCACACACAAACCTTGGCATCACAGGATCTCAAGGTGAAGATTTCATAAGTAGTTGGAGGCTTTCTGAGAAAAAATAGAAAGTATTCATGATAAAGTAATATGCCATTTACATTATAGTTAATTTTGTTCATTATGCCTCATGTCTAATAATAATTATGAAGACAAATAGAATTATGGTTACAAACATGTTTACTTAAATCTTGAGAATGTCATACCATCATTGAAAGATTCATTGCTATAATTATTTAAGAATTAAGATTACTTTTAAGATGTTAGTATATCAGGAACATAGAATAAATATATTATTCTATTAAGGCTTAGAAGCATACATAATTACACATCAAACAGACCTGGATATTTAAAGGAGGCAAAAGTAAGATTTCAAATTTCATGAGGGATCTGATATATTACATCAAAGAAGCCTACAGAAGTAGTCTTTTACATGGAGTAACTAATGTCAAATATGTTACTATTTTAGACTACATAATTTTGAAAATGATGCATAAATGTCATTACTCCATATTGTGTCGAGTTCTGTTTGGCTTTATTGACATTAAAATAATAATATCTGTTCAATGGAGTCTGGAACCCACCCCCAATTTATACTGACCTATTAATATTTTATACCTTTTTCATTATTTATATCACTAAAGGGTCAAGTATATGAGCTACTCTTACAGTTCAATTTCATAATTTTGTTGAGACTTTTCATTTCTCTTTTGTTATAATTAACCAATACTGGTTTGAGGCAGATTTTAAAAAGCAATTTCTAGTTTAGAATGTGAGGTAGGTCTTAAAATTATGTCATAAATTTAAGTGGTGGTTTTAATTTACATAGAAACCTGTTACATGAATCAAAATGGTTAAGAGTTACAAGTACTATTTTACATTTTTCAATGATATATTTTTAATTTTATGCTGAAAATATATAACACAATTCTTTGTTTTATTTGGAGTAAGAACAGCTGAAACTATCTCTTACTTGGAATTATCAAGATTTTCTAGTAATCATCATAATATTTGTTGGTTAACCATATGTTAATATCTAACAGAAATTTGAAGAATTATAATGTAAAAAATCATTCAAAATGATTTATATGTTTCACTTTTGTTAACAAAGGAACGCTCTGCTTGGTGAATATTCTTTTATTTTTAAACATGTGGTTATTGAAACATGGATATCTTAGACTCCTTTCCCAAGGTCATGAAATCAGCCAGTTTCAGAACTGGAACTAAGTGGCCAGCATGATGAGTCCAGTACAGCTGGGCATGTTCACTGCTAGTCTCACAGTAGAGGAAACAAAATGTGTTATGGAAATATTGCTCTTGCCTTCATTTTGAAATGTAGACAGCTGTTTTCTTAAGTAATATTGTCTTCATATTTATTCTAGAAGAACTATTTTAAAACAAAGTGAAAATCTATTTTGGCCACCTGTGCCAATAGGCTGAAGGAACTGCTGCCCTCTGTTTTATTTCTGCCCACCTCAGCACTTTCAGTCTCCAGGACATGCTATTGGTCTTAATCATAAATTGAAAATGAGAAGCAGAATAATTAAAGAGCAAACTGTAATTATGAGCCAGCTCTAAAGGGAGCAAAACTAACATTGAGTATAGGCCTTCAGTTTCCTATTAGTGCATTTAGGATTAGCTATAAACAGCCTTGTTAAACCCAATTAAATAGTTCATCAGAAGATTTTTCTCATTAGCACAGCTGAATGACATGACTTCTAGAACTATGTTGCTGGTTATGCATGAACATTTCCCAATGTTGACTTTGTCTGCTAAGATTTTAAACAATTATTATTTTAATTATTGCAGTGACATTTAGAATCTTTCTTAAAAATTAAAAAAATCCTTGAAAGATACATTTTGGCCTATAAAAGTGTTCTATGACTTATTAAAAATGTCTTCTGTTCCAAAGATAAAGAGAGGTATAATATATATATATATATATATTTGTTATATATATATTTATTAATATATATATATAATATATATATAATATATATATAATATATATATATTTGTTAATTTTGTTCCTTTTTCTGTCCAAGATGATAAAGTTATTTGACCTATTTTTTTGGCGTGTTTTGGTGATTATAAAACTGAAACCAGCGATTTTTTAACATCTGTTGAAGCAGATTGAGAGGCATTTTGGCAAACATGATAACACATATTACTGTTGGATAGTATCTCAAAGCTTTTTAAATAAAAATTAAATTCATCATTTTCACATTGCCATATACTGCATCTGAATAAAATATGACTGGGTTCTAGACTGAGTCATCAGTGAAAAATGATGGCAATGCTATTCTGCTATGAATAACATTTTATTTTCTATCTTTATTTGTATTGGTTGATAAAAAAACATTAGAACTCACTTTTTCAAGTTCTTTGACAATATTTATCCACTGTTAAGTTTCCACTGGAATTCATTAAAGAAGATGAGTTTTGCTCATATAATATCTTTAAACTTAGCTTTATTAGAGGTATCATTAGATCCTTGAAACTGAAATATAAAATGTAATGTTTTCATATTCCCTCAAGAAATACAAAGATTGTAACTGTGAGATAAATTATTGACTTCCTACTTCACACATTCTAAAGTAGCAGAATTCAATTATCCCACTTCTAGTCTAGTATCATTGAGATTTATAATTAACTATCCTTTATTTATTTATTTATTTATTTATTTTTGGTGGTACTAGGGGTGGAACCCAGAGGCTTTCTACCTCCAGGCTATACTCCCAGACCTATTTCATATTTTATTTGGAAGCAGGGTCTCACTAAGTAGCCGAGGCTGACTTCGAACCTGTGTGATCCTCCTGTCTCTGCCTCCCAAGCGCAGGGATTACAAGCATGCGCCACCACGCCCGGCTCCTCTGTTCATTTTAAATAACTGAATAAATGGTACTTTTCTGAGTATCATGTAGTAAAATGATGATTAAATGAAAAAGCCAAAGATATTGTTGATACTCAAAATGATCTCCTGTTAATCAGTGAATTCTAGTGGAATATATATTATATATATTCATATATTATAAATATATATATATGTTAATTAGGTTTATATATTACCAAATATGCAGTAACTCCATTATGTACCTAAGATACAGAAATTCAAGCATTTAAAAATTTAATTCAATTACAGAAAAAAATCAAAACCCAATAAAATTATAATAAAAAGCATCAATGTTATTCGCAGGAAAATAGATGGAACTACAACTAAGATTATGCTAAGTGAGGTTAGCCAATTTCAGAAAGTCAAGGGTCATGTTTCTCTTATATTTGAAAGCTAGAGAAAAAGTAAAAAAAAATAAGAGAGAGACTTCAAAGAACAGATGAGCAGAATAATAAAAGGTGATTGGGGGAGGGGTTTTAGGAGGGAGATAAAAGAATGATACAGTCAAATAAGGCTATGTCCACACATGAAGATAAAGCTACTATTCTCACTAATATGTAAAGGGATGGGGGCAATTAATAGGGTGAAGAGATTCAGAGGGAAGCACACCAGGTATTGTGCATGCATGTTTGTTTTGAATCTCACTATGATATATAAGAATATTGCATCAATGAATGTAAAAAAAAGATCCGACTTGACTAAAATAAATTTAAAGTTCTTAAGAGTCTCAGCAGTACACATAAATATGGTTATTTTATTTTGTTTTATACATTCCTTACACTAAAAGCTAAGCCTACAAAATACTCAACATTTTAAACACATAATTTTTGCTATATAGACAAATGAAATGTAGCCTAAAGAGAGCATATTTTTTACCTTTTTGTTTTATATTCTTCATATTGTTTTATATTCTTTATATTCTTTATACTAACTCTGAATAATAAAAAACATTAGAATTTCTTTATTCTAGTCAGGCATGGTGGCACATGCTTGTAATCTCAGCATTCAGGAGGCTGAGACAGGAGGATCATGGTTCGCAGACAGCCTCAGCTACTTAGTGAGGCCCTCTGCAACTCACTGAGATCCTGTTTCAAAATAAAGAATAAAAAATAGGTCTGGGGGCATAGATTGAAGGTAGAATGTCACTCGGTTCCATCCCCAGTACCACCAAAAAAATTATTTTATACTTTCTATAATTATTTTGATTAACAATAAAAGCCACAAAACCATAAAACGTGATCTTAATCTAAATGTCATTGTGGAAAATGCATTTGATAAGTATCAAAATGAGTGAGCCATTTTTACTGTAAAGTTATTAAATGGATAAAACATTAATAATTTTCTAGGGTACTAGTAATAGTACCAACATTCTTTAAAATAAATTTAACTGTTTGAATGTCAAATACGCTTGAGCAAATGGATTTAAAGACTGCCACAATTGCCATGTGTATAATATGATGATCAGCCATTATAGAAAATCTAATCTCTTGCACTTATTCACTTCCAGAGTTGATCAGATTATGATTTGTCATATGAAGATTTAAGTGTTTCTCCATCATTGTTCCTCCTCCTCTTCACAATCCCCATCTGTTGGCTGCTCCATGTGCTCTTTTTTGATTATTTCAAAATTATTCCCATTTCCACTACTGTGTTGGGACAAGTCATCTTCCCTCCTGTCACTGTCCGTGTCTGAATGCCGCTCTCCACCTGACCCTTCTGTTCCATGATTTCCTAGTCCTACTTTTCCTTCCTCATTTTCTTTTTTTCTTGACTCTTCCTCACAACTAGACTTGTGCTGCTGTTTGGTTTCAGATTTCTCATCTTTCTTTAAGCCTGCTTTTGGTCCTTTGTATTCGGGAATGTACACAGGCCTGAAGGAGTCAACGAAGCCCGCATTACCACTCAGATTTGGCAAGAACTAAAAGTGATACCTTTCTTCAGTTATGGACCAAATGATGAGAAATAGAATGCAAAGGGCCACAGCAAGGAGAAGAATGCTGATTACTAAACAGCTTGCGCCCACACGGAGGCAATCAACACCTACTCTCATTTCTGCTGGCCAGAGAGGGATGATGGTGGTTGCTATTACTGCAGTCACAAGAATTAATCCCATGACAAATGTTTTAATGTGAACTAACTGGATCATAGATCTACACTAAACCTCATTTCCACCTAAGAACACTTGATCATCAGGTGGCTCAAATTAGAATTTTTTCTTAGTATCCCTTTTTTTTTTTTTTTTTTTTGAGAGTTTCTGGAGTTTCCTCCTCTTCGGATTCTTCCTTTTCACCATCTTTTGTTTTTTTCTTTTTTTTGTCATTTCTTCTTTTATATTTTCTTTCTTGCTCTTTTTATCCTCTGCTTTCCCACTTTCATCTTTTCCTTTATTGTTTGTTTAAGTCTTTATCATACTTCATTTTTATTATTTTTAGTACCTAATGAAATAAGTTTTTCTTTAAAAGCCTGTTGTAGTAGTCCACCACAGACGGTTATAAATAAAGCTTCTTCTCCTTTCTTGGCCTTTGTCCACTTTGAATACAAAAATCAATCTGCTGCTTTTGAAGCAATAAAATAATCAACCCAGTGACCCATTATACTAGTGGAACGTTTTGGACCCTCGAGTCAAAGATATTTGGTTTTAGCCTTCTCTTCTTTAGATGTTTCACCATCTCCTTGGATCTACTTTTGGTGCTTGCATTCTGCCATATCCTTTTATTTGCCTGTGGAAAAAAAGAACATATTAAACTCTGGATAACTCAGGACACTGGTATGAGAGATAGCAATTAGAAATTCAAGAACAAAACAATGGTGAGAAATTAAAATAAGTATAAAAACTTTTGGTCAGTTACTTCTTGTGTTTTATAGTACATTTTTGAATTTTATGAGATATTTGAATTTAATTGATATAGCTTTTCTAGGAAATTCCCTTTTGATTCAAAAACTAAGGGCCTAACCTGCATAAAAATAGATGAGCTATAATATTCTGCTTATTAGCTCTGCATTGCTCATCTTTTTAAAATAATGAGTTATTACTAAAAGTAAAAATATGGTCATTATTAAAACTTGGGCATTATGCTGCATATTTCTACTTCTATAAAGTGCCTAAAACTAACTTTTGAATGAATATTTGTAACAAATTGGGTACAAAGAAAAGTGTGGAAGTTTTTAACAAGAAAAAAAATTGCAGCCTTATTTTAAATTGCTTGATTTTTTTTTCCTCAAATTTAAATTGGAGTTAGTATTTTCTATTCTAGTTTTAGGGCAGAGGTGATTAGGTTCCCAAACCATAAATTAATGTCACTCAGAACTTTCCAATTAGAAAAATGGAAGAGGTATATATTTTCATTTTTGTCCACAGGCCACAAAAATTTTAATGTGGATGAACTTCAAAATTCAAACTTTGCCTGTAGCTACTCTTTAGTAACATGTACCTGTTAATAAATGTTTTAATATAAAGATAAATGATTTTTTCTCAAAATATATTATTTTATACTCATAAACACTAAGCATATGTATATTAATAACTAGGTGATAAAATATAACAGTATTTTAGCAAACAGTCTCAATTATACATTCATCTGATATATTTCAATAATAGACTTGAACATTTTGTTTTATTATTTGAATTAAACAAAACTTAAATTAGTTGTACATACACTACTATTTGACTTGGTACAGATAATCTGAGTGCTCTTGAAAATTTAAAATAACGGAGGTGGTGGTCTATTGATATAGAAACAGTTCTGTTTCAAGTTAAATCATGATTATATAAAAACTTACTCTAAAAATTTTATTTTATTCAGAGGAGATAGAAATTGTTTTTTAAACAGTGAACCTGGTTTTCCACAGTTCTAGCTTTTCTTTGCATCTTTGAATAGATTTTTTTGTCAATATCCTAATGAGATTTAACATGGAGCAAGGGAGGTGGTGAGGGGTTGTTGTAGGGGGAAGGGAAAATAACAAAGAAGGAATTTCCATTGATGTTATATACATATGTAAGAATATCAATAACAATCTAAATATCATCTGAAGGGAATGGAGTAAGAAGGGAACTGGAGAAAAGTTAACCAAGTACTGGGTGCATGGATGCCTTATCACTCTGAACTACATTAATATGTAAGACTACTGTGCACAAAACAGTAAGTTACTGTTTTTTTCTTATTTCATTACTTCTATGTTTATTTTTTTGCAGTAATGGGAATGGAACCCAGGACATTTTACCTCTGAGCTACACCCCCAGCCCTATTTTCTATTTTTTATTTTGAAACCCTGTCTCACTGAGTTGTAAAGGGCCTCACTAAGTAACTGATCTTGTCCACAAGCCATGATCCTCCTGTCTCAGCCTCCCAAATGCTGGGATTACAAGCATACGCCAACACACTAGGCTTAATTTTCTTATTTTAAATTCATCTTGCTATATAACTGCATGAAGACATTAAATGCATATGTATTCATAAAAAGATTCCCTTAAGTAGTTTAAAGAATATATTTATATTTGGTTGAACATATAAAATTGCTGACTTTTGAAATATAAAATAGTAATTTTATGTGTTAACCTAATAATATATATGTGTGTATATTTCAAATAATCTACTTGATATCTTGATAAATACTATATAACAGAGTATCAATTAATGCATATTTCATATTAATTTGTAAGAAAACATGGTATGAGCCTTCATTCTATTGCTTTATAATTAAAACATACCCAGATTAAAAAATCCCATAAAATAAATTACAAATGCATATTTTTATGTACATTTTCACCATAAAATATGGTGCCGATAGTTTACTTTGAAAATTGGCAAGTAGTTCTCATGGAATTTAGATAAAAAATCTATAGTTATGTCTCCAAATAAGAGAAGTCTGCCTAATACAGATAATGATTATAGTATTTCAGATGATTCTATTCAGAAATTATTTCTCTAGGGATCTTTTATGTACAGAAAATTGAGAATAAATCAGTATTTGTAGTTCCCAATATCTTTAGTTTTCAATAGAAATTTCTAATTCATAAAACATTTTAGGAATCAATGAATTTATACTCTTATTCATTTAGTGGAACTGGGAGTGGTATGAGAATACATGAGACTTCTGGGAAGATGGCGACCGAGAAAAGTGGGGCTTAAGAGCCCCGCTAACAACCAATCTCCATTACCACAAAATCAGCACCTTTCATAGCCAGAAAAGACCATCACTAGAGAAACAAAAAAATCACCAGGCTCCAGAGAGAAAGCGGACTGAGAACAGAGCTCAGAGCCACAGAGGAGATACACTGGCCTCATGCCCGAGGACGCGGCAGCAGCACCATACTGCTGGGAGCAGCGGCGAGTTCAACGGACGGCTACAGCAAGCTGAGGTGAGTTGCTGCGGAACAGCCATGTGGGATTTTTCAGCGCAGGGAGCATCTAAAGCTCCCAGTGGCTGAGCTCAGCAAACGCTGCAGGGACTCAGAGTGGAACTCAAAACCAAGAAGAAATAAGCCAGCCTCACGGCCGAGGGCGTGGCAGCAGCAGCAGCGAATTCACCGAGTCCAGTACAGCTACATCTGCGAACTCAAGAACAGTGAGTCAAATTGCGGGCCCCAGAGGAGAAATCCCAGTACTGTACTTCCTGGGACTTGATCCAGTGGGGGAGTGGCGGTGGCAGAGATATCACACCATAGGAGAATGTGCAACCTGGCACCCCCCATAGTCTAAAGCAACCTCTATTGACTCCCTGGGTCGGAAACTCTGTGATACAACCCAGTAAAGGAGTAGTGGGGTCTGAGATACTACTGACTCGAGATCCAGAGCATCTTAAGTGAAGTCATAGTGACCCAAGGGAAGAACCCAGAGAAGGCACAAACTTCCGAAATCATGGGAAAGAGGAATAACCCTGGAGCAATGAATGCCCACAAACCCACAACATCAGAACCCGATAAAACAGAAAATCAGAGATTTCTAGAAGATCAAATCAGGAAAATAGCTGTAGAAATAATAGAGGTGCTTCGAAAAGAATTCAGAGAGAGCCAAAAAGAGATAAAGGATGCAATTAATGAAGTAAAGGCCTCAATTCAAAGCACAAACATCCGATTAGACCACATGGAGAACAGAATCTCGCTCTTAGAAGATGATCATTCCAAAATGAACGCATAGTTTCTAATCTCGAAAAAAATATCCGACAGCAGGAATATGACATTGAAGAAATATGGGCCCATTTTAAGAGAGCTAACCTAAGAATAATTGGAATAGAGGAGGGAAAAGAAAGTGAAACCAAAGGGATCATCAAGCTCTTCAAAGAAGTAATAGCAGAAAATTTTCCAAACGTAGAGCAAGAGGTTGATACACAGGTCCAGGAAACTTACAGAACTCCCTTTAGACAGGATCGGAGAAGAGGATCCCCACGCCACATAATTGTCAAAATGACCAATGTGGAAGCCAAGCAGAGAATCTTAAAGGCAACAAAAACAAAGGGCCAAATGACATTCAGAGGCAAACCAATTAGAATCACTCCAGACTTCCCAAACCAAGTCATGAGAGCCAGAAGGGCTTGGAGTAACATATTCCAAACTCTGAAAAAAAACAACTTCCAGCCAAAAATTTCCTACCCAGCAAAACTTTCTATCAAATTAGATGGAAAAATAAGAAGCTTCCATGACAAACAGAAACTGAAGGAATTTATGTCTTCAAAACCAGCGCTAGAGAAAATACTCAAAGAGTAACTACAAAGAAGAAGTAGGTAACACACACCAGAACCAGAGAAACAAGATTTTCCATCCGACAACTAAGATTGGTTACCTGTGGAGATTCATTATTTATGTTAGTCTTTTACCTATCACTAAATTGTATTGTTTGGCTTTATTGTTGTTAATTTTTAGGATTTCTAGTTAGAATATTAATATACCTTCAGATATAGCATTTGGAAAATTTTTATCCAATTCTATTAGTAACTTTTAACTCTGTTTACATTGTCTTTGGATATAAATTTTTTTTTTTTTTTAGGGAGTTTGTATACTCTTCTGTTGCCTGTGCCATTGAAATCATATCCAAGAAATTACTGCCAATTTCAATGTTGTGAGGTTTTATGACCCAGATTTTCTTCTAAACGTTTATAGTCTTAAGATTTATATTTAGGTCTTTTATCTATTTTGAGTTAATGCTTATATATGGGATTAGGTAAGGGTCCAATTTTATTCTTTTCCATACAATTTTATTCTTTTCCATATAATTATTATTTTCAACAATATTTAGTTAAAAGATTATTATTTCCACCACCAAATGTTTGTGGAAACCTTGTCAAAAATAACTTGGCAATATAGGGAAGAATTTAGCTCTAGGCTTGTATTTAACTCCAATGGTTTATATATCTGCCTTTAGAACGGTACTACACTGTTTCAATTATTGTAGCTTTATATGGTTTGGAATCAGAAAATATATATCTTCTAGCTTTGTTCTTTTTCATAATCATTTTGGGTATCTAGAATCCATATTCCATATTAGGATAGATTTTTTTCTCAAAAATAAATATACAAATATATGATAGTTTCACCTAAAAAAATAGAAAAAATATTCTCTGGTAAGAAATAAAGCAAAAACAAATTTTGAAATGTTATCTTTAAGTCATCAAAAGCTTGGTATCAGACAAATGAAACTGTTATGTGAGATTATCATTTTTAATTTTGGATAAAATGCTATAATACTAGATGTCAACCACTAAGCCAAGCATGGGAAGGAGGGTTGGGGAGAGAATGGGGTGGGGATCAGTGGGGGCTGACTGGGTGATGTGTGCATGTATGTCTACAAAAGTTTGTACCCCACTATGATGTATGAATACAGTGCACCAATAAAAAAAAAGAGAGGATACATGAGTACATACATGCTACACATATTGTAAAATAAAGAGTAAAACTTGACAGGTTTATTTAATAATGACAAGAAAGCTAAAATTTCAATAGCACTTCTAGTTACTGGTCAGTTTTATTGGTATGCATTATCTTATATCAAAAGCCATCACTAACCTTCAGGAATCAATTCACAAAACAATGTCAAATGTATATATTGACCCAGAAAGTTATTATTGATTAAATTAAAGAATTATATAATGCTACTTAAAAATTCATATAGCTTTCTCTCATTAAAAGCTATTTATCTTGGTTTTATTAATTAAATCATACAATATTTTAATCACCATTATCTCTATCCTCTAGTCTATGATATTTATTATTCATATTTTGGATCTTAACTTGTGGATATTTGGTCCAAGTCTGAATTCAGAAGTGTTCCTTAATCACTTTATTGTCTCATCTTATTAGCTATTGCTTTACATAAGAGATCATTGAGTAGCATTTCATTTTGCACTGAAAGGTCAATTTTATCTAAAAGTAACAAACTTTGTCTTTGTTCATTTTTATTATAGAAGAATGTAAGATATAAAATTATTATTGTGAGATAATGCATATGTCTTCCAGGAATTTCTCTAACTCGCAGTCAGAAATCTTTTAGGTATTACATGATGGTGACAAAAGTCAATAGGTGCTTTGGAATGCACTGAGATTTACCTGCCTCTTTCAAATTCATCTTTTGAAGTCATACCCCAGTGTCACTGGATTTGGAGATAAAGGTCGTCAATAGTAATTAAGGTAAGAGAGGTCTCAAGGGTAAAATTCTACAGCCAAAGGTTTGGTGACTTTTTTGTTCTACTCTTTTTTCCTCTTCACACAGGAACCTAGAAAGATCAGAGAAATACAAAACAAAACGGTGGATTTCTCCAAACTAGAAAGAGGGTGTTCAATAGGAATTGAGTTGGTAAATAACTTTTATGGACTCCCATCCTCCAGAGATAGGAGAAAAAAAGTTTCTGTTACATGTAACTTTTATTTATTTTATACATTTTATTTATTTATTTATTTATTTATTTATTTATTTATTTATTTATTATTGGTGGTGCTGGGCTTTCTGGAAGCACTTCTACCTCCAGGATACACTCCTAGACCTATTTTTTATATATATTTTTTTATTTGGAAGCAGGGTCTCTTAAGCCAGCGCAGCTGGCTTCGAACCTGCACGATCCTCCTGTCTCTGCCTCCCAAGTGCTGGGATTACAAGTGCGCTCCACCACGCCTGGCGCTACATGTAACTTTTTGTCTATATTAGTTTGTAATGGTAGCCTAAGCAAACTAAGACTTGTTAATTTTGAAAATCAATACAACAAATGTGATTATACATGACACATATATATTTTAAACATTTTATATTTAAACATTTCTTCATTTTAAATAGGAACCAAAACATTTTTACATCAGTAATCAAATTCTGGAAGCAAAAAAAATAAAAAAAAATCCAAAACTGCTGGAATCCTCACTCTAGTACTTACTAGTTTTGTGACTTTAGGCAATCTAGCTAATTTATTAGAATTAATAGCATGTACTGTTATTAATAAAAATTAAGAAGAAAACCCTTCAGATTGTCTTTATTATTTTATGACCATGTTGATAATCTTCAATTGTGGCATTTATTAAAATTTAAATATAAAAATTCTATGCTGTAGTGTGTGAAAATATTTCAAAAAGTCTAAAATCTAGTTTGAGTTTGACAAGTTGACATTTTTTTCCATGAGAAAAATGCTGATACTGTGAAATCAGCCTGGAAAGGGTGTAAGATAAATTATATTAGCAAGAATATTAGAAAATAAGTGTACAACATTAACATTTTTAATACAATTTTAGAATTGAAAAATTAATGGTGAGGATATAGAGATAGACATACTATCAACTATCAAATTTATCAAGTAGCATGTTTGATTTTTAAATCTCTTCCACTCATTTTTAAATTAAAAAAGTAACATTTAAAAACTATCTTAAAATAGATAAAAGGTTGATTCTAAAGCTTAAAATTTTTATTACTTAAATTCACAATTTAAAATTTCTTAAAAATAAATATCTAACTCTCTTCATTTTCTGCATAAAAGAATTGATAACCATAAAAATTAAGTTGCTTACCTGAGATACGACATACACCATATCTTCAGTTTGTTAATTGTTATTAATGAATTAAACTATTTAATTCATACTATATGCCACTTTCTGTGGAAAAATATGAATCAAAAAGAGAAAAAGAAGAGACAGATTTTATATGCAGTTTGAGAAAATTTCTAGTTTTATTTAAATGATAAAATAGTATGTAGATTGGTAGGTTGTATCATAGTCTTTTTTAAAATCTACTACACTATGACTGAAAGAAACATATTCAAGGTAGTTCACTAGGGCTGAATGATAAGTCCTCATTATGATAATTCACTAATTAGCAGTCTTAGCAATATTGAAATAATAGATGAGTAGAAAAGTAAGAAAATAATGACACTAGCTTTATAATTTATTTTTGTAGAATTTAACTGCTGAACTTTTCTCAATTGTGTGAAAGGGGCCCAGTATTCCCAGTGTTACTCACACAATTAATATAAAAAAGTTGGAAACTTTACCTGCTAGAGGATGAATCATAAGAATTGTAAAAGATTGGTATCTGTCATTCCTAGTAGTTATTCATCCATTCATAGTAGTTATCCTTCAGCTCAGCTAAACAGAACCATAAATACTCTAATAATGTCAATGTTTGCTCTTTATTTTTACACTTCATTCAAGACATCAAAACTATATATGTATATATACATACATATATATAGTTTATATATATGCAAAGATATAATATAAACTAATAAGTATTTTTCTTTGTATTTTTTGTGTTTACATTAAAAGAAAGACTATTTTAATATTTATCATTAGAAGAAACATACTTGTTTTTTATTTTCCTCTTAATTTAGAAATTACTGTCTGGGTAAGGTAACTGAACTTATAATTAGTCCATCTTTAAGTTAAAAAATTTACTTTTAAATTTCTATAAAATGAAAACTTTCTGCCTAATTGTGATGTAAATTCCTACAATATTTTCTTTTTGGTGGTACTGGGGGTTCCTGGAAACTTTTCTACCTCCGGGATACATTCCCAGATGTATTTTATATTATTTTTATTTGGAAACAGGGTCTCTTAAGCCAGCAAAGCTGACTTCAAACCTACATGATCCTCCTGTCTCCACCTCCCAAGCGCGGGGATTACAGTGCGCCACCACGCCTAGCAATATTTTCTATGTAAATTTAATGAGCATTCTCATATTATTATAGCTTGAGATACCAGAGAGAATCATATTTTATCTTCATTTTTATGTAAAAATAAATATAAATGTAAAACAAAATAAATGTCTCAAATTTTAGATATTTAATGATTATATGCCTTTTATATTTTGATTCTTTATATTTAATAATATATAAATATTATTGATGTTCACAAATAGCATCGGATGACATTAGAAATAATGATAGTATTGAGTATAGTAGGTACTTTATTTTGTGCATAAAATATATTATGTATGTCATTTTATCCCAAGTTATAGCAAAAGAGTTTTCCAAATAATATCACTAATTGTAAATGCTACTATGATTTTTAGTAAAGGGTCATACTAAGGGTCTTAGAACAGGGTCTACACTTACCTAGGTTAAGTATATTTTTTTTTTATTGATTACAGGAAAACCTAACAGAAATATATCTTAGAACCAGGACATCAAGGAAGGCATTACCTCAAGTAATGTGAGGAATCTGAGTAATTTACCTGCTGCCAGGTTCAGAACCACACTAACTCTGGCCCTGAGGTCCTGAGTTGAAAGTAAGTAAGCAACTACAAATCATTAAAATTGTAAGGTGTCAGTTCCTCCTGCACAAACACTGGCTACAACTTGCTGCAGTGGCAGCTGAGCTCATCACGCCCTCCAGAGATCCAGAGCGACATTCAACAACACCATAAGTAAACGCACCATCCTCAGAGAAGAATGTCCAGTGTGTCACCGATAGGGACTAGTGCAGTAGTAATAAACTCACTGGGTCTGAAACTTTGTTGTTCAACCCAGCAAAGGTGGGGATGGAGTCTGCTGTTAGACATAGCCAGAGGCTCAGTAAGACTCAGGCTCTGCATCAGTAGAAATTGTGCAGGGAGAATTAAACTTAACACTAGATCAACCTAGTAAGATCTCTGATATTACCACCAACTATCCAACTGTGGTGAATGGGGAGAAGTCAGACCAGCACAGCCCTAGTTCTGAACAGGGACACTTAAATATACACTGGGTTTGGTCTCAGAGGCACTACCATCTATACAGGCATGGAGACTCAGTCTCCCTATTGCTGAAAAGCATGGAGGAAGACCTACGCTTATCACTAGATTCATTGACATTTGCATAGGCTAATGTTTACTAATTTTAATAAAATTTATCAAATTTATATAACTTGTTTGTAAAAATTTTGCTTCAGGGAATATTTTTATGTTGAAAATAAAATTTCCCTGCAGATTGATCTTTGCTTTATATTCATAGCCATGACAAAACTTTCAAAATTCAATATAATAAGATTTCTTTATAGATATGATACAGATTCAACAGTTTTAAGGAGCACAGTGTAAATTCCAAGTGTATATTATAATTACAAAATATTTTTTATTTTCTAGTTTCTTTTAAAATTTGGAATATATCACATTTCTTATTACAAATCTTGTCAGGCCTTTAAATGTAAAACCTTCCTATTATCCAGGAGTGGTGGTGCTTGTAATCAAAGCATTTAGGAGCCTGAGACAGGAAAATTGTAGTTCACAGACAACCTTAGCTACTTAGTGAGGGCCTTTGTAATTCAGTGAGACCCTGCTTCTTTTATTCTGATTCTCTGCAGTGTTTATTTTTTAGCATAAATGTGTGTTGGACTTTGTCAAATGCCTTTTCAGCATCTACTGAAATGATCATGTGATTTTTGTTTTTGGTTCTGCTTATGTGAAGAATTACATGAACTGATTTTTGCACGTTGAACCAGCCTTGAATCCCTGGAATGAACCCTGCTCAATCATGGTGTATGATTTTATTGAATTGGTTTTAAATGTTTTCTGCTAGTCATTTGTTTAGTAGATTTCAGTCTAAGTTCACCAATGATATAGGCCTGTAGTTTTCTTTCCTTGAGATGTTTTCGGCTGTTGTATTAATGTGTTGTTGGCTTCATAGAATTTATTTGGGTGATTTCTTTTTTATGTATTTTACTAAATAGATTGAGGAATACTGAAATTAGCTCTTTCATAAAAGTTTTATAAAATTCACTTGGGAAACCATTTGATCCTGGCCTTTTCTTTTAAGGTAGTCTCTTTATTGCTGTTTCAATCTCTTTGATTGCTATTGGGTTGTTTAAATTTTTTATATCATCTTTACTTATTCTAGGGAAGTTGTGTTTATCTACAAAGTTGTTGATTTCTCTGGAATTTTAAATTTTATTTTAGTATAGTTTTTCAAAGTAACTTCTGATAATCATTTGTATTTCAACACTGTCAGTAGTAATATCTCTTTTTTTCAAAATAAGACTATTTTTGTGCTTTAGATTGATTAACTCTTTATTTTAGTTAGGTTGGTTAGTGTATTATCTACTTTTAAGATTATTCTAGAAACCAGCTTTTTGTTCTATTAATTTTCTGTATTTGTTTATTCTCTACTACTTTTATCTTTGCTCTGATTTTAATAATTTTCTATCTTCTACTGGATTTGAGGTTAGATTATTTATATTTTTGAAGAGCTTTGAGATGTGTCATTAGGTTATTTATTTTGTAATTTTCTGTTTTTATGTTGTCATTTAGTGCTATGAATTTTTATCTTACTTCTGCCTTCTAGGTGTCCCAGGGTTTTTGATATGCTATAATTTCTAAGAATTTATCAATTTGACCCTCTACATCTTCTATGACTCATTACTATTTCAGCTGTGTGCTGTTCAGTCTCTACATGTTTATGTGCTTACTCTGGACCTTCTTATAGTTGATTTCTAGTTTTATTTCATTGTTTTCTGAAAAGATGCAGAAAAGTAAGTCACATTCTTGAATTGAGAAATGTAACTGAGAAAGAATGGCACACAAGACCACACAAATTCTTAGAATACACTAATTACTACATAGAAATGGAAACTATTGAGTATATAAAGTAATTATTCATTCTAACATATTTTGAAAATTTTAGGAAGTATTATTGTATTGTGCAATGAATGTGTGGCTTCATTGCACAATAAAATAATAATGAAACCATTTGAACTTAATGAAAGCCTACAAGAAACAAGGGATTTCGCCTACTTCTGAAGGAGTGTGATTGATCTACTAAAAGAAATAAAATGTATTTTTTGCCTTCAAAGAAGCTCGGGGGAAAAAAAAAACAAAGAGTAAAAATGACTAAAATATTGTTGAGGGCTTAACTGGATGGTGAACATCAGAAAAAATCACAATTCTAGGTTAACTCTCCAAATTAAACAGGGTAGAAATTTTGTAGGGTGCAGGCATAAAAAGTTGCACAATATGTGGTCTTTTCTAGTTTCTAGTTTCTAGTTTTTTTTTTAAATCTTTAACTGTGACAAAACTGTGGTTGGTGTATTTGAGAGATGTTTACTTTTTATGTGTTTCTCATTCAAGATCTTCAGGATAGTCTTATTTTGACAGTTGCCAGAACACTTATTTTTAGATCTATCATTGTCAGACTTGTATATTTTCTGTTACCTAATAAAAAAAGAAGGCAGATAAACAAATAAGAAAAGAAAAAAAGCAAAATGTGAAGTTAGAAAAAACTGGGATGTTTCAATTATTTTCCACAAGTTGTAATGTATGAATGTTAAAGTTTAAATCCTGTTGGATTTACTTACTTTATTTGTGATTCAACATCATTTTGATTTAGTAAATTTAAGTTTAAATTTTGTTTACTGTCATTTTCTATTTATTACTAAAATACTTATCCTTAATTTCACTATCTGCAAAGGGACAAACTTACTTTTAATTACGTGTCAAAAAATTGTGAAGATGTCCTATGAATAATTTTGCAGCTATAAAAAGTGATAAACTTATATCATTGTCATTATCATTCAGGTATTTTAAAATAGTTTTATAAGAAGAAAGACATATTTACAAAAACTGCAGAAGAAACTGCATGGTCAAAATAACTGCTAAATAAAAATTACTCTATACTTGTAAATCTTCCCAAAGTCTTAATTTTGATGAAGAGTGCATAGATGAGTAGAGATAATAATCTATTGAAAAGTTAATAGTGCTCTCAAAAAAATCAATGGCGAAGCAAATGCTATCTTTAGTTTTGAAGTGGGATAATGCAGAAGAGATTCAAACTGTTATCTCTGACTAAGAAATTCTTTATAGAGAAAAGCAGTACATTGTTAACACGAAAGAATTTTTAGTATAGCCATATAGAGACTCAATATATTGTTGAGGCATTATTCTTATTTGAACATCATTTTATGATTTATAAAAGCCTTTGATTTTTTTTATCTTACTTGAAATTTCTATCTAGCTCATATTGTAGTAGGGCTAAATACACATGTCATCATTTAGAGTGGAGAAAAATGATGATCTGAGATTGTAACAACCTCTTTCAAAGTTATTCATCAAGTCACTGCTGACAGTAGAATTACCATTCATTCTCACATTTCATCCAGCATTTTATTTCTTTATTAAATATCAGAAGCTCTATATAGAGTCACAACTAACACAGTAGATGTTCTTTTTTGTTTCATTTTTATTTATTTATGAGTTAATAGTTGAACCTATTTTGTGTCAAAAATACAAATATTTACTATAATAAGGTCAATAAAAAGGACATAATCATTATGCTCATAAAGTCTAAATTCTAGTGGAAGAAGACTGACAATAAACACATTAAAATTATACAATCCTCTGATGTACAATGAACATAGTACAGTTATAAATGTTGAAATATACTGATTAAAAAAGGAAGGTTAGAGAAAACTTATCTAAATTGATTAAATCATATTGAAAACAGAATTATATTAAAATCAATAATATTAAGTGTTATTTGAAAATATACAATATACAGAAATTATACAATGGTATTAATAGAAAAATATTTAAATTTTGTCATTTTTCATCAATAAACAGAAACCTGTATGAGAGAAAATAAAAAAAATATGAATAACATTGCATACTTGTCAGTACCAGTGTATGTGCATTAACAGAGCTATATTAAAAATGTAATGATTTATTTTATCTTGTTTCTCTCACTTTCATTTCCTGATTTCTGATAAAGTTGGACATTTTACATTCTTATTCATAACTTTTATAACTTCCTTGTGAAAATATTTAGTAAATTGAGTTTTTAATTTTAGGTTTTGATATTTCAAGTGATCTTTGTATATTCTAGGTACAAATTATTTTTAAAAATTTATAATTTGCTTATTCTCCAATGTAGTCAATTCTTCTCACTTTCTTGAAATGCTTCAAATTGCAAAATATTTTATCTTTAACCCAGACCAATATTTTACTTATAAATTCAACATATTCATTTTATTCTATCTAAAAAATGAAAATCTATTACAAAATAACCAAAGTCCTCTCCTAAGTTTTATTCTACAACTTTATATTTTTAACTCTTATACTGACTTCTGTGGTCTATCTTGAGTATTTTGCATAATATTACATACAGAGATCCACATTCATTTTTGGCTAATATATATCTAATTTTTTACAATGTTTGTTCTTTTCACATTTAATTTTTTATACCCTTGGTCAGATTTAATTTTCAAAAAAATCAAGATTTATATCAGAGATTTCAATTCAATTATATTAAATTATATGCATATGTCTCTTGATAACATAATGCCTTGGATTTTATAGGATTTTAAAATGTTGAAATTGAGAAATTTGTACCATCTTTATTTTCTCTGAAGTTTGTTTTGTTTATCTAACTCATTTTAGACTGATTTTAATAATACCTTGCCAATTTATTCCTAAAAGGCTAACATTTGTATATGAGCATATGCTAATTTTTTTAGTCTCTTCTCTCTCTTGAACATATTACAGAATATATAGCAATCTATCTTCAATTTAACTGATTTTAGTTTGTCAGCTCAAACCTCTTGTATTCTTATAGAATAGAATAATAAATTTTCCTTTTGTGTATTTCACTTTTCAACTTCTGAATTTCTGTTAGTTTCTTTAAAATAATTTTTCATAATTAATAGTCCATTTCATAAGACCTGTCACCATACTTTTTTGTTTACTTTTTTTCTATACCATTAGCAGAGTCCTGCCACAAAATTTATCTATGGGAAAAGAAATTATCTAAAATATTCTAGTTGATAAAATCACCTAGACTTGATCTCTCATCCCTGTGATTTAATACCTCTAGGAACTTACAACCTGTCCCACCAAAGCCTGTTAAACAACAAGTTTCACAAAGCAAAACCCTGGAGGTTGGGCAGGTAACAATCTTGAAAAACACACCCTCTCAGTGTCTTTACCAATTATCATTTGTTTCCTTGAGCAATCTCTAACTACTATGAATAATTATCTATACCTTAATTTGACCTGTATAGTGGACATTTCCCCCAAATAACCTACATTGACATTCTGGAAGTTCTACTTTTAAATTTTAATTGGAGATAGTTTGGTCTGATTCTTAATTTTAAAATTTCTGTGGATTTTTATGAAGAATGAGTTAAATTAAGCAAAAGTAGAAAATAGATATTTCTGTCAGGAAAAAAAGTGCCATTATCTAAGCAAGATATGTTTGTAGCAACAGTTGGAATAGAAAAAAGTAGGTGAAATAGACATATTTTAACAACAAATTTGCCAAGATTTTCTGTAGATTTAGATTTTTATTAAAAATGACTGAATTTAGGTAGATATCTAAGATTTTGTATTAAACAGATGGTGAGAGATGGAAAATGGAGGTTAATAGGGCTAAATAAAAGTTATAAAATAGTTTTCAATTATCTACATCAAAATTTCAGGCTGGGATGCATTAAATTGAGGGGCCAGTGGAATCAAATTTTTAGAGCTAAACAGGCATTTATAAAGTTCAGAAATGAGATTTATCATAAACCAGTGATGCACATTAACAAATAGATAAATTTCATTGCATAAAAAATACAGCAAGTTAGCAGGGCGAGGTGGCATACACTTGTAATCCCAGTACTTGGGAGGCTGAGACTGGAGGATTGAGCAGGTTTGAAGCCAGCCTTAGCAACTTAGTGAGACCCAGTTTCCAGATAATATAGAAAAAAAAAATAGGTCTGGAAGTGTATCCCGAAGGTAGAAAGCCTCTGGGTTCCATCCTCAGCACCACACACACAAAAAGTTTACCTTTGGGAATGATAACATTTAAAGTCTGAATAAACAGAATTACCAAGGAATAGCCTCTGAAATAAAAAGAATAAAAATGTTTTTGTTTATTCAGAAAATAAAGACTATATATATATATATATATATATATATATATATATATATAGTGTGTGTGTGTGTGTGTGTGTGTGTGTTAGTAGTTGTTGAATGGCAGCTGTATATATAAAGATGTATGTATATCCTATATGGGAATATGTTGCTTTTGTGGCAATTTGAGGTAAGTAAGTCAGATTATATGTTGCAGGATTAAAAACTCGCTGATGGCAAGAAACTTAATGTTTGCACTTATTCTAAAATCAGTGTGTGGATAGAGGTGGACGTCATTATGATAAGGAAAATAATCAAGGCATAGAAAGATAAATACCACATACTCTCACTCATTCATGGAATCTAAAAAAAAAAAAAAAGAACTCAGAGCCAGGTGTAGTGGTGCACACTTGTAATGTCAGTACCTGGGAGGCTGAGACAAGAAAATCACAGGTTTATGGCCAGCCTCAGAAATATTAGGCCATCCACCACTTGTTGAGAACCTGTCTCAAATTAAACAGCAAAATAGGACTGGGGTTGTAGTTTAGGCATAAAATATTCAATGTCCACTACCATATACACACACACCAAAAAGAATAAGAATGAGAATGAGAGGGAGAAGAAGAAGAAGAAGAAAAGAAGAAGAAGAAGAAGAAGAAGAAGAAGAAGAAGAAGAAGAAGGAGGAGGAGGAGGAGGAGGAGGAGGAGGAGGAGGAGGAGGAGGAGGAGGAGGAGAACAATTTCCAGAAGTATTTCAATCAGCATTCTTACAGCTATAATAGAAACGATTGACCATGTAAACAAAGGAATATTTATTTTTCTTGTTTCCAGTTCATTTCATGCAAGAGAGAACAGGAGGAGAAGGAATCATATAATACTCACCATTCAACTATATCAAAACTGAATATTAATAAATGAGCTCTTAATAAATGACCCATTTAGGAAACATTTTATATCTAGTTATAACTTGTTATTAGGTAGGAAGCAGATTGTCAGTTGTAAGCCAAGGAAAGAGAAAATCTACTCTACCATCACCTTGATTTTGAAATTATAGCCTCCAGACTGTGAAAAAAGGACATCTACTGTTCAAGCCACCAGTCTGTAGTATTTTGTTATGGTGGTCCTAGTCATCTAATACAGTTGGTATGTTGGTTGGTTTGATATATACTATATAAGATACCTGTCAAAATTTTAAACAATTTTGACCCAAAATAAGATGATATTTTACAGAAATGGTTTAGCAAACAAACAAAACAACAAATATGTATATATGTATATATATATATATATATATATATATATATATATATATATATTCACAAAAATCATCTTTTCAGAGTATGAATTACTGATCTTTCAGGTTGAGGTTAGTTATACCAAATATATAGTTGTATTTGGCAATTCTGCCACAAATAATTCTTCATAAGTAAGCTCAATATATATTCTCTACTGGGTTTTGACAAAAATAACTACTTGTTTCAGTGATTTGATTAAAATGCAAGGTTTCACATTCATTTTAAGATTTCTGAGAGGTAAAAAATAAAAGTAAAAAGTATTAAATAATGAAGGCATCTGCAAAATATTTGGTTATCTATACAAGTATATAGCTAAGCTAACTTCCAGCATTATTAGATATACTTTTTTATTAAAGAGTACTAACCTTAACCAGAAAGCATTGCTATATTGAGCAGAATCAGTTACAGTATGAGATATTTCTTGTAAGTAATTTCCTTATCTGATTGTCAATATCTTTTATGAGCTGAATTTCTCTTTCTTTTATCACAGTTTTAGTCAGAATGGTTAATTATTTATAATTTCCCATGAAAAAAATGTGATTAAGTCATTTTATCTAGCTCCATTACTGAAGAGGCCAATATACAATTAATTGTGTTCAGTGATGGATAAATCCATTTTGTTTTCCTTTGAGCCCCATCAACTCAGTGGCTGAAATTAAAATGAATCAGAACAGCACTTGAGAATGTGAAACATAGATCTAAATATTCCCTTCATATGAAAATGTGTTAAAATATGATTATTGTGGTATAAATCAAATAATATGCTTCATCATCATGAGATTTGATTGTGGATCATTTGCATGTGTTTCCCCAGCCCAGAGAGCTGAATTTTCCATCTAAGAAACTAGCCCTGAGACAGTTATTCTAATGCTGAGATAAATAAACTTGAATCTCGTTAAAGCAAGGAATGTCAGTCCAGTCAGGGAGAGGATTGAAAAGACATGGTATACAGTGAGTATACATTGCAGTCATCCTCAGTGTACAATTAAGTGCATAATAAGTCATTGGTACAAACTAAGAGTGTATCTAGAATTTCATTCAAGAAGACAAAGAACAAGTGGTTTGTGGAGCAGTTACTACTAGTATTTCATTCAGAAGCAGAATTTTGTTCACAAGATATTTATACTTTTTCTAAGATAGTCATGCAACAGAGGATATGGGTTATACAGTAAGAATCTCATGTATTAAAACTTCATTGTAAGTTAGAAGTACAGCAAATGGAATGCTGGAATATAAAAATCAGAAAAGTTAGAGCAGAATAAATTTTAAAATATTTTATAAATGCATTAAAATGCCCTTGCTTAGGTTGAAAACTGGTTTAAAAATTGAGATATTAGAAATACATATATAATAAATTAAAATATTTTATTGTCAATCAGTTTCAAGGTAGGGTAATGGATTAATTAAACATAGGCTATTTTAATTAACACTATGAGAAAATATATATCACAGAATTCTACTTTTTGTTCCTGTAAGATGGGCACACACTACCCATCCTTCAGATGTCCCATATGCTTCACAAAAATAGTCAGATTTCCAGCTTTTATCTGTATTTTATTTTATTAGTATTATTCCTTGGGAACAAAAGAAAAAATTTATTCAATCGCAAAAGGCAGCTATATTTTAAAATTCATCTTGAAGATCATATTTTTAACATGTTGTTCGACTTTCATTTAGAAGTAATAAAATAAAAAAAATGTTTCTGCACAATATCAAGACTTAGGGCTAGTTGCCTCACAGTATCACCTTTGCTGTAGAATGTAATAAATTTTATAATTTTTGTTCAGTACTGAAGATGGAACCTAGGAACATCCTATCTCTGAGATATACCCCCAGACCTAATTTTATTTTTTATTTTGTTTTTTTGGCACTATATGTTGTATTGTTGATCCTATGCCTTTCTCTAATAACTTTCTCTAATATTTCTCTAATTATTGTCTAATTTCTAAGTCTTTAATCCATCTTGAGTTGATTCCTGTGCATGGTGAGAGGTAAGGATTTAATTCCATCTTTCTACAAATGAATAGCCAGTTTTACCAGCACCATATGTTGAAAGGCTGTCTTTTCTCCAGGGTATGAGTTTGGCCCCTTTGTCAAAATTAATTGACTATAGGTGTGTGGATTTGTTTCTGTATCTTCTATTCTGTTATACTCAGTATAACTGTTACTGTGCCAATACCATGCTGTTTTTTCTACTATTTCTCTATACTATAATTTTAAGTCTGGAATTGTGATGCCTTTCACATGATTCCTATTGCCAAGAATTGCTTTGGCTATTCTGGGTCTTTTCTTTCTCCATATAAAGTTCATGATTGATTTTTCTAGGTCTGTGAAGAATGTCGTTGGTATTTTAATGAGAATTGCATTGAATATATAAATCAGTTTTGGCAGAATGGCCATTTTGATGATATTTATTCTGCCTATCCATGAACACGGGAGGTCTTTCCATCTTCCAAGGTCTTCTTTAATGTCTTTCCCTAATGTTTTGTAGTTTTTGTTGTAGAGGTCTTTTGCATCTTTGGTTAGATTTATTCCTAGGTATTTTATTGGTTTTTAGGTTATAGTGAATGGAATTGATTGGTTTATTTCTTTCATTGTGGATTCATTGTTGGTGTAAAGAAAAGCCACTGATTTCTTTAGGTTAATTTTGTATCCTGCAACTTTGCTGAATTTGTTTATCAGCTCCAGAAGTCTTTTGGTTGAGTTCTTAGGGTCTTCTAAATAAAGGATCATGTCATCTGCAAATAAGGATAATTTTAATTCCTCTCTTCCTATTTGAATTCCTTTGATGTTCTTCTCTTGTCTTATTGCTGCAGCAAGACTCTCAAGGACTATATTGAAAATGAGCAGTGATAGTGGGCATCCTTGGTTTATTCCTGATTTTAGGGGAAATTCTTGCAGTTTTTCCCCATTCAATATAATGTTGGCTTTGGGTTTGTTGTATATTGCCTTAATAATGTTGAGGTATGTTCTTTCTATTCGAAATTTTTGCAGTGTTTTTAACATAAATGGGTGTTGGATTTTGTCAAATGCTTTTTCTGCATCTTTTGCTATGATGATGTGGTTTTTGTTCTTGATTCTATTTATGTAGTGAATTACATATATTGATTTGCATATGATTAACTAGCCTTGTTTTACTGAGATGAAACCAACTTGGTTGTGGTGTATTATTCTCTTGATATGATTTTGAATGTGTATGGTTAGTATTTTGTTTAGAATTTTTGCATCTATGTTCATTAAGGATATTGGTCTGTAATTTTCCTTTCTTGAGGTATCTTTATTTTGTTTGGGGATTAATGTGATACTGGTCTCATAGAAGGAATTTGGAAGAGTTCCATCTCTTTCAATATCCTGGAACAACTCATGAAGTATTTGTATTAGTTTTTTTTACGGAAGGTTTTGTAGAACTCAGGTGGAAACCCATCTGGGCCTGGGCTTTTCTTTAATGAAAGGATTTTTATTGCCATTTCTATTTTTTTTTCATTGCTATTGGTTGGTTTAGGCTTGCTATGTCCTCTTGGTTCAGTTTAGGTAGGTTAACTGTGCTTAGGAATCTATCAATTTCTTCCACGTTTTCTTGTCTGTTAGAGTATAAATTTTTAAAATAGTTTCTGATAATTCTTTGAATTTCTCCACTATCTGTGGTGATGTTATCTTTTTCATTTCTGATTTTAATAATTTAAGTTGACTCTCTTTTTCTTTTGGTTAGGTTGGCCAGGGGTTTATCAATTCTATTAATCTCTTCAAAGAACCAGCTTTTTGTTTTGTTGATTCTTTGAAATATTTTTGGTTGTTGTTATTGTTCTCTATTTCATTTATTTCTGCTCAAATTTTAATAATTTTCTGTCTTCTCCTGGCCTTGAGATTAGACTGTTGGTGTTTCTAGGTCCTTCAGTTGTGTCAACAGGATTTATACTTGGTAATTCTCTGTCCTTCTTATGTGGGCACTCAATGCTATAAACTTTCTTCTTAATACTGCCTTCATAGTGTCCCATATATTTTGGTAAGTTGTGTCTCTGTTTTTATTTATTTCCATAAATTTCTTTATTTCTTTTCTAATTTTTGCTCTTACCCATTCATCATTCAATAGTGTATCATTCAATCTCCATGTATTTCATAGTTTCTTTTGAGTTTCCTGTTGTTGATTTCTACTTTCATTTCATTATGGTCTGAGTCTGAAAAGATGCAAGGAATTATATTACATCTTTTGAATTTTCTAGTGCTTTCTTTGTGTCCCAGGATGTGATTTATTTTGAAGAAGGTTCCATGGGCTGATGAGAAGAATGTGTATTCTGTAGTTTTTGGATGGAATATTCTGCATATGTCTATTAGGTCCATTTGGTTTGTAGTTTTCTTTAGTTCTAATGAATCTTTATTTATCTTTTGCCTTGAAGATTGACCCAGTGGTGTGAGAGGCATATTAAAGTCTCCCAGAATTATTGTATTTGGGTCTATTTGAGATGTGATGTCCAGAAGAATTTGTTTTACAAATGTGGTTGCACTCACATTTGGGGCATAAACATTTACTATCATTATATCATTTTGGAGAATTGTTAGTTTTAATAAAAGGAAGTGCCCTGATTTGTCTCTTCTGATGCATTTTAGTTTAAAGTCTGTTTTGTTGTATATCAGGATTGCTATCCCTGCCCTTTTTTGTTCTCCAGTAACATGGTATATCTTTTTCCATCTTTCACTTTCAGTCTGTTAATGTCTTTGGCTGTTAGGTAAGTTTCTTGCAAACAGCATATATTTGGGTTATGTTTTTTGAGCCACATTGCAAGTCTATGTCTTTTGATTGGTGAGTTAAGTCCTTTGATATTAAGAGTTATTATTAAAATATGATTTGTTTTCTGTCATTTTGTGTTCTGTCATCTGTTTGGTAGCTTCTTTTTATTCTTTACTTAGAAGCCCCTCTGATCACTTTCTTCTCTTTTCTGGTTCTGAAGTCTGCTTCTTTATTCTTCTTTTTGCTTTATTTATTTAAGTATTTTCTCTAGTGTTGGCTTTGAAGTCAAAAATTGTTTGAGATTTTGTTTATCTTGAAACACTTGTTTCTCCATCAATTTTGATTAGCAGTTTTGCTGCATATAGTAGTTTTGGTTGGAAGTTATTTTCTTCCAGGGTCTGAATCACGTCATACCGGTCTCTCCTAGCACTCATGACCTGGGTTGTATGGTCTGGGATGATTCTTATTGCTTTGCCTATGTATGTCACCCGACCTTTTGTTCTCACTGCTTTTAAGATTTTTTTCCTTGAACTCTGTGTTAGTCATTTTGACTATTATGTTGTGTGGGGAGGTCCTTATTTGATCTTTACTTAATGGTGTTCTTGTATGACTCCTGAACATGAAGATCTATGTCTCTTCCCATGTTTGGGAAATTCTCTGAAATTATTTCTGTGAAGAGATTATGGATGCCCCTGGTCTATACCTTTATGCCTTCTTCCATGCCATGTATGCATAAGTTAGGATGTTTCATGTTGTCCCAAATTTGCTGGATGTTTAGGTTTTGTTGCTGTAATGACTTCTGTATACTGTTTACTGTGTTTTTAGTTTTGGGTGTACTGTCTTCTAACAGTGATACTCTACTTTCCATTTCATCTGATCTTCCAGAATTTCTTTCTATTGCTGACTTCATTTTATTTATTGACTCATTTCATTTCAGACCTCTTTCTGATTCTTTCTTAGTATTTCTAGCTCATCTTTTATCTCCTCTAGACTTGTTTTAAATCCTTTCATCATATTGTAGATCAAGATTCAGAACTCCCCTTCTTGCATTTCTTGTTGGTCAGTATTCATGACTTCTGTCATTTCTCCACCATTCCTGCTTCTCATAATTTCAACATTCTCAGGCCTGATTTTCTAATGTCTTCCCATTGTTTGTGGGTATTATATTTAGTCCAGTCTTAGTAGTAGGAATTTAGAAAAGTTAACCAGTAAGCAGTACTTTTTTGAGTGGTGAGGGTTGGGTGATGGTGGAGTAGCTAGGGCGATGGGTGCAGGAGTCAAGTAATGTAGAGAATACAATTAGTTTGTGGAAGAATTTAAGTATAATAAGGTTTTATCAGGTTGAGAATGGGAGGAGTTTAGATAGTAAGACTCTTGTATTTATTGGAATACTTAAGTATGGAAATGTGAGAAGCTTTGTGTATTAAAGAGATACAGTTAGGGGACAAAGAGAAAGTTTTGAGGGAAGATAGGATATAGTCTAAATTGAAGACTTTGTATAAGGAGTGGGGGAAAGGAGCAAAGACAAATGGATAAAGAAACAAAATAAGGTACAAAGGTTATACATCCTGTATAAACCACAACATCGACAAAAACAAAAATAGACTGCCAAAAGAGAACAAAAAGCATTAAGAGAATAAACAGGATAAAAATAAAATAAAAATAATACAAATCCAACTTACCACCATGTAGTATGAAGTGAAAGCACCCAACAAAGAAACACAAATATAGGTAAAAAAGAAGAAACTAAAGATTATTCCCCCAGAAAACCAAAAACCAAAACAAACCCAAAGACCAAAAAATAAAACAAACAATTCAAAACAGCAAAAATAAAATATAAAAAAAGAAAAAATAAGAAAAAATAAAAATAACAGTCCTACTATGTTACGAATATACTGTGTATATGCCAATGTCTTGTATTTGCTTGAAGCGACCCCTTGTGGCCCTGTACAGGTATCATGCCTTAAGTGCCCTTCTGTGACACTAGAGTTGAAACTTTCCCTTGGTGCACACTGGCACCCACAGTTATGGCCATGTCTGATGACACTCACTGTGTGTTCGCTGGGTCCCGTGGCTCATCTGATTTCATGCTGTTACCTGGCAGCCCAGTCTGGGGCTTTGAAGTTCTGGCAGCTCTTCCATATCCCGCTGATTCTCTGCTTGCACTGTTGGCAGGTTCGCTTCTGTGTCTGTGAAGGTCTCTGCGTGCCTCTGCTGGGGCTGCCTCTGGTGGGCAAACGGTGCCGCTCAGGAGCTCCAGTGAGCTCGCATCTTAAGACGTTGGAGTTCTATAGCAACCTTCAGACTCTAGGGCCAATCTCAGAGTGCCACGGTCCCAAAAGCTTTGGGCCGGTGGCCCAGCAGCTGCCTGAGTCTGCAGCTTGGCGGCCTCCTGCATCTTCAGCTCACTTTCTGCTTTCTTTGTGTGCTGCGGTGAATCTTGCAGTTCAGAGTTATTGGATTTCTTCCGCCATATTCCCGAGTCTGTTGTGGGTCATACACTTAAGATGCTGCATTCTCAGTAGTTGAACTTAATTTGCTTCAGCCAGTGAGATATGCTGCATCTGTCCGTCACCATTTTCTGTTCCCTTTTATTCTTTATTTTGAAAAAGGATCTCAATGAGTTGCAAAGGGCCTCACTAAGTAGTAGCTGAGGTTGTCTGCAAACCGCGATCCTCCTATCTCAGCCTCCCAAATGCTGGGATTACACACATGTGCCACCAATCCTGGCTATAACCAAAAGTTTGAAGCAGGTTCTTTATGATTAATGTGTCTTGTTGGCCATGTCTGCTGATATATATATATAATATATATATATATATATATATATATATATATATATATATATATATGACATTGGCTTTGACACAGACTCTGATTGAAGGGGTCTGGGGATCTTCGGAACCAATGAAGGGGGGGGTCGGGGCAGGAAAAACCCAAGGCCAGCTGTTGGAGATAAGCAAGCAAGCAAGCAAGCAAGCAAGCAAAAGCTTTATTAAGACAGCCCAACTCCCTTTTATATCAGGCAGCTGCGAGGAGGGGGCTTCCGTTCACAGCGGAAGATCACACAAAGTATGGGGCGTTTACTGATTGGATGGTTCATTCCCCAGTGAGTGTGTTATCAGAGGACTGATTGTTGGGCATCCCATGGCCCCTTTGGCAAGCTATGAGGTAACCAGCACAATCCGGAAGAGAAGCCGGAGAGGTGCCATCTTTGGCATGACTGGGCTGCTTATCCTAACACTGACCACCATGAATATATGTGGTATAGATAATACTTTCATTCATTAATATTAAAAACCATATTTAAAAATTTTTTCTTAGACTTTTTCAAAAGGTAAGAGTCATTTTGTGTGCTTTTATTCTACTACATGCATATGGTCCTATCACAGTACTTTTCACAATGAACAAAGATGGATATAGTCCAGTTTATTCCTTTACCTCATCTATTAAAATTAAATTAGGTAAAATAAAACCATAGGCATATGCCAGGTGGTTGGATTTGATTATGAGCATCATTTTATATTTTTCAAAAGACTATAAAGTATACACTATGATCATAATTTTAATTATAATCACATAACGGTTTAAATTATTGGTCCAATTCGTAAAACTCTGTAGATGAGACTATAACAACACCAAGACATCAGATAAATTCCTAAAACTTCCAGCAGCTATATTGCTTCTCTTGATGACTGACAACAAATCTAAGTTGAATGTTCAGTAAGGCTTCATATGTATTTTATGATTGAGGAATGTATATGTAGGTAAATCATATATCATTGATGATAGTAACTTCACTATGTACTGCTATTATAATTAATAATTTAAATCAATCACATGTTAGTTAAGTATTCAAATTTACAAAAGTTAATATTTAAGGATATTTTGAGTGAATTATATTTCCAGCCTTAAGATTTGCTTAGTTGATATTTTTCAGCAGGTAAGACATAAGTCACATTGTCATATCTTTGTAGAGGTTTTCCCAAATCATTTAAATAGCTGTAGTTACATTTTTTGCTTTCCAAAATTTTTATACTTCTTTGCTTTTTAGTTTTTTGTTACTTTTTGTTTATGACTGATTTCACTGATTGCCCCAGCTTATTAAAGTCACTCTGAATAACTCAAGAATTAACCATGAGCCTATCACATTTTATATATTAAGTGCTTCTGTGTAAAATTAGTTCACTAATAGGTAGAATGTTCCTTAAATGTTGTTGAAATGTGTGAAGTAGAAAAGCAGATATTACTTTTATTATTGTTTACTTATAATATAGTAATGATCATAGTAATAATTTGTTTAATGCTGCCTTTTTAGATATTTTAACATAAATATTTTTAAAGATAAATATTATATATAGCTATGTAGCCATGAAATAATTATTTTGTATATTTTAAAAATAAAAAAAATTAAGTTTCACAGGGTAGGACCAATGATTATATAAATTAAAATTTATCCACCTTTCTATATTCCTACCTTATTTTAATTTAATCAATTTGACATCTTTTTATTTACTTTACATAGATTAGGTCTACTTAGGCCCTAATAAGTCCTTGGCTATGGATTATTTTGCCTTTTTCTACTATTAACTACTTACTGGCTAAAACATGATATTTAATAAAAATATGCTTATTTGATTGTAAACCATACCAGAGAGTGTTAAATGTAGATTTTTACACTTTGTGATTTGGAATTATTTCAGTAGTACTTTTTATAAAGTGTCTTCTATTCATGGGTGGAAATCAATTTAATGAGTTTTTGAATAAAGTTTCTTGATATCAGGGAAATACAATACACAGTAGATATTTTAATCACAAGTAAATTGCAGAACAAGGCAGAAGTATGGTTTGTTCAATAGAATAAACTTTAAAGAACAACAAAATTTGAGCTGGATTAGATTGGCTACCTGCCTCAGGACAAAATTGGTCTAATATTCCTTATTATAATCAGACCTTTAGGCACCATTCAGTGAACCCACACTGAGAATGTTAGAGCAATTTGGGAACAAGAGCAAATCAGAAGCACACAAAAAACATTGTTATATATACATAGCATATATAACAACTTGGGAAACAATCTTAAAATTGCCTTTTTATTTTTTGAAGGATAAAATCCTGCTATTTATTGACAAACTTGCTTTCAAATGGAAAGCATTTAAGTCTATGACAATTAGACTTCGTCTACATTTATTAGAATGGCATGTGTTAACTCCACTTGTTGGTAATTAACTGCTTGATAAAAACATTACTATCAATCATTAATATACACAATATTGTGCTATATGGAAAACCAGTATTTTTAATGCACTGGAGTCAGAGTGTTAATTTACATGGACATAACAAAGGATATCATATCAGCATAAAACTGCAACTGCCCTGGGATTCCACAAACACTTTTAATAGAAAAAAATACTATTCTTATGTAATTTACTTTATTTTAGAAAGATAAAAATCTTAAATATGTTTTATGTCACTGTGATATTCTGCAATTTACTTAATTTTAATTAATCATATAACAAAAAATTAAATCTTAAATATCTCAATGTATTATTTTTAAAGGAGGGTGAGGGCATCCATAATATTGTATATAAACTTTTAAGTGGAAGCATTTCCATCTCCACAAATTTTTCCACAGACAAACAAATATCTTTCATACTTTTTTTGGATTCTGTCCATGTTGGAGCATTGTATTTATTGATTATGATCCTCTTTTGAGTTTAACTTACCATCTAAATCATATCTAAGAGTTGTAAGCTGGTTTTATCTTCTTGCTTGAGTTATTAAGTTTGTATATCAAAAATACAAGTTTGTAGAATATTTTAATATATCTGTATAAAATTTTATGGCACTTGAGTTATGTCTTTCTATACTTTATATCATAAAGTAGATGACATGTTCTCAAGTGGAATAGAAAAAATGTTAAGGAAAACTATATAATAAGAAAAGAGAAGAAAACCACTGAGTTTTTGTTTTGACTTTATTGAAACGTTTTTAAAAAATTGGAGAACTCCCCCTTCTACTTCAAGACATGCTCACATAGCTATTGAAAACTTTAAAAAATATTATTTACTCCTACTGGCTTCTTTTAACATATGTAAAAATATGTGTAATCTCTCTGTACTTTTGTGTACGCATTAGTAAAATGGAGGTAATAATAATATTACTCATAGGACTGGTATGAGAATTAAATATGTTAATGTGAGTAAGCGCTTAAAAAGTGTCTTGTAAATTGACAGTATCATTCAAATTTTATTTTATTTTTTTTCTTTGCGGGTCTGGGGATGGAACCCAGGGGCATTTGACCTCCCTATTTTTTTTTTTTTTATTCTTTATTTTGAAACCGGGTCTCACTGAGTTGCAGAGGGCCTCACAAAGTAGCTAAGGCTGTCCACGAACCGCGATCCTCCGGACTCAGCCTCCCAAATGCTGGGATTACAAGCATGTGCCACCGCGCCTTGCAGTATCATTCAAATTTCAAAAAATTATTATGTTTATTCTGCCAAACTAGATATCATATTAAAATAACTATAAGACTAAATATCAAATTAATATGTGTGAAGCTACTCTATTCAAATGTGATACACATCACTAATGGGCAATAATGATTCAGTAGATTTTGTAAATTCTATGAACATATCTATATCTATATCTATATATCTATATCTATATCTATATTTATATATTTGGTACTGGAGATGGAACTCAGGGGCATTCAACCTCTGAACTACACATGACTAATGGGCAAAAATGATTCAGAAGATTTAGTAAATTCTATAAACATATCTTCATATATATACATATATATGCATATATATAATTATTATTATTATTATTATTTGGTAATGGAGATGGAACTCAGGGGCATTCAATCTTAGAACTACACCCCCAGCCCTATTTTTTATTCTTTATTTTGAAACAAGGTCTTACTGAGTTGCAAAGGGCTTCAGTAAGTAATACCTGAGGCTGTCTTGAACCATGATCCTCCTGTCTCAGCCTCCTAAATTTTGGGATTATAAGCATACACCACCACTCCTGGCCTTATAATTTTGATTTTGATATGAACAAGAGACATTTAATTCTGTTGGAGAAAAAGATTATAACTATTAGTTATAAAAATATTGAGTTTAAGAATATAGTAATAAATGCATAACTGTTAATGACATTTTAATACATAAAGTTCTTCTCTATTGTAATGCCTACTCTAGTTTAGGGAGATGTTTTCATGGGTGATATAAATTTCAAGAATAAAATATAAATACAATACAATAAAATAAATATAAATAAAATAAAATAAAAATGATCTCTCAGCTGGGTGTGGTGGCATACACTTATAATCCCAGCTTTTGGGAGGCTGAGACCGGTGGATAGAGGTTTGCGGATGGCCTCTGCTACTTAGTGAGACCATCTGCATCTTAGTGAGACCCTTTTTCAAATAAATACTACAGAATAGTGCAGGGGGTGTAACTTACAGGTTGAATGTCCCTGGGTTCCATCCCCAGACACACACACACACACACACACACACACACACACACACACACACACACGTTATCTCCCAAACTTAAAATTAACAGTAAAAATTGGGATACAAAAGTGTAACTAAAATAATTACAATGTAAGCTGCTGGGCATAAAAGATCTAAGAATTACCTTAATAAGTAATTTAGATTACCAGATGTTTCATAAATTACTTCTGCATGGGATTACAAAGAGAATCTAGAATTTTTGTTTGGGCAGGATAAATAAACACAATGCATATTTTTTCAAATATGAGGCATTTAGTGTTTAACTATTACTAGCTTTACCTAGTAATGCATAGAAATATAATGATGCATAATAACCCCAAACTTATCACAATGCTCATTCAGTTTCTTATAATCTTTCAATTGTGTCATATATATTGGGAATCAGTTTATTTCTGCTCTCTGTCAAGTTGGCTAGGAGAGTACGTGTAGAATAATTTAGCTGTGGATTTGGTTTGTATCAGGAAAACTAAGAAATGGATTCTCATTTCCAATTCTCTCTCTCTCTCTCTCTCTCTCTCTCTCTCTCTCTCTCTCTCTCTCTCTCTCTCTCTCTCTCTCTCTCTCCTCTCTCTCTCCTTTGTGTATAGTATCTCAGGTCTCCAAGATAGTGAAATCAGAAATAGATGGACCTTTCAGAGATAGCCTCAAAAATATCTCAGTGTCAGCCAGGCATGGTGGTGCACACTTGTAATCTTAGTACTTGGGAGCCTGAGACAGGAGAATTATTGGTTTGCAGCCAGCTTCTACTATTTAGTGAAGTCCTCCTCAACTTAGTGAGACCTGTTTCAAAATAAATAATAAAAAATAGGGTTGGGGTGTAGCTCAGAGGTAAAATGCCTCTGATTTCAGACCTCACTATTGAAAGAAAAATAAAAATCTCAGTGTCACCCAGACAGGATTCTCCCAGTCAAAGGAAGTTCTAAGCCAGCTCAGAATCAAGAGGAGAAAAAAATATTTTTTATTTCAATGGAAGAAGTACAAAGTACATAAATATATAAAGGGATTGATAATGACTGTCTTTTATCTTAATTAGTTTTGGAGCACTGACCTTTTTATTATCTTTATAAATCCTACTCATTCTTTTTAAATATATACTTTGTTAGCCTCATCTACAGTGACCCAGTCCAAATGCAAGCTGCTAAAATAATAACTGATACATCAATTGGTACCTAGGATTGTTCTCAAGAAACAGAACTTGATGGTGGTATTATAAGAATGAAATTTATGTATTTGATTGATTCTGAGCTTCCTTGCCAGGGAATTTTGATTATTTGTGGTATAAAATTACAGTCACATGACCTGCTTTTGGAGACTCTGGGTCAATAAGTTGAAAAGGCTTTTCAATTTGTATCAGTCTAGCTGGTGGACTATATATAGGAGAGGATTCTAAGGTATTGAGTCAAAAAATGTGCTTTATGGGGTCAAATTTATTTATATGGTTTCACAAACATGAAATGCAATATGTAGTATGAGTTTGTGCACTTAAGTTCTTTGTAGTTTGTTTCACTGAATAAATAAAACCTGAATTTTAATGGCCTTTAGTAAATCATTTATAAGTCAGAATTTTATTCTGTGAAATTTGTTAAGATAGTCTATTTTCATACCAACAGAAAAAAATAACTACCTTGAACATATTAAAATATTTTTGTGTCAGTATTTTTATTTTTTCTATTTAATCCATTAGATTTTTTTTTTTTTTTTGGTGGTACTGGGGTTCCTGGAAACCCTTCTACCTCTGGGTTACACTCCCATATGTATTTTTATATTTTTATTTGGAAACTGGGTCTCTTAAGCCAGAGAGGCTGGCTGTGAACCTGCGTGATCCTCCTGTCTCCGCCTCACAAGTGCAGGGATTACAAGCGTGTTCCACCACGCCCAGCTAATCCATGAGTTTTTTAATTTTATTTTTATGTGGAGCATATTGAAAATTGCATACATTTACACTGTACTTGATTTCATCCCCACATCCCAATTTCCCTTGATGAGACAGTTTTAAACATTTTTGAAATGTATATCTGTGACTATCTTCTGTGGGTCATGCATGATTGTGGGGATACAAAAGTGAAGTTGAATATTCTTTTTTTTTTGTGGGTCTGGGGATGGAACCCAGAGGCATTTGACCTCCAAGCTACACCCCCTGCCTAGTTTTTTTCATTATTCTTTATTTTGAAACAGGATCTCACTGAGTTGCGGAGGGCATCACTAAGTAGCTGAGGCTGTCTTTGAACTGCAATCCTCCAGTGTTAGCCTCCTAAATGCTGGGATTACAAGCTTATGCGACCATGCCTAGCTCACTGAATATTCTTATTCTTGCTAAGTAAAAGTGAGAGGATTTTGAAGAAATAGGGAGGTGACAGTATTTAACTATCAGAAATAAGAGAAAAAATATCACAAGACATAATCAGTTGGTTATGGTTATATTTGTTCCCACAAGTTTCTGGTGTTGGCTAATTCATCACAGTATTGCTAGAAATGAAATGGAGAATTAGCTACTAAAATGTTGTTTACCATGTAGCTCTCTCTAGGTAGGATTCATGTCCTTTTAGAACTTCCACAGAAACCCATTCAAAACTTTTTAGTGACTTTGCCTGAAAGAATCTGGTTCCTTTCAAGAAATACCTTACAATCTGTCTTTGAATACACATTGTAGATCTTCCTCTGAACTTTTCTGAGAAAATAATGCCTAAGCCTTCAGTGCTTTCTAAGATTTTGGTTCTATACCTAAGTTAACTTCCATAAAATTCTCACTTCACTCCATGTAGTTTGCTTTGGACTATGTTCTTTCTCAGACACCTTTGAGAACAAAGATGACCAGACCCATCTGATTATGTCCTGTGATAATTTTCCCTCTTATTTTTGAGAGTGAAATACTGTAACCTCTCTGATTTTTATTATGATTATTATTTTCCCCACAAGCACACTCACTCTGGTGTATTAAACTATATCCTTTTGATTTTTTAAATTTTTTCCATATTTTTATATTTTAAAAATCCCTTTATTAAAATATCTGCAAGATAATTATTCTGAGATTGACATCTACCTCTTTAAGGAACTTTTGATAGATAAATTGATTTTGATAATAAACCTACCATCAACAAGGACTAAGAATGTAACTAAGTGTGCAGACACTTTACTGAACAAAAATGTTAGACAGCTGGGCGTGGTGGTGCATGCTTGTAATCCCAGCATTCGGGAGGCTGAGACCAGAGGATCATGGTTTGTGGACAGCCTCAGCTACTTAGTGAGGCCCTCTGCAACTCAGTGAGACCTGGTTTCAAAATAAAGAATAAAACATAGGGCAGGGGTATAGCTAGGAGGTTGAATGCCCCTGGGTTCCCTCCCCAGACCTGCAAAAAAAAAAAAAATGTTAGACGGTTGGTTAAACCTTATTATTGCTATAGTAATTCTATAAAACAGATTTGGTATAGTTGAAGATTATATTCTTTGATACAGATATTACTTCTGATAACTCTGTATTATTTCTTTTTTATAATACTTAAGTATTTTTTTCTTTCAAGATTTGGGAAAGATATTGTGAAACTTTATTTTATTCAATATACAAAACTGGTTCTGATTTGAAGAATGTTTATTTGTAATGCTCTTAAGTATTTTGCTGGTCAGCTTTTAAAGATCTGACCACAGTAGAGGAATCTTCCTTTTCTTAGTTCTATTTTCCAGATAGCAGCTCCCAAAGGTTAGATAGGACCAATCTATACTTTCATTTTGCATAATGACTTTCCCTACAACTTCATATTTATTTTGCTTCATAACTATTTATTTGTTCCCCTTCATTTGTACTGCATCATAACAATTTGTGTAAAAATATCAACAGGTTAAAATATATCATGAAGACGTACTACTGACATTGATATAGTTGTGCTATCTATTTTCATAACTACTGTGTTGCAGAGATAAATTCTAGCTTTTGTGTATACATTCTGTTAGCTAAATGTGTTACCAGGTTAAACTACTCATGATAAACTAGGCAAAACCTTTTCAAAATTTAGAATATGTTTTGAAATATAGTACAAATTTTAAATGCATGAATATAGCAGAATATAGCACCATTTTATAGTACTTTTATATTTATTTTTTACTATGTTGCTTTCACTCTTGTAAGAACTTAGGACATAACTACAGTATAGAATCCATTGTTCTGAACTAGCAAGATACAGGCTCAAATTTTCTTTTCCACAAAGTTGTAGCTTTAGATTCAGCAAATATATTCTCATATATATGGGCAAATATGAGATGTATTTGCACATTTTTAATCCTAGTTAGAATTTTTGTGGTATTTTCTTTGTCCTATTTCTTATTTGCTCTGATTTCAGATTGCGTATCTGTATAATGAAGATAATATTGATTACTTAGCTCATTCTAAGAACTCAGGTAAATTCTAGCTTTTGTGTATATATTCTGTAAGCTAAATGTATTATCAGGTTAAACTACTCACAGTAAACTAGGCGTTACATTTTCAAAATTTAGAATATGTTTGGAAATATATTACAGAAAAGACAAAGAACCAAAAAGAACAAAGCTCTTTGAACCATGTAATGTAAATAGGAGTGTAGGGGAAGAAAAACTTTTCCCACCACACTTTATGCGCAGTAGCTGTAACTTGATATCAAAATTGAAAAATACATAACAACAGAAAAAAGTATGTAAGTCCTATTAATATTTTTACATTCTTAAGGGCTGCACAGTACAAAAACTAAAAAAATTGTAGTGTTTCAACTCAAAAATATATACACCATTTTAAGAAAGGTTGATAAATGTTAGAGGATTGTCTAGGCAAAAAAAAATGGAAATTGAAGTTTCTAGGTATGATAAGAAAGGAGAGGTCAATATATGGAAAAATTAAAGGAATATAGGGTTATTTTAATAAAGTTTATTTTTGTTTTTGTGGTGCCGGGGATTGAACTCAGGTGCATTTTACCTATGAGCGTCACCTCCAGCCCATTTTTTTCTTCTTTATTTATGAAACAAAGTTTCACTAAGTTGAGGAGGGCCTCACTAAGTAGCTGAGGATGGTCCCGAACCTGGATCTTTCTGTCTCAGCCTCCCAAGTACTGGGATTACAAGGGTGTGCTACCATGCTCGACTAAAAAAGTTTATTTCTGTAGACTCATTTCATGACCAGCTTTCAGTCTTCTTCATGCCAATACATCTACTTTAAGAGACAATTCAATGAATTACTTATTTCTAAGAAGTTTGTGCTTTCAGTCAGAAAATGGATACACCAGCAGCATTCTGTTGCTGTTGGTGTTCAATGACTCTAATCTCAAAAAGATTAGTTTTCTGATATTTGGGGTGACATATTCTGATATTCAGGGACAAAAATATTGCTTAAAGTCAAATAAATATAATTTTATATATGCTTATCTAATAGTGCCCCATAATTATTTTAATATTTTTCTGACTACCTAAGAAATGAGAATACTTTTAACATTTTAATTTCCTTTCTCTTCAGAATTGTTTCCCATTTTCCAATTTTAGAGTGCTTTTCTTGATATTATAATTTTAAATATATTTTGTCTATCCTATCATTTAGATTACTAAATCATTCTCTTAAGATATGACAAAAATATTAATAGGAGAGCAGAATTTAAACCTAAATTTTTATGAATGTGAAAACACAGGTTTATACACTTTTTGTCATAAAATTATTCTTTGAAGTAAGATTCATTTTCTTTAACCATAAAAATGTAGAACCTAAAATAGATTATTTTCTTTTCTTTACTTTTTTTTTTTTTTTTTTTTGGTGGTACTGGGGTTCCTGGAAACACTTCTACCTCCGGGCTACCCTCCCAGACCCATTTTTATACTTTCTTTTATTTGGAGACATGGTCTCTTAAGCCAGCACAGGTGGCTGGCTTTGAACCTGCATGATCCTCCTGTCTCCACCTTCCAAGCGTGGGGGTTACAAGTGTGTGTCACCACGCCCGGCTAAACTAGATTATTTTCAAAACACTAAAACATATAGAGAAAACACTGTTTTATGATTTCTAGAAAAATTGCAATTTTATATAAACTTTTCACTTCAATATCAATCACTAATAACTTTCCCAGAGTTTTGTCTGAGTATATTTGTTTTTGTAAAGTATATTGTGGATATCTTTTCTCAACTTGCATAAAATAAAGGATGTGTGTGTGTGTGTGTGTGTGTATGTCTCTTTCTCTACTTACAATTACTAGAATAATTCTATGACAGGGAAGTTTTGTTTTGATTTACTTATAATCTAATTAATCAATAAAGAATATATTTAAAAAGGAAGATATCATCCAGGTGTCGTGGCACATTCCTGTAATTTCAGTACGTGGGAGGCTAAGACAGGAGGATCACAGTTTTGAGGTCAGTCTTAATAACTTATCCATACCCTCTTTCAAGATAAAATACGATTGAGGGTAGAATACTTCGAAGTTTAACCTCTAGTTAAGTTTTTTTTTTAAATCACCATTAACTGAGTAATGTAGAAACAGTTTTACATACCTGAATTTTCATCATAGATATAGATTTATACACTAAGGCAAATGATTTGACTTTTTATGCCTCATTTATAAAAATGAGTTTCTATTATATCTACCTTAAAAGAGTTTTAAGAGATTGATATAAAATGATATTTGTGAGAGTGACTGTTAATTTATAATAAATAAAGTGTATCTGCAAAAGAATATAATCTGAAGGAAGAAACTGAAGAAAATTTACTACCTACATACAAATATTGCAGTTTTAAGAAAGTTAATATTCTTGGCTTTTTCTGAACATTTACTAGGTGTGTGACATTATTCTAAATATGTTACACAAGACAATGTGATTTATCCTCAACTAAATCCTAAAATGTAGATGCTTTTGCTATTTCCAATATTTACATGAATAAACCTAGTCACAAGGAGGAAGACAAAAATCTCATTTAATAAGTATTAAAGATAGGATAAAAATAGAGTTGGATTATCTCCATAGATAAAATGCCAATGTAGGGGGTAGCTAGATTTTTGTACTATATGCTGAACTTGGTGGAAAGACTTAGAAAGTGAGAAGATGTGATCCTGTGAACACAAACACTTCAGAAAATTTGAATGTTATGGTACCTTTTACCTGGTAATCAAGAAAACAGAGAGGAAACTTACATCCAGAGATATAAGTTTAGTTCAGTATACACAAATAAATAAATAAATATAATTCATCATATTAGTAAAACTAAGCACAATAATCACATAATTATCTCAACTGATGCATAAAGAGAATTCTACAAAATTTAACAAACTTATGATAAAAATGCTGAGAAAATTAGAAATAGGACGGACCTATCTTTCCATCATAAGGGCTGCATATTATCTTCAAGGCAAAAAATATTATAAATGGGGAAAAGCTGACAGAATATTTCTTAAAATCAAGAACAAAGACAAAATTGGGCATTGTCACCACTCCTATTCAACAGAGTATTTTAAACTCTAGCCTCTGCACTAAGACAGGAGAAAGGAATCAATGGAATACAAATAGGGAAAAAAGAACTGAAACACTATTTTTGTTTGCTCCTGACATGATTCTTAGAAGGCTCATAACACTAAATCAGAAGACTTCTAGAAGTGGTAAATAGTTTCAGCAAAGTAGCAGGATGCCAAATCAACCTACAGAAATAATTCGCATTACTCTACAATAAACATTAATCCACTGAAAAATTACAGAAAACAATTTCATTCACAATAACCTCATAAATAATAAAATACTTAGAAAAAATCTAAGGAAGTGAAATACCTCTATAATGAAAACTATAAAGCACTAAAGAATGAAATAGAAGAAGACTTTAGAAGAAGCAAAGATCTCCTATGCCCCTGGATAGGCAGAATAAATATAAACAAGATGGCCATTATACCAAAAGCAATCTACACTTGCAAGGCAATCCCCATCTAAATACCATTATCAATTTTCACAGATATAGAGAAATCAGTTATAAAATTCATTTAGAAAATTAAAAGACCCAGAATGGCCAAATCAATTCTTAGCAATAAGATCCATGCCAGAAGCATCACAATACCAAATTTCAAATTATATTATACAGAGACAGTAGTAAAAGCAGCATGGTATTGGATGGTATTGGTACAAAAACACGCACATAGACCAATGGAATAGAAGAAAAACGCCCCATATCTATAGCAAGTTCATCTTTGATAAAGTCATCAAAGACATACACTGAAGAGAAGACAGCCTTTAAAACAAGTGGTGCTGGAGAAAATGGTCTCCCCATATATGGAAAAATGAAACTAATCATAAATCTCTCACCTTGCACAGAAGTCAACTTGAGATGACTCAAATATCTAGAAATTAGATCAGAAACTTTAAAACTGCTAGAAGTGTATAGGACAAACACTACAACACATTTGTACAAGTAGAAACTTTCTCAATAAGATTTTAAAAGCCCATAAAATTGAAACAAAAATTAATTAAAATAAAAAGGATTAAAATAAAAAGCTTCTGCTCAGCAAAGAAAACCACCAAGAATTTACAAAGAAATTCTAGTGAATAAGAGAAGATCATTAGAGAAAGGTCTAATATCTAGACTATATAAAGAGCCTAAAATACATGACACTGAAACAATCTAATAAAAATGTGAGCAACAAAATTGAACAGTCTTTTCAAAAAAATAATTCAAATGGCTAACAAATATATGAAAAATACTCAACATCTTTAGCAGTCAGGGAAATGCAAATTCAAACTCCACTAGATTTTTCTAACTCCAGTAAGAATCATCAAAACACAAGTACTAACAAATGCTGGTGAGGATGATAGAGAAATGGAAACTCTATTACAATGTTGGTGGGACTGAAAATTAGAATATTCACTATGAAGATCATTGTGGAGGTTTCTCAGAAGACTGGAAATGGAGTTTCCATATGACTCAGCGATAGTGTTGCTGGATATCTTCCCCAAGGAAATGAAATCAGAAGATTATAAAACTTACATATCCATGTTCATATCAGTACAATTTATAATATCCCAAATATGAAACAGTTGAATAGATCACAAAACTTTGTCATAGACATACAATGAAATTTTACTCAGCCATAAAGAAGAATAAAATTTTACCTATTGCAGAAAATAAATAAAACTTGGGAATATCATTTTAAGTGAATAGAGCCAGTCTAAAAAATCAAGTAGATTTATGTTTTTTAATATATGGAAGCTAGAGAAATGTTTCAAAATAAGGACAATATTGGATAGATGAGCAGAAACTCCAGAGGACTGACTGAGGGGAATCAGGAATAGGAAATAAAACCATAAATAATGTAGTAGTAGAAATAATACTATGAATTCATACAAAACTACCAATTCTAATATGAAAAACATGTGGGAAAGGAAGGAGACAGGAAGGGACCTGGTGGAGAGGGCACTAATAACTATGTATATGCATCTGACTCTTTATACACCAATATGATGTAAAATTTATAATACAGCAAAGAAAAAAAGAAAAAATATAATATTTTCATTTCACAACATTATGAATGCTAAAAACCAAGGATACACAAGAATAATATGTGAGAGAAAATATTTACTGCACATTTTTTTATTGTTACCATGATTATAAGTATATATATATATATATATATATATATCTCAAATATAAAGATGTTGCATGAAAATAAAATATTGAACATCTTTCATATTAGACTAGTAATTTGTAGTTCATTCTACATCTCAGTGAATTAATCCTATCTAAAGGAGAAACATACACAGGGATAGTTTTAAATAATCAATTTCTTGAACCTTAATTTGCTCTTTATTTTTTAAATTGTATCCTTGTAAGTACACTCATTCCATTGACACTCATTCCTTTTCTACATCCTCTTGAAGAATTGATTAACCTATGCTACCACTTCTGAACTCAGGTGGACCATTGTTTCTAAGTAAAAAAACATTTTCTGGTAAAAAAAAATGAATAGAGGGATATAAATACTCAAACTAATATAGGACTAAGAATGAACTTAATAACTAGCTGAAAAATCTTTTAGAAAATCTGGTTTTGGAGATATTTGTTTTTGCCAAAATTAAAGAAGAAACTGAAGAGTTTGCCACTAGACTGATTATAAACTATTCTTTTATGATAAATTACTTTGTGATATCTTTTGTACTACAACTCAAAGGGAATTAAAAATACCATTTAAGCTGGGCATGGTGGCACATGCTTGTAATCCCAGCATTTGGGAGGCTGAGACTGAAGGATCCCAGTTCCAGGACAGCCTTAGCTACTTAGCAGGCACGACTAAGTAAGACCCTGTTAAAAAAAAAAAAAAAATCCAAAAAATAGGGCTGAGGGTATAGCTCAGAGGCATAATGCCTCTGGATTTCATCACCAGTTAAAAAAAAAAAAAATATATATATATATATGTAATTATTAGTTTTATTCAATTTTATTTTTCCAGAGTTCTTTTATTTGACAAATTGTAATTGATCAAAAACTTATAATCTTTTTTAAAAACCATACTGTTAATTTAAATCACAACTTTACCAACTATTATTTGAGTGACTTTGTGTAAAGTGTTTTACTTTTTTATTTTTAATCTTCTAAAAAACAGCGAAAATGTAGTTTTCCTCTTAGATTTTGTATATGCATATGTGTAAAAAGAATGTAAATTTCTATTTGGGAAAAATAAAGAGCTAAATAGCAGCTAGATATTTTAATTAACATTGTAATTTTAATACTTTTATTTGCATATGTTGGACTCAAAAAGTTTTGTGCAGAATTATCTGAAAATCGTTGTTCTTTGTATTATTCTGTTCCCTTAGAGAATTAGTTCATCAGCTCTACAACTTTTTCAAGACATGGGCTACTAAAATTGAGTTTGTGTGACTTAGAAGCACAGAAATTTTCCAGTAGGAGGAAATTATATATAACTATGTAGGCTCTAAAACAAGTATTAATGCCAAGAAACATACAGATTATTTTTTAGAATCATACTTTCTATTTTTGTCTATTTATTTATGGAAAAGAAAATGATTTATCAAAAATTTAGAAAGAACTATGTGTTTAAAAATTATTCTTTTATTTTTTGTTAACTTGGGTTAAGTTTTCTAATTGAATTGAATAGATATTTCTAAAAAGTGGCCAATAAATACATGATTTAACATCAGTAACAATCAGAAAAATGCAAATCAAAACTATATTGGTATTCCACCTAACTCTAGTTAGAATGGCAAGCATTATAAAAACATATGATAATAAGTACTGGTGAGAATGCAGAGATATAGGAGTGCTTATACACTGTTGAGACTGGAAACTAGTACAGCCACTATGAAGATTCTATAGAGATCAGTGTGAAGGTTTCTCAGAAGTTTGAAAATAGAACCACCATATGACCCAGCAATCTTCATCTTGGGCATCCTTCCAAAGAAATTGAAGTCAGAATGTCAAAGTGATATATTTATAGCACCATAATTCATGATAACAAGATTATGGGACTAGCTTAGGTGTCCATCAACAAATGAATGGATAGTAAAGCTGTGGTATATGCACATAATAGAATTTTACTCAGCCATAAAGACACAAGGGTATGTCAATAGCAGAAAAGTAAATGGAACTTGAGAATATGCTAAATGAGATTAGTCAGTCTCAAAAATTGAATAGTTGTATGTTTTTGCTAACATGTGGAAGATAGATAGAAATTGAGAGACAAGGATAACCTAAGATAGAGGAGCAGAGATTTCAGTGGAGTGATAGAAGGGGTTTAGAGGAGAGAGTGGGGAGGATAATGATGTAAAGATATATATATCCATGTCAATATCAAGAGCATATATGGGGAAGAAAAGGGAGGAGGATAGAACCCAGAGGGAAATACCCCAACTGTTGTATGGATGTAAATTACTACCACTCTATACCTCTGCATAATGTTTCATTACAATACACCAATAGACTATATATAGAACATATTTAACTTAAAACTTTATTCTTGCCAGGCGTGGTGGAGCACGTTTGTAATCCCCGCGCTTGGGAGGAGGAGACAGGAGGATCATGCAGGTTCAAAGCCAGCCATGCTGGCTTAAGAGACCCTGTTTCCAAATGAAAATATAAAATAGGTCTGGAAGTGTAGCCTGAAGGTAGAAGGGTTTCCAAGAATCCCAGTACCATTAAAAAAAAAAATATTCTTTTGGAAAGTTTTATTTTGACAAATTATACATTGAATTCAGTGAATGTAACCAAAGGCTTAAATGTAGCATAATAAATCATAAAATTAAGAAAGGATCTAAAATAATAAATAATTGTATATTCTCTAAGATACTTATGAATTTTGGCATAAAAACAAAGACTGTTTTTGTGTTAGTGTATCACGCGACAGTTACATGCCAGCAAATGCAACATAGATGAGATTATAAAATCCCTCAAGGCATTGGTGATTTATCACAAGGGACATCTTGAGCTCTCTAAATGGCACTTAGGTGGTCTTTATGAATTGCTTCTCTCTTTCATTGTGTATAAAGAGAACCTAAAAGTGTCACTGGATTGAATAATTACATTGCATTACTCAGCATGTTTAAAACAAATTTAATTTTCAAAAAATGAATGCATATACGTTTGTCTTCATTCTAAACCACCTGCACCTAAGAAAATATGCCTCAAAATATATACTTCTATTTTTTGTCCTTAATACTTACAAGATATTCTAAATGTGTTCAGTTGTTTTTTACACACACATGCACACACATTCACACATAAACACACAGCACACACTTTACTTCTTGGCTATACTTTTCTCATGAGGCACCGTTTTAATTAAAACTAAAACTGTTTCCTTTAAGATTGTCAATTTTTTAGAAAATGCTAATCAGTGAATATTCAGAGGAAAATTTTTAATTTTATGTAATTTTAAGCTCAGAACATTTTATTGCAAATATTTGCATCTCTTCATTGAGAAATACTAGAAGTATGAAACTTTCAGCTTCTCTTGATATTCTTGGAAAGAATATTTTTTTATTATTAAATGTTGAGATATATAGTAGGTGCCAATTGGTTAGAATTTTATAATATTAGGGATTGAACCTAGCAGCATTCTACTTCTGAGGAACATTATTAATACAATTTTTTAAAAAAAATTTGAAACAAGGCCTCACCAAGCTGCAACAGACTTTATCAAGTAGTTGAAGCTAATCACAAACTGGTGATACTCTTGTCTCAGCCTTCTAAGTATGAAGATTACAAGTACACACCACCACATGTGACCAGATTTTTAATTATTAGAGTTATATAAATAAAATAAAATGCTCAAAAATATTGCAGGGACTAAAGTTTTGTAGTGGACCATAACTGGTCATTCTGACCTTGGGTGTTTGTAATAATGTTATTCATCTGAAAATGCTATCTAGTGATAATTCTAAAAGAAACCTGAATGGAGCCCAGAGCTCTTCCACAGAAAATAATTCATAAGAAAGAAAATATAATCAAATACTAGATTTGTAACCAAGGAAATAAAATACCTTTATAGTGAAATTATAAAAAAAAAACTAAAAAGAGAGATTGAAGAAAACCTAAAAAGATGGAAAGAGCTCCCATGTTCTTGGATATGTGGAATAAATATTGTCAAAACTGCTGCTGTACTGAAAGTCATCTATAGATTCAACAAAATTCTTATCAAAATACCAATATTCTTCATAGAACTAAAACAAAAGTCCTAGAATTCATATTAAAAAATGAAGCCCACGATAGTTCAAATGATACAGAACAATAAGGAACATGCAAGAAACATCAAAATACGTGATATAAAATTATATTTAGAGCTGTAGTTACAGAAACAGCATGGTATTAGCATAAAAACAGACAAATATACTAGTGGAATAAAGTAGAAGATACAGAGACAAATCTCCACACTGTAAGCTTGAGAAAAGAGTACTTGCAACAAATTCTGCTGGAAAAATATATATCCATATATAGATATTATTGAACATCTTTATTCTATGATATTATTGAATGGATAAATAAATTAATAAATTTATATCCATTTTTAAAACATAATGTTATGTTTCCAAATTAATTAGAAGACATAAACTCTAATAGTTTTATAAACACCTTAAAGTTGTTATTTAAATATTAAAAATTAGGTCATCTAAAATAAATGACATTAGGTGATTGTTAATGAAGCAGTAAGCTTAGGCTTGCTAATATCAAAGCTTGACAACCTGTAAAAAGCATTTAAATAATAAAGAGATGAATGTGCTGTCTTCCAATAAGGTGGAGAATGGGAAGCAGCACATCTCAGACCTGCTGACATTAGATCTCCATCACTATAAAGACAGCAATTTGACAGAAGAAAAAAAATAAGCATAAAAACTGAACAGAGTAATGAAGATAGAAAGCAAAACAGAAGGCAGAAAAGTATTTCATTCCCTCTAATGGCTGTAGCCAAGGGCACCCCAGTGGCACTATCTTGCTTATTTATGTCAGGATTGCTGCCACTGTGGCCTCCAGAGACCACCAGCAGAAAAGCCAACAACTTGAAGTGAAGTAAGCAGCTGCAGTTCATCAGAATTGTAAGCAGGCAGCTCCTTGTCCCACACACCACAGAGATACTGCAGCCCTGACTTCAGCTGGAGCCTGCAGCAAGAGCAGCCAAACTCACCCTGTCATCCAGAGAGCCAAAGCAGTGCTTAACAACACCATAAGTGAACCAGCTGTCCCAGCAAGAAACCACCCAGTGGGGCTACAGGGATTTGCACACACAACAAACAATAGACTGATACTCTAAGACTTCCTTTTGAAGGTGGGGGTGGATTCCGCTGTCAGACACTGCAGAGGTATAAATTAGTAGACAATCCTCAGGGCCAATCTGGCAAAGAGGACTTTAGTCCACAGGACAAAGAGCCCTAGTAGGTCCTCCAGAGGTCACCACAGACCACTCAATCTTGGTAATGGGGTAAATTTTAGACCAACTCAACCCTATTTGTGGAGAACTTGAATTCATACATGTACATTGGGTCTGGTCCCAGTAGCATGTCCTGCCTATATAGTCAGGGAGAGATGCAAGCTCAGGGTCTGTGGAAAGTGTGAAGACCCACACTAACACCAGGTCCCCGAGCCCCAGTGACACAGGCTACATGTGTAAACTGAAAGAGTCTCACAGACAGATTTGTTTTGAGAGTTCAGAGACCCAGTACTACAGCAGAAGAGGCACCAGTGCTACGTGGTACCTACAAAGATAAAAAGAGACATGAGGCTAGGTTCCCAATCATTGAAAGTGATCAGAAAGTGGGGCTACAAACTGACATCATTACTAAAAGCTACAGAACATGTGAGAGTGCTTGGGAAACACTTGAGAACATATTATAAAATGTGAACCTTAAATGGCTAAAAGAATTCACACAAACTCAAGAGAAATTCAGAAGACAAGTCTCCTCTATATTCATATATGTTTAGGGTTGTTTCATTTTGTTATTGTTTGTTTGTTTTTACATATGTGTGCTTTTTTGGTTTCTTCCTCATCTCTTTTACAAGATTCTTTCCTATTTTATATCTACCCTCTTCTTTTTTGTTTCTTTTCTTTTTTTTCTTTGTATTAAATCCACTTAATATCATTATATCTAAATATTCTACACTGGTTACTAGAATACTCCTATATATTTACTACCTCAAATATCTAAAACATATTTTCTTAATACACTTAAACTCCCATTCTACTTGATCATATCTGTTACTTTACCTTATTTTTGCATTTACTACTTTAGCACCTTCCTCCTCACTCAACGACTGTCATTGAATACAACACAGTTTTCCCTTGTATATATCAACTGACACATATACCTTGAGATAAAACTAACAAAAGTAAGAAAAATACAAATTTAAAAAACCTAATATCATGAGAAGAAATAATAGCAAGAAAACAATGAGCCCCCACAATCCCACAATAGTAGAACCCCAAAACACAGAATTCCAGAGATCACCAGAAAAACAAATCATAATTTTAATAGTAGAAATAATGCAAGATTTAAAAATAAATGATAGAGAGCCTGAAAAATATAAAAAAAAACAAAGAATGATACCCTGAGTAGGAAACAAGCTCTGAAGGAAGCAAAGGATACAATCATTTGGATATAGTCATCAATACAAACTAAAAAAGTAGGCTAGAACACATAGAAAATAGTATCTTACCATTAGAAGATGACAATCCCAAAATGAACATATACTATATAATTTAGAAAAATACAATTTGACAGCATGAATTGGACATTGAAGAGATATGGGCCAATTATAAAAGAGCTAACCTAAGAATAATAGACATATAAGAGGGAATTTAAGATGAAACCAAAGGAACCAACAATCTTTTCAAAGAAATAACATTAGAAAATAACCATATATAGAAAAAATGGATACACAGTTACAGAAAACATATTAGAAACCTTTTAGACAAGATCAGAGACAATGTTCACTATACCACATAATAGTAAAACTGACAGAGAGAGGCTAAGGAGAGAATCTTCTATGAAGCCAATATCACATTTTAATACCAAGTATGGTGGTTCATGCCTAAAATTTCAATACCTGGGAAGCTGAGGCAAGAGATGGCCACGTTTGAGAATAGCCTTAGCAACTAGCAAGGATCTCAGAAACCTAGTGAGAACATGTTTCGAAACAAGAAGTAAAACAGAGCTGAGGGTTTAGCACTGAGGTCAATTGTCCTTGAGTCCAATCCCCAGTAACACAAAATAGGAAGTAAGGAAGGAAAGAAGGAAAGAAGGAAGAAAAAAAAAAGGAAGGAAGGAAGGCAGGACATAACTTTTGAATAATTTAAAAACAAAATTGAAAAAATTCAAATTTAAATATTTTATTTCATGTCATTTTTTATAGACAAATATCCTTGGATACAATTTGTTTACATAGGCATTATAGGATCTTGGAGTGGTAGTTTTTGCAGAAAATTACCCCTGACTGGTTTCTGGTATTTATACTCATCTGAGAAGTTTTTAAAACTACTGCTACTGTTTATCACCATCATAGTCTGGCTTGTTTGATCTAAGGGAAACAAGTATTCATAAGTTTAGAATACTCTCTGGGTGATTTTAATTTAGAGTCACTGCTAATAACTATGTTGCAGAGAAATTTAAGTGAAGTAAATTACTCAAGTGTTCATTCTTTTGTAAACTCACCTGTTTCATGAAATCATCATGCTTTGATTTTTAACTGAAGATTATTATAAAATGCATGCTAGTATGCTAGTTGCTTTTTTATTTTTTATTTTTTTTGTGTGTGGTGCTAAGAATTGAAGACAGAGGCATTATACCTCCAAGCCACACCCCCAGACTTATTTTAGGTTTTTTTTTTTTTTTTTTTTTTTTTGGTGGTATTAGGGGTGGAACCCAGAGGCTTTCTACTTCTGGGCTAAACTCCCAGACCTATTTTTACATTTTATTTGGAAACAGGGTCTCACTAAGTTGCTGAGAGCCTCACTAAGTATCTGAGGCTGGCTTTGACTTGTGTCATCCCCCTGTCTCAGCCTCCCAAGCGTGGGGATTACAAACGTTTGCCACCATGCCCGGCTTCTTATTTTAGTTATTTGCAAACAGGGTCTCTCTTGTTTACCAAGAATTTTACTAAATTTCTGAGACTGGCTTCAAAATCTTCACTCTTCCTTTCTCAGCCACTCAAGTACTGGGATTACAGGCCTGCACCACCATGCTCAACCTGCTAGTTTCTTTCTTAAAATTTCAGTAGTTGCTATTATATTGACCATCAAATTATTTCAGTTTACATGGGACAAAAATTGAATGAATTGATAATATTTAGATTAAATATGTAGTGAATATCTTATATGTTTTTTAATCATTTATTAAGTATCTAAATATATCTTATATTAATATTTTCTTCATTAAAAATATAATAAAGACAATTTAGAAAAAAACATCCAAGCAAAGCAATATTAACTTCTTGTACTTTTTGTAATGAGACATGTCAGTTTTTCTCTTTGTAGCAAAAAGTTTAAATGTGTATACAACTTGAATTCTGTAGATAACCACAAACTTCCTATAACATTTTGTTCTTGACACAGTGCTTTTAAAACGGAGTATAGTTTTAGAAAACTGTATTGAAGCAAGGGGACACAATTGTCCTTTACAACACACATTACTTTTCCAATTACATTTTCATTTCATTTACATTTTCTCTCTACAGCCATGGTATTCTTATATGAAGACCAAATGCCTGTTACTTGAATATATTTAGCTCAGTATCATATCATGGTGCATTTTACATTGAAATATTTTGATAATTAAAGTTTCAATGGGTGATTTCTTAAATTTATGAACTACATTATCATTTTATGTACATTTTAATTTAGAACCTGAATTAGTAGGTTGTATTATTGTCATTAAAAATAGAAAAAAATACTAGCAATTATAAACAGTATGAGTTGATGTAAGCATTTTTGCTAGCCCTGAAGCAGTTCTGATAGTTTTATTGTCTTAATCAACTTAGTCAACTCTCTTTATTGCTCTTTGGAGGTGGTAGTTTTGAACACATGCTGGGCGTTAGTTCACTTGTGCCAAATTAAAAATGATAATTCTCATGCGTGAAATAAACTGTATGGACTAATGACCAAATATCTTTATAATGTGAGCCACTACTGCAGCAGGTGGCCAAACAATTAGACACAATAGCATAATACAGCCCTAAAATAAAAAGAAAATAAAGACACTCATGATAAAAACAAAGCTAGTATGTTAGGAACAAAATAAAAAAAGTATATATTTCAATAATTAATATATGCTGAAGATTTAACACTTGATTGTAAAGGGTAAAAAATAAGACCTCATATACAAAATGTTGAATCCCACAGATACTCAAAAAGGATAGATTCATTGTGCTTGCAAGATAAAAAGGTAAATATGGTTAAAAAACAGAATTATCAGAATTTTTGACCTTGTGAAATCACAGTCATTGTTCAGGACATTTAAGTCTAGTAAGTGCAATTTGGAAAAAAAAAACCTAGAAATTAAGAATGATTATGAAAAACAAGTTTTTAGAAGACTTACTTGGGAACTATGCAAAGTATAGCTCATAAAGTGTCTTGTATACAAACTTGTAGAGAGGAGTCACATATTGTTTTGTATTACATAGATAAACTACTATTGGAAAAATATGAAAGCTCTATTTACCTAAATCAACTAAATTGATTATTTTTTTCTAGAATAATCCAGATGAAATTTTACTATGAATAAAGATCAAAGGCCACTTTAAAATACTACATAGGATATCAGAAACCATTTTAAACTACTTTATTTAATGGAAAAAATTTTGTATCTATTTAGAGAAGGTGTAAGAAAAAACTTAATATAATATCTAAAATATTAATTTTAATAAGTAAGTGAATAGTGAGTTAAGTAATAAAATATTAAAAATAGAAAAGCGGTTCTTTTTGTTTTTTGCGGGTCTGGGGATGGAACCCAGGGGCATTCGACCTCCGAGCTATACCCCCTGCCCTATTTTTTATTCTTTACTTTGAAATCGGGTCTCACTGAGTTGCAGAGGGCCTCACTAAGTAGCTGAGGCTGCCTGCGAACCATGATCCTCCAGGTCTCAGCCTCCCGAATGTTGGGATTACAAGCGTGTGCCACCACGCCCAGCAGAAAAGCAGTTCTTGAGGATTAAAAATACTGTACTTTAGAATACTATTCCTTGCATGAGCAGCAGCCTTGCTACCACCTTGAAAATTTTTAGAAGGGCATAATTACAGACTTCCTTATGATCTATTGAATTTATAGTTTATCGCCATACCTATGTAATTTGAATATATGCATATGATATAAAACTTCAAAATTTGAGTTAACATAAAGGTAAATATATCACAAGATTGGCATGGAAATCAGAAATATGTACATGAATACCAGCAAAGAGTCACAAAATGGAAATATAAATCTTACAAACATAAGAGCATATAGCCATAGAAAAAATAAAATAATTTCTGGAAAAGTATAGAAAAAATGGATTTAGGAAACATCAACATAAAAACAAATGTTAGATGAAGGGACAATTATGAAATTTTAACAGAAAGAGTCTCTGGATGAAAATTGAGGTTTGAATGATATACAGGTTAAAGGGAAATTTTAATAGGTCTAATCTTTTTACAAAGAGAAAGAGAAAATTGTCAACTGGATTTGAATATCAAAGTTATTGAAGTAATAACTTCAATAAATAATGAAGTTGGAAGATGGGCTGATTAAACGGCAGGTAAAGAGCAGTGACCACACATTAAGATTTCAAAACTTGTTTCTGCCTTAAAGAAGAGACTTAGTAAGGTTGTGGTCAAGGTATAGAAGTCAAGTGTAAAGTGTCCCCACCCCCAAAATCCCCATTCTTGTGTAATAATTTTTTCACTGAGTATGGGTTGGTCTTACTGAGTGGGCTTTTTGATTTATTTTTTATATTTCGGTGGTACTGGGAATGTAACTCAGAGGCCTTCTACCTCTGGAAAATACTCCCAGATCAATTTTATATTTTATCCGGGCATTGCGATGCATGTTTGTAATCCCAGCATTCGGGAGGTGGAGACCCAGAGGATTGCGGTTCGTGGACAGCCTCAGCTACTTTGTGAGGTCCTCTGCAACTCAGTGAGACCCGTTTTCAAAATAAAGAATAAAAAATAGGGCAGAGGGTGTAGCTCGGAGGTCAAATGCCCCTGGGTTCCATCTCCAGACCTGAAAAAAAAATTATATTTTATTTGGAAACAGGGTCTCACTAAGTTTGCTGAGAGCATCACTAGGTAGCTGAGGCTGGCTTTGAACCTGCACTATCCTCCTGTCTCAGCCTCCCAAGCACAGGGATTAGAAGCGTGCACCACCACGCCTGGCCCATGACTGGCTTTTAATGGATAGAATTTGGTTGCAGAGACTAGATGTCAGTTCTAAAATTAGATTTCGAAAAGAGTTGGGGTTTCATCTTAGAAATTCTTTCTTGATATTTTATCCTTTCGCTTCATGACAATCCGCCTACCATTTCATATGCTTTGTTATGCAAAAACCCAAGAGACAAGAAGCAGCCTGGAATTACTACCATAAGATGATGGAGGTGGGAGGAGGATCTACCTCAGTGCAGCTTTAAAAAATTTTAAAAGTCCAGTCAGTAGCTTATTTGCAAAGAAAAATGGTTAACCTGCACCCAGAACCTGACCCACAGAAATTGTGAGCTAATAATATTTTTAAGCCAGTATGGTTGCAGTAACAGATAAAAATACAGATTTTGGTATGTAAAATTGGAATGCTTCTTTAACATATGTATAGAAATGATATTAGAACCAGGTAGTAGGTATGGAGGGAAAAATTTGTGAAAGCTTAAAATATACTAAACACAATCTTCATGGAGCTTAGAGCTTTAAGGAGCCTATGGTTTAGAGAGTAAAACAATGAAACTAAATGAAAGGGTATCATTGTATAGTGGAAAACTTTAATAAACATCATCATCTGTGATTTAACAGAAAACAGAACAGTTATTTAAATCGGAGTGATCTATTTAAGGAGGTTTTAAAGCACAGAACTTAAGGTGTTACCTGGTTAATTCTTGCTACGTAGAGTAAAATGTGAGAAAAAAGAAATAATTGAAGGGAAGTACAAGTTTAAAAAAGATACTAGGTCTTGATGTTGCTGAAAATAAGCAAGAGGTAAGATTACATGCTAAAATTAAGAAATGACTTTAAAAGATCAAATCTATGGGACAATGAGGGACCTATGGTATGAAGTTACACGAACAGAGTTACTGTCGAGCCTCTTGTTTGGACTTTAGAAAGTCAAGAGGTGTTATGATTAATTTATGTCTGAAATTGGAGGGTGTTTTGGAACAGATTAATGTTTGAGTCAATGGAATTTAGCTGATGACCCTTCTTAATGTAGGCTGTTCTGACCCAATGAATTGAAATACTAAGTTGATAAAAGTGACTGTTTTCTCCCTGTCAGCCCACACTGCAGATATTGCACTAACCATTCTCGATTATCATGCCAGCCATTTTCTTACAAGAACTCTCTTTCTATTAGTTCTCTTTCTTGGGAGAATCGTAATAGAGGTGGCACATCAGAATACTATTCAGTCATATGAAAGAGATTTTAAAGAAATTAAAGTTGCCCTACACAAATCCTTTCAATCAAACAGCAGGATCTTTATGAAACAAGGCATTTCCTCAGTTTTATCTATATGAACCGAAGGTAAGGGTAGATAATAGACACCCCTAAGAGCTTTTATCATTTATTTGTTTTATATTTTTTAATCCCTACCCCTCTATTCTCCCTGTCCTGTTAACCACAATTCTCTAAGTAGAAAAAAAAAGGTAGTGTTGTCTTTTATGAATGGAGCAAATCTTAAGAATGTTACTTCAAAGAGCCACAAAATTCTTTAAACATATAAATACATGAAAACATCAGAAGAGAAAACTGAAAAAGAGGTACTCTGACCCATCAAACTGCAGCAGTTTGAAAGCTGAATCTGAAAAATAAGCACCTGCAAATGCATAGTAAATTGGTAAGACAGAAAAAAAAAATGACTCTAAGAAAGGAGTCAACAACTCAAAATGTCTAATGGGCTTGGAAACCATTCCTCACTTGGTCTAGTCAATAACTACCATCATATTATTATTGTTATTATTAATTTTACTTCAAATGGTCACCTCTTTTGCAGTTTCCACAACCTCTTTGTGGAGAAAATTTGAGAAACAGACACCTAGCCAAGACACACTGGATTTTTGACTCAAAGAAACTGTGATATAAACTATTGTTGTTTCAAGTTGTTAAGTGTTGGAATGATAGATAAATTACTGGTCAAGAGGAAAGAGAAAGAAATGGACATTAAACAATATACTGTGTAGAGGAAAGTTTATAGTATAAACAAGAATATCAGTGGTGAGATTGGTCTTGGTCAGGAGATGTTAAATGTTTTGCCTGAAATAAAAAAGTATGTAGATTAGTATTAGTTTGGGGACTGAAAAAATTTTGAAGATATACCTAGTTGATTATCTTTATCCTGAGAAAATAGGAATAAAAGCTTTCTAAACAATAATATTGATTTTAAATAAATAAAATCTGAAAAAAATGGGGCTGGTGAAACTAAACAGCATAAATATAAATTGTCATGACGTTTTAATGAGATAGAAGTTAGGATTAATATTTTTATATTCAAGGATGAGTGAAATAGAAGTATTCAGATAAAGTTTGGTCTAGCTCCAAGCATTACAGAAAACGTGGTATTATCTAGAAACTAAAATACCCACATTTAATAATATCTGTTCCTGTATTTATTCTAAAATATAGTTTAATGTTCTATCACTGTAAAAGAATTTGTGACTCCAGGGATTTAGAACATAAAGAATTTAAATAAAATAACTGGTATTACCTATTGTCTAATCATTCAGGAATAAAGTTCTCTTTATAGTATAAAATGTTTTTTTAGAATTTTTTGCATTCACAAAATAAATCCCAGAAATGTACATATGTATTAGTAATTTATATATAAAAATTATATGTATTACATGTAAGTTATAATACATATTACATATATATATAAAATCACTATTACAAATGCAATTTAATATCCTGTTTAAAATAATAATTTATATAATTATATTTTAAATATCTGATTATTAAATTATGTCATTGCTACTTTCCTATAACTTATATACTTCTTTTAAAGGTTTCTAAATGTTCCATAATACAGGTTTATCTTAATAAATAATTCTACTTTACTAGATATATAGATGACTTCTGTAATTTTTAACTTGAGAGTAATATAGTAAACATGTGAATTCACACATATTTGAATAAAGAAGTAATTATTCTTTTAGGCTAAATAATAGAAATGTGCTTGTCATGTATTAGGATATAATTTTTAAGTTCCCTCCCTTCCACAAAAAGTTACAAAACTCACATTTTTAAGTTGTTTTATTCAGGTTCACAGCCTTCAACTACTTAGTGAGACCCTGTTTCAAAATAAAAAAAAAATAAGCCTGGGGGTGTAGCTCAGGGGTAGATACCCCTGGGTTAAATCTCCAGTATTAAAAAAATTAATAAAATTTGCACTTTTTAGCTTTTTTTAAGTGATTTTTTTCTCAATTTGCTATGGCCATTACTGAATGGAGTCTACATGTAAGTCTGTTATTTGGTGCTGTAACAGGAGCACACTTCAGAGCTTCTGACACTGGAAACTAACAGATGGCCTGCTTAAAACTGACATTTTTCTCCTTCTCTCGTTTTGTACTCCACTTTTTCTTCTCACCCTGTTAGTGAATAACACATTCTTATCAGTTTACTGACCAAATGAATGAAGGACTGGCTCCATGGATATGAGAAATGACCACCTCAAGTAGGACATAGACATTAGCTCTGCTTTCTTATCAGTATACTTGCATAACCCTGAAGAATTAGCTCTTAAAATGCCCCCCCCCCCTTTTTTTGTCTTTGTTAAGGAAATCAAGTTTTTTTTCACCTAAACTGATTTTTACTGATTTTCTGGTGAATCCATTTTTTATCGTCTCCTCAAAGGCTTATACTAATTATGTGTTTAGCAAATGGGGGCAAACAGTGAATTTCTGGCTATAGCACCATAATAATCAGTATTTTTTTAATTAAACAGAAAATTTAAAAGTGAGTCATAGGTAAATGAACTTGTTTTAATTGAAAATATATTATTTTTGAGAAAATTTGAACAATGTACCAGTCATCTTAATGTGTACTACCGGGATTTGATTATTTCAGGGCAAGCTATTGGAAGAGAAAATGAGTGCAGTGGGGGTATAATATGAACAGTCTTGAACACTACACATATGTATATATAGAACACAATATATAGAACACAATATTTTTCTGATTTATGATTCCTCTATTGAGATTTTAATATTTTAATATATATAAATTGATTATTTTTTAGTTCAGCTTTTTATCTTTATCTTCTTTCTCTTTTCTTCCTTCCTTCCTTTCTTCCTTCCTCTTTCTTTCTTTCCTTCTTTCTTTCTTTCTTGCTTGCTTTCTTGCTTTCTTGTATATTGCTTGGAACTTAGTCCAGGTTCTCTTCCATGCTGTGCAAGTGCTCTACCACTGAGCTACATCACCAGCCCTCATTCCTAGATATTCCATCGACTCGTGGGTTAGTATATATGCAACTGTTTTCACATCTGACAATTTTTAAGGACATATATTTGGCTGCATTACTCAAATGTCATCACTGAATACTGCATGGGTCTAAATTGCTTATTGTAGGACTTGAGTTGATTTCCACATATCCTCTCTTTCACTCAACATTCTCACAGTTATAATCCAAAATGATTGACTGCACAATTTAGAGGAAGAAAGATTTATTTGCTCACAGTGTCTTGGAGATTCTGGCTTCAAGCCACATGAGGCCAGCATCTAAGTCTTAATGCATGGTAGTGGGAAGCAGAGAAAGCGTGCAAAGTTCTGCTTTTCCATTATGGACTGGAGGCAGAGAGCAGCAGGGAGAGGAGGGAGGATATATAATCCTCGAGGCCACGCCCCCAGGGACCCTCCTTAGCAAGCAAGCCTAACTTCCAACACCGCTACCTTGCTTCTGTGAGGGCTAGGGAGACATTCTATATCAACACCATTGCATCCTATTAGGTGACCTTTGATGTGAATATTTACCACATTATCTTAGCTTTGGGCAACATTTCAAAAACTGACACAGCGTCGGGCAAAATGTGTTTCCTTGAATTATACCCTTTCATTGGTGAATAATGTATTTGTTTGGATCAGGTGACAGTTCAAGTCTGGCGCAGTAAAGGTTTAAATTTAATATAAGATGCAGTTGAAAACATAACAGGATACAAGTGATGTTGGGATAATTTGCACACTTTGACCAACATGTCAACTGAGGCATTACTCACAAATAAAATCTTGGTGAATTTTCCTTGAACCCTATTCTGCAGCATGGATATTTTTCAATTTCCTTTACAGAACTTTACTTGTGACATCATGTGCTGAGTGCTAGGCAGTGCCCATCTTCACAGTTACCTGATATATAGGACCCAATGTTTCTATTAGCTTTTCATGTTTGTTAGCTTTTTTTTCTTTTGTTTACTGAAAAAGAAAAAAAAAAACTTCCCTGTTAGTGATGCCTTCATTAGCTACTATATGCTTCTCATACTTGGCTGCTATCGGTCAAAATTAAAAGGTTGGTTGTGGAGGAAACAGAAGAAAGCACTATTTTAAATCTCAGCCACATTTGAATAACTTACCTATAAGGAACTTTTTGTCACACAATAGTGCTCTTTGGATATACAATCTCTTATCGTTTCTTTTAAGCCTATGCACACTTTAGAAATAAACAAACATGCTTCTCTTATGTGTGTTCATAAATATAATTCTGTTGGGGCTTTAATTGTTCTTATTTACTACCTAGTAATTTTATATTTCCTCTCATATTTATGTTGAATGCATTGCTAATTTTACTAGGTTTAAACAAAACATAGAATGAGTAGTAAGGGCAGAATGGGGAGATTCAGTGTATAATCTGGTGATGCATGCAATTGGCTGCATAATTAATAATATAACAAAAAGACCATCAAAGAAAATAACAGAATATGAAGAGAAGAAATATTTTCAATAATATTGGAAAACAAATTTGTGGAAAAACACAAATAGTGGTTTTATTTCTAGTGATGTTATATTTATATATAATAAAAGAAAATAAAACACCTTCAAACTCAAAATAATTAAATTATGAATATTATAAATTGAGTTTTCAGAGGAAGATTGATTCTTCTTATTGAGTTCATGTTTCCCTAAGAGCAGCATGAAGCCAGACTTAAAATGAGGTGGCCAATTTTCTTAAATGACTCTTTTACTTTGTAAATCTTAAAATTATTTTATTAGTGCATTGCAATTCTACATCATAGTGAGGTCCAATCTGAAAAGAACATGAATACAGCTCTTTTTGTGTTTTCCTCCACATCCCACTCCACTTCTCCCTTCTTTCTCCCCATGAGTTAGTGAGATTCGTAATAATACACTCATATGTTGTTATAATATTATTTGAATGTTTTCTTTTTTAATCTTCCCTCTTCCCCTCCCTAACTCCAACCATCAATTACTCTACAGGTCTCTCTCTGCATTATTTTAAATTCCTTCTGTTTCCTATTTTCTCTTTAGCTTCTATATATGAGAAAAAAAATGAGACCTCGGACTTTCTAAGACTGACTAATCTCACTTAGTATATATTTTCTAGTTCCATCCATCTTTCTGCAAGTGACCTAATTTTGTTATTGTTTATAACTGAGACGAATTCCATTGTGTGCATGTATTACATTTTCTTTATTCATTTATCTGTTGATGGACACTTGGGTTGGTTCCATAATACGGCTATTGTGAATTTTACTACTATGAACCTGGTTATTACTGGGCGTGATGGTGTATCCCTCTAATCCTAGTACTTGGGAGACTGAGACAGGAGGATTGCAGGTCCAAAGCTATATTCAACAACTTAGAAAAAGCTAAGCAATTTAGCAAGCCCCTATTTCAAAATATATCAGGTAGAATTCCCCTGGGTTAAACTCCCAACACACACACACACACACACACACACACACACACACACACATGCACAAGTATGCAAATATTTCCTATTGTATTCTAACATTAATTATTTTGTAAATATACTGACTGGAGTAGCTGAGTCATAAGGTAGTTTTTCAAGATTTTTGAGGAACTTCCATATTGATCTTCATAGTACATCTTCTAATTTACAGTTTCACCAACAGTGCCTAAAAGTTTCTATTTTTCACATCCTTACAGTATTTATTACTTTTGATTATTGCCATTTTAATTAGAGTTAGTTTAGTTTCAGGCATGTTCCATGAAGCAGAAATGAGGGGCTAGGAAAGAAACTACAGTGTCGGGACATTACCTAAGTGTCTGCTTTGTTGATGTCTTAATATTTAGCAACTGAATTAAATACCTAATTAAAATAAAATCTAGGGGAGAAAAACATGCTAAAATATACCTAAATAAATGATCTCAACTATAACATGTGAAAATCCTATTTAGGAAAGATGTTAACTAAAACATTACCGCTGTGTTCTTGTTGATATAGAATAATACTATTAGAATAAAATAGTACATGTTTTAAATGAAATGTTCTGATTCTATAAATATTCCCTATTTTACTATTTAAATTTATTTTTAAAATAATAGTAATTCTTTTTTTTTTACTATTTATTTTCCCAGTTTGCCTCAGCTGGAATTTTTCAGCTTTCACCTTCCACAAATACAGGGTAAACGTGAAACAAATATATATATATATATATATATATATATATATATATATATATGATCATTTGTATTCATGACTTGTGGGAGTGATTAGACAAAAATTAGATGTTAAAAGATTTAAGAAATTGATATTCTTTTTATAAGTTAGGTGTTATTCAATTTGCTTTTGCATATGTTAAATACACATGCTTTCAAAGTGGAATAAATTATTTTATTTTTCAGTATTGGTGAAGAGTTGTAATTCTTTATACCCTCTTTCTCCATTCCCATGCACATATTTTATTTTAAAGATAAAATATTTAATGTGTGTATTCCAAGTAGCTTAATTACTTTAATCACCAGAATTGTTTCACAATCATATATTTCTAAGGCCATTTTACATGCATATATTAAAACAAGATCTGTTTTAATTCCTTAAACCTTCTATGGTTAGTTAAAAAACCTTAAATCTACACGAGATATTTTCAGTTTTAGTAATGTTGGGCATGTACGACAGTGGTTTTCGGCTGCTTACATTTCACACAAATGTGGGAATGGAAGCCTTAGGCAATGTGAATAGCAGCTCTTCAAACTTCAAAGACTCTGTGAAGGATTCTTGCTCAGCTCTTGCCATCCTGAATTGGCCTATGCTTGGGGAGCAATTAAAATTAAATAGCCTCTGAACAGCAAAAAGCAAAAAGCTGTAGTTCTGAGGATGAACATACTCTATCACAGCAGCAGCAGCAAAGGAGAAGTAGTAAAGAAAGAGAAAAATAACAGCAGAGAAGAGGAACATGACATTTTGTATTCACAGTCTGTATTTTTCCAGACAACATTAATTAATCCTTTCAGCATGGTAAGCTGTTCTTATATTTCTTAATGTCAGCAGACAGCACCATAATAAGATTCTCTAGTAGTACTCACTAAAGTGTGAGATACATACATGTTCAAGGTGGAATACATTCTTGCTTTTATCAGATTATAGAATACATTGGTGTGGATGATTAAGATGATTTTTAGCCCCCACATCATATTTCTATATACACTGTTGATTTTATCAGGTTTAAAGTGAATTAAAGAAAAAAGTCAACTTATAATTTGGAACTGTTTTTTTGTTTTTTTGGAGTGTGATAATGGGGATTGAATCCAGGGATCTTCTATCTCTGAGTTACACCCTTTGGCCTATTTTTTTTTTTTTTTAATTTTGAAACAGGTTCTCACCAAGTTGTACCTCACTAAGTTGCTGAGGCTGGTCTGGAACCTGCAATTCTCCTGTCCCAGCCTCTCAAGTTCTGGGCTTACAGGCATGCACTGCCATGCTCAGCTGGAACTAGCTTTTTATATTGAGAAACAACTGTTTGAGTAGGAAAATTATTATAGAGATTAATGATTAAACTGGTTTTATATATTCCTATTCTGTACTGGATAACACATTATTATGGCAATGCCTATATTTAATATTCTCTTTCTTTCCTATTTCTTTTTCTCTACTTTTTTCTCTCTCTGAGAAAGATGGTGCAGTTTAAGAGACCTAAAATTAGAAGATGGAAATTCATGGGATATGTGTAAAATGTTTAATAAGGTATATGGCATATAGCAATAATTTGCTGAACTATTTAAATATATATGTAATGCATGTATATGTTATATTTATGTATATGTAATACATATGTATATATATTTGCATTGTCATTGTTCAGTGTTATGAAAAATTCTCAAGTTTCATGCATCTTCAAAATTGCTATCTTATTGTTTTATGGTTTATAAATGTTTACTTAGAAATTATTTATGCAACATTTTCTTTGGTGTATTTGTATTTACTATGCTTCTTTTTTTATTGGTGCATTGTAATCATACATCTTGATGCAGTTCAGGGTGATAGAGCCAAAGATGCACACAACACTCACGAGCCCTATCCCAGTTCCATCCTATTCTGTCTTCCTCCACACCTTCCAATGGCCAGTACAGTGATTGGCTTTGATAAGTCTGTGTATGTACATCATGTCCACTGAACTGTTTCCCTCTTTTAAAGTTTTCTCTCCTTTCCTTTCTTCCTCAGTTAGGTCATCTCCTTCACTCTACTAACGTATCTCCTCCTTTATCTGGAGTTTTCCTGTGTCCCAGTTTCTTTCTAGCTTTTGCATATGAGGGAAAATATTAGACCTTTCACTTATTGTGACTGACTAATGTAATTTAGCATAATATTCTCCAGCTCCATATATTTCCCTGCAAATTACATAACTTTGTTCTTCTTTATGGATATATATATATCCATATATATATTTTGTAATATATATATATATTACATATTAAAATTTATAGTCTATTCATCTGTTGATGGAACATTGAGATGTGGTAGATGATGTGTATTTTTTAGTTTAATGATGTTACAGAAACATATTGGAACCCTTTTATCTCGGTTAAGCACACATTCTTACGTGGTATACTAGTTTTTGGCAACTCATTTAATATAGTAGACTTTAATTTCAGGTGACCAGGGCTTGAATCTGTCACTTGTTAGCCATTTCACTTTAAAATTTTTACACTACTATTGTATAGGTCCTACCTAAAATATAAGGGAGAAGGATAATGCCTCAGAAGCCTTGTTAAATTAAATACTATGAAGCATTCAACATTTTTATTGTATCATACAACAGCTGCTCAATAAAGTCCATCAATATGCTCAACATCCCTTCTTCATAGAGGTTCTCAAAAGCAAGTATGTAAGAAAAATACAGTACTTTGAGATGTATTTTTAGCTTACAGTTTTGAAGTACAATAGCATTTAATTTTTTCTATTTATTCAGTGGCAATTTTCTTAATTTCTTTTCATATCTATTGCATGTTAACACTCCCCATTTGCTATTACTACTATGTATTTTGAAGTTTATCAGAGAGAACCCACTTGTAAACGGTTGTTTTCTCTTTCTAATCTTTACTTCACTAGTTTTCTAAATATAATATTATTTAGTCCAGTATTTCCAATGATAAGAGGAATATACTTAAAATCCAACTTAGATCCGTACATCACAAATCTAGTTTGAAGTCACTATAAGCAGAAAGTTGTATAGAACAGTTTTACTTATTGTTTCTAAAACAATCTCTAGAGTTAAACAGAGAAAAGTGTTAACACACACACATACACACACATGGACCTGTACACACAAAGCTATTAAAATTCCAAAGGGTAGATAGATGCAGACAAACATGAATAATGCAAAAGGACTATCTCTAGAGCAAAATGAGCATCAAAATATGTGAAGGCAGTTGCCCTGAAGGAACAATAACCTGTACATAGCCTGAAATATTTAAATTAAATCATGTTCTAATATGCAATATACTTCCTAAGAGAAATAACTGGAGAATAATTAGCTCTTTTAGTCCTCCAGGATACCATTTATTATGAACCTGAATTAAAAATATATATTTATAAGATCATATATTAGAATATGCATATGTATGCATATAAGAATGGATATTTTATTTTTATATTGCTCTCATAACACATTTAAGGGTTTTGAGAACCACAAATTATTGCAAAGTTTCATAGGTCCAAAGTACAGTGCAATATTAATTTTATTCTCAAAGGCTCTTTGCCATGAAAGACTATATATTTATATATGTAACGTCAGTTAGTAAAGTTCACGAGGCCCCAAAATGCTATCTATTTTAACAGATGAATATCATCTCAACATACATTTTCATAACATATTTTATCAAGTGTTATCTTTATGACTGGCAACATGGTAAAAATTTATCATAAAATTATTTGTAGATCATGCAAGTAATCTTAACCATCTGATTAATATCTATTAGATTAGACTTAATCTTCACAATGTACCTGAAAAATAAATATTAATATAGGCAGGTCCTTTTTATTTATTCATTCCTTTTTGGTATTTTTCAATTTTATTTTAATTTTTTAATATTTTATTCAATATTACTCTGAATTTGACCTGGAGCTCTATGACACCAAAGTTCAGATTTTTAACTGGTGTGCTTTTTATTACTATGTCAAAAAAGACTAACACCCAGATTTTTATGTTACCCCCAGTCTAAGCATAAAGTATTAAAGTCAACTGTCACATTAATATCTGAATGTCAGTGAACTTAATATGTAGGGAAGGCCTAATTACAATTCTACACACATACACCAGATGCTTTTGCTTAAAATTTTTATTTTGGAAAAAATGTTTATTATTTTGAAAAGAATGTTATAAATTCATGTCAATAAATTATTATAATTAAATATAATTTATAAAGCTGTCATAAAACTAGAAATAAATCTAAGCATTCTATTTGGATTTATTTCGAGTGATACACATCTGAAAATTAGAAGAGTCTTTGTGAGTTGCAAATTTTACAAATTGATGTTGTTTTTCTATACATTTATTTTTGTAGTTTTTGTTTGTTTGTTTGTTTGTTTTTGGTGGTACTGGGGTTCCTGGAAGCCCTTCTACCTCCAGGCTAAACTCCCAGACCTATTTTTTTTTAATATTTTTAATTTGGAAACAGGGTCTCTTAAGCCAGCGCGGCTGGCTTCGAACCTGCGCATCCTCCTGTCTCCGCCTCCCAAGCACGGGGATTACAAGCAAGCGCCACCACACCCGGCTTATTTTTGTAGTTTCTAAGCATATTAAAACAACAAATTTATTGGAGGGAGCAGTACACTTATGAAACCTTGCCTTATAATTCTTGATATATGCAGTTAAATACCCTTTCTTTATTACCAAAAACTTTTTTTTTTTTTTTTTTTTTTTTTTTTTTTTTTTTTTTTACTTTTGTATGACTGCCTAGGTATTTTAAATAATCTTCATTCATGATCCTGGAAACTTGTTCACAAATTTAAGGGAAAAGGAGTTTCTAAATGTGTGTTATTTTCCTCTCTGGGGATTGTAGCACATGTCTGTAATCCTAATAACTTGGAATGCTGATTCAAGAGGACTGTAGATTCAATGCTAGCCTCAGAAAATTAGCAAGGCCTTCAGCAAATTACTGAAGCTGGGGCTATAGCTCCAAAGTAGAATAGCCCTGGGTTTGTTCCTTAGTCACACACACACACACACACACACACACACACACACACACGCGCACATGCACACAAACACACAGATACTTTTTTCTCAGTATTTATCATTTTATTTGTCTCATTTGATTTTATTTTTTTGTATCCTTGAAAATTACTACACAAATATATTCTCAAGATTTTCTTTCTTTACCCAACACTTGTAATACGTAGGCTTCTTATGTGCCAGTTTTATTGGGATCTTTTCAAAATATGCAAAGAACTTTATCCCTTCACATATTTGTGAGCATGGTCAATGCCTGCCATTCTCCTTACTTAGGAGACACTGACATTGCTCAAGGGGGGGTGGTAACATTGCTGCTCCCTGGTTGTTATATGTCTGGGAATAAACAACTCACACAGAAGAATTAGGCTGTGTTCCATTGCTTGTAGGCTTCATCACATCTTTTTCCCTTGGCTATCTATATTTTGATTATGTTTTCATAATTTTCTGGCTGATTATATTAGGTAGTCCTTCTTTTCCACAGTGACAGTTTCCTTTTGACACTAAATTTAACCACGAATCTCAGCTTGGGGACAGGTAATGAAAAACTGGGAAAGGATAATGTACATTTCTTGGTATATGATTTTCTTATAAACTAGACTTTCCACCACATAATTCAAAATGACACAAAGTTATACATTGTGTTTATCTGGGGGAAGTGGTTTACAAAATTGCGAATACAAGTTTCTGTGACTTAGTGGTAGATTTTATGAACATATTTCTCCAATTGATTTTGGTCTAATACAACTAATTTGGATCAGCTTGTTCTAAGTGTATAATAGAATACAATAAAACTCAGTCAGCTATAGAAGAGGTTAGATTGCTGAGTTTGCATTCTACTCTATCAGTTGTAACACTAAACAAGTTAATACTACAATTCTGTAAAAACTTAAAGGGCGATCAGAACTTTCTAGTCACTTCTCATAATGCCAAATAATTTTTAGTGGACTAGTAATTCACTGGATAAAATGGAAATTATTTTAGTATGTTTTTGTCATGTCATGTGATTTTTTAAGTATGATACTATTTATACTCTTAATTTATCAGTATTAATATAAATATATTTTAAATTTATATAAATATAAATTATATAATTTATGAATAATAATTATATAATTTATATAGTTTATAAAAACTTCTATATTCAATATTGAGAATAACAGAAGAGACAGGCATCGTGGCGTACTCTTGTAATCTCAGCATTTGGGAGCCTGAGACAGAAAGATCGCTGTTCGAGGACAGCCTCAGCTACTTAATGAGGCCCTTATATAAGTCAGTGAGACCCTGTTTCAAAATAAAGAATAAATAATAGAGCTGGGAGTGTAGCTCAAAGGTAGAATGGTCCTGGGTTCCAATGTCAGTACTGAAAAAAAAAGAATAACAGGAGAAAAATTATATTTCTTGTGTCTGTAATCATCTATATATAATGTGTTCTCAGATAAATGTTCATGTCTTTCTTTTTTTTGAACTGAAGTTTAAACCAAGAGGTGTTTTTTTCTCCAAGCTATACCCCAGCTAAAGCTGACCTTGAAACTGTGATCCTCCTGTCTCAGACTCCCAAGTACTGGAATACATGGAACACCAATCCCAGTTTATTTATCTTCTTACATTGCTTCTTGTCTTTATGTTCCTTTTCTTTCTCAAATAGCACAAATATTAAATAGTAGGGCTACAAACAGAAAAAATTACACCTTAGCATTATACTTGCCGCAATGCTGAATTCCTTTTCTTAAGAGATACATTTTATTAGGTCTTTTACCTTAAAACTATTTTAGAATCCTTTCAGCTATTATGTATAAAAAGGCCCTCATGGTTGGTAAACTTGAGATCTCAAATTTCTGCACTCTATTTTCTTTTAGTTTTATCTGCAAAGTGGATAATAGTTGTCTGGGTCAATCTTTTTTGTACGATAACTTTCTATAAGCAGTGAAGTAAAAAAAAAATTCACACTAGTAAATGTTAGCTCTTTTTTATATTTTTTCCTAGAGCTATAGAGTGGATAAGCACTGATTTTTACTTACAAGGTAAGGGAAGCAACAGGTTTGTATCTTCCTCATTGGGGCCACCTGTTTCCCTAGTGCCTGCCTTCCAAATAACCACGACTTGTTTTAGGTTATTCTATTTATAGAAATTACCTTCCAGTTATTAATTTTATATTATAATTGCCTTAGATAATGTAATGAAGAGAATTTGTCTTCCTCCCAAATCATGTTTCAAGGAATTAGACTTTTTCAATATCATGGCTCCTCTATATCTGTCAGCACACATAAGTGGCTGAAAAAAGGAAAAGAGAGAAAAGAAAGACATATACACACCACACACACACACACACACACACACACACACACACACACAATCTTAAGTGTCCTTGCCTGGAGAAACTCCATTTCACATGTCACATCATCTGACCCACCCAAAGCCAAGGGTCTATAAAATACAGAATTTGAGCAGCAAATTCTGAGCAGCAGATAAATCATAGAAATAATTACTCCCTATGGAAAGAGAGGAAAATGATAATAAATATGTAATTATACTCAGGAAATAAGTGATAATGTGGATGGAAAGAAAGTTTATGTTGCTCAGGGAAGAATTGAGAGCATATGATAATACATATGTAATTATACTCAGGAAATAAGTGATAATGTGGATGGAAAGAAAGTTTATGTTGCTCAGGGAAGAATTGAGAGCATATTTCATATACTGCTAAGTAAACATCTTGAAATGAGAAAACTAATTCCTCCACCTAGATGAAAATAGTTACACAAGAGAAAGAGTGGCTCTAATCTGAGAGGAGCTCAAAAGTTATTCTAAAACCATTTTAAATATACATGCTATAATTATTTTTGTTGTTTTTATTTTTATTACTATGAACAACAGCTCAAGTAGTTTTATAGTATATAAGTAACATGAGAGAGGGAGAAGGAGAGAGCCCTATAGATTCTGAATGATAGCCTCAAATCTATGTAACGGCAGAGCCATTAGAACTGGACATCATATTTCTTTGTTCCATTTAATACTCTTCTCCACATTAGAACCCTATTTGTGTCCCATATAACTATTTATTACTTCTTAATAAGTAGAACTAATTATTACTTCTTTCTTACATTACTATTTTAGTTAGATTTTTATTATCTGTCACAGTTAGTAGAAACAGTTATTATCTTCATTCACACCATTCTCTACTTCAGCCAGAGTAATCTTGTAGTAGTGGAGTTTATTCTTTGCCTCCTATATTCCTTATTTAAACCCCTTCCAGTCAGAAATTACTTCAAGCATGTTAAAATAAAATCAGAAATGCATTATTTCTTTATTTTGGCTGGGATTCTCTGGGTGGTTCTTTTCTTGGTCATGTATCTGGATAAATCTGCAGTGGCTTCAGTAGATCTGAGTGGTGCGAGATCGCTTTACTCACATGTCTGGAAATTGGTTTTGACTGCTGGATGGACTTCTATGTCCAGTAGCCAATTAACTTCTGATTAAATAGATCAGGCTTATATATATGGCCGATCCAGGGCAGCAAGAGAATAAGAGCAAAAGCCTCAGGGTTTCTTGAGGTCTAGACTTGTTAGTTTTACTTAATCACCTGTCACGTTCTACTGAGTCGAGCAAGTCACATAACCATCCAGATTCTAAGTAGAATAAATCTTACCTTTTGAAGGGAGGCATGACAGAACACTAGCAAGTGTTCATAAAAAGAAAGATGAAATTTTCTTTTTCTGCTTATTTTCATAACAAGTTACCAAAAGATAAAATATAAAATTATACTAAAAGCTTCCACACCTTGGCATCTTTCTCTGCAAATCACCATTTCATAATCTCTACTCCATCCCCTTGTGACTAGCAAGAACTGCTAGTACTCAAAGGAATGCATATTATTTTACAATCTTGAGTTTAAACCTTACAACCTTATTTCTATAACTTTCTCCTTGCAAATTCCCTTTCTCTACAAAGATAACTTGTTTGATTTTTACAAACTATAACTTGCTAACTCCTACCTATATAATTGAACAAATATCTGTTAATTGTAAGGTGTAAGAGTAGTCAACTTCTATTTTTAACTCTGTTATTAGTGCACTGTAGTCATACATCTTAATGAAGTACGTGATGGTAGAGGATATAGGACACACAATTCCCACCTTATTCTCTCCCTTCTCCCTCTTTCTCATGTTTGGCTTAGTGATTGACTTTGATATGTCATTTAATTGAATTCTCATCTCCCACTAAAATTCTCATAAGCAATTATTTTATCCATAAAACATTATTCAATCTGCCCATTTTCCACTATTGACTTAAGTTCTTTTCATATTACTCAACATTTTTTACATCGATCTTTTAACTATTTCATCTATGTATCTATCTCCTCCTCTTGATCACAAATTCCCTAAGGATAACCAATCTGTTTAACCATGGAAACCACAGAATGAAACATCATATCAGGAGCAGAAAGCAAGTTTAATCAATATTTTTCAAACATTGACTCAGTCAAAGTAAAAAGGCAATATTTAGCTTCTGGTCATTTCACATACTGAATTTGCTTACTGACATACAGAGATATAAAATGCCACTGAAAATTTATCACCATGTTGGCTTAAGGAACATATGTAATACACACAGATCTGCAGATCTGCCCTGTGGACACTCTGTTGAAGACATATTCTACCAATTATTTGATCACTTATTCCAGTACACAACTAAATATCTTAAGTTCTGATTTCAGGCAAAATCAAATGCTCCCTCGAATTCATATATGGTATATTTACTCTTATTTCGCCACCATTACCTTAAGGCAGATTGCCAATAATGGAAATATATATATATATTTTGGTGGTACAGGGGTTCCTGAAAACCCTTCTATCTCCGGGCTATACTCCCAGACCTATTTTACACTTTTTTAAAAAATTTGGAAACAGGGTCTCTTAAGCCAGCACGGCTGGCTTTGAATCTGTGTGATCCTCCTGTCTCTGCCTCCCAAGCAGGGTAATTACAAGAGTGTGCCACCACGACCGGCTGGACTTTTCTATTTTTAGTTATAAAACTGTCAGTTATTTTGTTATAATTTTGAATCCTCTTGTTATCATTATTTTTGTCAGCACTAAAATATCCAGGGTTTATAAACATTACCATGTAAAACATAGTTAAAGTACTATAATGTAGATGTTTTAAGGTACTTTAACTTTCATTGCTAACATGTAACATTCACAAGCTGAATTGTACATTCATTAGAATCTCTGTTTACAATAAATGGCTTTAGAGCCCATAATTTTTAGGAAAATTTACAGTGAATTACAAGAATAAAATAAGCTCATATTTCTCTACTCTGAAAAGAAAGAGATAATTCAATATGATTAAAGAGTCAATATTTTGCTTCCCTCTATATTTTCAAATATTATAACAAGAGTATCTAAAGCAGAAATATCTAGAGTCATTGGTGGCTTACTCAAGGATAAGCTTTTTCAAATTCTTCAAATATGTTAAGCCACTTAATTATCATTAATTTTCTATAATATCAGTTATTATTTTTATTTTATAAAAATAAAAGAACTGAGTTAAGACAGGATATCTTGACTAATATCCAAAATGCTAGTGTTTCAAATAGGATATAAACTCAGGATGCATAGGTATAAGTTTGTTTAGCCACAACAGTTAACAGTGCTTTCACAATTATTTAGCTCTTGAAATACAAAAGCAATATTAGAAAATCTATATTAATCTAATTATTATATAATATTAATTTTTTTCATATTATATATGATATTTGTATTTTATGCAAATATATATACATGGAGGTTATATCCATATACATGGAGGCTACACATACAATATTTGTTGTTGCATTTTTATTTTTATTTGTTTTGCTTTGTTTTAAACAAGGATTTGTGCTCATTATTAATAATGATAAGACGAAAATAAAATCACATTAATAATTTTTGTTCCTTTGATCAACCTACTACTGATGTAAGAATTGCTTTTAGCATAGCTATAAAGTCATGTTGCTACTGTCTAGATTCACAAAACTTTTCCTGATAAATTTAGATATAAACTAGCACATAAATGTTCATTACTTTTTGCATCATCTATTTAGAATAAGTTTTATCATGTTCTAAATTTGATCCTTCATAGCAAAATCCACAGAGATCTCTCTGATATTTTGGAATTTTCACAAAGTACCTCTATTTCACCCCTTTTGTGCTTCCTATTGTAGCTTTCCTACCTCAGTCAGGCTTATTTGACTAATTTTGCCTACACATCCCTTGTTCATTTTCACCTGTGACTAATTTAACAAACAGATGGCATTTGTGAGACAGTGCTAGACACCATTGTGTATGTGCTATTTGCCCACTTGATATTCTTTTGTCTCTTTCTTTAAAATCTGGTTTCCTTTCAAATTTATCAAATATTTTGTTTTAATTAGATGTTTCTAATTCTTCATCTTCTTCCTCTGAATGCCTCTGGCAATCATGAGTGCAGTTTTCACCTTGTCTATTTGCACATTGTGCACTGTTCTCTTAGCATGTGGAAAGAACACCTGAGCCCACGTTCTTTATTGACAACTGGCACATATGTTCATCAGAATCATAAGACTTTGTCTTGTGTCTTCCTTCCATGACTCCTGAATTTGCCTCACCAGAGTGAAAACATAATAAATGATAGTTGACTGTGTTCTGAGGTAATACTAAAATAGAATAAACAAAGAATAAAAAGTTACAATAAACGATTCAGAAAAAACACTGTTGAAATTTAAGAGGAGAGAAAAGAATAAGAAATTTAACATAGAAAAGGGTATTAAATAAAAGGCAGCAGAGAACATTACCATGACAAGCAAACTGTCTATAGCCTTAGCTAAGAAATATTACACAAGAGCTGTGAAAAAATTTCTACCTCACAAGGTTATTAATAATATAAATTTAGAGATTCTACCCACTTTTTACATAGATAACAAATCATTTTAACTTCATAAGTTGATTCTATTTTCAAACTTCTAAAAAGAAGGAGAATGGAATCCTGTGTATACATTTTTGCTATTCAAGAGGAAATATTATAACCTTTCAAATGTACTTGAAGGCACTTTTGAGCTTAGTAAATTTACATCGTGCCAAAGTCAAACAAAGATATACTCAAAATTTAATTTAGAGGCTAATTTAATAACTCAGCATGTCATCCTTAGTCTTACAGATTCACATCATTATGAAAACCCCATAGGACACTTTATAATGAAGTAAACAAAATTTAGAAATTATTTAAAACATCTAAAAAGACTGGAAGAATCTGTCAACTCTAGATCATTTTATCTTTGCTACAACGTTTGTATAAACTTTTTATTTTGTGTTTTATTAATAAAAGAACAGCTGTATAATGAATATGCTTTTTATAAAAGCACTAAAATTTACATTCCATTACTGATAAAACTATGGAAGTTGAAAATATTAATTTATAGAGAAACTAAATATAGAAAAATGCTGGTTGGTTAAAATAAAGAACATACTTTTAAAATTATTTTTATACGTACCCAACATAAGATATTGTGTAGAAAGAATTGAATGGTTACTTAAAATTGTGACCTGTATATGACATACATTAACATTGAAGTTAAAATAATGAAAAATAATGATTTCTCTTTAATTTCATCTTTGATCTCATTATCCTGACATTAGAGCCATAAAGCTGAAATTCATTATCTTTACCATTATTATTTCATAATATTATTATTTTATTTTAATTGTTTTGTTTTTACTTTTTTTTAGCTCAATCAAGACATATTATACTAAACCAAACCATGATATACACCACATGCTGATTTTTATTTTTTTATGCCAGTTGGTTTAAGACAATAGACAGGTGAGAGATGATAGATATGGTTTAGAATAAATATGTATACACACATATATACCATTTGGTTTAGAAGTATATATATTCTATATATATTAGTATTCTACTTTATGCAAGTTATCTTAGAAAACTGTATTGGAATTTTTTTTGTAGTACTGGACATGGAACCCAGGGGCATTTTACCTCTGAGATACACCCCCAACTGTTATTTTTTATTCTTTATTTTGACACAGGGTCTCACTGAGTTGCAAAGGGCTTCACTAAGTAGCTGAGGCTGTCCGCAAACCACGATCCTCCTGCCTCAGCCTCCCAAATGTCAGGATTACAACCATGTGCTACCACACATGGCCTATTAGAATTGTTTTAAACCAGATTTGTTGGCCCATATCTATAATCCTAGTACTTGGGAGGCTGAGACAGAAGGATTGTGGGTTGGAGGTCAAACTCAGTAATTTAGTGATTCTCTCAGCAACTTAGTGAGACCTTGCTTAAAAATGAAAATAAACAGGTTATCTTTTCAAAGGAGTTGAAATCAGAGAACTATAGTAACTATATATATATATATATATATATATATATATATATATATATATATACCAATGTTCATGGCAGCACAATGTGAATTGTGCTGCCATATATGGAACAAGCCTAGGTCTCCATCAACAGATGAATGGTTTGCAAAATTATGGAAAATACACACAATGGAATTATACCCAGCAATAAAGAAGAACAAAATCGTGTCATTCACACAGAGATGAAAAGAACTTGAGAACATTATGTTAAGTGATATTAGCCAAGCACAGAAAGAGAAGGGCATCAAGCAGCGTGTGAATATATGGCATTGTCAACATGATACACATTAGCACGTGAGACTATAATGCACCAATAAAAAATAAAAATAAAGAAAGAAAAAAGCTGCAGATGTAGGTCTGAGATAGAATGGTAGAAGACTCTGAATTTAATCCTCAGTACTAGTAGTATTGTTCATTGTAAAACATGAACTTTATATAAACCAATAACCTTCCTCAAAAAATTAAATTATGAAGAACATGCATTTGGTATTCATATTAAACACTGGGATTTTCACAGTTTAGGCAAATAGTCTACTACTGAGCTACTTCCCCATCTCATAAATTATTATTTTCAATTGACCCATAACGATTACATATATTTCTAAGGTATAATGTGACATTTTTATATATGTGTACATTGTATAACCAAATTAGCGTAAATAGAACATCCTTAATCTCAGTGTGTTTGTGGTGGGACCATTCAGAAAACTCTTCCACCTGTTTTATAATACTCATTACTATATTGTTAACTATCATTAACTTGCTGTACAATACAACATCAGAAATAGTCCTGCAATCTACCTATAAAGTTGTACCCATTTCTCCATCTCTTCTCATTCTCTTCTTCCTTATCTCTTTCCCAGCAACTGGAAACTACTCATCTACTCTACTGACTTAGATTTTTAAACATATTTGGCTTATCCCCTCTTATAAAAATATTATTCAATGTCCCTTAACCTGGAAATCTACTTTCTTTAAGCAAATACGTAGAATATGCGAATGAGAGATTTGTGACTTTTGGTGTACCTATATTTTATTCTAGCACATTTCAGGAAGCAGTGTTACATACTTTGGGAACCTATTTAGGAGTTGAACTGTTTTAGAGTTCACACGGATGTGAAGTCACTTGATTTCATATACATGTTGAGCCAAATGAGAGCCTTTCATTTGTTTTGTAGTTTAATTGTTTTTCATGTGCCACATTTTCCTTATTTATTCATCTACTGATAGACAATTAGATTAATTCCATGTAGTAAACATGAATATTAAGATGTCTCCTTAACATACTGTTTTGATTTACTTTGGAGTTACACTTCGTAGAGAGATTGCTGAATCATATAGCAATTCTATTCATAGTTTTTTATACAATTTTTCATATGACTATACATTTTCATTCCCTCCAACAGTGTCTAGGAGTTTCCTTTCTTCATAGCCTTGCCAACATTTGTTACTTTCTGTTCTATTAGTAATAGCCATTCTGACGGGGATAAGATGATTCTTCATTTTCATTTGATTTTCTTTCATGATTGGTGATGTCAAGCATCTCTTCCTATACCTGTTAGCTATTTGTATGTCTTCTTTTGAGAAAAAAATGTTATTTCACAAATTTGTCATTTTTTTTCTCCTGAGTTAGTTTCTTACATATTCTGGATACTGACTCTTTGTCAGATATGTTTTTAAAATCATTTCTCCCATCGTGTAAAATTGTGTTTTTTCCTCTGTTATGTCTTTCCAAGTGCAGAAGGTTTTAAGTTACATTCGATTGCTTTTGTCTATTTTTGTTCTTGTTACCTGGGTTTCTAAGTTTCCATTCATATTCCCTTGCTCAGATCAATGTCATGAAGCATTTCTCCTATGCTTTATTCTAGAAGTTTCAAAGTTTCCAATCTTACATTTAAGTCTTTACTTCATTTTGAGTTGATTTTTGTAGCTGGTGAGAGAGAGGAGTCTACTCTTATTCTTTCAGCATGTAAATCTTGTTTTTCTAGTACTGTTTATTATAAAAACTCCCTTTTTAGTATTTTTGTGCCTTTGAAAAATGATTTTAAAGAACTTCAGATCACACTGAGAACATATATTAAGGTTCTCTGAAACAAAGAATAAATATTTGAACTCTTCATAGACTCCAAAGTCTCATGTTCAAAGTATAAGTTAAATAACTGGAAATCTTCCAGAAGAAATAGGCATATCAGATTATATCATATGATATGATATATAATATGTGATATCATATCATATATAATATATGATGCTATATCATAAATGATATATCATATCATATTAAATATCCTGGGATAACATTGGTTTTTCAGGCATGAAATTTATTTTTCTGTTTCTTCTGAAGAATTATCTGCATTGTAACATTCTCTTCAGTGTTTAGCTTTCAGTAAATACCAGTCAAATGAAGAATGACTCGAGTTATTATTTTCTTTCTCTATGTTAAATTTTTTTACATTTCTTTACGTATAAACATGGGTAATTTTGTTCCCTACATGACCATTTGTCAATTCTAGAGAAACTATTGCATGTCATAACTGGGCAATTATTGCTATACAGCAAAGAAAAGAAGCACTTTGAATACCATACAATGAAAACAAACCATCCACCACAAAAATATATCTGCTCTAAAATATCAACAGTGTTATGGCTGGGAAACTGCTTTAAATAAAATGCATGGCATTATTTAATTTCTTACAAAATTTAATCAGTATTGGGCAAAACATATATAGATGATGATAGAAGAATATGTATATAGTCCATCAAGGATTATTTTCTTGAATTAAAGTGTTTAATTTCAACACTGTTCCATGTCCTCAACTTCAGGTGTTTGTTCTGCTCTGGATATAGCAATTAAAAAGGAAGGTTAAAATGTGAGGGTGAGGGAAATGTGGATATAGAGAATACACAGGCAAATTCTCTAATTTTAGAATGACAAAACAGTCCTGATTGCTCTGATGAGAGATTAATTGAAAATGATTTGGTTCGAAAAATAAGATAATTTATTGATATGAATATGGTAATATGAATAATTTGGTATTCATAGCAATAATTTGAGTGCTGTGGCTTTCATGCTGAAAGTTTCCAATTTAAATGCGAATCTGAAATTTTAAATGACTTATGATGTAGTAGGAACTCATGTCTACATGACACAGATAAGCTATTCTAAGTCTTTTTAGAAATTCTAAATAAAATTAAACTCAGTAGGATGAAAGCTAGAGATGTTATTAGAAATATAAATAGGTCAAACAGGCTTCTTTGATTTTAAATAGTTGTGTATAATATTACACATCTGTAAAGCATTTCTACACGTATAGCAATGACACATAAAACAAATTTCAATGTTAACATTTTTCAGTTATTTGAGAACAGGACTCAAAATATCAATTTAAACTGGCATTTATTTTTGTCATTTCTTAAATAAATACACATTAAGCTGGAATTCAATATTTCATTTGAAATATGTACCATTGCAATTTGAACTCTAAAATGAGGCTATACTAATGTCGGAGACTGTGTCACTTCTTACTTTATTTTTAGTAGATAGAACAGTGTCTGGTACATAAATATTCAAATAAATAATGGTGATTGTACCCGTCTGTATAAAAATTGCAAAGGCTTTGGTGTAACTCATTATTTCAGATTAAAAATATTTAGAGAGAGGTGTGTTTACATTGTGTGTGTGTGTGTGTGTGTGTGTGTGTGTGTGTGTTGTTTGTGGTGCTGGAGATTGAAAATAAGGGCATTCTACCTCTGAGCTACATCCCAGCTGTATTTTATATTTTAAATTTGGAAACAGGGTCTCTCTTTTTTGACATGAATCTTTGTAAAGATTTATTGGATAAAACTCGGAAATCATAGGCCACAAAATAAAAGCAAATAAACTATTTTATAGAAAACTAAAAATCTTAATAGCAAAGGAAATAACACAGTTAAGAGATAAGGAAAAGAATAAGAGAAAATACTTGCAAACCATCCATCTGATAAGAAGTTAGTTTATTATGTTAAACTATAATGTATCAATAAAAGTAAAAAATTAAAAAATAATACCACAAATGTTTAAACAACTCATATAACTCAACAGCAAGAAAAGAAATAATCTAGTTTTCAAATGGGCAAAGAATCTGAATAGTCACCTTTTCAAAGAAGACATTAAAAAGACATTAAAAAAAACAACACAATTTCTTTTTTTTTTTTTTTTTTTTTTGGTGGTACTGGGGGTGGAACCCAGGGGCTTTTCTACCCCCGGGCTATACTCCCAGACCTATTTTTTTTTTTTATTTTAAAACATAGTCTCACTAAGTTGCTGATAGCATCACTAAATAGCTGAGGCTGGCTTTGAACCTGTGCAATCCTCCTGTCTCCTCCTCCCAAGCACCAGGATTACAAGCGTGTGAAACCACGCCCAGCTAAGACCAATACAATTTTTTTATTTGGTGGTACTGGGGTTCCTACAAACCTTTCTACCTCCAGGCTACACTCCCAGACCTATTTTTTATATTTTTTATTTGGAAACAGGGTCTCTTAAGCCAGCAAGGCTGGCTTCGAACCTGCGTGATCCTCCTGTCTCTTCCTCCCAAGCGCAGGATTACAAGCATGCGCCACCACACCCAGCTAAGACCAACACAATTTAAAAAATATTTTGTACATAATAATACACACACACACACACACACACACACACGTATATCTGCATGTACATATACAAATGCGTATACATATATGTATATATGCATGCATATGTATATGTATGCATGCATATATATGTATACATATATGTATATGTATATCAGGTAATGAAAGCAAGAAATTTTTTTATATTGTCAAAGGCTTTTCTCAGATCTAAAGCAGTTGATCTCCCTCAGGATTGAGTGTGATCTGATTCATTATTTCAGGATTAGTCAGATGGGATCTTTCCACTGATAAGAAAGTTCCTCTTGTTTGGATAGGGATTATCCACTGTCTTTATATTTATTTATTTTTTTGTGATACTGGGTACTTAACCCAGAGGTAGTCTACCTTCAAACTACATCCCTAGCCCTATTTTATCTCTTATTTGAAAACAGGTCTTGCTAAGTTGATGAGCATCTCACTACTTGCTGAGGCTGTACTCAAACCTGTCTCAGCCTCCCAAATACTTGGATTACAGGCCTGTGCCACCACACCCAGCTTTTAGTTTTTATCATTAGTTATTTAACCTGAACTCCCTACCTCTCCTCAAAATCTGCTTCTTTCTACTTTTGCACTATTTGATAACACCTTATATAATTTCATCAAATGAAAAAATATATTTTGTTATACATTTTTTTCTCCTATGGACAAATGTGAGGCCATCAGTTTCAAAACATTTCTAATGGATCTGCCTGTAATTTACATAAAAGTGTAGATTAGAAAGAAGTGATAGTCACTTCCGCGAAGATGGCGACCGAGAAGAGCTGGGCTTAAGAGCCCCGCTAACAACAAATCTCCATTACCACAAAATCAGCAGCTTTCAAAGCCAGAAAACAACATCACCAGAGAAACAAAAAAAAATCACCAGGCTCCAGAGAGAAAGCGGACTGAGAACAGAGCCACAGAGGAGATCCTCACGCCCGAGGACGTGGCCTCATGCCCGAGGACGCGGCAGCAGCACCATACTGCCGGCGGCACCGGCGAATTACCAGGATGGCCACAGCAAGCCGAGGGTAGCCGCTGCGGAACAGCCAGGCGGGATTTCTCAGCGCAGAGGGCATCTAAAGCTCCCAGTGGCTGAGCTCAGCACACGCTGCAGGGATTCAGAGTGGAAATCAAAACCAAGAAAAAAAAACGCCAGCCCCACAGCCGAGGGCGTAGCAGCAGTGCCATATTGCCACCGGCGGCAGCAGCACCAAATTCACCGAATTCAGTACAGCTACATCTGCGTACTCAAGAACAGTGAGTCAAATTGCGGGACACAGCGGAGAAATCCCAGTACTGTACTCACTGGGACTTGATCCAGTGGGAGAGGGGCGGTGGCAGAGATATCACACCATAGGAGAACGTGCAACCTGGCACCCCCCACAGTCTAAAGCAGCCTCTATCGACTCTCTGGGTCGGAGACTCTGTGATACAAACCAGTAAAGGAGTAGTGGGGTCTGAGATACTACTGACTCGAGTTCCAGAGCACCTTAAGTGAAGTCATAGTGACCCAAGGGAAGAACCCAGAGAAGGCACAAACTTCCGAAATCATGGGAAAGAGGAATAATACTGGAGCAATGAATGCTCACAACCCCACAACATCAGAACCCGATAGAACAGAAAATCAGAGATTTCTAGAAGATCAAATAAGGAAAATAACTGTAGAAATAATAGAGGTGCTTCGAAAAGAACTCAGAGAGAGCCAAAAAGAGATAAAGGATGCAATTAATGAAGTAAAGGCCTCAATTCAAAGCACAAACAACTGATTAGAACACATGGAGAACAGAATCTTGCTCTTAGAAGATGATCATTCCAAAAATGAACGCATAGTTTCTAATCTAGAAAAAAATATCCGACAGCAGGAATCTGATATTGAAGAAATATGGGCCCATTTTAAGAGAGCTAACCTAAGAATAATTGGAATAGAGGAGGGAAAAGAAAGTGAAATCAAAGGCATCAACAATCTCTTCAAGGAAGTAATAGCAGAAAATTTTCCAAACATAGAGCAAGAGGTCGATATGCAGGTCCAGGAAACTTATAGAACTCCCTTTAGACAGGATCAGAGAAGAGGATCCCCACGCCACATAATTGTCAAAATGACCAATGTGGAAGCCAAGCAGAGAATCTTAAAGGCAACAAAAGCAAAGGGCCAAGTGACATTCAGAGGCAAATCAATTAGAATCACTCCAGACTTCCCAAACCAAGTTATGAGAGCCAGAAGGGCTTGGAGTAACATATTCCAAACTCTGAAAGAAAACAACTTCCAGCCAAAAATTTCCTACCCAGCAAAACTTTCTATCAAATTAGATGGAGAAATAAGAAGCTTCCATGACAAACAGAAACTGAAGGAATTTATGTCTTCAAAACCAGCGCTAGAGAAAATACTCAAAGAGATTAACTACAAAGAAGAAATAGGTAACACACATCAGAACTAGAGAAACAAGATTTTCCATCCAACAGACAACTAAGATTGGTTATCTGTGGAGATTCATTATTTATGTTAGTTTTTACCTATCTCTAAAGGGTATTGTTTGCCTTTATTGTTGTTAATTTTTAGGATTTCTAGTTGGAATATTAATATACCTTCAGATATAGCATTTGGAAATATTTTATCCCATTCTATTAGTAACTGTTAACTCTGTTTACATTGTCTTTGGATATACAATATGTTTTTTATTTTTTAGGGAGTTTGTATACTCTTCTGTTGCCTGTGCCATTGAAATCATAACCAAGAAATCACTGCCAATTTCAATGTTGTGAGGTTTTATGACCCAGATTTTCTCCTAAAAGTTTATAGTCTTAAGATTTATATTTAGGTCTTTTATCTTATTTTGAGTTAATATTTGTATATGGGATTAGGTAAGGGTCCAATTTTATTTTTTTCCATGTAATTACTATTTTTCAACAATAATTAGTTAAAAGATTATTATTTCCACCACCAAATGTTCGTGGAAACCTTGTCAAAAATAACTTGACAATATAGGGAAGAATTTAGCTCTAGGCTTTTATTTAACTCCAATGGTTTATATATCTGCCTTTAGAATAGTACTACACTGTTTCAATTATTGTAGCTTTATATGGTTTGAAATCAGAAAATATATATCTTCTAGCCTTGTTCTTTTTCAAGATCGTTGTGGTTACCTAGAGTCCATATTCCATATTAGGATAGATTTTTTTTCTGAAAAATAAATATATAAATATATGATAGTTTCACCTAAAAAATAGAAAAAATAGATTCTCTGGTAATAAAGAAAGCAAAAATAAATATTGAAATGTTATCTTTAAGTCATCAAAAGCTTGGTATCAGACAAATGAAACTGTTATGTGAGATTATCATTTTAAATTTTGGATAAATTGCTATAATACTAGATGTCAATCACTAAGCCAAGCATGGGAGGGAGGGATAGGGAGAGAATGGGGTGGAGATCGGGTGGGGGCTGACTGGGCAATGTGTGCATGTATGTCTTCATAAGTATGTATCCCACTATGATGTATGAATACAGTGCACAAATTAAAAAAATAAATAAAATTAAATTAAATTAAAAAAAAAGAAAGAAGTGATAGTAAAGGCAGTTGTTCAGGACACAATCTATAGTGCTCTGATTGTACTTTCTCTGGATTGAAGCTTTTTATTTTTAACAAACATGCCATTTTATTGCTTAATTTCCCACTAGTTTACCTTGTTTTAACTTTTTTGTTTTTTTATTGGTAAATTGTATTCATACATCCTAATGGGGTACAAGATGATAGACAGTTATATGCACACATCACTCATTTTTCCCTTCCCTACTTCCCACCTCATTCCCTCCCCCTTCTTTCTTTCTGATGTTGCTTAGAGCCTTTATAAATTGCTGAGGCTCACTTTGAACCAGCAATCCTTTGATCAGCCTTCCATGTATTAGGATTACAGGTGTGAGCTACCTACCATTCCCAGCTCTTGTATTTATTTATTATTATTATTATTATTTATCCACTACAGTATTATCATTGATTGCTAATTTTTTTCTTGGTTTAGAGTAAGTCAAAGCTGTCATATGACTGCCTGATTAATTATTTAATGTTTTTCTTGATAGATATACATGATTATGCTTAACTATAATAAGCAGATTCCCAACAATTATATCTTAGATCTAAATGCACATTTTAGGGTTATTTTTAATTATTTTATAGTATCCACTATATTGTAAATATTTATAAGCATTAATATGAATAATTTCTATATCATAGTAGAACTTAATATTGCCAAGATCAGACTCTTTCAAGCGCTACTTTAACCATAACACTTCATTATATTAGTCTTTTGACTACTTTTTAAAATCAAAAGCTAAAACTGCTCTAGGGCCTTGTTAAACTGAGTAACTTGACTACTGGTTAGAGTGATTAACCGTTCTATAAATAATGAATAGAGAAATATATTATTATTGAAATTTTACTTTATATATGACTATATGACATATACAGACATGAAATATTTAAGAAGAAAGAGAAAATGATAAAATGAAGTAAATAAAATATAATATTAATTTATATTTTTTCCTTGAAATTTGAAAAAAGCAAGAAAGAGATAAAACACACAGTAATTCTTCCAACTCCCATTTTCTTTGCTCCCTAGTTTAGAGAAGGACTATTGCCCCTGAATGTTTAAGAAAGCTATGTAATCCAGGCTTAGTAGTTTAGAGAAGGACTATTGCCCCTGAATGTTTAAGAAAGCTATGTAATCCAGGCTTAGTGATGCACACCTATAATATTAGTACTTGAGATGCTGAGACAAAAGGATTGCAGTTTGAAGGATAGAATCGGACATGTAGTGAAACTCTGAGCAAAAGCAAGACCCTGCTTCAAAAAGACTCAGGGCTTAGCTCTGAGGTAGAATGCCCTGGATTCAAACCCTAGTGCCAAAAACAAAATGCTATATCATGTTAGAATTTGAGAAATATTCTAATATTCTCCCTCAAGATTTTGAATTTCAGTATTTATTACTAAATATCGTAACTGGAAGGGGGAAAACAGGCAGCGAAGGATTACAATTAAAGAACAGTAAAGATATGGATTACTCCAATGACATGGCTCACACTAGATATTTTGCAATTCACAGAGCCCAATGGGAATATAAAAATTAGATTCTTATGTATTAAAATATTATTTTTCAGCAGGGTGTGGTGGCGCACGCTAGAAATCCCAGCATTCAGGAGGCTGAGACTGGAGGATCACGTTTCGTGGACAGCCTCAGCTGCTTAGTGAGGCCCTTCACAACTCAGTGAGACCTGGTTTAAAAATAAAGAATAAAAAATTGGGTAGGGGGTGTAGCTCAGAAGTCAAATGCCTCTGTGTTCCATCCCAGACCCACACAAAAATGATTTTTCATAATATGCTAATATCAGAATTTATATGGTATCATTTTTGACACCAAAGAGGAGAGATAAGAGATATTAACATCAGAAATTTTCTGCCACTAGTAGGACTGAGGCCTCTATAATATTTTTTTCTAGAACCAGAGACACCAGTAAGAATAGTTAAGATTAAGTTCATTGAACACTGGTATCCTTTTGATTTCAGTCTTTCAGAGGCATTTTATTGTATATTCATAAAAAAAGAAGATGGTGGGTGGGCATGGACATCTTTTTGTTTTCCAGTATAAAGAGGTTACTCCAATTAAGAACAATTATTGTCTAATCAATTATTTTTATACTCACATTTATGTTACAAAAGATCTTGGAAGTGTTTCTTTGCAACTATGTGCTATAAATCTAATCATATAAACTTATCTAAATATACTAAAATTGAATACAATTTACTGATGATTCAATAAGAACATATTTTAGGGAGCTGATCAATGTAAGTCAGCCACAGTAATGTGAAATCTGAATGTCTGACTTTACAAGGAACATTTTCTGTACATAAAATGAAACTAAAGAAAGGAATTGTGAAAGTACAGAGAACTTTTTGAACTAGATTGGGCATTGGGCCAATGAGAAGGCAATTCAAAGGAGTTTCTAGGCATGAGACCCAGGCAAAGAGGAACAACTCTTATTAAAGGTGTCAAGTGGATTTTTAGTAGCGTGGTTTGCATCTTGTACTATAACTGGGAAGAATTCCAGAAGAGAATTTATTATCAGTGTTCCATACAGCAAAAGAGTGGTGTGAACTTCTAGTAGGTGGTTGCAAAGATGAACTTAGTAAGTAAATTTGAACCTATCACCAATGTCTGCAGTTGAGTCAAGTTCAAAATGTAAGGTGATCATACCTTTTAAGTGCTTTGAACCTGTTAGTCCAGAAAAAGTTTTGCTTTCTGACCTAAGAGTTATGTTGTCTTAAAAATTATTACATGGTGGTGCACATTTGTAATCCCAGCATTTAGGAAGCTGAAACAGAAGGATCACAGTTTGCAGACAGCCTCAGCTACTTAGTGAGGCTTTTTGCAACTCAGTCTGATCATGTTTCAAAAAAAATTAGGACTGGGGTGTAGCTTGGAGGTAGAATGCCCCTGGGTTCCATAAAAAAATAAATAAATAAATAACCTACTCATATTGGAAGAGCTCTCCTTAAAACCTTGAAAACTGTGGCCAAAATGGAATGTTTCTTATGTTTCAGGCACTGTTTTAAGCACAGTACAAAAATAATTTAATAGATCTCCAAAGATTTGTACTTCATGTAAAAGGAAAGGAATCTGAGCACAACGAGGTATTGAAATTGCATCCCTAGGACTTCTTTCACTTACATATCTAAGATAAAAAAAGGCCATTTTTAAAGTTTACCCCTGGTTAATAGTAACAAAAAATAAAATCTATAGATTTATAGGGCTTTGCTCTATTATGGGAAAATGTTAGCTTTGAGAATACCTATTGCATAATGGAACTGTGTCATGATTAAAATTCCTTTCTGTATAACTGGTATGGTAAAATACAGAAATTGCAAATCTAGGCCAGAGAAGGTCCTATTATGGCAGGAAAGGACCTGAGAAGCTTAGTTTGTGACTCTGCCCTTTTCTGCTTTGCAGATGTCTCACAATTAATTGTATTCTTGATATTCTTAATGAAATGCATTGACAATTATAAAATTCTGTAATTTTTCTGACCCACTAATGATCTGATCCTTGCTGCTAATTCATACACCATTTGTGTTTAATCCCTTACATATGTGACAAAAGTAATGCTATGGTATTTTTATTCAACAATTAAACAGTGTGAATGTAAAACTGCACCCTAAGCACTTAGGATTACATTCCCTATATACCTGCTAGGAAAGATGATGGTGATATAGATTGGCTGGTTCTGCCAGTGCTAATGCAGGAATATTGCACTCTGAAGTTGACTAGAATTACATCTTCCTAGAAAACTGAACAAATGAAGATGGATGTAGTACACATTGTTATAATTGGTATTATATTTCTTCTCTTATCACATGGGAAGCAGAAGTTCAGTCCTAAGTGTTTAATATCTATATGAGAAGCAGTGAGGCATCAGCCTCACATGTCAGAGACAGCGAACTCTGCATTTGAAAATCCCGTATCTAGACACTGCTGCTGACTGTTGTTAATTCTGTAAAAGATCTAATTTAAGCTGTTTAAATTTTCTTGAAACATTGTCAGAGAGTTTCAGATATGTTCAAGGTTTTGTTGTTTAAAACACTTCTAATTTTTTTAAAACTAGCTAGTGTTCCATATAGGATAGTAAGATAGATCATCTTTATTTTCTGTAAGATTTTCTCTATGTTACTGTTGATAAATGTCTTAGTTTGGCCTTTAGTTAATCAGTTTCTTTCAGGATGTTGATGAAACTATTCGAATCCGATGATCTGCCCACTTAAATTTTAATTTTTATAAATTGTTTAACACATTTAAAATCATTCCAATTGTTTAACATTTAAAACCATTCAAAAATGTTATAAGGGTTTTAACTAAGATTAATTAAAATATTAAGTTTGGTTTATTGAGAGCTTTTTTAATTAAACTTAAGTGATTCAAAGGAATCTCCACATTGATCTCCATAGCAGCTGAACTAATTTGTACTTTCACCAACAGTGTAGAAGAGTTATTATTTTCTCCTGTCCTTGCTAACATTTGTTGTTGACTTCTTTATGCTTGCCACTTTGATTCGAGTTAGATGGAATCTCAATGTAGTGTTTATTTGGTGGTACTCGGGGTATAACCCAGAGGCTTTCTACCTCCAGGCTATACTCCCAGACCTATTTTATATTTTATTTGGAAACAGGGTCTCACTAAGTTATTGAGAGCCTCACTAAGTAGCCAAGGCTGGCTTCAAACCTGTATGATTCTCTTGTCTTAGCCTCCCAAGTGCGGGAATTACAAGCGTGTGCCACCACACCTGGCTTTCAATGTAGTTTTGATTTGCATCTCCCTGATTACTAATGATGTTGAATATTTTTTCATGTATCTATTGGCCATTTATATCTCTTCTTTTGTGAAGTGTTTGTTCAATTCAGTTCCCGTTTCTTGATTGTGTTGTTTGCTAATGTAATGTTTTTGAGCTCCCATATTCTAAATATTAGTTCTGAAGGGTCTATGCTCATGTTTTGCCATGAAGCTAGACTTAATGGTATGAGTGTTGTGCTGAAATCTCTCATTGTTATTGTATTTGAGTAGATTTGAGAACTGATGTCCTGAAAAGTTTGTTTTATAAATGCAGGTTTATATCTTCTTGCTGGATTGTTCTTTTGTTAATCAAAAGTGCCTTGCTTTGTATCATCTGATGTATTTTAGCTTAAAGTCCATTTTATTAGATATCAATGTTGCTCTACCTGCATGTTTTCAGTCTCCATTGGCTTGGCATATCTTTTTTCATCCTTTCACCTTTAGCCTATGAATATGTTTGGCTATAAGGTGAGTTTCTTGCAAGCATCATATATTTTGAATACGTATTTTAATCCATGTTGCCAGTCTATGTCTTTTGATTGTTGAGGTAAGCCCTTTGATATATTCAGTGTTATTATTAAAATAAATTTTTGTTTTCTGTCATTTTGTGTTTTTATATTTTGTTTGATGTAGTGCTACTTCTTCTTTTCTTAGTGATGCCCCCAGTGAATTTCATCTTTTTTGTTGTTGTTTCTGGAATATTTTTCTTTTATCTTCTTTATGATTTATTTCTTTAAGTATTTTCTCTGGTGCTGGCTTCATAGTCCTGAAGTTTTTAAGATTCTTTTTATTTTGAAATGTTTTTATTTCTCCATCAATTTTAAATAATAACTTTGTGGAATATAGCAATCTTTGTTGAAAGTTGCATTTCTCCAGGGTCTGTATTACATCATACCTTTTCCTTGTGGCATTCATGACTTTGGTTATAAAGTCTGGAGTGATTATTATTGTTTTCCCCTAAATATTACACTTTTTTTATTCTCACTGCTTTTAAGATATTTTTCCAGCCAGGCATGGTGGCATATGCTTGTAATTTCAACATTTAGGAGGCTGAGACAGGAGGATCATAGTTCACGGACAGTCTCAGCTACTCATTGAGACCCTGTTTCAAAATAAAGTATAAAATCTAGGGCTGGGAGTATAACTTGAAGTAGAATGTCCCTGAGTTCTATCTCCAGTACCACAAAAAATTTTTTTTTCCTTAGCCTTTATGTTAATCAATTGATTATTATGTGGTATAGAGATGCCCTTCTTTCATCTTGTGTTAATGGTGTTCTGTATCTATAAATTAGGATGTTTTATATTGTCCCACAATTCTTGGATGTATAGGTTATGTTGTTGTAATGCCTTATGTATACTGTTGAATGTGTTTTTTATTTTTTTTTTTGTGGTACTGGGGGTGGAACCCAGAGGCTTTCTACCTCCGTGCTACACTCCCAGACCTATTTTATATTTTTATTTGGAAACAGGGTCTCACTAAGTTGCTGACAGCCTCACTAAGTAGCTGAAGCTGGCTTTGAACCTATGTGATCCTCCTGTTTCAGCCTCCCAAGTGCAGGGATTACAAGCATGTGCCACCATGCCCGGCTTGTGCTTTTGATTTTGAATGAACTGTTTTCTAACAGTGATATTCTATTTTCTGTTTCATAATTTCTATTGTTGAAATTTTTTTATTGCTGTTTTAAGTTCATTTATTGGCTCCTTAATTTTCTTGAAATTATCTTTCTGTTTTTTTAAGGTCTTAATTTTGTCTTTTTTTCCATGTACATGTACTTTGAGGCCTTTCATCATATTAAAGATCAGAACTTTAAATTCTGCATTCTTTTAGATCAGTAGTTGTGATCTTCTTTGTTGCTGAGTTGTGGGAATTTATTGTTTCCTTACTGTTCCTTGTTCTCATGTTTTCAGAGTTCTTGGGTTTGCATTTTTGTTGTCTTGGCATCTTCTTTATTTTGTGTGTGAGTCATTGTTGATAGGTGCTGCTCCAGGACACTCCTGGAAAAGATGATTCCAGCTGCCACTTACAATTTGATATTAACCCTGAAGACTTTGTTTACTGTCACCCCACTATTGTTCTACCTATAGATCATCAATACTGAGTTGTTCTGGGGTTTCTTCTGCCCACTGCTCGGGTGGTGTTGATGGGTTTCGATGTTAAGGTCAGGAATTCTGTCTGTTACCATATTTATAGGAAGTTGGCTCAGAGGTGTGAGCAGAGTAGTTTGTGACTTATATGTTTTTAACATCTTGATATGTGGGCTGTTGAACATTTTCTTTTATCAGCTGTAGTTAGTTTGTCTTTAGTGTCTGACAGTCCATTTCTGTGAATCACCTCTCTTGTCGAATCTTAGCCATAAAAATTTAGAGGCATCGGCAGGTTTATAAAAGTGGAAATAGTATTGTTTTCAATGGTGAGGGTTGGATGAGAAAGGAGGAGCTGTTGTGATGGGTACAAGAATAAGGTAAAATATAGAATACAATCAGTAGAATAAGAATTTTAAGTGTAGTAAGGTAGTATCTGGTAGATGAATGATAGTGAAAATATAGTAGGATTTTTGTAGTCAGTTGAAAACATTTGGGTGTAGTAATATGAAATAGATTGAATATAAAACAAAATATAAAAAGAATAAAATAATTTGGAGAGAAGAGAGTAGATAGGAAAGAGAAAACTAGTAAAAGAAATGGAGAAGGGAGCAAATAAACATCCAGAAAAAAACCAAAACAACCAACCAATTCAACAAAAACAACCGCAGCAAATCTATACCAAACCAAACCAAACCAAACAACCACAAATAATCCTGAAAATTTACAAGTATACAGCTGACTTGCCCTCTGCAGTCCTTCTGTGTCTGCATACTTTTAGCTGTTTAATGTCTTCTCACTAAAGTAGGTTCTTGAGCATATTCCAAAATCTCTCATTTGTTACATAACTAATATTAGAGATGTAAGTTTCCAGCCCCACTTTTGAGTCTCCTGCAATGTTTGAGACTGTGCTGGAGTCTCTTTCTCAGATTGGTGCAGCGGTGCCTGTGCCCTGCAGCTGACTCTTGCTGCTTTTGGCTTGGTTCTGTGGGCAATGGGTGTCACTGTAAATGGGTTTTATCTATGTGCCAATGTCTGTGCTTTCTAGCCCTAGGCCTGCTGTTTGCTATCCACACTGGGGAAGGAAGTCTTGTGTAATCTTGAAGTGATCCCCAGTGACCATGTACCCTGGGCACTATGGGCTTCTACAGTGTCTCTGTAGGTTCTAACTCAACCTCCTCAGGCTGAAAATACCACCTAGGTCCCTGAGACTGCTTTGGGCAGTCTCCTGCTGAGAAGCACAGATAACATACTGTCTTGCAGGGCTCCATGTCTCTGAGGAAACAATGCATTGCTGCAGGTGCAGGTTTCTGGCTAAGCACAAGACTATTGAATATTTTTTCATCCCTGAAGTGATATGCCGATTGCTTAAGTTGCCAGAGTTCTGCTACCATTTATTTTGCCTCAGGTCCTTGGCTTCCTTACCCAGGTCAGCTGTGTGTGTAGCCTCTTTGCTCTATTCCTTCTTGGTAGTTATATTTCTTTTGTTACAGCAACTGAGATGTGCTGTGTTCCACGGTCATTTTTTATACCATCTTTTAGAAATAATGTGCATTATTATTACTATTTTTATTTTTATTTTTTGCTGTACTGGGAATGGAACCGAGGGACAGTCAACTCTGAGCTACATCCCCAGTCCTATTTTTTTATTCTTTTTATTTTCTGAAACAGGATTTTACTGAGTTGCGAAGGGCCTCACTAAGTAGCTGAGGCTGTTGCAATCAAGATTTTCTAGTCTCCACCTCCTGAATGCCGGGATTACAAGCATGTGTCACCATGCCTGGCTAGAAATAGTCATTTTTAGAATGGCAACTTAATTTGTCATATTGCATAACTACAACTAAGTATACATGCTTATTTTAAAATTCATTTTGTATTTTATTTTCATTTTGTATAGATGATTTTTTGTAAATTTTTCCTGTACTAGTTCCTTATTCCTTTGCACAAAATATAATTTCTAGTGTTCAGATGATTAAATGAGTTATCCTGTGAGGATCTGAGAAACTGTAACACAATTGTGATGCATTCTTAAATTCCCAACAAAATAATGAGAGAAAAATAATTTGAAACAAAAAATAAAAGATTACCATAACACAACTATCAAAATCAACTGAAGAAAAATAAATTTTGAGGAAAAAACAAGCAATTATCTGAAGCATTTTTCACCATTTCAAAAGTGCTATAATTATAAGCCTGCTAATTACAAAAATATTTTATTAGATTTTTTTATGGTGAGGCAAGTAGTAATGTTGGTCTCTATTTTTTGTTTGTATGTTTATGTTTTCATATTTTAAAGTCTAGTAGATAGACATGCCAATTTTAAGTACATATTTTTTGGTTTCTAATATGCATTTACTGTTATAATTCAAAGAGAACTGAAAATAATATAAATTTGATAATAATGAAACATTACTTGATAAATTTTGTTGACACATTTTATAAGTACTAACTTACTTTTTTCAGTAAGTAATTGATCCAGAGGTTAATTGTATTATAGTCCTATATTAGAGATTAAAAACATGATAAGGTCATTTATACATAGTTTTAAGAACAAATTAAGAAACTGGCATTCAGGTGTAAATATAAAATTTTGGTTCTAACTAGTAAGCAAGATATATACATTAAAAATGCTTCAAAACAATGTAATACAGAAGATGTAAAAACAGTATGATAGACAACCAATCAATTTTGGTAGAGATGGATTTCCAGAGAGAGAATAAGAGTAAGATGAATGAATATCATTTTGCCAGGGGAAAAATAAACCAGAACATTTTAGATATCAGTAGAAAAGCACATCTTTCAGGAAACAACTGGATTGATTAGGAAAGATGGAGACTTGTATGGATGAATAGTGTAGCTGGTGCTGAAGGGCTGAAAGTGTGTCTGTGAGAAGTTCAGTGGCAAATGTGAACATATAGGTATGATAGTTGCTATGATATTTTTCTCACTCAGTAAACATAAATGTCATGGAAACAGGTAATGTTTTTGTACCATTCACTCATATTTCAGCATTTATTCCAACTGATAACAACATTAATTCTAGAAGGTCATGGTTAGAATACTTGTTATCCTGTTGCATTCACAGGCAACCTGTATGTGGTCATTTTCTATATTAATTTACTCATTGCATAAAATATTAAATTAAAAGGAGCCAATAATTTTAAGTTAATTACCTCAAGTTACACAGTAATAACAAAATTTAAAACTAAACACCAAATATACTATAGTCCTCAACAAAATAAAAATATTTCTATCTGCCTATTAACTCTGAATTCTAATTCTCTCATTACATATTTGAACACTGGTATTCTCTCAGAGTTATGTTACATACATGGGGTGTAAAACCTTTGGCACTGCTCTTAAAACCAGCAGCTGGAGTTCTGGCTTAATGTACCTCAGCAGCTGCTTGCAAAATTATTGAAGCCAAATTCTTTTTTCTCTTCTACTTCTGCTTTTCTTGGGAACTGTTGATGTTATGTTCTCTTTTCTGCAAAAGCTGCTATACATCTTTCCATAAATAATGCATTTATGGTGAGTCTTCAATCTGCTATTTTCTGAGTGACAGGCGTCACTGTTGCTTTATTTACATCCATTTTTGTCTTTCTGGAGGATATCTTTACATTTAAGATAATATACTGGACACTGCAACTACTTCTTAATATCCATTTATTTTTTATTAGTGTGTTATGCACACCATCAGTTTCTCACATGAAGAAAAAATATCTTTTCTTCCTTATATTTTCTTGTGGGAACCTGAACTAAGAAAGGGCTGAGTTAATATATTTTCAGAACCTTTTATCTTATATTGGGAACAATAGAAACAAACATATTTTTAAAGGCATGCATGCATAGATGAGAAGTGTCACAATATCTCTGATGAGCTGCTAAGAGAGTTAAGAGTAAAGAGGAATAATCAGAACCTGAGACAGACAAAAATAATATATATATATATAAATATATATATATATATATATTTAGTGATCCCAAATATTGTGACATTTGGTAATGATTTTAAGTGAAATTGCAATGAAAAATATCTGTAAATATTTTTGAGTGTTTACTACTGGTAACATGGCACATTTATTAATGTATTACTATATATAATATAATAATGTATATAAGAATATACAGTAATATATATATAATGTATACTTTTAATACATTTTGTTTTATTTTTTTTATTTTTGGCGGTACTGGGGTTCCTGGAAGCCCTTCAACCTCCGGGCTACACTCCCAGACTTATTTTTATATTTTTATTTGGAAACAGGGTCTCTTAAGACAGCATGATCCTCCTGTCTCTGCCTCCGAAGCGCGGGGATTACAAGCGTGCACCACCATGCCTGGCTTGCTTTATTTTTTAAATAAACATTTTCAAAAATTATTTTTTTATTTTGCTGTAATTTTATTGGATGTATTGAAACTCACATAATCATCAAAATTAGTAAGATATTTTACTTTAATCACTGAATGTATTATTTGGAGATTTATAATATGCTAATATAATGTTCTCTACATTCATTATCAACTGATACAATAATGTTGCATAACCAACAATTATCCAAACAAGAAGGTGTGTGTGTGTGTGTGTGTGTGTGTGTGTGTGTGTGTGTGTTCAAGGGGATTGAGTCCAGAGGTCCTCTACCACTGAGTTATATTCCCAACGCTTTTTATATTTATTTTGAGACAGGGGTTCTCTATGTTACCCCAGTGGTATTTTAACTTGTATTCCTCCTGCCTCAGCCTCTAAATATTTAAGATAACAAAAATTCACCACTGCAACTGGCTCGATAAGCTCTTTTTTTTTTTTTTTCTGGGGATAGAACCCAGGGGCATTTTACCTCCGAGGTACACCCCTGTTTCCTTTTTTAGTCTTCATATTTTTAAAAACAGGGTCTCACTGAGGTGAGACGCGCCTCTCTAAATAGCTGAGGCTGTTGGTGAACTGCTATCCTCAGGTTTCCGCCTCCTGAATGCTGGGATTACATGCATGTGCCACCACGCCCGGCCTTCAATAAACTCTTTTAAGTTCACATGTATATAGGTTTTTGAGGTGTGATTCAGTCTGGACTGACAGTATACATCTGTGATTAGCTAATTCCAGCCAGGTGGCTTCATTTTCCTAAACTCTAACATCTCTCGGCCTCAACAATATATGGCTCACCTCTCCTCCAATTGATTTTCCATTCTCCAGCAGGCTACTTTGGGTTTGTTCTCAAAGCAAAGTGATATAATATGGAAAAAAAGAGAATATTAACATTTCAGGTCTTTTGAAATCTAGTTTGGATGTGGAATATTGTCACTTCGTTTATATTCTGGTAACCGAAGCAAGCCACAACGCCAGAGAAAATTCACAGATTTTGGAAGTAAAATAAACCTTACTTCCAACAGTGGCCAAGCGTGGTGGCGCACACTTGTAATCTCTGTGCTTTGAAGATGGAGACAGGAGGATCCCGCACTTTCGAAGCCAGTCGTGCTGGCTTAGAAGACCCTGTTTCCAAATAAAAAATAAAAATAAAAATAGGTCTGGGAGTGTAGTCTGGAGGTAGAAGGGATTCCAGGAGCCTCAGTACCACCAAAAAAAAAAAAAAAAAAGCAACTGTCATTCACTTTACTAGAATGTATGTATGTATGTATGTATGTATGTATGTTTGTATGTATGTAAACAAAAGTTAGCCGGGCGTGGTGGCGCACGCTTGTAATCCCCGCGCTTGGGAGGCAGAGACAGGAGGATCGCGCAGGTTCGAAAATAGTCGCGTGCGCTGGCTTAGGAGATCCTGTTTCCAAATAAAACTGTAAAAATAGGTAATAGGTCTGGGAGTGTAGCCTGGAGGCAGAAGGGCTTCCAGGAACCCCAGTACCACCAAAAAAAAAAAAAAAAAAAAAAAAAAAGTTAGATTTAACAATTTCATAATCATATATCTGTATTTTACTTACTATCACTCTACTCCTTTCTATAGTTCTTAGAGCTTATTTTAATAATGGCTTATTAATATCACATTATTCTTACCTCTCTAAGTTTTAGAATTTTTTCTTATGTACAAGCAATATTTAAACTTCCCATATGATCACAATTTATCTTAAAGAACAATACTTTAAAATACTTAGTCATAAGAAACTATGTCATAACTTCAGTTTCTGTTTATTTGTTATAAATTATTATTGAGCCATTTAACTTTTAGATGTATCTTAAACTTATTGTTTTATGTATTCTTTTCTAAAATAATAACATTATATTTAGAGACTGTAGATTATTCTCATAAAACATAATATGAAATAAAAAAAGAAAGCACAAATGGACACAGGTTCTAATTCCTTTTACATAAAGTTAAATAAACAACAATAGACTCCAGCAGGCTGCTAATAATTTCTGTTTGATGTAGGGGCTCTTTACATGGTGTTGGTAGATTCTAAAACTTAACCAGGCCAAATCCTTGTGATTTAGACATACTCTTATATTTTTATACTCCAATAAAACCTGGAAAATCTCCAGGAATTTACTAAACAGCTGATTAAAGAGCTGAAAAGAGATAAGTAGAATTAATGTCGAGTTAAGTAATTGTGAGTTCAAAGCTCAAAAATCCAAAGAGAGAAATTTATCAATGAGAGGTTATGAGATATTGAGAATAGAGTGGGAATTCTATTACACATACCCTTTTCTAATATGACATTGCCCCTCTTTCCTGTTAGAAGTATACTCTGCTTTCTCAGTGCTTGAATCTTGGACACGCTTTCTCCAATGGGATGTGACAAAAATCAAAGTGTGTTACTTTCAAGTTCAATTTTTTGAAATATTTCAACTCTTAAGTAATTAGCCAGACTTTAAGTACTCAGGTCATTCCTTTACAAGTCAATAAGAGCACAGCCAGTCCAAATGTATCTGGACAGGTTATTACTTCTTACATGGCAGGAAGCTTGAACTTCATGTTCTTATTAAGTAAATGGGGTAATGCCGAGTGGACCAAGGTAAGAGCTTCTCAGGTGTCATGGGAATGAAGCTGAGTAGTTTCAGTTTCAGATGAAGGTTAAGTGTCCAGGTAAACTATGTTCAACAACAACAACAAAAATCCTACTCTTTTTTTCTTTTTTATAAGGATCTTTTAAAAGACAAAACAAAGCAAAAAAAAAAAAAAATTGATCAACCTTTGTTCCAAAAGAGACATGTATTGAATGTACACTATGAAATGTAAGGTCATATTCCCTGCTACCTTGCAACATCTTACACAAAAAATTGAAATTGATCATAAATGCCTAGCCATGTAAAAATGTCAGAGATTTATGGAAAATTATTGTCAACAACTCTTGTTCTGGTTTCTCAAAATACTTCTATAAAATCACATAAAAACTAGTTTATTATTCAGATAATGAAAGGGCATATAAAAAATTCAGAAGCTGTTCCAACAACACTTATAAACAAGGGGAAGATACATTCAGTTGAGTTCTGCCCAAATTGCTGACTCACAGATTGTAGGCAAATGAGAAATTAAGTTTTTGGATGACATATTATACAACATTAGAAAACCAAATGGGGATATATACTTAAGAACTATAGGAGACTATCTCAAAGCACAACTGGCTACTTCTGAGAATATAATGGGTTGTTTGGTAGAAAATGATTATCGATAATCTTATTCATGTTTTTCTACAACAAATTTTATAGAGATAATTTCCTAAATCTATTTAGGGTTAAAAAGTCCCACAAATAAATAATTTATATTCTAATTCGTGTTTTTATGATTAATGGTCGACATAACTAGAAAAGCACATTTTATACATAGCACTATGTTTTTAAATGTACTTCCACTAATAATTCAAGCCAGTAAAAAAAAATGGCATTTGAATATATGTACAAAAACTATGTAAAAAATAATTACAGTACTTTCATTTGATTGATATGGACATGATTAGTCTAATTGTGAACTATTATTTTGATTTCTGGTAGAATGGTGTGAAATACTTGAACTAGTCACCTTGGAATTTTATCTTTCACTCATTCATCAACAATACATTGTTCATAGTTTCAAGTTACATTAAATTAAAAGTTAATATTCCATAAGATCGTCTAAGAGTTCCTCTGTTATACTTTGTTTTATTCTCTATTTTATTTCCCCTTACTTACTCTGCTACAGTTACATTAGTTTCCTTCCTGTTCTATAATAGAAAATTATCTCCTTTCCTGGAATGTTCTCCTTCTATAAAACTGAACACCAGCCTTCTATTTACCTCTTAAGTCTTTGGTCAGATGTCGTTATATTAAGAACTCACTCATCAACCACCTAAATTAACCTTTATTAAATTCGACCACTCTCCATTACAATTTCATGTGGTTTCCCATAGCTTTTATCACCCTGTGAGCTACCAGTACTGGGACTGAACCCAATGCTTTGCAAATAGGAGGCAAGTACTCTACCATTAAGCTACATTCTCAGTCATTTTTATTGCTCTTAAAAATTAATTTGGTTGCTTTTTGTTCACTCTTAATTTTTTCTTAATTTTATTTCTGAAAATAAGTTTCAAAGAGGCATATTTTTATCTTTGATCCCTGTAAAGCTTCTACTGCTTAGAACAATTTCTAATGTAGTGGAGGCACGGAAAAATATTGAATGCATTAGGCCGGGCGTGGTGGCGCACGCTTGTAATCCCCGCGCTTGGGAGGCAGAGACAGGAGGATCTCGCAAGTTCAAAGCCAGCCGCACGCGCTAGCTTAGGAAACCCTGTTTCCAAATAAAAATGTAAAAATAGGTCTGGGAGTGTAGCCCGGAGGTAGAAGGGCTTCCAGGAACCCCAGTACCACCAAAAAAAAAAAAAAAAATTGAATGCATTTATAATTGCATTAACAGTGCACAGTCTAGCATCTGCTTTCGAAAAAGACTGCCTGACATTCCAGTGGCTGTAATAAAATTGTACTTCTCATTCTGGCTGGGGATTCTGTTCCATGTCTTCTCACGCAGAGCCCACAAATTAGAAACATTGCCCATTAGTATGGCAAGAAAAAGAAGATTAAGAACACTACAACTGATTCTTAAACTCACCCACCCAGAAATGATAAAAAGAAATTCAGTCATATTTCAATCATTTGCCAAAAGAAGATAGGCTATAGTAATTACAACAAAGATATGGGTAGGGTGGTTTGTGAAGAATTTTCTGATAGAGTATCATTTAATGAGCCTGAATATGATGTCTTCCTGGAAGTTTACAACTCTAGTGTTCTAAAACAAGCTTGAGATAGAAATTCAATGTGATCTGTGAAAACGACACAACTGTGCTACGTTTTAGCATCCTTGCATTCAATGAGATAAGTCAGTGCTTAGCACAGTGTCTGAGAATTAGTAAATGTTCAAAAATATTATCCATTATTAATATCATTATCAGTGCCACTTAAGTCTCTTTGAACTAAATTGTACATTTTCCTTAATATTATGATATATGGAAACATATTGTAAGTAGATTTTGCCATGTGACCATATATGTGTGAAGGATCATCTCATAGAGGTAAGTTTTGAATTATAGTTGGTTAAATTATAGTTGGTTAAATCAGTGGCTGCTCACTGATTAATATAAAAGCTAGGTGATGCTCTTTAATGTGGCAGTATATGGAAATAAATCTGACCTGAAACAGTGACAAATTCAGGATTTTTAAAAACAGAGCAATTCTATGATATGAGAAATACAGAATAAAATTTGTATTTTAATTTATATTTTTATAAATCTGACCTGATGTCTGAGGTAGCTATAGAAATCGGTTACTTGGTAAAAATAAATAATCCTGGAAACAAAGAAGGCTGTTGAAGTACTATTCTTTATTATTTGAAGTGTGTTACAAATTTTTAAAAACCCTATTGGCACGGACGTTATACTGAGATGCTATGGAAAATATTAAAAGAGATTCACATGATAACAGCAATAATTATCCAAAGCTAAAAGTGTTGACTTTTACTGATGAAGAGGGAAAAATTACATCCCATTTGATAGTTTGGGAGGCAATGTTGACAAGCATTCATTGACAGTGGAGAAAGGTGATGATGAATTTACTCACAACAGTAAATATAAAGCTCTCCAAAGGGTCTGTGTTTCCTCTATTGTTTTAACCCCAATAATCAATGTTTAAGATAATTAGGCATGTTAGTTAAATGTATGCTAGTCCTTAATAGAATAATCACCATAGCTTTCCACAATAAAATAAGGATGCATACCTTGATCTTTGTTTTACTTCTTAGCTTGTTATAATGCATAAGCATAACTAGAATTTAGCTCATAAAATAACCAGAAAAACTCCTGAAATTAGGTGAGCAAAGCAGAGTTAAGATGAATAAAATCAAGAATAGTTGCTTGCAATCTTATTGCACCAATTAATGTTTTACTAGCACTGATTCTTAAGAAGCATACTGTGACTTACATTTCCATTTTGTCTTAACACACTTAATCTAGGTGTTTAGTTGTTCACAGGAACAAGAACATTTTTTCCCATTCATTGAGATCTCAGTTGTAACTCTGATATTCCTGACTTGTCTGAGATTTTTCCACCTTAAATTTGAGAAAAAATTACCATGCCTTAAGTCACTAAATTACTTTTAGTATTACAATTCCTAGTCCTTTGTCTCCCCTTGATCCTCTGACATTTTTTTTCCTGTCTTCTGTTGTAGTGCACTTAAGCAGAGCTATTTTGATTAAATAACTCTCCAGAGAACTGAGATTATAATACAATAGTCTTCCAAACAGGTTATTCTTGAGTACATATTGCTATTATACAGTGTAGATATAAAATCAGTATTTCATAAATGCATGTTTCTATGAAATCTGCCAAGTAGATGAATATCTCTTTCATTGTTCCTGACATCATTGAATTATAAATAAAGTGAAGCTCAAATTGTTTATTTGAAATTGAACAGCTCTGAGAAAAATCTCAGTTATCAATGATATAGTAACCTCTAGGAAAGACGGTAACTTTAAAATTATAGTGAACACTATCTGAAATAATTTCACTTAAATTGGGCAATTGCTCAAAATTGCCATAAATTGATTCTCCAAAATCCAATAGAGTTAAAATGAGTGGCGAGTACGTTCTTATTCATTTCATTTTTTAAAAAGATACAACCTGCTTCCAATATTTGGAGTTGAGGTGGCATTTTCAAGGCAAAGTATCACAAATTGTCCCATAGTCACCTGAGCAAAGATCTCTACCAGTCAGATTTTCTGCTCTTCTGCAAAGATAGCATGTGCCTTTTAAAACAGCTGCCAGAAAAAGTCCTCTAGTTTTTTTGATGTCAAAAGATCATTATCACTATGCAGTGGGAACATTTCAAAGAGTACAGTGAAACGTGGTGTAATAGAGTTGAATTGTTAGAACTTGACTTTTTTTTGGAAAATAAAGTCCCCAATCAGTTAGCATAAATAATTATTCATCTATTTCTCCTCTTCATGTAACTAGCTTTTTAATTAAAAAAAATTGTATACTAAATCTTTAACACACAGAATACTCAAAATCCTTATTTTAGTTTTAAAGTTTGTATTTCGTATTGTTATCCTATTTTATTCAGAAACCTGATTAAGTTAACTGGGTGCTATGGTGCATGGCTATAATCCCAGTCACTCCAAAGGCTGCGGCAGGAAGATTTCAAATTCCAGGCCAGCCTGGACAACTTAACAAGACCCTGCCTCAAAAAGAAAAATCTGGGGTTTAGGAATATATCTTAGTGATAATATACCCCCAAATTCAATCCCCAGTACCACATAAAGAAAAAAGTGAAAAAGAATTAATGAAACTAGGAAAAATTCTTAATCAATTAGAAAGGGAACAAATTGTAAATAAGTCAGAAGATTTTAAAAAATGAACAAAAACCCTTTTCTGGAAACAAATCACTTACATAACTTTTTCTGACATATTATGTTCTTAAAGTGATTCTTTTTAATAAAAAAGCACATAAGACCTGGATATTAATTCTGATTGACTATACATATATGTAAATAGCTAGAAACATGTTTATTTCATGCCTACTTTGTAGGTATGTAAACTGTGGCTATAAGACATAAAATAAAGAGAAAGATAATAGAAATATGGAATTAATTAAAGAAAATCTTTTCTACTTTATAGCCAATTAAATGTGATAGGCAAATGAGATTTATTTTGCTTTTCATTTATTTTACTTAAAACTACTAAATTTATCATGATTAGTGATCTATCTATATGTTTCCCATGGAAAATATTAAATTAAATGTTATATTTATAATTTTATAATTTTTTGGAGGTTTTATGTATTTGGATTTTTATCCTAAAATATTTGCCAGGTACATTTATAAAAAACATTTAAAATATAGGATTATTTCCTAGAAATTTCCAGAATTTATGATTCCATATTAACTATGAATAATAGTAAGGAGGATGAGAAAATATATGTTTTGAGAATAAAATCATTTTTTAAATTAAAGACAATTTTGCTATAACATAATTGGTCTCAACTGAGAGCCGGTACCAAAACTGATTTATTTCACTTTTACCAATACTTCATTATTTTTCCTGTCATCCCATAGCTAACTATTACCATCCCTTTAGACTTGACCAAAAAGAACACTGTAAAATAGCATTTACTCTATATTTAAATCAATGAAACCAGTGGTAGCAAAAGGAGCACTGTGCCACTTGATATATTTTTGTTTTTATAAAAGATAATGTGTTCATGAGGTCAAGAACTTTTTGGTTATAACTTCCAAGAATTTTTGCAATAAGGAAAAAAGTTCTGTATTTTATTTAAAATTCCTTTTTTCCTTATCTACTATGATATATGTAGCATTTAAAAACTAAAATAGACAAAAACAATCAACTTTCACTTTTATCTTGGCTTGAGTATGAAAGTTCCTGATATTTTTCATATATCTTAATATTTCTCATTTTACTGATAGATTTGGTAAAATGAATTTGAACATTTCGCACATGGTGAAAATGCCTTGAGTAAAATTTACACTTTTACTTAAGAATTTTCTTTCATTTTCTCATTAATTCATTCCATACTAACAGATAAATACCAAGAGAAAAAATAGAAGAGAAAAGAATATTAATCCTAAAACAGTTGTAAGACACTTATCATTTGATAGTCCATTGTCATTATTTTTATGTTGCTTTTTATCTTAGATAGAATTATATCTGAAAAATTCAAATTATAATTTCAATGCTTTTAAGAAATTTTATTTTTTCAAAAATCAAAACTTTCCAATATTAATATAAATTTACTAAATTAAAAGTAAACATAAAGGGGGTTAGAAATAGAATGTAAAGTTACTTAATATAATGGCTAATCTTAAAGATGTATGCAATTAACTTAAATAATCCTTAGATAAATAGTAAAGCATTTCTTCTTTTGATTATGTGAGGACATTTTCTGACAAAATCAGAAAATAAATCAGTTGTCTGAGTAGAGAAGACCCACTCAAAATGTGAGCTGGAACTGCTTTATCACCTAGAGAAGACAGGCAAAACAAAGAAGCAGAAAAGAGGAGTCAATATTTTCTCTTTCCTGGAGCTATAACATTGTCCTCCTCCTGCCCTTAAACATCAGAAATCCAAACTTTCCAGCCTTTGGATTTGAGCTGTGAGAGATTGCTGGTTGATCACCTATGTTCCCAGCCCTTTGGCCTCAGACTTATGGTAATGTCATGACCTCTCTTGGTTCTAAAGCTTTTGAACTTGGATGGATCGATACTACCAATGTCCTTGGACTTTCATATTACAGACAACCTGTCAAGGATCTCAACTTTCATAATCGTTTAAGGAAATTCCCCTAATAAGATGTCCAACAATAGATGCATGTATTACAAAACTATGAGAAGATTATACAAAATGACATTTTACTCAGCCATAAAACAAATTATGTCATTTACAGGGAAATGGATGGAACTGGAGAACATTATGCTAAGTGAGGTTAGTCAGTAACAAAAAAAAATAAAAAAAAATCAGATGCTTTCCCTAATATGGGAAAGCTAGGGAGAAAATGAGTCATTGGAGAAACTCTAGACAAAGAAGGAGATATTATAGTTAGCAAATTAAGGCAACCTAACTGAGGAGATGGGAAGTGGGAAGAGGGAAATTCTCTGATGTCCATGATGTTTGTTAACAAACATATCAAAGTAAATCATTAAGCCAAACATAAGAAGGAGAGAGGTGGAGGAAATGGGGTGGGAATTGAGAAAGGGCTAATTGGGTGATGTGTGCATGTATGCCTCTACCATCTTGTAATCCATTAAGATGTATGACTACAATGCACCAAAAATTAAAAGTAATTAATAAATATATGTCCTGTCATCTATTTATCTATCTATCCATCATCTATCACCTATCTAATCTACCTATCTATCCATCCATCCTATACATTATCTCCTCTTGCTTCAATTCTTTGGAGGACCTTAATTAATATTAAGTATTGATAGCAGCAGTAGAAAAGTCATTATAACAAATATTTGAAGTATAAAAGTTGCTTTGAATTTGGTTAATGTTTAGGGGGTGGAATAACTTGGAGGGACTGGAAAGAAAAAACTTAGCTAGCCATGAATGGAGAACTATGGAAAATTCTGGTGAGGGCTTGGAAGGAGAGATAAAATATATAAAAAGTTAGAAATTTCTCAGAGATTTAAATCATTAAGCTTAGAATATGGACAGCAATGTGGATAGGAAACGCAATTTTGAGTAGGTCTCTAAAGAAAACAAGGAATACCTTTCTCAAAAGTGGAGTAAGGTCATCCTTGTTATAAAGTTACATAAAATTTAAATGAAATATGTCCATGCTCAAAAGTGTTAAGGAAAATGAGGGCTCTTCTTGCAGCACATAGAGGTGAATGATGACCTAGTATCATGGCAAAACAATGTCGAGAACGAGCTCTTGGGTTATGATGAAGATGAAGCGCCCCAGGCTCCTCCAGAGATCACCCCAGCTCTTACCAAGAAGTTGTCAAGAGGTACTACATTTACATCCACAGCTCTAGCTTTCAGGAATTTCTACTGAAGCCAGAACTCCTGAGGGCCATAGTGTATTGTGGCTTTGAGCATCTATCAGAAGTCCAGCAGAGTGTATTCCCCAGATGATCCTGGGCATGGATGTTCTGTGCCATGCCTAGACTGGGATAGCCAAGATAGCAGTCTTTGTTCCAGCCACTATGCAGCAGATCTAGCCTTCAGGGGACAGGTGATAGTCCCTGTCATGTGCCACATAAGAGACCTGGCCTTCTAGATCAACAAGGAGTGCAAGCACTTCTTCAAATACACACCCAGTGCCAAGGTATCTGTGTTCTTTGGGGGCTTCTCCATCAAGAAGGATAAAGAAGCATTGGAAAAGAACTAACCTCATACTGTGGTGATGAGATCAGGCTGTATCCTTGCGCTTGTATGGAACAGGTTCCTCAACTTGAAGAATTTGAAGCACTTTGTGCTGGGCTAGTGTGACAAGATGCTAGAGCAGCTGGACATGTGGTGGGATGTGCAGATCTTCTGCCTGACATCCCATGAGAAACACTGCATGATGTTCAGTGCCACCCTGAGCAAGGAGATAGAACCCATCAACAGGAAATTCATGTGGGATCCCATGGAGGTGTTGGTGAATGACAAAACCAAGCTCATTATGCATGAGCTATATGACTACTTTGAGTATAATAAACTATGAGTGAAGAAAAATTATTTAGAGGTAGTTTATAATTGAAAGGGAAGTGGAGTGGAAATATTGGAAAATTTATAGCCTGGCCATGTAAAAAGTGCAAAGGCATGTTGAAGATAGCAAACAGAGCATAGCTGAGTAACCATTTGCTAAAGAGATTAGTATGGAGAGCAAAAAAGCCAGGTACTCCACAAAACAATGGGAAAAGACCCTAAAAGCATCTCAGAGATCTTCGACATTCTGCAAATCACAGGCTTATAGCTAAGCCTAGAACACAGGTTTCTAGAGAGGGGTAAGCAGAACCTCAGTATTTTCTGCTCAGGTTTACCTTAAGACTCTTTTCCTTACATACTAGTATAGCACTTTTCTCAGATACCCCAGCCATGGCTTAGGTTGGCCTAGCTGTGACTCAAGCTGCCTCTATTTAAGTTAAAACTCATACATCTCTTTGTTGTCTATTTGGAGTTGACATTGCAGGCATGCTAAGTGCAAAATCTTTGGTGATATGGCAGCTACCACCTAGATTTCAAGAGATATTATGAGCAGCCCAGGAGTCCAGAAACACACTTTTCCTGGTGAGAGGGAATCAGTGTAGAGTTCCCTCTAGGGCAGTGCCTACAGGGAGTGGGGCAATATTTGAGATTACATAACCATAGGGCTATCACTGTTCGATTCCAGGACCCTAAAGCTTCAGGCATGAGATATTAACATGGATAGGTTTGCCTAAGGCTTGGAGGGTCCATCTTCTGCCCCAGTGTGCAGGAGGTATAGGATATGGAGCCAAAAGATCATTTTCCAGGCTGAAGAATTAAATGTTTTACACTTGTTTAGGTTTGGACCTACTTAGAACAAGTTACCACTTTTTCTCATTTATTGCTTCCTGTTGAAGTAAAAATGTTTATGCAATGTCCATTTCACCATTATAATTTGGAAGAATGTAATTTGCATTTCACACAAGATGGAAAGAAATTTACCTCAGGATAAATCATACTTTGAGTTTGACCCATGTATGATTTAGATTAGAATTTGGACTCTTAAGATGATGCTGGGATGAGTAAGGACTTTTGGGATTATTGGGAAGGAATGAACTATTTTGCATTGTAAAAAGGACAGAAACTGGGGGTGGGCAAAATAATACAATTTAGGTGTATTTAGTAGTTTTTGTGTTGGAAGTTTAGTCCTAAATGCAACATTGTTGAAATGTGGGGTGTAATGAAAGGTGTTTAAATCATGAGGGCTCCACTTGTATTAATGATTAATGTCAATTATAAAAGGGCTTGAGGATGTGAGTGTGATATCTCTATCTATCTATCTATCTATCTATCTATCTATCTATCTATCTATCTATCTATCTAATGTATCTCCATGTGAATCACTAGACCATATTAAGATGCACCAAGAAAGACCTCACCAATCAAGACACCAGGATGTTAAACTTCCCAGCCTCCAGAACCATGATACAAATGAACTTCTGTTGTTTATAAATTCTTCAGTTTCAGGTATTCAATTTTAGCAGTACAGAATAAATTAAGATATCAAAATAAGCTTAATAATTAATGTCTCTAAATAAATTTAAGATTGAAATATTTCTTAGGGTAAATAATTTAAGGTTGTTACGGATGTCATTTTTATTTTATTATTAATTATTGATCACTTTTCTCCTTTTATCCACACTGTTCTTTTTTGCATTATTAATACATGGCATGGTTCAGTTAAAATAAATTTATATAAAATAATACACTTTTCAGAAACTTTCATATCTCATAGGTTACATTAAGAGTAGTACTCCCATATCCACAGTTGAAACTTTCTAAGAAAACCATTGGCTTTCTGAAACCTTGAAGAGTACCAAACCATATATATACTCTAATATTCATATATGTTTATACCTATACTAAAGTTCAATTTATGAGTTAGAAATGGTAAAATATAACAACCAAAATAGAAATAATATGATACAATAAAAGTTATATTAAAGGAGCTTCCTTTTCAAAGTAGCTTATTCTGTTGTTCTTATTTGTGTAATTATGCGAGATGATGAATTATTTGCACAAAGAGATGGAGTTAAATGATGTAAGAATTGTGTACTTTCCTCATAAGTGAACACTACTGCATGTAAAAATATTAAAAAATTAGTTATTATCAATAATATTACCATTCCTCCCATTTTTATAAAATTATTCCATAATAATACATTCACTTAAATGTTTTTTTTAAATCATATCAAATATAGCCACATACTAAACTGAAAATATTATTTATTAATGTATTTATTTCTGACTCTGCCCAAAAGCATGTGTGTTTTACATTATTGTTACTAACTGATGCTTTTGTTTTTATTTTACTTTTGAACACAGTCTTTTTTTTCTCTGTTTTTCATCTTCTATTCCAAGCATACATATCCTTCAAGAGCACTGCTTATCAGTTATTTGGAATGCATCCTTGATAAGAAATCATCGTGGTCACACTAGCTCCAGATCAACAGCATTTTTTATTATGCAAATACAAAGGCATCTTGCTGCCTTTTAATTAAAGATATTTTAGCACACTAGCATCTGTGTATAAATTTTGACTTTCCTTATTTGAATTATCTACCTGTAGTCTTCTAAATTTATTTTTAATAAAATATAAAAAATAAACCTATTTCCTTAGTTTAATTGCAAAATTTCAGACACTGAATTTAAAGAGATATATATCATTTCAATAGCATGAAAGCTAAATGTACTTAGAGATAAATTTGGTTAAATTTATCTATATATGTGTATAACCTGTATATTAAAAAATTTAAAGCAATGGGTAGAAAAACTAAGAAGCTATATAAGTGAAGCAGCAGGTTATTTCAGGAGACTAGCTATTGTTAAGGTGACAATTCTCCCTAGATTGATTATAAATTCAAGAAAATGCCAATAAATTTCCAAAAGACATGTTTCAATAGAAATTTAAAAAATGATTGGATAATTCAAAATCATCAGAATACAGAAACTGAAATACTTGGAATAACCTAAGTTACATTGAGAAATGGAGGACCAACGGAACCAACTCTCCCTAAATCTTATAAAGATACAGTACTGTAGACAGGGAGATATTGACCTAAAAAACCTAAACATATCAATGAATAAAAGAGTACAGAAATAGAAAGATACATGGGTCTTCTCATTATTTCTCATTATTTTTAACTTTAACAACTGATTTTTTGCCATAGGGAAAAAGGCAGTTCAGCAAATAAGAATAGTCTTTTCAACAAACAATGCCCAAAATTTTAGATCATCTCTGGTAAAAATATGATAAGGAGAAAAAGAGTCATAGGAGGAACTCTAGATGAGGAAGGAGAAACCATAGGTGACCAAACTGAGGGAAATGGGAGGGGTGAGAGGAAAATTCCATAATGTACATGATGTACATTCACAAACTTATCAGAGCCAATCAGTCAGTCAAAGATGAGAAAAGTGGAGGGGAGAGGGAAGGAGGAGGAAAATAGGGAAGGGCTGAATGAGTGATGTGTGCATGTATGCCTCTACCATCTTGTGCCCCATTAAGATATATACAACAATAAAAATATTATCTTTGATTCATTCACAATTTTAAATTTATTTTAAGAAAGCTCACGGGATAAATGTAAAACCTGAACCTTTATAAAGCCTCTGGAAGAAACTGAGAAGGAAACCTTTGTGGTCTGGCATTAAGAAAAAAAGTTTTTAAGATATGAAAGCCAAAGTAAAACCTATATTTCAAAGTATGGAAATTAAGATACTGTGCTTTTTGTCAGTACTGAGTTTTGATAGTGGATAAGGAAATGGCATCTACAACATAAAAAGCACTCTCTAAACTAAAAAATAAAGACAAAACTTCCAATGAAGAATGCTAAAATATTTAGAAACTTCACCAAAGACTTCTGGCATATTAGTGAGGGTTTAACATACAATATTTAAAGAATGTCAGATAATTTTAATTGTTTTTGTACCATTTGTATCTAATAATGCTATTTATTTTTGTGTCACTTGTATCTAATAATTTTAATTATTTTGTCAGATTATATTAAAAGGTGATTAAAAACAGATTGGTTTTCAAATAGATAACTAAGAAAAATATGATGAACATCAGTTAATAACAATTCCCAATTTTTATTCATGTAAAACATCCAGGATTCTTTTAAGCATTTTGGAGACTGGCCATCTGGGGAAAATAAAACAAAATGAAACAAAACTTGATTTTCTTGAAAAAAGTGCAATACCATATTCACATTAGTCTTTATATTTTGTTTATTCTTCTTTAGGTTGATTGGTAACAAAAACAGTTTTATTCTGCCTTGGCCAGATATGAAGTAAGATATCTGACAAAATTTCCAAGTGAGAAATAATTTGTTGCTAAAAGTTGAATTTTTTATCAAAAATCTTTTAAATTCAATTTGACTAAAATTGCCATTATTTTCTGTGTTCAGTACTTTTACATGAATATATTTTAGTCACCATGGAATACAAAATGCTGAAATGTTTCCCACTATTTTACTTAACACATACCTTAATAATTTAGAAGTGATTTTATTTTCTTATTCTAAATATAATCATGTTGATGCTATTTGTCGTATACCCAAACTGGAGAGCTGAGTATTTTTAAAACAGCCATTTCTATCAATCATTTCTGAAGGAGTAATGACATTAGCACTACAGGCTTCAAATTACTTCAAAAGTTCATTATAATGACATAACCCCATTTCAGCAATCAAAAAGTTGTGGAAAAAGGTTAATATTTTCATCAACCTACCAAACAATGTGTTGGTATAACCAAACTATATGTCAATTCAATATACTTTTTCAAGTTTATTAAAATACATTGTGGAATTTATAAGCTATTTGAATCTGAATGAAAGTCAATATTTAAAGTTATACTTTGATATAATTTTCTCTTTGGGTCCATGTTGTGTTGCAATAACAAAATTTCACAAACTGGTTAATTTGTAAACAATAGAAGTTTATTTGTCTCATGAATTCTCAGATTGTGGAGCTATGTTTGGTGAGGCTTTTTTTTTATTATTGCATCATAACATAGTGGAAGGTATCACATGCAAAGAGAGAGAGAGAATTCAAACTCCTGAAATCAAGATTTTTATATTTAGCATTATTAATTCTTAAAAGTAGAGCCTTTATGACCTACACCTTCCATTAAACTACATATCCCAACATTGCTACTTTGGAGATTAACATTACAATATATGTTTTAGCAGGCTTTTTTTTTTTGTGTGTGTGTGTGTGTGTGTGTGTGTGTGTGTGTGTGTGTGGTACTGGAGATGGAACTCAGGGGCATTCTACCTCTGACTGACACTCCCAGACCTATTTTTTAGTCTTTATTTATTTATTTATTTATTTATATTTTTGGGTGGTACTAGGGTTCCTGGAAGCCCTTCTACCTCTGGGCTACACTCCCATGGGCTACACTCCCAGACCTATTTTATACTTTTTTATGTGGAAACAGGGTCTCTTAAGCCACCGTGGCTGGCTTCGAACCTGTGTGATCCTCCTGTCTCCGCCTCCCAAATGCAGGGATTACAAGTGTGCACCACCACGCCGGGCTTTTAGTCTTTATTTTGAAATGGCCTCACTGAGTTGCAAAGAGCCTCACTAAGTAGTTGAGGGTGGTTACAAACTGTGATACTCCTTTCTCAGCCTCCTGAATGCTGGGATTACAAGCTTGCACCACAACGCCTGGCTAGCAGCCATATTTAAACCATTGGAATTCACTAGTAGGAAAAGATATCATAGCATTACTTTATTTTGGTTTGTCTAAATTATTCAAAAGTAATCACACATACTTAAAAATGTTAGGCCTCTAAGATTCATTTTCAAAGAATATTTTAAATAGTTTCATGTTAAATGAATTAGGTTTCCCTTTCTTCTTACAATAGTCCACTTATACACATAATTCTTCCTTGCCTTATTTTTTATAGCATACTGAAATTCACATGAAAAATAATTGAACAAAGAGTTAACAATATTGCCATTCATTAGCACTAGCATTTTGAGTACCAAAACACTATTTACATCCATAAACTTACCCTGAGATGATGGCTTATAAAATATAATCAAATCTGGAGTCAAATAAACCTTCTGTCCCTTGTCCTCCTTTATTACCTCAAACTTGCATTTCTATGGTGAAGGGTGAAGTTAAATTATATAATTTTATTACTTTGGTTTTCATCAAACTGTTTTAGAGTCACAGACGTACTCATAACTAAGTTAAAATGCCTTGACCTACCTCCTAAATTTGTTATTCAGTGGAGCTGGAGACAAATAGTATAAACATGGAAATTTATTCCTCTAACAAATAATTATAATATAGTCTATGAACTATATAATGTCTCCTTTGCTTCCATTACTAATACAATTTTTTGCATTTTATGGATATAAATATTGTTAATCTATGGGTTGTATTTATGAGAACATCCATTGGGCATGCAAGAAATACTTCTGAAAGTTTTATACTTTCAAACTAGAAGGAACTTTTTAAACATTAAATAATTCTCATAACATGGAAGGAAAAGTTTAATATTCTCTCTTTATAACAAGAGAAATGAGAACAGAATGCTAAAGTTACTGAATTCATTAAAGTGAATATTAGGCCCTAGGATTAGAACTTTGAGTGTGAAAACAGATTTGTAGATGCTGTAAAAGAAACTAGCTGTTAGAAGGATTAAAGAACATTATTTGCAATGAATATGCTCAGAGTTCTTGAGAGGATTATCTCTTGTGCTTTGTCAGAAGCTGTTGAGTAAAATGGTATAACTTTTTGAATGGCTGGAACTTTGGTAAATTTCATTAGTAGTTGACACGAACCATAAGCTCATTTCAGTTCATTCTACTTTTTCCTTGTATTTTTAGCCTAGTATTTTATCCAGCTTATTTTCACACTTCCTTGTCCTCTACTTACACAATTTAAATTTTATATTTCATATTCACAGCAGTAACCCAAGTTGCTTTAGCAATTGATAATAATGATAGGACAAAAATGTATTTTGATCCATGAATATTTGTGATTAGAAAATGACAGCTGCAGGGCTTGAGACGCAAGCTTGTAATCCCAGCATTTGGGAGGCTGAGACAGGAGGATCATGGTTCGCTGACAGCCTCAGCTACTTTGTGAGGCCACTGCAACTTAGTGAGACCCTGTTTCAAAATAAAGAATAGAAAATAGGGCTGGGGATATAGCTTGGAGGTAGAATGCCCCTGGGTTCCATCCCCAATACCTCAAAAAAAAAAAAAAAAAAAAAAAGAAAGAAAATGACAACCTGTTTTCATTATGAAACTAGTTTGCTTTCTCTGTAATACTGTAATATACTTGTTATTATGGGAAAATCTCTTAGTCATGTAAAAATAATTTTTGAACGAGGTACTTAAATCTGACTTAAATGAAAAGTATTATAAACAAGAAGAAAATATAGGAGAGTGAAGTTTGGAAAACATTTCTTATCCTCTATGTCTCACAGTTGGTCAGAGAATAGAGGTTCCAATAAAGAGGAAGGAAAAAATAGTGTAATAAAAATAAGAGGAATTTTAAATCATAGTTAACCTAAATATCTGAATTATCTTATGCCAAATCAATGTACTCTATCTTTCAAACCTTTCTTCTGTTTATTTCATAAATGAGGAATGAAAGGATGAAAGAATCTTAGATGCCAGGGAAAATAAAATGTAATCTAATCTGAGATTATTAAATTCTAAGACTTTAATTTCTAAATATTCTATTTTAATCTGGGATACAAATATGTGTATTTTTCTGCAGATGTCTCTGGGCATAGTTATATTATATGATGATATATTAATTTAATTTGAATGCAAGGATTTTAAATAGACCTTTCTTTGCATGCATTGTCTGAGCTTTTAAGGACTAAATAAGGATTTTTTAAAATGATTTTACCAATGTTTTTACTCAAGTGTGAGCCTCACTTGTTTTATTATTTTTGCTACAGATATAGAGCACTGTCATTCATTTGAAGAGTACAGAGAGCTTTTTCAGTTTTAGTCTTATACTGCTACACTTAAATATAAACCCTCCAACACCTTGATATATAAAGAGCAAAAAATAAAGCTTCAAATTGAAAAAAGCAAAATTTGAATTCAATATTTGCACAGATTGTTTATCATGTTTTGCAAGGAAAAAATAGCTCAATTCTATCTTGACTTTTAGTTGTCTTGTAGAATGGTGTGACAAGCAACTTCAAGCTATCTTGAGGATTAAATAACATCAACTTTAGAGCTCTTTTATAATGATCACTTAAGACGTAAAAAATCTTTTAAGAACTAATGAAATTCACAGTAAAAGTTAATATTTGGAAACTTTGTTTCAAATAGGTTGCATTAGACAGGGGTCTCCAGAAAGAAGAAGTAGAACACACATACACACACAATAAAACACATATACATACACAAACATATATACATACATACATACATACATACATATATGTCTGTACATATATTTCTAGGATATAAATATTATATAATATGTATCATGTAATAATGTATATTTGTATAGAAAAATACATAGAGAAAGACATAAAAAGAGTGAGAAGAGGAATAGGGAGAAAGAGATGATACAGACTTTACGAGGGGACTCGGTTCTTACGATTAGAAAGGCTGGCTTTCAGTCACACAATATGCTGACTGAAATCCAGAGAAGCCATTATCATGGTTCAGTCCACCTTCAAATGCCGCAGAACCAGAGAAGTCAGAGGTATAACTTTTAGTTCAATGCCAAAAGCCTAAGAATCTGGGAGAGGGAGCAGTTCAAGCATAGGAGTCAGAGAGAGTCTAGAGTTTTTATGCCCCAGGAAGGAGGAGATGTGCCAGCTCCAGAAGAGTGTAAATTTGCCTTTTTGTTCTATCCAGTTCTGTCTAGGGCTTTAGCCAAGTCAGGTGAGTACAGATCTTTATTTGCTCACTAACCCAAATAACAGACAACTTCTTCCAGAGACACTTTGACACACATCAGCCATGTTTTACCATTTTGTTTTCTCTTATTCTAGTCAAGAAGACTCTTAAAATTATCCATTACCAAGACTAGTTATTTCTTCTATAAATGTAAATACAGTGGGGAAGTACATATCATTTTATAATGATAATCATAATCATTTTATAATTCATGATATGAATGTTTTTCTCTTTCCTACCTTATGGAACTTTCATGATATGTATGTTTATAGTATATGTAATGTTCAATTAGAGAAACGGTCATGTGTGAATTAGATAAAGTTTCTGTTAGAAAGACTTTTACTCTGAAATAACTAAATGTCAAATATACACTATTCTGAAATGACTATCAAGGACATAATAATTTCTCATTTTTACAATCATCCCTATATTGAAAATTCAAGGACATATTAAGATGTTATACATTGCATAAACATTTATCATAAAATAACTACATGTACCTAGTTTGTATAAAAGAGTACTTAACATTTTATTTAATATATTTAATATTATTTAGTACCAATGTATTTCCCCCCTGTTCTACCTTAAAGGACCTAAAGATATCTACTGAATGAAACACATTTAAGTTTTAATTGCCATATATAATTTTAGAGACAATACAATTATCTTTGGAGAGGACATCGTAAACTAATTAGTCAATAGTTTAAATACCTACCATAGCCATCAAAAGCTTTTGATAATTGATAGGTGACATATTATGAAATATACAGAAATAATGTTTACTGATAGGCAATCTACAATTGAGATATTTTTCAGGCAGTTAATTTGGTACAATAATCAGTAAAAACAGTTGTTTCTCATTTGAAGTAGTTAAATAGTTTCTCTACTGTAAGCTTCCCTAGATAAATTATATTACCAATTCCAATCCCAAATTTATTAGGAAAGCTTTCTGAAAGCATTATTTTGAGAACATTTGACATCTATCTTGGATCAATATGATAAGATAATATGACATAAGTGATACCTTTTTAAAGTAAAAGAAGAACACTTATGACATTGAATAATGGATATGTTATGTGAAACATGAGTCAACTTAACTAGTATATCAACACTGGAAGAGTTAATAATTAGCAAATTAAGCTAAAATGTTCTCTCAAATGACAACTTAATCTTCATATATTATTTGTCATAATGCTTGGATATTGAAACTTGCCAAATATATATATATATATATATATATATATATATATATATATATATATATATATATTCAGTACTGGGGATGGAGCCCAGGGACATTCTATCTCGAGCTATATCATGGTCCTATTTTTTAGTCGTTTTTTTTTTTTTTTTAAAAGGCTCTCATTGAGTTGCAAATGGCCTTGTTATGCAGCTGAGGCTGTCAGAGAACAGGATCCTCAGATCTCTGTCTCCTGAATGCTGGGATTACAAGTGTGTGCCACCATGCCCAGTCTCATAAGATATATGATTTTAATAAATAATTCAAAATACTTTGTACAGTTGCATATTCTTTAGAATATCTTTAAATCTGGTTTTCGATCAACCCATTTTTGCTGAATTTACATGCATCCCCCTCTAAAAATACCCAAGTCATAAACTCTGTGGGAATTAGGGCAAAGGTAAAAAATGAAGGCCTTTTTCTTTTTTTATGGTCTTTCCATTACAAAATAAAAGTATAGAATTCTGTGGTACATTGATTTTATATTGATGCATATATAATGTTAAGAGAGTGAGTATAACCTCTTTTTATCAATTTAATTTAGTTGTGTTCACTAAATGTGATTAATCATAAGGGAAAGTACCTATTTGGGGGCTGATCTATATAAAATGTTGGAGAAAAGCTTTCTAAGACATACATTAAGTAGGCTCCATTAGTGACCTGTCATGAGCTCAAGCCTATTAAACCTTTGTAAAATATGTTCAGTGTTCTAGGATGTGACAAGTCCATTATAAGTTAATTTAGTATGCAATATTTTTGCAAATACATACAACTTTTATTATTTTCAGGAATTAAAAGTCATTCATAAAAGTGGTTTACATAAAACAAGCTTAATTAAGTAATTTGTTCATTCCCCTGTGACATTCTTCATGCATGATTAAATTCACAGACTGAATTAAGCATCTCCATTTTTAATGATTTTAAAATGTTTTGCTAAATGTTAAAAAATGTACTTTGAGAAAGAAATAAAAGTTTCTTACATATAAGTGTCATCAAGATATGATATTAAAAATTAAGGACATGATGTACATCCACAAACATATCAAAGTCCATCACTAAGCCAAACGGGGCAGTAATGGGGGTGGGAAGTGGGAGGGGGCTAAATGAGTGATGTGTGCATGTACGCCTCTGCCATCTTATACCCCTTTAAGATGAATGACTAAAATGCACCAATAAAAAAGGAAAAGAAATTACACACTTTATGAGTGATGCTAGGGAGCCACATTTCATATTTTACAAGTAGAATCCATATAAGATCAAAATACTAAAATGTACAATTATTGGCTACCATAAATTTCTCATAAAGGTTGCCCAGATTCATGAAAGTAACTTATGGCAATTAAGCAAAGAGAAACTTTCATTCAATAATGTATTTGAATATTATACATTTCAGTGAAGATTCAAATAGGAACATTTTGGCTAAACAGAATCTAGATCATCTAAATAAGAAATAACCAAGTCATTCATATTTTCTGGTTAAAATGATCAAATTATTTGATTAGCTTTTCTCTTTACTATGATAAAAATACCCAATAAGAACAATGTGGAGGAGGAAAGGTTTATCTGGGCTCAGTCTTGGAGGTTCAGTCCAAAGTCAGCCTACTTTAATGCACAAATCATGGTTTATTAAGTTGTCAAGGCAGGGTACTTGGGGATGAACAGAACTTGGGGTATTTTACCTTAGAGCAACACCCACATTCCTATTTTATTTTTTATTTAAAAACAGAGTTTTGCTAAATTGCCAAAGCTGGCCTCAAATCTATGTTTCTCCTGTCTTAGCTTCCAAGTACTGGGATTACAGGTGTGTGCCATCACACACAGCTCTAATTCAATTATTTAAGTTCTGAATATTTCATTGCCTTTTGGGAAGATATACCGTATACAACTTATAATAGTTAAACAGTTAAGTAACCAAGTAATTTGAATACTAATGCAAAAGTTCTTCAAGCTAACAGCCTTTTGTCTAATAATACTCAAGGAAATACACAGATTATTCTCTTTGTTTATTTCATTTTCCATCAGTTTATTATTTTTTAGATATTTTATTTGTTAGGAGATTGGTATTTTAAGTACTGCATTTTAATACATTTTACGTAGAATTTAAGAATAATTGTAGTTTATTATTTTTTAGATATTTTATTTGTTAGACGATTGGTATTTTAAGTCTTGCATTTTAATGCATTTTCATAGAATTTAAGAATAATTGTATACAAATTCTCCAAGGATTAGAATATAATTATTAGTACACAGATTATTCTCTTTATTTCATTTTTCATCAGTTTATTATTTTTTAGATATTTTATTTGTTAAAAGATTGGTATTTTAAGTCCTGCATTTTAATATATTTTACATAGAATTTAAGAATAATTGTATACTAATTCTTGGAGAATTAGTTTACAATTATTCTTAAAATGAAAACAATGGAAAGATGTTGGGAAAATGGGTCAATACAAAGGAGATCTATCTACTTGATTTAGCTTCTTTGAATCAACCTTATTACTTGTAGCCTGCATATGCTATGCATATTTCCTCTGAACCTAATAAATTGGTTTCATACAGAAAACAATCAAACAAATAAACATAAAAAATTCTGTTTTATTTCTCTGGAATTTAATAATGATATTAATTTTTTAAAACATAATACTTAGTATTGTTCTAAAGTAAATGGCTAAAAATTGTATTTCGAAGTATCTTACATGAATAAAGTTAACTGACTACAAAACTACATTGAGTTCTTTATCAAAGTGATTATAGGAATATTAATAAGTATCATTAACTAATGCTTCATGTGGATCTGGCACAGGAAACTTTTATGAACATATGATCTCTTTTATTTCTCATTACACTTCTATGACACAGATGGCTTCATCACCATTCTCTATCCTACTAGTGTGAGTCAGAATAAAGTGTTCAAAGACATACAATTAATACCTTAGAGGAGAAATTGTGTAGCTAAGTCTAATTAGAATTTATATTTTAAGTATAATTTAAGCATAAAACACCTTTTTATATTTTACCAGATATTTTTCACTTCTGCTTTTACATTACCTGGTGAAAATTTATTTGTTAAAACAAGACTGAAAAATTAAGCATAACATCCTCATATATGTCCACAAGGTTATAGTCTTCATAAAATATTTCTTTAGTGTAATTTATAAGTTAAATAAAAATGCATATTAAAGTTAGGATAATATATATATACTTAGTCATATGAATATATCTTTAGAATATGTATATATTCATATGTAGATCGTACATTTTCTCAGATTATGTTTTATATTATATGTATATATGCTTTTATAAAATCTAAAACCCTGAAGATATTAAATTGTTTTCTGAATTTATTTTTCAGTGAATTCATGGTTGGCAAATAGGGAAATATATAAACAAGCCACAAACTAAATAAAATTCACACTAGATTAAAAAAAAATTTTGGGGGGGGCAGTATTGAGGATGGAATCCAGGGGCATTCTACCTCTGAGCTACACTCCCAGCCCTAATTTTATTCTTTATTTTGAAGCAGGGTCTTACTGAGTAGCAGAAGGCCTCACTAAGTAATAGCTGAGACTGTCTGCTGAGATCCTCCTTGTCTCAGCCTCCCAAATGCTGGGATTACAATCGTGCACCACTACGCCCAGCTTACATCAATCTTAATCATAAAATACTTATTAGACACAAAGCCAAAAATAATTCTAATATTAAAATGATGTTTCAGAGAATTAATTTGAGAGAGAAGTAAATAGGCACATCTATAGAAAGTGTTGAACATCATCAGGTAAATGCAATTAAATTAACAATGAGCTTCCATGACACACCCAAAAACAAGGTGATAAAGATGTGAAAAAAGCAACAAGTATCCTACATTGTGGGTGGAAGTATAAAATTGGCAATGTTTTTTTTGAATATTCTTTAAAATATTTCCTGAGACTTCTACTCTTTTTTTGTTCAAGAAAAATGAAACCATATTTCAGTAAATGTTTTTTATAATCATGTTACCATTTAATTCATTCATAATTGCCAAGACCAAAATATAATATAAATGTTCATTACAGGTATAGATCAATAAAATGTAGCATATTCATGCAATAAACTACTACTCAGCAATAAAAATGATCATTTTACTATTTCATGCAATAGCATGCATGAATTCCAAGGCATTAAGTTGTATTTTAAAAACCTACAACAGAAGAGTACATTCTTTATCATTCTATTAATATGAAATTTTAAAAGTAATAAAGCAATCAAAATAGAATTTGCTTCTAGAGGTTTGTTGAGAGTGTGGGAGGATACCGACTTAAAACAGAGACAAAAGAAAATTATGTCCATATTTTAATAAGGTTTGATTTACATAGATAACACCTTTATTAAAATAAGCATTTGTCAAAAGTTATAGTACTTATATTAATACCTGTTCACCTCATAATATGTACATCATACCTCGAAAAAATAGAATACACTATTTCATAAGCCTATTTCAAGAAGTGTGCTCCTCAAAGAGCAATTAAGATGAAAACATCTCTCCTGTTCTTTCTCTGTGCTATTCCTCAAGCCCCAGACCCCATTTCAATATTATATCCCATCTGTGCTTCTTTTCTGGGATGTTTTTCAGGTAATTTGTTCATTCTCTACTGAAACATTTCCCCCTGATTTTTACTGAATCCTTATCATCAGGGTAAAATATGCTCAAATTTGTCTTACCCATAATTTTTTTACTCTCTCCGTCTGCCAATTCCTATCTCTGCTTCTCTTCACATTCCCCACACTAAGCTCAAAACTTTCCTGTAAATCATCTTCGACATTAGATTGAATGTTGGAATAAAAAATTTTCTATTGATAAGAAAGAAATATTTGAAGAGTCCTTGATTCTTGTCTTTCTCACCCTTACATCAATATTTTCATAAAACACTATTGCAATAGGGTTGCATTCTATTCTTCTTTCAAAATGCACCCAACTTTCTACAATTGAAATAGGGTTCGGGGCTTGAGGAAGAGCTGTGAATGAAAGTGATGCTGTTAAACCTTGGTTATCCCCAGTTTCTTCACTGAGTTCCCTGCTGTAGACTTCTGTCTTTCTGTCTAGCCATTCAGTGGTCAGCCCAGTGCAGTAGTTGGCATAAGACTGCTCTGTTCCAAATTCTCTAATGGTAGAATACAGCTGGAAATATCTCTCTAGTCTATCATACTTTCAGACTTGAAAAAAGTTTCCAGTCTGAGCTGGTCTTCTCCTGAACTGAGCCTCACTATCTCTCTTACGCTCCATGACAAATTGTTTTAGAGTCTTCAAACTTGTTATTTCTCTGCCTTTTACATTTTGAAATCTATGACTAGTTCTCTCCCTTGTCTTCGAGATTTGTTTCCATTTCTCCAACTCAGTGGAAGATTCCCTAGCAACGTCCTTGTACTTTTAATCTCTGCCAGATTTTGTCTCTCCTTTCTGTGTACTATGCTTCTCCAGGACACACATTTTCTTTGAACGCAGTGCAGATTTTATTTACCAGATACCATTCACTGAAAGAAAAGCTACATAATGACACATATTGTTTTGCTTTGACATTTAAAATAATGACTAATGTATAAGAAATACTCAATAAGCATTTATTGAGACATTAAGTCACTTTTCAAACTTTACTGATGTCTTCTGGCAAAAGACATACCTAAGGTAGATATGCTGTCCTGTCCTTATAATTTAAAGTTACTTTCCGCCGGGCGTGGTGGTGTACGCTTGTAATCCCCGAGCTTGGGAGGCAGGGACAGGAGGATCATGCTGGTTCAAAGCCAGCCTCACTGGCTTAAGAGACCCTATTTGCAAATAAAAATATAAAATAGGTCTGAGAGTGTAGCCCAGAGTTAGAAGGGTTGCCAAGAACCCCAGTACCACCTAAATAAATACATAAATAAATAAATAAAATAATTAATTAAAAATAAAGTTACATTCAAGTTTCTGAAATTCATTGAACCTGAAAAAAACCAGAAATGTGTACACATGACTTGCTATCTCCAACAAGAGCTCTATATAATAAAATAATTCAGGAATATTACCATATACATTAAAATGGTAAAGCAAGTGTTATAATTTTCTCTGTTATATATGTTATATACATTTTAATTTTTATTATTATTATACTTATAAAGTTTGTTATAATACTTGAAATTAGGGCAATATTGCCCCTTTTTATCTCTATCTAAATAAGCTAGAATACAAAATAATTGATTTATTACAAGTTAAATAATATTTTAAGGAATGAATTAGCCCCATAAGGGAAAAAGTGGCAGAAAGTTTTAAAATATTAATGATCACTTTTACAGCTGTCATTTCAGCAGCATAAATAGAACAGGTAGCTTTGCTAAGGGCTACATAATATTACATCTGTGAGCCTAAGAGGGAAACATTCGAATATTCTCTTTGCCCTAGAGAGAAGACAAAAATAATAAAACAAACTCATGCCTGCTACAATATTGTCTTCTTGGCCAATTATTACTTTGGCTTTTTATTCTTAATATTATTTTTTGATATGATGAGTTATAGTTTGGGGATAACTATTTTCATTTGAAAAAAATGAATCTTTGTGTGTTGCTTTTACACAGGCTTTTTTTTCACTGTCACATTTTTTTCTACATGATGTTAAACTACACCAGATAAATGGCTTATAATGGTGAGCATCAGGTTTCTTTGATGAACTACATGTCAAAAAACAGGAACTCAGAAAAAACTAAAATATTGGCTAGACAATTCAAAAATGTAGCTTGAAGGTACAAAGATATGTGTAACCTCTGCTACTCAGTGCTGCTTGAAAATAACAAGAAACAACTAAAATGTAAATAATTTATACCAGAAGACTCTGATATATTTGAACATTTTAAATAGCTGAGTTACCATATACAACCATTTCTACATTTTTAAGGTAATATTTTTACCACTACAAGGTACTTAAGTCTTTAGTTCTGAGCTCATTTTTACTGTCACCTTTTGGCTTAGGATGTCATTTTATCATCAAGAATAGAGAGGTCAGTTAATAGGCACAGTGGTACATGCCTGTAATCTTAGTACTTGGGAGACTGAGATAGTAGTATCTCAGAATTATGGCCCACCTCAGCAACTTAGTGAAGACTTTTGCAAATTAGTAGGACCCTGTTTCAAATTTAAATAATAAAATAGAGAAGGCTGTAGATCCTGTTTCAAATTTAAAATATAAAATAGAGTAGGCTGTAGATCAAAGGTAGAATGTCCCTGGATTCAATTTCAGTAACACACACACACACACACACACACACACACACACACACACACACACACACACATACTCAGAGACATGTATGTGTATGTGTGTTTTTGTATATATATATATATATATATATATATATATATATATATATATATATATGTAGTGTGTGTATGTATGTATGTATGTGGGTACATACACACTGAGAGAAAGAGAGATGTCATGATAAACTAAATGGAGTCCATCATTTCCACTGATGTCTGTCCTTACTGTTGGGATGCTAAATATAAATATACCAGATGCTTCTCTTTTGGAAGCTTTTAACATGTAAACATGTCACCTGACTGACACATTATTGAAACACAGAATTCTTATGCTTGGTGTCACAGAGGAATTAAAGAGTAAATAAAGACATTTATTTTTATTTTTCTGTGTGGTACTTGGTATTGATCCCAGGGTCTTTCTCTCTCTAAGCTACAACTCCAATCCTATTTTATTTTTATTTTGAAACAGGGTCTTGCTAGTTGATGAAAATCTTACCACTTTCTGAGGCAGTCCTCCAACTTACATAATCCTCCTTTCTCAGCCTCCCAAATACTGTGATTACAGATGTGCATCAAAATACCCCAGGATTAAATAAGAGTATTTCTTAACTACTGTGTTTTGTGCATTTAATAATAACTGTGACTACTTGTTATTTTTAAGAATTTTTTTTCATGCAGAGTGGTTTTGTTTCTGTTCAAATGGGTAACTGGACAATCACAAACTGCATCCAAGGGGTTGTAAGTTCTAAGTCAAAATATGGCATGAAAAAACACACATAATAAATCACCTGATTTATTATCTTCCTTGTTCCCTGTAATAGTTAAGTGTGTGTATGCATGAAATCAGCTGGGCCACAGTGCAAAGATATTTGGTCATATATTCTGAATATCTTTATGAATGTGATTTTTAGATGATATTTAGTTTTAAATCAGTGACTGCAAAAAAATTCTTATCAAACTCCATAATGTGAGTGATCCTCATCTAATCAATTGAAGTTCTGAGCAGAATAAAAATGACACTTTCCTGGGCAAAAAGGATTTTTAGCAGCAGACTGTCTTTAAACTCAAACAGCAATTCTCCCTGGATGTTTTAACACACACATACACATACACACACACAAATACACACACACTTGTTTTTGTTTCTCTGAGAACCCTGACTAATATTCTCCTATTTTATAACCTCAGATGTCTTCATTGAAGATCTGAGTCAATTATCAAAAGTATGTTATAGCTACATTTTTTTCACTGACACAAACATACCAGAGTAACTAGGAAGTAGCCTTTTTGTTGTTGTAAAACTTTTTTATAGCTTTAGGTTTGTAAGGACTATCTTATGTGGAAGAGCCCAGGCCTGTAGGATTACTATGCACAGAGTCTAAACTTGAAAGTTCTGCTTTTACCTATTGCTATTAAGACCAATGGATTTTATATATGTGACAGTACAGTACAGTAACTATTGATTTAGGGAGTATACATCAGTAAGAAATATAATGCACCATTGTTTTGGGGTACAGTCCTTAAGCTCTGACCTCAGGAGTATCACTAAGAAGTCATATTCCTACTTTACTATGTTAGTGTCTTTTAGAGCTGTAGTGTGAAATAGTACCAGAGTTTCATATATTCTTGTGCTGTAAAGTGTTTTATAAGATTTTGCTCAGTTCTAAGCAATATTCTGTGGAATCCCATGTTAGTGAATTATACATCCCATAAAGGTTTAGTTAGTGTTGCCACTCAAGGTCTTAGAAACATGGAAGAAAACTCATACAGACTTACTTAGTTGGTAAAACCTCTTACCAACTTCTTGTCTTGTCAAGATGAAGCACTGTCCCATCTACAGTGAAAAGTTAAAAGGTATCTGAGGAGGATTTACCAACAAATGGCTAAATGGTCTCCAAAAGATCAAGAGCTCAATGCCCACCTCTGTTTTAAATGAATCAATCATGAACCAGTCATAAGAACTAGGTTGGCCATCATGAATGGAAGCTCACCTATAGACTCCATTTCAGTCTCTGGTATAAACTCTGTTATCCTGGGTATTCTGTTACATAATCCATTGTGAATGTGTTGGTGTGAGAGGAGACAGAAGCTGATTCACATCAACTTTCTGAGACATCTTATGCTAGGTTTTGTTGCAAAGATTTTCAAATTGTGATACTGCTACCAGAAGGGGAGGCAAGAGTGATTCCCAGGGGAATAGTAGCCTTGGGTGTAAATGAGGAAAAAAATGAAACAAAAATCTAGGAAGGGTGGTGAAAGCACCTAGAGGTGCACTGAGTAGTTGTCTTTTTTTTTTCTGAAAAGGGGGCTGTAAATCAATGTTTGAGAATCCCATCTCTGAAAGACATGCGTTTTAATGGCCAATTAATCACTGATAAAATGTTACCTTTCATTTCACATACTCTACAAGTCTAATCACAAGTTGAGTATGATTTTTAAGACTTGACTTCTTGATCTTTAAGATTTGGCTTTTTCAGGTCACTAATTAACCACGTAATTCACCTTTCACTATTCTTAAGTCTCTACATATTCTTAGTTTAGGCAAATTTTCTCTCTAAAATTGATGACCCAGCACAACATTCAATACTCAAGCAGAGGTAGGGACTTCCCTTACTACCGTTCATAAATCCTGGGGTATAGCAGCAGTACAATGGAGATTAATGGTCAGTTTTCACACCTAGATGAAGATAATTCACCTCTGAATCTAGTTTGGTTTTTCTTTCTTAGCTTGTTATAAAAATCCCCACCGATATAACAGGTATAAACTGAAGGAAAGGTGTTTGTATAATTCTTGTAAGAGATATGGATGTGTTCATTCTATTTCTTCCTTCCGGACCTGCTCAACTCATTCTTTGTATGATATATTTAATCTTAGAGACAGACTGCATCTGAATCTGGTGTGGGGTTGACTATTCCAGCTTGTGATGGGAAGTTCTGGGAGTATGCTTAATTAATGCTCGATGAGTAGACATTGTGTTGCTACCAGAAACTAGCACCATACTAAATGATGATATCAGAAAGGTGTACCAGGGCAGATGGCATTCTCTTGTCCAGAACACTAGGAATCTGGACCATGACTCTTCCACTAAGATATGCCAGAGATTCCATGCAGTGTCTTTTTCTAACCCAATCACCTCTGATTGAAAGGTTTATTCACATTATATGAGTCAAGAGGCAGTGCTACTTAAACTGTAGCCTTGCCTGACTTTCTAGGCTTCTGCTCTGTGCATTTCTCAAAAGAGTCCTTCTATGTATCATAAAAAGTTATTTAGAGGCTTATCCTGAAATTATATATATATATATATATATATATATATATATATATATATATATATATATATATATATATATAACTTGATGGATATTTTCACACAAGAAGAGTTCTACCCAAGTTATTTTTCTCATTTTCAATGTCTGGAACAAGGCACAAGAACTTATGCATGAGTTTGTACAGATAAACTGTCTTGCCCCAAACCACTGGATCCTTATATGAATAAATATTTTGAACAAACATGGTTCCATATGAATGTAAACTTGGTCATATTTATTACTGGGAATTGAGACCAGGGGCATTTTGCTACGGAGCTACACCCCCTGCCCTATTTTATATTTACTTTTATTTTGAAACAGTCTCACTAAGTTGTGTGTGGGGGGGCTCACTAAGTAGCTGAGGCTGGCCATGAACCCAGATCCTCCTGTCTCAGCCACTGAACTACTGGGATTACAAGCATGTACCACCACTCCCAGCTGATTGTAGGTCATATTGACATAAACTTTCCATAATATTCCAGAATCCTTTCACCTAGGGGCATTGTTTCAAGTGGTTTCTAAATCTTAGAATCTAAAAACTGGGTCATTAATATTCATTCATTTAGTCAGATAATATTGCTTTAGATACATTTATTCATGTGTCTGTTGAACTATCATTCATATATACTTTGACAGAACTTATATTTTTCCCTAGTTTCCATAATCAATTAACCATCTCCGTAGATTCCTATGGATCAGGTTCCCCCACTACAATTCCATCTTTGCTTCCCATTATGCTCATCTTGATTCTGCTGCTCAATTAACTTTTGTACTTGGTCCCCTCTACTCTATAAATAATTCCCCGTTATTTATATGTATCTCTGCTCCAAAATATTATCTTTTGTCAGTTCTGCTTTAGATGGCGAGACACTGCTAACCTTCCCAATAATGGTGGTGCCCTCTCACAAATGCATTTTATATTTTAGTGTGCACTGATGAATAGAGAGGCCTCTGGGCTTCTGAAAGAATATTCTCTTATCATCAATGTTCTTGATTGTGAAGTGGACAATTCCAATGTGTCACCTTCTTTTAAACTCATGATCTCTTCCTTCACATTCTATTGTAACAGCTTTGTTGCATTATTACTTTAAGTAATGAAGGTCCTCTCATTTTCATGCAGCTGAGAGTTATCCCATTTGTCTCATTAGCCCATTTTTGGAAGTTCTTGCCAGGAAGTTGGATGTTATCATATATAAGAGAGTTGGATGTTATCATATATAAGAGAGTATATTCTACTTGTGCTGTTTTATATTTCAGCTGTGTTAACTCAAAACCTTAAAAATATACTCTCAACTATACTATACTTGATTTCAAAGATACATGACAAATTGTAAAATATATTATTTTCTTCCTTAGTTGTATACAGTATTTTCCTATTAAGTTTAAACTAAAGGCTATCATCATCTACTAATTTGCATAAATAAGTTTATCCTAAAGATGTGGTTTAGAGGGAAGGTTGCTCCTTCACCCTAAAGAGTACTGATGACTACACTCTGCATAGCTGGGGGCAGTTATATGAGCACTTCATGTTTCCCTGGACACACTTTACATGTTTCATTATATATTGTCATCTGCAGAATTAAGTGCCTTTATAATTCCACTGCTCAGAGACATCTAAAAGTTGTTGTTCCTGTTTTTTTTCCTGGATTTCATATATTAATATTCTCTCTGATTTCTTTAAACTTCATCCTTTTGCTGTATTAAGCCATATCTGTGAATTTAACAGCTTTTTGAAAATGATGAATTCTTCTAGTAAATAACTGGGCCCGAGGGTGGTGTTGGCCAACACTAACACAAGTAACAAAGACTAATTTAGTCTAATAAAGTTTATTTTTATTTTACTTCTTAGTAAAATTTATGTTTAATAAAAATCCTAGGCCACAATTACTGTTTTAATAAAATTTCCTAATATTGCCTGTTTAGGCTTAGTCAACATCAACATAAAATTTAAAGTGAACAATTAAACACTGTTTTTCTGTATGTTATATAAAGATAAAAGGCAATCACATTCAATAAAAAATAACATAAAATATTTATGAAAACAAAACAATCGGGACTATTTTCCTATCGTACGAAATGTCTTATAATATAAAATGTAATACTTAATTGTTCTGTTTCCCATAGGAATATACCATTAACTATATAAGTAAGTTAAAACAAGTATCTTAAATGTATTAATATACATAATTTCAATTTACAATAAACTTTAGAGAATTATCTTTGAAGATGCCATAAAAGTTTTATTATATGCATCGATGCTCCTGATATATTTGATTTTCTTAAAATATACATTTATTTCCCATAATTTTGCAAACCATTCATCTGTTGATGGAGACTTAGGTTGGTTCCATATTTTGGCTATTACAAATTGTGCTGCTCTGAACATGGGTATGCATATGTTAATGTGGTTCTTAGATTTCAAGCCCTTTGGAAAGATACCCAGGAATGGTATAGCTGGATCAAATGGTGGATCTTCCCAGTTTTCTAAGGAATCTCCACACTGATCTCCATAGGGGCTGAAATACTTTGCACTCCCACTAACAGTGTAAAAGAGTTCCTCTTTCCCCACATCCTTACCAGCATTTGTTGTTTGATTTCTTTATGCTTGCCACTCTGATTGGGGTTAGATGGAATCTCAGTGTAGTTTTGATTTGCATCTCCCTGATGGCTAGTGATGTTGAAAATCTTTTCGTGTATCTATTAGCTATTTGTATCTCTTCTTTTGTGAAATATCTATTCAGTTCAGTTGCCATTTCTTGATAGGGCTGTTTGTTTTGCTAGTGTAGAGTCTTTTGAACTCTTTTTATATTCTGGGTATTAGCCCCCTATCAGAGTAGTGGCTGGTAAAGATCTCCCATTCTGTAGGCTTTCTCTTTAGGTTCTTGATGGTTTCCTTTGATGAGAAGAAACTTTTTAGTTTGATGCCATCCCATTTGTTAATTCTTGCTTTAATTTCCTGTGCTTTAGAAGTCTTATTAAGAAAGTTACTGCCTGTGCCTATATGTTGAAGTGTTGATCCTATGCCTTTTTCTAATGACTTCACAGTTTCTTGATTAATTTCTAAGTCTTTGATCCATCTCAAGTTGATTCCTGTGCACAGTGAGAAGTAATGATTCAGTTCCAACTTTCTACAAGTGGATAAACAGTTCTCCCAGCACCATTTGTTGAAAATGCTTTCTTTTCTCCAGCGTATGAGTTTGGCCCCTTTGTCAAGATCAGTTGACCATAGATGTGTGGGTTTGTTTCTGTATCTTCTATTCTGTTCCACTGGTCAGTCTGCCTATTGTTGTGCCAATACCATGCTGTTTTTACTACTATTGCTCTACAGTATATACACAATAGAATTCTATTCAGCCATAAAGAAGAATAAAATAATAGCATTTGTAAGAAGATGTAATGAACTGGAGAACATTATGTTAAGTGAGATTAGTCAAGCACAGAAACAGAAGGAACATATGTTTTTTCTAATATGCCCAAGCTAGGAAGTAGTGGTAATACCAGAGGGACTCCAGATAATGGAGGGGAAATCTCAGCAAAGCTAGAATGGAAGGATAGAAGAGAAAGAAAGGTGAGGTTGTTCAATGGAGGAACTATATCCGAATATGTGGGATAGTATAATATAACATGGCTAACCTGGACATTCTTTATTGGGAGGGGGGAAGGGGAATGTGGGGGAGGAGACAAAGCACAATCTAAATGTACACCATTTTTAATATGTTCCACATATAAATAAAATAAAATATGAAAAAATAAACTACCCAGCACAGAAAAATATACATTTATATATTGAAGAGTTTAAAAATCTAAAAACTCAGTTACTCACATGTCTTTTCTGCTACTGCTCTGCATATAGTTTATGTTCAGTCATTCAGTTACACTTACACAAGATAAATATAGAACTGAGTTAATGTAAAAGGAACATGAGATCTCCCTTATGCTCTGATGTGCAACAGGACAAAGTCTACACCCTTATGTCATATCTGCCTTCTGATTGCAAATTTGTTTTGTTGTTAATACAATGGAACCTGTAGTCATAGCAAAAGTGTTTTTATTTGAGAGGTGGGAATTATTCTTATAAGGGCAAAATCACTGTAATTTCAATTACATTTGGAATCATCCTAATATTTAACAACAAATCATTTTTTAAATTATCAGAATTTTATTAATCTGAGAACAAATATTAAAAGCTCTCAGATGAATAAAATATTTAGATAAATTAAACCACCATTCGTTTATAATTCTTCACAGCTTAACTGAAAATTTTCAGAAAAGAAAAAAGAATATAGATATTTTGTAGAATTCATATTCTATTTTTTTCTTCCTACATAAACAAGACAAGGATGTCCATTATTACCACTTCTTTTGAATATAGTACTTGAGACTCTAGCCAGAGCAACAAGGCAAGAAGAGTAAATTAAAGGAGTACATGTAGGAAAAAGAGAACAAAAACTTTCACTATTTGCAGATGATATGATACTATACTTAGAAGATCCAACAAACTCAACCAAAAGACTTAGAGAGCTGATCAACAAATTCAGCATGGTGCCTGAATACAAAATAAATCTTAAAAAAATTGGAAGCTTTTCCATACACCAACTATAAATGCACTGAAAAAGAAATTCATAAAACTTCCACTCAAGATATCTCACAAACAAATAAAATGCATAGGAATAAACTTAACCAAGGAGGTAAACGACTTCTACAAAAAAATTATAAAATATTGAAAAAAGAAATCAAATAAGACCTTAGATGATGGAAAGATCATCCATGTTCATGGATAGGCAGAATAAATATCATCAAAATGGACATACTTCCAAAAGTGATCTACAGTTTCAATGCAATACCCATTAAATTACCAAGGTCATTCCTTACAGACATAGAAAAATAAGTCCTTATATTCATTTGAACAAATGAACATTCATATTGTTCATTTGTAACAACAAAAAAAATACCCAGAATAGCCAAACTAGTTCTCAGTAACAAAAACTATGCAGGAGAAATCACAACACCTGACTTAAAATTATACTACAAAGCCATAGTAAGAAAAACAGCATGGTACTGACACAAAAACAAAAACAGAGACCAATGGAGCAGAATAGAAGACTTAGAAAAAAATCTGCACCCCTATAGCCAATTGATTTTTGAAAAAGGGGCCAAAAACATACACCAAAAAAAGCCTGTTTAACAAATGGTGTTGGTAGACTGGCTAACCATATGCAGAAAAATAAAAATTAATCCAACTTTCTCACCCTGCACAAAAGTCAATTCAAGATGGCTAAAAGACTTGGAAATTAGACCAGAGACTTTGAGGGTCCTTGGAAAGGGCATAGGTTCAACACTGCAACACATAGGCATGGGTAAAACCTTTCGCATCAAGAGCCAAAAGGCACAAGAAACTAAAAGGCGAATCAATACATGGGATTGCATGAAACTGAAGAGATTCTATACAGCAGAGGAAACTATCAAGAACCTCAACCAAGAACCAACAGAATGGGAGAAGACTTTTGCCACCTACTCCTTTGATAGAGGACTAATATCTAGACTGTTCAGAGAGATCAAGGAACCCAGCACTAAGAAAACAGTCCAATCAAAAATTGGCAAAGGAACTAAATAGACACTTCATGAATAAAGAAATTCAAATAGTCAATAGATGCATAAAAATTGCTCAATATCATTAGCAATCAGAGAGATGCAAATCAAAACTATTCTGAGATTTCACCTAACTCCAACTATAATAGCAATCACTCAAAACACAAACTACAACAAATGCTGGTGAGGATATGAAGAAGTGGTAACTCTATGACATTGTTGGTGGGACTTCAAATTAGTGCAACCACTTTGGAAAACTGTAAGGAGGAGCCTCAGAAGAATGGAGAAAAACACTTATCATATGATTCAGCAATATAACTTCTGGGTATGTACCCAAAAGAATGGAAACCAAACTATCAAACTAATGCTTGTGTATCTATGTTCATAGCTGCACAATTCACAATTGCCAAAATATGGAACCAGCCAAGATAACCATCAATAAATAAATGGATTACAAAATTATGGGATATGTACACAATGCAATTTTACTCGGCCATGAGAAAAAACACAATTATGTAATTTACACGGGAATGGATATAACTGGAGAACATTATGCTAAGTGAGATTATTTAGTCACAAAAAATATGAAATCAGATGCTCTTTCTAACGTTCAAAAGCCAAAAATGGGTCATAGGAGGAACTTTTGACAAAGAAGGGGATACTATAGATGAGCAAATAAGGTGATCTCAGGCAATGAAAGGGGAAAAGAGAGAAATTTTCTAATGTTCATGATGTACATTAACAAACAGAACAAAAGTCAATTACTAAGCCAAACATGAGAAGGACAGAGGGGGAGAGTATAGGTAGTGAATTGGCAAATTGGATGCTGTGTGCATGTATGCCTCCACCATATTGTACTCCATTCAGATGTATGACTACAATACACCAATAAAAATTTAAAAAAATAAAAAATAAAAGTTAAAAAAATAAAAATAAAAAAGACTGAAAAATAGGCTGGGAGTGTAGCTCTAAGGTACAATGTCCCTGTGTTCCATCTCCAGTACTACAAAAATAAAATAAATAAAAGATTATTTACGCTTCATTTAATTATGTGGAAAACTCAGAAGATGAGGATATTAACTGGATATAACTAATTCTCTAGTAAAATCCTAAAATGGTTACAGGGACATGAGAGTCGCTTTAACGTGTCCACTTTGGATCATTTATTTTCCTTCTCAGTCAGACTCTCTTGAGAGCATCATTGTAGATACATAACAGATCATTCCACTTCCTGTAGCTGACAACAAAGAAACAACAAGGAGCAGAGATTGAATCACAGGACACAGAACTCCTGCTATTCACCATAACACCTTCACGCCTCAGGCACTTTCTAACCTAGAAGTCTGAGTGAAGAATAACAATATCTCATATTTATTGCTTCAGGTATCTCAAAGAAGGAACAAGTTTATAAGACACCTTAGTTAAGTCTTTTGGCCAAGAGTCCATGTCTTCAGAAACATATGTGAACAAAATAATTTACATTTCTATGTCTGTGACCTATAAGTAAATCTAAAGAGTGTCCCTAGAATGAACATGTTGTCTTTGTGGAATTGTTTCACAAAATAGTAAAAACTGAATCCTAAAGGGCTTTTGCTTTAATTAACCCGATTCATAATTATTGTTGCAAAAAGGTAGAATATGTCTTTATATTTTGACCTTTACTCATTCAGAATTATTATTAAATTATATTTTGAAGATAATTAAAATGAGACCTTTAAACTTTATTTTAAATATATTTTTATTGGTGAATTATTATTACACGTCATACTGTGTTTCAGAGTGATTAAAACATACATTCGCACAGTACTTGGTGTATTTTCCTCTGAATCCAACCCTACTTCTATTATTTAATAAAGAAAATTTAAATAATGCAATATGCACATATGAAGTTATTCACTGGATTTTGAAATGCTCAGCTTAAAGTCTCAACTAACAGTATTGGCCTAACAGAAAACGGATCTTATTGCTGTGATAAGAGATGGTTTGCTTCATGTCATTTTCATTTCTCAGCTTTCAGTGTATTACTCATTTTTGTCTCAAATTGCTGGGCATGGAGGTACACTTTAAACAACATAATATTTACATTTTAATCAGTGTTTTCAATTTTTATTGATAAATGAGAGAAAAAAAAAGTATTGGAGAAACTGTACAAAGAATAATAACAATACTGAAATCAAATATCACTGTAATATTCTAAATAACTCATAGACTATATGTATATGAGTTGAATAAATTACTAGTAATAAATACTTTAAATAATGTTTAGTCACCTACAATTGTGCCTCTAAGTAATTGGGAATATAAGCAAAGCAGTAGTTTTGCCTCTTTCCAACCCTCTAAATATGAATTGTATGTGGAATCACCCTTAGTGTTCAATCACCATTTCACACTGGAAAGTTTCCTATCTTTATGTATGTTTCGATTTTAAAAAGCAGAGAAATCATCTAGTTGTATTTACTTTGGATTTTTCCTTCCAAATAATTTGAGAAAAGTCATATTCATTTTAAGGGAGAACAGCAAAGGATTAATTAAGTGACAGAGCAAAGAGAAAAATACAAGTCAAGCAAGAGATTACAAGATCTAAAATTATGACAACATTAATCCCATGCCAGTTAATTTTTGTTTTATTTTATATACTTGCTAACTAAACAGTGTGATAGACATTTTCTTGGCAAATGAGAGGAGCATAGGATGTTTGTGTCTTGTCTTCCTCTGACAGATGACACAGCTCAGTTCAGGCAGCATCAGGCCTCACCTTACTTCCTCTAGCAGCATCCAATCTAGGATCACTGGTTTTGATTTATGAAACAAAGACAAATAATTAAGATAATTTTGTTTTAGGGGGACCAAAAATATTTTTTTATCAAGCAGACTATTAGCATTTAAGAGGCTATTCCTGGGAGTCAGCAAAGGCCAACCTGAAGACAGGTTGTTTTGGAATGTGTACAGTTGAAACAATACAGATCTGCTGACTTGACTCTTGTTCACCCTCTTTGATTGATATGATAGTTAATATTAACTATCATCTTGATTCGATTGAGAGACACCTAGAAAGGGGGTAAAGTTCATTCCTGGTTGTGTCTAATAGGGGAGTTTCCAGAGATGGCTGGCACACAGAATGGCAAACCCAGGTGTGGAGACCTGCCATGAGTATAGACAGCACCCTCCAGTAGCCTGGGGACCCAGGTGGACCAGAAGTGAAAAGAAAGAAGCCTGCCATCTCATGCCAACTCTGTTCTTTTTTTAGCAGGTGAGTCTTGCTGGTTACATTGTTCATGGAAATCAGATTCCAGATTCTTCAACCTTTCATATTGCACTCACAACAGGCATCCCCACTTGGTTAAATAAGTCAGGAGTATAGCAGATACAGTAAGACACTGCACCTGTTGGCCTGAGTGTGCTGGGATTTTCAGATCAAAATAAATAACAAACATTTTTCTCTTGCATTGTATTAACATAGAAACCAGTGATGCTTAAACTTTAACAGGGATAATTTAAGGAAAATTATCTCATAGTAGTACATGTAAAAAGAAAAAAAATAAGAGTATCAGAGGCAGCACATGAATCCTATCCGCTTGAAAAACATTCTAATGAGCTAAGAATATAAGACAAGCCAGGCGTGGTGGCACACGCTTGTGATCCCAGCATTCAGAAAGCTGAGACTGGAGGGTCGTGGCCCTCCTTAACTTAGTGAGACTCTGTTTCAAAATAAAGAATAAAAAATAGGGCAAGGGGTGCAGCTTGAAGGTGAATGTCCCTGGTTTCCATCCCCAGACCCTGACAGACTCACTGAAAATCCATGTGATACCTCTTGCTCATTTCTTTTTTTTTTTTTTTGGTGGTTCTGGGGTTCCTGGGTTTTACCTCCGGGCTACACTCCCAGACCTATTTTTACATTTTTATTTGGAAACAGGGTCTCCTAAGCCAGAGCACGCGGCTGGCTTCGAACCTGCGCGATCCTCCTGTGTCTGCCTCCCAAGCGCGGGGATTACAAGCGTGCGCCACCACGCCCGGCCCTCTTGCTCATTTCTGTGGTTCTTTGGTGATCCATGTTTATGACTAGAATACTGTCTATGAATTTCAATTGCATATGCTGTGAATATTTTGTACATACCTATATAGATATATTCTCGATTTATATATATTTTTCTAATATTAAATACTATAGTATCTCTGTATTGAGGTACACAAAGTCACACATTAAAAAAAAACTTAAGTGATCTCATGTATATGTATTAATTCCTTATTGCTGCTACTGGAGTAAACATTCAAGACCCAATAGTTTATATAATACAAATATATTATTTGGATTGGCCTGCACTACATAGGGCTGAAGTCAAAGTGTGGGCTTGTCTGCATGCCTTCTGAGTGTCTAGTAAAAAATACATTTTACATTTCCTTGTATTTTCCACTTTCTGTGGTCCATATGCCTCAGCTCACAGATCATCATCTTTGTTTTCAAAGCCAGCTATGTCAAGCAGAGCCTTTCACATACTGGTCTCTCAAGTTCTCCCTCTTCGGCCTACCTCTTCCATTGCTAAGGATCACTATGATTACACTGGTCCCATTGGGACAATGCAGGATAATCTCTTTTAAATCTTGCTGGATAACAACTTTATTTTCATTTGAAATTTCAAATAATTTCTCTTCATAGAATGAACTAACATTAATATATCCCAGTGGTCACAATGTGCACAGCTGGGAGATTATTATTTTGCTATTGAGACGATAAGGATGCATTAAAAGAAACAATGCATAACGTTGTCCATTTCCACCCATTTCCCTGAAAATCAGGTGCATTTCTTCTTCTTTATAGCTGAGCAAAATTTCATCGAGTATATAATCTATAGTTTTGTAATCCATTTATCTGCTAAGTGAGATTAGTCAGTCACGAAAGGGAAGAAATGATGTTTTCCCTAATATGTGGAAGCTAGGGAGGAAAGGGTCATAGGAGGCCTGTAGAAGAGGAAAAAAGAAACCATAGATGAACAAATCAGATGACCTGAGAAGGATGGGAGGGGGAAGAGGAGAATTCTCTAATGTATATGATGTACACTCACAAACATATCAAAGTCAATCAGTAAGCCAAACATGAGAAGGAGGGAAAAGGGTGGGAATGAAGAGGAAACTGGGGAAGGGATAAATGAGCGATATGTGCACGTATACATCTACCATCTTGTGACCCATGAAGATATATGAGTACAATGCATCAATAAAAATTAAGAAAGCAAACAAATAAACAATGTATATGTTCATGTGTTGAAATATACTGGTTGAAGTTTACATGCCATTACATTTTCTCTAATGCTGAGATACAAAGAAAATAAACTTTAAATACATAAGAGAAATACCTTTCAAATTCACAGATGTGTGAGTTTCTCAATCGTGTTTGTCAGATTGGAATTTAGGCAAATTTTGTTGTGTCTATCTCTGTACAAATACTACTATAGACAGATTGACATAAATGAAAGGGAGTCATCATTGTATTTGTATTTTTTTGATTTGTTGGTCTGAAATTGCCCTGTGGATACTTGACTAAATAATGAAAGCATCAAGACAATGAAACTGATAATAATCTTGAAAATAAAAAGATAAAATATCTAATTACAATCACTCAATAATCTTTTTTAATCATGTTTATTATTCCATGTCCACCGGTGCTTGTTAGAAATTCAAAAAGAAAAATATTTTCAAGGAAGAATGTGACTACATTTCAAGAACTTCTTTAACTCTATGCATTTACAAGTTCTGACAAATTGTCAGCTCTATTTATGCTGAAGGCACACAATGCTAATATTTGTCATGACATGTACAGAAGAAAAGTGCTTAGCACTACATTTTCCATATAACTTTAATATAATATTTCAAGAGGGAGAAATTTGTAAGTTAAATGTCAAGAAGTATAATCTTAATCATTTTGAAAGAAATATTATTTTTCCAAATTGGTTGTATTTAATTAATTATGTCCAGTGGGGTTAGGAAGGGAAAATATTTTTAAATGTAAATGCAAGATCAAATGTGTTGGAAATAGTGAAAATCTATATTGTAAATTGTTTTCCTAGATACAAACTATTTAAAAATTTAAGATTTTTATTCAGAAGTATTGATTCATATAAAAATTTAGATAGTATTCAAAGGCATTGAACTAATAAGTCAAATTAAATCATTGATAGAATGTTTGGGGTTTGATTATAGATTAATATTAATAATGGGTTAGCAACTAAAGTGATAGAAGCAAATGCTTTTTAACATATACTCAGAAATTATGCTTTCTGGAATCTGGTAATACTTTTAAATATGAGTACGATTTAAAGGCACCATTTTATATGAAGTTTGATTTCAGTTCGGTTATAGATTTACATATCTCCTTCCAAAAATAAAGCCCTCATCTATGTGCTCAATATATAATGGAGTTCCCATCAACTCTTGGGCTCCCTCCCTCTCAGTAGTCACAGAACTTCTTACATAGTATATTTCTGAAATAAAGTAAAACATGTATATAAGTTAAATACTTTATATAATTATGTAATTTCAGTGAAACACAGAAACTTGTAATAAATAGTTACAGTAGTGAAAAATTTGGGTACAGAGACTAAATTCATATAAGTATAAGGGGTAAATGTGCTATAGAATATCTGTACAGTGGAATAATAAACTAATGTCAAAATAAAAAGCAAGAACAAAAATTACAGCTGTGCTTACTCATATAAATAAATATAACACATTTTTGATGAAAATGAAATTTTAAAACTTAGATGCCAAGTAGTAAAATTTAAAAAAATATAAATAGTATGTATTAAATATATATTAAATTAAGTATCTACTTATATGCATTAAAATATGAAAATGTGTGTGGAAATTCATAGGGATGAAAATCGTGGTTAGGTCCTGATAGTTGAGGTTTTTCAGCAATGAGAGTTATGTGACATAAGGTATACATATACATTGATGGTTGAAGTAAATATTTACATTTGTACCAGAATTAAACCCAAGTATTCAATCTGAGCTATACCACCAGACCTTTTATTATTATTTTCTTAAATTTTGAAACAGAATATTGCTAAATTGCTGAGGGCCTCAAAATGTTTCTAAGGCTGACCTTGAATCTGAGATCATCCTATTTCAGCCTACCAAGTACTGGAATTGCAGACATGTGCTACATGCCTGGGTATTAAATGTAGTCATAATATAAAAATCTCTAATGTTGGCTGGTGGCTACATTAGGTTTCTTTCAATGCATTTTTATTATTTGAATAATTTCATAAAATACTTCTATTTTATAAGTATAATATTTTGGTTCACACTTTCTGTGATGTGTGTTCTTTTTTCTGTGTTTGTAATAATGAAACTCTAGAAAATACAGTTAACAGAGATATTCCTTTCCAAAGCTCTTTGCCTGAGGCAGAATTTCCAAAGTGCCAGTCCTAATAGAGCTTGCAGAGTGATTTTCTCTCGAATCAGGCCAACTTCCATCTCCAGCTCCCTTAGTTATTGATGAGGGGAACACGGCCAGCAGGGATTTGCAAAATGGAAAAAAAAAAAAAAGTATCTTGGGTATGAACGGTCCCCTAACATTTGGCAGTCAGCTCTCCCTGAGCTAGACACCAGATTCTCAGCTCTCCAGGCCCTTTTTCTAGTACATCTATAATCAAGTAATTTGAAAACAAAAATTGTGACTCGATTGAAAATCACTGACCCGAAGTATCCTAACCATAGTTTTATTGAGGTCACAATGGGCTCCTTCCCTCAATATCTGTGACTGTTACCTCTATTAGCAGCTGTGTTGTCCCTATGTCTCTGAACTGTTTCTTCTACTATTATATGCATCTGAAAGATATTTTTGTATCTTAACTCACAGGAAGATGCTTAGTAAGCAATGTTGAGTAAACGTGAATGGGTGTGGAAGATTGTCTCTCTTTAGATTTATTTTTAGCTGCTTCATTGATGAAATGTATACATTTTATCTTGATAGATGAGCTTTAAATATAAGAATGCAGTTAAATGAAGATATTATGAGGCATGAACCTCAGCATAACATCAGGCATCACTTTATATTTCTGAAATCTCACTGTCAATGTCTCCAGTGGATTCTTTATTATCATCTTGTAGTTATATTTATTATGGTATGTTCTTAATTTTGAATTATATCTTAAACATTACAACATAAGTCAGGTAAGGTTGTTCCTAATGATTAGGCTAATATTATAAGTAGCATTACAACATAAAATACATAAAATAGCATATGATGTGGTCAGAGTACACTGCCTTTCTTCACTGAGTCATTTCTCCAAGTCAGAAAGCAGTTTGCTATAATATTAATAGTAATCATAATAAACTTTTGTTTATTTGGAATAAAGGCAATAATTCATTCCAAAAAATTTCCAAAGATTCATTTTATATTTTGTGCTCTGTTATAATCATTGGGAAGGGGAGATGAAGTTGTAATATGCAAATTGCTATGTTTTATATAAAAATATGATCAGTAAAATAGGATGTCTTTTGCTCCCTGAATCAATCAAATTATAACTGAGAATTAATTTTAAATTACTTTTTGCTGTAGCATTGCTTTCTCATGATAATTAAAATTCTTGGTTATATCATATACAATATTATACTTTTCTAAATTTCACAAGACAAAGTTTAATATGTTGTCTAAGACGATCTTTCAATTGTATAGCTATCTAAACGAAAAAAAATCCAATTTCATATTCTAACAGTATTTGTTCAAACAAAAAACACAGCAATGGTTTCTGAAAAACTCTTTCTTGGATGACTAGAGGCACCCAATTTTATTTTATTTTTTTTCTGAAAAGGCTATAGTCCTTGTTCCTTGACATTTTCAAAGTTCATGTGATCCTGAGAAAGGATTAAAGGTTATCTCTAGAGCATATTGCCAATGACAGTTTCCCTAGTTTGCTATAGTTCATAGAGAGCATGGGATGTATTGTTTTAAGAAGTTTTATTTTATTTTCCACTTTATCCTTCAATTCACAACCTCAGCCTTTCTTTCATCCCTAAGCTGATGTCGAGTCCTATGCCACTCCAGGAGAGTGTGTTGCTGAGAATTATATATAAGCATACAGTTTAGTATTATGAAATCATTTTTATAATTTTTATTTGATCTTGAACTATCTTAAAGGCATATTAGCCTTTATCAAAAAGTAAAAAAAAAAAAAAAAAATAGCGGGCGTGGTGGTGCACGCTTGTACTCCCTGCGCTTGAGAGGCGGAGACAGGAGGATCGCGCTGGTTTGAAGCCAGCCTTGTTGGCTTAAGAGACCCTGTTTCTGAATAAAAAAGTTTAAAAAATAGGTCTGGGAGTGTAGCCCGGAGGTAGAAGGGTTTCCAGGAATCCTAGTACCACCAAAAAAAAAGAAAAGTAAAAAAATAGAACCCACTAATCAAAAGTGGTTATATTATCCCTTTATCAAAAGTCAAAAAATAGAACCCTTGTAATATGTTACCAATATCTACTATATAAGTCCTACATAACAGAGATTCTTGCGATACTAACACTTATTTTTTTATTCTGTCAGAATTGTAAACTCGATTTTATATATAATTATTTTTAACAATTATGCTATAAATACAGATAAATTATATTTGCTATTCTATTTTTGAAATTAAATGACTATAATTATAAATGTAAATATGAACAAAATTTTTAATTTTTCTTCAACCAAGGGTTGACACAGTTTCTACTTTAAAGACCACTAACACAAAATCTGATATGCATACATTAACACACTATTGCCTAATCCATGCCAAATTCCTAGGTTCACATTGATTCTGCATTATTATATGTCATATTCTCTCTCTCTCTCTCTCTCTCTCTCTCTCTCTCTCTCTCTCTCTCTCTCTCTCTCTCTCTCCTTCCCCCCCAATTCCTTTCTCCTTCTCTCCACTTTCTCTCTCTCAGTCTTCTCATTTCCCTAAGCCTTGGAATAATATCAAAGGAATAAAATCAACCACATTGGAGTAATAGACACTAGATGTAGTAGGTGCCCCAAGTATCATGTTTTCCATACTTTCACATGTGATTTTACTAGAAAAAATGGATTTTTTCTATATTCTATCGAATTATTGTGACAATATTATTTTCTGTAGCAAAATCAGAAGAATAATTTTTGAGACTTTTTTCATATTTATACATGTGCTAACATACTGAGTCCGTTCTTGCTCTCCTTTCTCTTGCCTTTTCTTTTGTTCTATGAGGCATAACTATTCTTATTGTCCATTTAACAACTGATCTAACTGAGGCATAAAATAACTTGTCTTACCTAAATTTGTTCAGCAAATAAAAGCCCAGATGACTGTTAGAGGAGATTGAATTAACTTGGGGGATCAAAATAATGAAAGAGAATGAAAACAAGCTAAATTAATAGAGGTTTTACGTATTTGGAACAGTTAAGGGATAGCTTTCTACCCTTGGTCATTAGGTATAACTCAATTATATTATACTTTGTTAATTTCATTAAAAACATACAACAACAACAAAAGAATATGAGATTTTGAGAGCACTTAAAAATCATTTGATTGGGGATATAGGCAAAAATGGAAAAGGAAGCTGAGAGTGGTGGTGCATGCTTGTAATCCCAGCATGCAGGAGGCTGAGACAGGAGAATTGCAGTTCATGGTCAGCCTCAGCTGCTTAGTGAGGCCCTTTGCAACTCAGTGAGAACCTGTCTGACAAAAAATGAATAAAAATTAGGGCTGAGAGTGTAGCTCAGAGATAGAATGCCCCTTGGATCCTTCCCTAGTACCGGGAAAAAAATGGAAAAGGAGAAGGTATATGTGAGATTGCAGATCATTTTATACCCTAAAGCTGCTGAGATCTGAAACATAAAGTGAAGGCCACATATTGCCTGAGTAAACTACATTGTACTAAGAACTGGAATAGATAACATATCCTTTTGAATATGTTTTCAAACCATTTTAGTAAAAAGCCACAAGAGATGCTTCAGCAATGACAAAATAAAATATTCTAAGTACACCAACCCAAACATGTTTTTCTTTTTCACAAAACAAATGAAAAATGATAATTTCCCTTACTCCTGTGGATAAATGGTTAATGCACTGAAGCATGATATTTAATTACAACTTTTTATTTTTCCCTTCATCGTTTTAATTTTTATAGTTACATGTGTTATACTGATCATGAAATTATATAGTCCATTTTAAGGTACAGCGACACTGTTTTTCTGGCTGGTTTCATGATGCAGAGTACCTTGCCAGTGGTCAACACTCCAAGGGAAGGTTTGCCATAAATCAGCTCCAAATTTATAGCTGTTAAAATCAACTAGTGCCATGCCATTAAACAGGAAAGTCTAAGTTCCTGTAGTCATTAAACCATCTCTAAGTTCCAACCTCCTTCATTTAATAGCACTGCTTGCAAAAATGACAACAATAAACTCTGTTTTCAATGTTGCCTCATGAAAAAATTCTTGAACACTAAAATCCTGATTAAATATCAGGATGTTATTTAAAACAGAAAATACATCAGTCAGCAAGAAAATACAAAATATAACTAATTTGCAAAATAGTGGTAGTGAACCTGTGGTGAGTATTTATAAATTGTTCAAATAGATTTTCAAAAAATTTTCAGCAGAAGAATATTGTCACAGGTCACAGTGATATCAAAGCATATACTGCTTATTGAAATTAGCACAGAAAATAGTAACTGGGACATATTGGACAGGGTACAAATTGCTAAACATAAGGAGTTTCTGGTTGGCTTTACTTATCTAGAATATTTATTTTATTTATTTATTTATTTTTGGTGATACTGGGGATGGAACCCTGCTAACTCCCTGCTACATTTCCAAATCTATTTTATATTTTTATTTATAATAAAAAAAGGGTCTCTTAAGGTAGTGAGGTTGGCGTCTAACCTGCACGATCCTCTTGTCTCCACCTCCCAAGCACAGGGATTATAAGCATGTGCCACCAAGCCTAGCTAGAATACTTAATTTTTTAAAATATTACTTAACTTAGTTTCTAGTCATGAAGAGTCGGAGCCCCTGTGCAGGCCCTACATGCATCAAAGTGTTCAGAGTGGAGATGTCATCTTTTTACGTTATGGATTTTGCTTCTAGTTCAGAAGCTTTCTCCCTTCATGATTACAACAATCAACTATTTGTTTGTCATTCCTCCTTCATAATTTCACCCAATTTTCATTTAATTAGCCAAACACCTGCTAGAATAATCATCTTAAATACAGGACTGATTAAATTAATTCTCTATCAAAAGCCTTCAGAGTTGATGATGTTCTTCAACTTTTCATGTGGAAAGAAAGGGTTCTCCCAATCTGATAATTGCCATGATTACTGTGAACTATCATCTATTCCCATCTGCTCACATTTAGGTATTTAATATTTACTAGAATGTCATTTATCCTGTCCTACCCCACAGTCATTCCACAAACTGTTCCATTTGTCTGGGTCTACATTGGGTTTATTCACACTCTTGGAATTATAGACACATTTACCCATGTATGCATGCACATACACCTTTTTATTCTTCTACTTAAAAACATGCCTTAAGAAATAATTTCCCCAGCAAGTCAACTTCACTTTCTAGAAAAAAATGAACTCATCTTCTACATATTTCTTCCCTAAGCATTTTGCTTTTCTCATTATTATGACTTTTTATATTTTTATTGATATATTGTAATCATACAACATTTATCATGCATTATTATTAATTTTTTTGGTGGTACTGGGTTCCTGGAAGCCTTTCTACCTCCATTCTACATCCCCGGACCTATTTTATATTTTTTTTATTTATTTGGAAACAGGGTCTCTTAAGGCAGCGTGGCTGACTATGAAACTGCACTATCCTCCTGTCTCCGCCTCCCAAGCACAGGGATTACAAGCGTGCGCCACCATGCCCGGCTATCACACATTATTTTTAATGGTAAATTAATTTCCCATTTAACCATTTTTATAAACTTTGAGAGAATTATTTTTACAATATGCCATCAACTAATAGAGGAACATGTATACAATAGGTAGGCAAAAAATCAATTAAAATGGGCATGGTGGTAATCCCAATATTTGGGAGATTGAGACAGGGGAATTACACGTTTGCAACCAGCTTTGGCAAATTAGCATGACCCTGTTTCAAAGCAGAAAAAATAAAAAGGGCTGGGGGTGAAGTTCAAAGGTCAAATGCTTCTGAGTTTAATTACCAATACCAAAAATTAGATATTGATGAAGAGAACATCTCCACTAATATTAAGTTCATATGTGAAAATACCACTCATTGTCAACTTCAATATCCTGTAAAGCGAAAAAGGGTGTGAGACTAGGGAAGGATCCTGGGGGAAACTCACCAAGTGCTTTGTGCATTATGGCAGTATAAACTACAATATGATTGTGAGACTATAATACACCAATACAAATGTATAGACATTTAAAAATAAAAAGTAATAAATTTAAATAAAAGTTAAAAATTAAATGCATAATTGAAGTTAGCCACATAATTCTATTGTAAGATATTAATTGAAAGAGACTAAACAATTTTCTTAAATGATTGTACATGTACTAGCCAGGAGAACCTACAAAAATATTACATTTTCTATATTATATAAAAGTTTTATAATTTATCAAGACAGCTAATAATTTTATTTTAAGGTAAATTTATCTTTATAAATTATCTAAATGGTCACTAATTGGTGGGGGTAGAGGGAAAAGAATCAGAAGCAAAGAACTAAAGCACAAACCAGTAAATCCTTCCCAGAAGCAGAAGGCTAGCATGTGAATTTTTTCTTTAAAAAGCCTTCAGAAAGAAGCATGCATGGCTTTGCTAAAATGACTTAACCTGGTAAGATGCTTATGGCCTCTGATAATTAGAAATGTACAAAAATAAATTTGAATTGTTCAAAGCCTCTAAGTTTGTGGCCATTCACTGAAGAAACTAGAGAGAAAAAATAGCAGAGAAGTGCACTCTATTGTCTTCAAGAAATGATCCAAAAATATTAGAAAAAATCAACTGGTGTCATTTTCCTTTAATTTTTCAAATAAAAGCTAATATGGATTTTATCAATATGTTATAGATTTTCATAGAAATGTTTTAAAATTTGGATAATACTTAAGCTATAACATTACAGACAAGGAATCAATAATTACATGGTTGAATTGAGAGATATATTAGCTAATTTATGCATTTTTTGATACTGAGAATTGAAGCTATGAGTATTAAAACTCTGATCTATACTGGAACCTTATTTACTATTTATTTATTTGTGAAACAGTGTTTTCCTAATTTGCTGAGGGTCTCACTAAATTGTTGAGGTTGTCCTCACATGCTAGATCCACCTTTCTCAGACTCCCAAACACTTGGATTACAAGTGGGCCAAAGATCCAACCAAATTCATTAATTATAAAATATAAATTAACCACATTTATTGCACAACAAAGAAGAATTGTGATTTAGTTTATTATAAAATCTGAATTAGAGACAGGCATGGTGGTGTAGGCTTGTAATCCCCACGCTTGGAGGTGGAGAAAGGAGGATCGCGCAGGTTCCAAGCCAGCCATGCTGGCTTAAGAGTCCCTGTTTCCAAATAAATTGAAAAGAGTGAAATCATTAATAAATATATCAAAGTCAATCACTAAGCCAAACATGAGAAGGAGGGGGGAGGAAATGTGGTGTGAACTGAGCAAGGTCAAATTGGGTAATATGTGCACATGTGTCTCTACCATCTTGTACTCCATTAAGATGTATGGTTACAATGCACCAATAAAATTTTTAAAAAAGAATGGACTCAAAGTTTAATAACAGGTGATATGATCATATCTATTATACAGTTTGTCATGTTTAAAAAATAAACATCAGCATAAAAATATAATTTATATTTCTCCAGGTCTTTTTTTTGTGAATGACAGCATTTAGTTCTTCTTTTTAGCTGAGTATAATTCATTGTATTTCCCATAATTTTGCAACTCATTCATTTGTTGATGGAGACATAGGTTGGTTCCATATTTTGGCTATTGTGAATGGTGCTGTCATGAACATGGATATGTATATGGTACTGTAGTTCTCTGATTTCAACCTATTTGGAAATATGCCCAGGAATGATATAGCTAAATCATGTGGTGGATCCATTCCCAGTTTTCTAAGGAATCTCCACACTGGTCTCCATAGTGACTGAACTATTTTGCACTCCTAACAATAGTGTAAAAGAGTTTTTATTTCCCCACATCCTCAATAGCATTTGTTGTTATTTGACTTCATTATGCTTGCCACTTGAATTGGGGTTAGATGGTATCTCAGCCTAGTTTTTACTTGCATCTCCCTGAGGGCTAATGATGTTGAACATTTTTTTCATATATATGTTGGCCATTTGTATCTCTTCTTTTGTGAGATGTCTATTCAACTTAGTTGTTCATTTCTTGATTGGGTTATTTATTTTGCTAGTGTATATTCTTTTGAGCTCTTGTATATTCTGGATACGCTCTATAAGAGTTGTGGCTGTAAAGATCTCCTATTCTGTAGGCTTTCTCTTTAGCATCTTGATGGTTTTCTTTGATGAAAAGAAACAATTTAGTTTGATAACATCCTCAAATGTTAGTTCTTGCTTTAATTTCCTGAGCTTTGGAGGTCTTGAGAAAATTACTACCTGTGCCTATATGTTGGAGTTTTGATCCTATGTCCTCCTCTAATAGCTTCAGAGTTTCTGATCTAATTTCCAAGTATTTGATCCATCTCGAGTGGATTTCTGTGCATGGTAAGAAGTAAGGATTTAGTTCTATCCTTCTACAAATGGATAGCTTGTTCTCCCAGCACCTTTGTTGAAAAGGCTGTCTTTTCTCCAGCATATGAGTTTGGACCCTTTGTCAAAGATCAATTTGAGTATAGATGTGTGGGTTGCTTTCTGTATATTCTGTTCTGTTTCATTGGTCTGTGTGCCTGTTTTTACTATACTATGGGTTTTTTTTTTCTACTATTGCTCTGTAAGCATAATTTAAAGTCAAGAATTGTGATACATCCTGCATTATTCTTTTTGGTGAGAATTGCTTTGGTTACTCTGAGTCTTTTCTTCCTCCATTTAAAATTCACGACTATTTTTTCTTGGTCTGTGAAGAATGCTATTGGTATTTTAGTAGGAATTATATTGAATCTGTGGATGAATTTTGGCAGAATGGCCATTTTGATGATATTCTGTCTATTCATGAACAAGAAAGATCTTTCAATCATCCAAGGTCTTCTTTAATTTCTTTCTTTAATGTTATATAGTTTTCATTTTAAGGTCTTTTATATCTATGGTTAGATTTAATTTTAGGTATTTTATTGTTTTTGAGGTTGTTGTGAATGAATTTTTTTTATTTCTTTCTTTGTGGATTAAGTGTTGGCATATAGGAAATCAACTGTTTTTTTTAGGTTGATTTTATATCTTGCTGCTTTGCTGAATTGGTTAATCAGCTTCAGTAGTCATTTGGATGATTTTTTTTTTTTTTTGGTCTTCAATATATGGGATCATATTGTCTGCAAACAAGGATAATTTTAATTCCCCTTTTTTATTTGAATTACTTCAATATCCTTCTCTTGTCATATTGCCGTGGCAAGAGTCTCAAGGACTATATTCAAAGGGAGTAGTGATAGTGGGCATACTTGTATTGTTTCTGAGTTTAGGTGAAATTCTTACAGTTTTCCTCATTCAATATGATATTTGTTAGCTTTGGGTTTATTGTATATTGCCTTAATAATGTTGAAATGCATTCCTTCTATTCCAATTTTCTGCAAAGTTTTTAATATGAATCGGTGTTGGATTTTGTCAAACGCTTTTCCAGCATCTATTGATATAATCATGTGGTTTTTGTTTTCAGTTTTATTTATGTGGTGAATAAAATGTATTGATTTGCATATATTGAACCAGCTTTGCTTTTCTGGCATGAAGCCATCTTGGTTTTGTATACAATTCTCTTAATATGGTTTTGAATGCGTATAGCTATCACTAGAATTTTTGTATCTATGTTCATCAAGGATATTGGTCTGCAATTTTTTTTTTCTTGAGGTATCTTTATGTGGTTTGGGGATTAATGTGATACTGGCTTCATAGAAGAAATTAGGAAGAATTCCATCTCTTTCAATTTCCTGGAACAAGTTGTAAAGTATTGGGATTAGTTCTTCACTGAGTTTTTGTACAATTTAGCTGGAAACCCGTCAGGGCCTAGGCATTTTTTGATAGCAGAATTTTTGCTGCTGCCTCTATCTCTTTGCATGCTATTGGTTGGTTTAGAATTGCTATGTCCTCTTGGTTCAATTTAGGTAGGTTATATGTGCTTAGAAATGTATCAATTTCTTTCATGTTTTTCCAGTCTATTGTAGTATAAATTTGCAAAATAGTTTCTGATATTCCTTTGAATGTCCCACTATCTGTGGTAATATCTTCTTTTTCATGTCTGATTTTAATGAGTTGATTCTTTCTTTCTTTTGGTTAGGTTGGCAAGGGGATTGTCAATCTTATTAATCTTTTCAAAGAACCAGTTTGTGTTTTGTTGGTTCTTTGAATTGTTTTTTAATCTCTATTTCATTTATTTCTGTTCTGATTTTGATAATCCCCTGCCTGTTGCTGGCTTTGGGATTAGACTGTTGAAGTCTTTCTATGTCCTTGAGATGTTTATTAGATTATTTACTTGGTGACTCTCTGTTTTTTTCTCTCTGGGCACTCAATGCTATAAACATCCCTTTTAACACCACCTTCAAAGTGTCCCATAGATTTTGGTATGTTGTGTCTCTATTTTCTTTTAATTGCAGACTTTTTCTAATTTTTCTCTTATTTCTGATCTTATCTACTCATCATTCAGTAGTGTATCATTCAGTCTCCATGTATGAAATAGTTTCTTTTGGTCTCCCTGTTGTTGCATTCTACTTTCATTCCATTGTGGTCTGAAAAGATACAGGAAATTATATTACATCTTTTGAATTTGCTGGTGCTTGCCTTGTGGCCCAGGATGTGATCTATTTTGGAGAAGGTTCCATGAGCTACTGAGAAGAATGTTTATTCTGCTGTGCCTGGTTGAAATATTCTGTATATATATCTATTGGGTTCATTTGGTTTATATAGTTTTTTTTTTAGTTCTGAAGAGTTTTTACTCATCTTTTGCCTTGAAGATTTATATAGTGGCATGAGAGTGTGTTGAAGTCTCCCAATATTATTGTATTTAGATGTATTTGAGATCTGATGTCCTGAGGGTTTGCTTTACAAATATGGGTGAACAAATATTTGAGGCATAAACATTTACTAACATATCTTAGTAGTAGGAATATAGAGATGTCATCAGGTAAGCAGGATTGGGTAAGGGGCGAGAAGCTGGGGTGTCGGGTACAGGTGTACCATAAAGTAGAAACTATAATTAGGTTGAGTAAGAATTTAAATATAGTAAGTTAATATCTGGTTGAGAATGAGAAAAGTTTAGATAGTAGGATTCTTGTAGTTAGTATAGTATTTAAGTATGGAGACATGAAATAGCTTGAATATAAAATAAGGAGATACAGTAAGTAAAAAAAGAAAAGTTTTGAGAGAATAGAGTAGATAGGCTAGAGTGAGGAAGTGTGTGTAAAAGAAATGGGGTGGAGGAGCAAACAAACACATAAAGTAACAAAATAAGTTACAAAAAATAACAATTATAAGTCAGAGGGAAAACAAACCAAAAGAAAAAAAAGAAAAAAAAAAAGGAAAATAAAGTAGAATAGATTTAGTGAAGGCGTGAAAGAAAAACAAAATAAAGCAAACAACCAAAACAACAACAACAACAACAACAACAACAACAACAACAACAGCAGCAGCAGCAGTCCTGCCAATTTATGTATATAGGTCTGGGGCTTGTTTTTTTTTTTGGAGGGGGCAGGTCTGGGGATGGAACCCAGGGGCATTTGACCTCCGAGCTACACCCCCTGCCCTATTTTTTATTCTTTATTTTGAAACCGGGTCTCACTGAGTTGCAGAGGGCCTCACTAAGTAGCTGAGGCTGTCCTTGAACCGCAATCCTCCGGTCTCAGCCTCCTGAATGCTGGGATTGCAAGCGTGTGCCACCACGCCCGGCTTGGGGCTTGTATAATACTTGTATTTCTGTTTGTTTTGGGAGATTCTGGAGCATATTCCAATGTCTCTCATTTGTTTTGCAACCTATTGTCAGCTTATAAACCCACTCTATGAATGTTTATGCCCCTCTCAGCAGAGGGTATCCATTGTAGTCTTGGAGCGACATCCTGTGACTCTGTGCAGTTATCCTGCACTGAGCAATTTTCCTGTGTCTTTGGAGGTTTTTACTGGATTATTTCCAGGAATGGGCTGTCTGGTCTTAGCCTGCCAGGGTTCTGCATCTGCTTTGGGAGGCCTCTGCCGAGTACCTCTAATGCAAGTGGTTACCTGGCTCTCACGCTGCTGGGTCTCTGAAGGGCATAGTGGGCCACTACAATAGTCACCTCTGGTGTGTGCATGGGCTTTTGGATCTTTTTTCTGCATCCCTGAAGTGTGGTTGTGGTCGCTTAAGATGCTTAGAGCTCTGCTGATACATTTTATTTGCACTTCGAGTTCTTGGATTATATTTGGGGATTTCTTGGAGCTGCAGTGCCGGTGTGGGCCAGAGCCAGCGCTTGTGGTTTGAGTTGGTGCCCCAAGATGGCACTGGTGGCTTGGCCTGCAGCCGCACCAACTCCAGGTAATGCAGCATCACACTTGGGCTTTTTGCATTGGAGCTCGCAGTTCAGAGTACTGGGTTCTTTTCATCTTGGTTGATTTTGTGTCCTGCTACTTTGTTGAATTGTTTAATCGGCTCCAGTAGTTATATGGATGAGGTTTTTTTGGTCTTCAAGATATAGCATCATGTCATCTGCAAACAAGGATATTTTTAATTCCTCTTTTTCTATTTGAATTCCTTCAATATCCTTCTCTTGTCTTATTGCTGTGGAAAGAATCGTGAGGACTATATTGAAAAGTAATGGTGATAGAGAACATCCTTATTTGTTTCTGAGTTTAGGTGGAATTTTTACAGTTTTTCCTCATTCAATATGGTGTTGGCCTTGGGTTTATTGTATATTGCCTTAATAATGTTGAAATGCATTACTTCTATTCCAATTTTCTGTAGTTTTTAGCATGAATGAATGGGTGTTGTATTTTGTCAAATGCTTTTTCAACATCTATTGATATGATCATGTGTTTTTTGTTTTCAATTATACTTATGTGGTGAATAATATGTATTGATTTGCATATGTTGAACCAGCCTGGCTTTTCTGGGGTAAAATCAACCTGGTCATTGTGTACAATTCTCTAGATATAGTTTTGAATGTGTATAGCTTGTATTTGTTTAGAATTTTTGCATCTATGTTAATCAAAGATATTGGTCTGTAATTTTCTTTTCCTGAGATGGCTTTATTTGGTTTCAGTATTAATGTGATACTGGCCTCATAAAATGAGTTTGGAAGAATTCCATCTCTTTCAAATTTTTGGAACATGTTATGGAGTATTGGATTAGTTCTTCTCTAAAAGTTTTGTAGAACTCAGCTGTAAACCTGCCTGGGCCTTGGCCTTTCTTTAATGTCAGAATTTATATTGCTGTTTCTATTCCTTCACTTGCTATTGGTTAGTTTATGTTAATTGAGATTAGCCAAGCACAGAAAGAGAAGGGACTTATGTTTTTTTTATAATATGCCCAAGCTAGGGAGTATTAGGTAGACCAGAGAAACTGCAGGTAATGGAGGAAAAACCTTAACAAAGCCAGAAAGGAGGAGTAGAAGACGAAGAAGTCTGAAGTTAATTAATGGAAAAACTACATTCGAATATATATATAATCATTGTTAACCTGGACACTCAGTATTGAGAGAGATAGAAAAGAAAAGCATGGTGGGGAGAGTGCAGCAAGTACTATATAAATATATGCCATTGTCAAAATAATCTACATTATGATGTGATACTAAAGTGCTCCAATAAAAAATAAAAAATTATATTTCTATATTCTGTAAACAAATAAATTGAAACTAACATCTGCATTTATAGTAGTACCATAAATATGAAATACTTAGAAGAAGTCTGTAGACAGATGTGAAAAGTTTCAAAACTGGGAACTACTTAAGATTTCTAAGATAAAAACAAAAACCAAATTGAGAAATAGATAATGTTCTTGGTACTTAAATACAACAGTATGGAATATTTATTTTTACCTCATTCACTAATACATACAAAGCAGTCTACTTAAATATTCCAGTGATAAATGGGGAGATTGATGGGACAAGAAAGTGGAAGCTTACTACAGAGAATTTTGAAAAAACTTCATCTTTCACATCTCTGTTCAATTTTTTTGTACAAAAAATAAAATAAACTGAGTTTCCAATTTAAAATTGTTTTTTCTTATATTTGTCTAGCAATCTTGATTCATTTTACCTGAATATGTTTTTTCCTATGTTTTGCTCATTTTCCTTACAATATAGTTTTTTGTTTTTAGATGTTACTTTCATTTCCTTTGACAACCTTCTTAAAAGATCCACAAATTCATGTGTTTCTTGACAAACATAGCCTAAAATAGTACTTTTAACAAAGAAAGTGATCAATAAATATTTGGTAATTCATTTTATAAATTAATATTGAAAGATTATAATTTTATACAGCATTTTAATAAAATTTCTTATAAAATTAATTTTATTATTTATTGTTTAGATTTAATTAAATTTTATATAGTTTATAATACACAAAATGCATAGGTCTCTTAAAAAATTATATAAATTACCATGACATGACCCAAAAATCACAAATTCCCCAAATCCTATTTTATTTTTCATGGTCCTTCAGCAATTTTTTCAAGAAAAGAAATTTAAGAAGATGAGAGTTTTTGTAAAAAATTTTAATAATATAAAAGTTTTGTTCAGCTACATTGAATATATTCAGTAATAATAATAAATGTTTTTAATAAGTGTGAAATTATAACTCTGAAATGCACTAAAATTTAAACACCTGCTAAGGCTGAGAATTGGAGAGTAAACATTGTTATTTCAAATAAGCAGAAATGAGTATCTACTTGAGTCAACGCATATCAACTTTCTCATATTGATGATAAAGGAATACATAAACAAAAGTAATTAAGAATCATATTTCAGAATTTTAAAGAAATTCAAAATGAAGAGTACACAGCTTTTAAATTCTACATAATTCCATATAATAACTGGATGACAGTTTTTGACAAATAGTATTTTACAAGCTCTTATAATAAAACTGAAGGTATCATTTTCCTATAATTTTATATATGTCATTAATTTGCTATATCTGGATACAGCTTGTTACCAAACAGATGTTCATCATGGATTAAATCATTTTAATAGTACATATAATTTGTACCTACATCTATTAATCAATTTTCATTCTCACATTTATAATCTTGCTAAACATTTAATGTGTTGTCAACAGTTAAAATAATGCTCTTTGGAGAAGTGTACTTCTTTCAAATATCCATTTAAATAAAAATATTTGCAAACATTTTTTTTTAGGTGCATGCTTATAATCTCAGCATTCAGGAGACTGAGGCTGGTTCATGGCCAGACACAGATATTTAGGCTCTTTGCAACTCAGTGAGACCCTGTTTCAAAAAATAAAGAATGAAAAAATAGGAATAGGAGTATAACTCAGAGGTAGAATGTCCCTTGGTTCCACCCACAGTACCACAATAAAATTATATTTATATAAATTATATTATATCATATCTATCATATATATTATATATACATATATATTTGTTGAAGTACTTTCTACTGAGCATTTGATTATTTATTTGTGTTAGAATATGTTAGCAAGTGTAGATTTACAACTAATATAAAAACATATTTTTTAAAATTTGCTTCCTGCCAAAATGGAACACTAAGTTCAGCTTCTAGCTTCCTTCTCAAAAGTCAATTTGAGATGATTTACAAGTGAGAAACATACATTTCAGACATTAACAAAAATAAATCAGCAAAAAAAAAGCATAGCATACCACTTATAGCTATCTTGGACTTAATACATTTTAAATTCTATGTCTACCTTTGGGGTAGTTTTTAAGTGACACTTCAATGCAGAAATCATCCTAAATGAAAAAAGGATACCACATTGTGCAAAAACCTTGATAGGTAAAGATATGAAGGAAATTATTTGGAGAGATCGGTTCCCTCCATTTTTCTCCTCAAATACCTAAGGCTGATGAGTAATAAATTATAAAAACTAATTTCTCTCTTTTTAATATATACTTTTGTTGATAAATTGTACTTTTATATCATAATTGTACTTTTATAACACAATGCTTGGTATGTTTGTTTCAAAACTTCTCTCTCTGCCTTCCACCTATGAAACAAAGCATATAACCCTTTGCTTTCTAAAACTAGATAATCTCACTTAGCATATTATTCTTTAGTTCCATCTATTTTTACTGGAAATGACATAATTTTTCTCTTCTTTATGGCTGAGTAAAATTTTACTGTTTGTATACAGTACAATTTTGTAGTTCATTCATCTGTTGATAGACACCTAAGCTATTTTCATAATCTGACTCTTGTGAATACTGCTGGTGTAAACATGTCTATGAATGTAACATTAAAATATTCTGACTTCAATTCCTTTAGAAAGGTATCCATGAGTAGTATAGTGGGGTCATATGGTGATTCCATTCCTAGTCTTTTAAGGAACCTACACATTGATCTTCATGGTAGCTGTACCAATTTTCAATCCCACCAACAGAGTATAGATGTTCCTATTTGCTTCAATTTTTTTTTGTGCACGTAGCAGAGGATATTAAATTACTTTTAATTTTTATGGTGTCTTTCTTCTCCCTTTTTATTTAAAAAACACACAAATATCTACATCTATTTTCTTATCTTATTTTAAAATTATTTTGGCTTTTTCAGAAATATTAAATTTATGTTCATGTCTGCCTCTATCATGTTGTACCATAATAAGATATATAACTACAATTCAAAGCCAATATTTATCACATCAGCTTGATTTCACTCTATAAAGCAAATCCTGTAGAGATAATCACAGTTAAGGTCTTACTCCAGTTAGAATGGCAATCATCAAGAATACAAAAATAACAAGTTCTGGTGAGGTTGTGGGAAAATAGGTTATGATTTTGATTCTCCAAACCTCAGGCATGTCCTTCTATTAAATTCTCCAATTCTTTCATGGAGGTGACTGGCTTCATTCTTTACTAATGCACTTCAGTAGGTATATAAACCATACAAGAGAAATGTGTGAGCCCAGAAATGTACATGTTTTCCCTGAAGTCCAGTGGAATCAGGCAATTTAGCTCTGCCCAATGAGATTTGAATAGATGATTTGACATTGACTTCCTGAATTTGCCAGGAAGAGTATTCTCCATTATGCCTCAGCGATAACAGAAACCAAGCTTTTCACACACCACAGATAGAAAAAAAGAACTGCTCAGAGTGCAATGACCTTGTTTGAAATAAAACCAAAACCTTACTGTATTAAGCTTACAAGTTTGCATATTTTATATTTTCCGGAGAAAGCCTGCATGTATTCTGACTACTTGATAATCTATCAGAGATAATAAATTAGAAAAATATCTATGCACATGAAAAGTAAAAATTTTTACAGACAATATAATAGGTTTTATTGTATGAATTTATTTTTTCCTTCCTTTGGTATATTGTGTCTCTATTTTCATTTAATTTCAAGAATTTCTTTATTTCTCCCCTTGTTTCTTATCTTGCCCACTCATCATTCAATAGTGTATAATTCAATCTCCATGTATTTAAATGTTTCTTTTGGTCTTTCTGTTGTTGAATTCTACTTTCATTCCATTGTGGTCTGGAAAGATGCAGGGAATTATATTACATCTTTTGAATTTGCTGGTGCTTGCTTTGTGACCCACTATGTATTCTATTTTGGAGAAGGTTCCATAGGCTGCTGAGAAGAATGTGTGTTCTGCTATGCATGATTGAAATATTCTGTATATGTCTATTAGGTTCATTTGGTTTTAAATAATTCTTTTAGTTCTGGAGAGTCTTTACCCATCTTTTTCTTTGAAGATTGATCCAGTGGTCTGAGAGGTGTGTTGAATATCTGCAATGTTATTGTATTTGTGTCTATTTAAGATTTGATGTTCAAGGCTGGGTGTGGTGGCGCACGCTTATAATCCCTGTGCTTGGGAGGCAGAGACAGGAGGATAGCACTGGTTCAAAGCCAGCCGCGCTGGCTTAAGAGATCCTGTTTCCCCTGGAAGTGTAGCCCATAGGTAGAAGGGCTTCCAGGAACCCCAGTACCACCAAAAAAAAAAAAAAAAAAATTTGATGTTCTGAAGGTTTTTTTTTTTTTTTTTTTTACAAATATGGGTGCACCCACATTTAGGTCATAAACATCTACTATCATTATATCTTCTTGGTAAATTATTTCTTTTAATAAAAGGAAGTGGTCTGCTTTGTCTCTTCTGATGTGTTTTAGCTTAAAGGCTGTTTTGCTGGATATCAGCATTGCTTCCCCTGTTGGTTGTTGGTCTCCCTTGGCATGGGAAGCAATTAATTAAATAATAATTGCTGATTCATGGGTTTGAGATATTGATGGTTTGAGAAAGCCATTGAAAGTTTTAAAATATATACTCCATGGAAGATGATAGATTACTACTTTCAAAATGTGATGTTTCTCACATGATTTCACTTTATAGTATGAGGAAATGGAAATGTTACTTCTAGTAACCATACACAATGCCATTTTTAGCTATACTTTTCAGTATAATTGTTACCGGCGGGTTCAGTCCTGTGGGGGGCAAGTCCACTAGCGGTCGGGGGCCTCAGAAAGATGGGTCAAAGGCAGGCGGCATTCTGCAGATCCTTATCTGCAGCGGTTCTTTTCCCCTCTATGAATTCCTTAAGTTTTTAGTTACGACGCTTTGGAAAAGAACCTGGGGTGGACAAAGGCTTCTTGAGCCAATGACACTTTATTACGAAAACCCCAAGAAATTTATACACTTCATCAGTAAAGTTAAGAGAAACGGGGGCGGGTCTTTCAGCTGGCTGTTGGCCCTCGAAGAATTAACTTCTGTTTCTCTCCAAGGTCTTGCAGATAAGCAGCTCCAGGTGGCAGCCTCCCAGGATAGTCAAGGCTTGGGAGCTTCTCGGGAACTTTTCCTGGAACTTTCCATCTTTTGGGCTCAGTTCATATAGCAAGTGTGGGGAGATGTGGTGTTTCAGGTGGATGTGATGGAGTTTCTTCAGGTGTTGGCATCTTATCTTCTAAATCTGAAAGCTTAAGCATACTCACAACACAGTTTGGTAGACAAAATACCGCAAATAACACCACAAGGTTCTTAGTTCTAATTGTCAGATGTATTTCCTTAACTGCTGAGCACTCTTCTTTAAGGTTACACACAAGGTTTCTCTCTGTCTTTAGGCAGGATTTCAAGGGTGAATAATTATTTTGAACTGAGCTACTTTTGCCGGAGTGATAGATAGTGATGAAGGTCGGAGGCTATTTGTGATTGCTGCAGCTGGGGTGCTTATCACAGTACCTGAATTCTGGCCAGTTTCTCATTATTGTTGAGCAGAGCCAAGGACGTTTAGACAAATTATTAGAGAGTTTATCTCCACGGACTCAGTTTCTTTTTATATTTCTAATTTCACATCACTGGAGCAATTCGTGTAGAGAGTTAAAAGAAATAATAGTGAAGGGTATCTAAAAGTGGGGGGTACTTTAGCCAGAGACGATACCTCCTTCTCGGGGCGTTTTTGCCGATTTAACTATGTGGAGTGGGGGTTCTCAACACATAGATGCCGAGGCAGCAGGATGTCTTGGCATATAATTTTCGTATTAAGGCAGACATACAATATATTTAATGTAGATTTTAAACATTTAAAAATACTTACTTTTAAGTAAAACTTAAAAAACATTATCACAGTCTCTCTTAAGCTCCTTATCATCAAACTCTATCTTAGACCAAATATTCATAATTCAAAGAAGAGTTATTTTGCATAACATACACAACTTCTAACAGATTCTTTAATTGAGTAAAATTCTTCCCAGCTATATTAACTCAATGTACATAGGGGGAAACATTCAAAGGGCCATACTTAATTTATATAAATTTCCAAGCTCTATTTCTTTTTCTACATTCTTTCAAATGCTTTCTAAGGAAGATTCAATGAATTGTTCCCAAAAAATAAAAAATAAGAGAACATGCCAGAAGCAATATTAGGTTTGCCTTGGGCAAAGACTGGCTCAGAGCTCACCTTACTTTCTCCAACAGGGTATAACCCAGGCAATGAATTTATCACCATCAGACAGGGAAATAAAATTCTTTGAATAAAATGTCTAAAAAACAGTTTTGTTGGATTGATTTCATTTACAACTTGACATAGATTTTGTTGTTTATAAACTTTGTTTTTTCAATTTTTAAGTAGTAATACTATGTTTTAAATTTACTCTATAAGTAGAACATTATTTGTATAACATAGAACATTTTTAATAAAACTGAAGATCCATTCATCCTAAAATACATATAAAATATAGAATACTTTTTTTTTTGGGGGGGCTGGACATCTTTGACTAGTTTAGAATTCAGTTTATATAAAATAGAAAAAGTAAAATTTTAGTGCATGATGTTCTTAACATATAAATTGGAATGCACTGGAGGTCTAGTATCAACAGAAAAAAAGACTTTAGTAAGATTCTATTTTCAATTGAGAATACTTTAAACATAGACTGAACCCCTCTATCTTCAAAGATATTAATATTCACCAATAGAGTAGATAAAATCTACTGAGGTTACAAGATTACCTATGTTGTTGCCTACCAAATTAGTAAAACCAGATTAATAACATTAGTTTCATCAATCTGATTTGAACTTTTTATTTACTGTTATAAAACATAGATTTCTACAAAATAACATACTTAAGGCTTAATATTATACATTTTTTAACATTTATTGATAATGAAGGATGTAAGAACTATTGTTAAGTAGACTAGACATTAATTACATTAATGGGGGTACTTAAGTCATGCAATATTAATAGAATAATGTTACATAGATTATGGTAACGCAATATGTTAGTTCTCAATAATGTAGTTATTTCAATAATTGATTTTTTTCTAACAGTCCTTTTCTAATTTTAAAAAATAAGTATATAATAATCATACATAAAGGTGTTAGAAAATAAATTCTTAAAAAGAGTACAGTGTAGTATTTCTGTTCTTACTTATTTAACATATTTATATGTAATGTATAATACAAAATATAATATTTAAATATACCAATTAGCAACAAATGAATTTTCCATACCACTTCTGTGGCTTCAATACCTACATACAAAATATAAAATTATATTGGTAAAATTTTTCCTACAATATAGCAAAGAAAACAAATAACATAGGAGCTTTTATTTACTTATTAGATAAATTTCTGATTTGCTAATATATGCAAAATATTATTTACTTTTTCAAAACATGATATAACAAAACAGAACCTAATTACAGAAAATATCCAATGACATTTATTGATTATTTTCTTTTTATATGAAAACATATAAGCATAATAAAGAGTCAGCCAATATTCAAATGATTATATTCTGAAAGGTTTAAAATAAAAAATCCAATAATTATAAATTTGTACCTACTAGTCTTAGATAAAAACCAAAGCAAAAAACAAAAATAGCTTAAAAGTTCCATTCACAAACCTATCAAAGTCAATCACTAAGCCAAACAGGAAAAGGAGGAATGGAGGAGTGAATGGGGATAAAATTGGGGATGGGCTAAATGACTGATGTGTGCATGCATGCCTATACTATCTTGTACTTTATTAAGATGTATGACTATAATGCACCAAATAAAAATTTTAAAATGTTTTTGAGGACTTTAATATATTGTCTCTTTTATGTTCTCATGTAATATATATTCTATATCTATTACCTAAGGGTAGCACTAAACCAATTTAAGAAATTGAGTTTTCATAAGTTATGATTCATTATGTTGATTATTTATTCTAACTAATTCTATTAAAAGCTTTGATTTTTGTAGCAAGTCCCACTTCAGAAACAAATAAGTCTGAAAAAACAAACTAAAGAAGATTAAAATTATTCAGAAAGAACATTTTTCATATTTTGAATATTTTATATATGACAAAATGGGTCCAAAATATCTTTAAGTATGTTTTAAATATATGCTTCCCCAAATGGTTGGAAACTACCTTCTCTGCAAATGACATAATTTGTTCTTCTTTACTACTGAGTAGAATTCCATTACATGTATATTCTATAATTTTGTGATACATTTATCTGTTGATGGATGCCTGTGTTAGTTTCATAATTTGGCATTATGAATTGTGCTTCTAAAACCTGGGCAAGCTTATATGATATTCTGATTTCAGTTTCTTTGTAAAGATACCCAGGAGTGGTGCAGCTGCATCATATGGTGAATCCACTCCCAGTTTTATGAGGACTCTCTATGGTGATTTCTATAGTAGTGCACTAATTTTCAATCCCACCAACAGTGTAGAACAGTTTTTATTTCTCCATATCCTCATCAAAATTTAATGTTATTTGATTTCTTGACGATTGCCTTATAATTGAAGTCAGGTGGCATTTCAGTATAGTTTTGATTTGCATCTCCCTGATTGCTAATGATGTTGAACTTATTTCACATATATATTAGCCATTTGTGTTTCTTCTTTTGTGAAGTATATATTTAGTTGAATTGCCCAGTTCTTGATTGGCTTACTATTTTTTGCAAAAAATAATGGACAGACTTGGGAAACATAATTACCTGAGATTAGCCAGTCACAGAAAGTGAAAAGGTCATGTTTTGCCGAATTCCTAGGAATGAGTGCACAGCCTTCCATGATGGCAGTTTTCTGTGACCATAGTGCCAGTATACTCTTTGGTAATGATGATTGTTCACAGCAATATCACCAAACTATCATGGACTATATGTATTCACAGTTAAATTATTTTAATTTAAGAGGCTAATTTAGTGATGTGAATTATGTATGCCTCTACTGTTAAAGTTCATTAAAATGTATAAGAAATGAACCAGTATATTTTTTTTAAAAAAGATGGTCTGTTGGTTTATATTTTCAATAGCAAAAAGTTTACAGGTCAAGACCATTCAAATATCATGACAATTTATTCATGTTACATCATTTATTTATTCAAAAGGTCATCTCTTTTTTATTTGAGATGTGCTTAATTATATAATTGTAGACTTTTGTTTTATTAATTATACTTAAATAAATCATACAAGACTGATACATTAAAATATTCTATTTTTGTACATGTATTTACAGATATGTTTGGAACTTGGTAACACTGTCAAGAATTATGAAGTACTTGATTTATTTTTCTTTTCTATAAGAAGAAATAGGCTGCCAGTTTCATGCATGCTGATAGAAAACATATACTTCTGATTCATAATGAAAACCACATTAATTCACATAAGTATCAGTAGCTGGTGTTATGTTTGTGTGTGTATGTGTTTATGTTTGTGTGTGTGTGTGTGAGAGAGAGAGAGAGAGAGAGAGAGAGAGAGAGAGAGAGAGAGAGAGAGAGAGAGAGGAGAGAGAGAGAGAGAGAGAGAGAGAGAGAGAGAGAGAGAGAGAGAGAGAGAGAGAGAGAAAGGTTGATTTTGGTCACAATTTCTTTGCACTCTCCTGGAAGAAAAAACAGGCAGACAATACCTGTGAACCTAAAAGGTTATATTGAAGAAGCAGGGTCCCCAAAATTTTATAAGAAGCAATAATTATGCCTGTTTTTAATCCAAATGAGACATTACTTATGACTTTCTTTTTATTTTTATTGCTATTTTATTTTTTATTGTAAGTCTGTTTGCATTTTGCCCAGGAGAAAAACACTATTTACATCTTTCAGATATATTATAAGAATTAATTGTTATTTCAGGAGATGAGAGCTCATATATGCTAGTTTTAAAATAAAACATAAAATAAGTGCTGGTGTGTAGCTCAGAGGTAAAATACCACTGGGTTGTTAAATCACCAGTACCATTAAAAATGATGGCTTATCAATAACAGCATAGTTAGGGGGAAATCATTAATTTCTTCCCTTGTTATTTTTTTCCTTTTTTAAAAATTTTTTATTAGTGAATTGTAGTCATATATTTTTCATGGGACACAAGTTGGTAGAGGCATACATGCATACATCACTCATTTAGCCTCTCCCAATCCTACTCCATTTCTTCCCCCCTCCATCATTCTTATTTTTGTCTTAGTTATTAATTTTGATGTTTATGATTGTAGATCATGTATATTAAGGAACTGATTTCTTTTTAAAAGAAGCCAACAACAAAACGGGGTAAAACATACTAACATAAGTGCAAATATTGACTATTAGGTATTGGCATGTTTTGAATGCAGAGGGAAAGAGATGCACGAAAAGACAGATGGTTACTGATGTGGCAAAGTAGAAAAAAAAAGTACTGAAGGCACTAACTTCAGATGAAATTTCTTGTTGCTCAGAGATTGTACGGAGGGGTCAGAGAGAGCAAGAGAGATAATGAAAGCTGAGAAAGAAAACAGGCAAAACTTAGAAAAGGTTTACAACATTTTAACCTCTGAAGTGAGATTTCCCCAGGCAGGATAGCAAAAGAAATAAAGGTCTTTATAAGACTGAATAAAGATATGTCTCTTACACTAGACACCACACTGTACCCTCTCCTTATGATAATAATGATATAATAAAATAACAAAATAGAATTTTTAGAACAATTATATTTAAGAGTGAGAGACAAAATAATAAGAATAATATAACTCATAAAAAGTTTAAAGAGGGTTACATGCACTTCTATGTGTCACCCATCTGGGGCTCCTGCTGAGTCAGCCTGTGAGTTTTGTTACAAATCCACATGGTAACTTTTTGTCTATCCCTATCATTCCCATCATTTTTTGAAAGGACCCACAATCTGGGAAAATACTCAATATTCCTATACCTTTTTTGAGTTTTAGCTGCTACTTACATTGTCCACTTGCTCTTATGAGTATCGTGTAAAGATGAGGTCACCTATGAGGAGTAACAGACAATATCACTAGCTTCCACAAATCTACTGAGAAACAGAAAATGTAACTGGGATACAAATAAATTCTTGCAAAAATGGCATCATATAAGAGGAGAATCTGCAAAACTGGATTCTCCTACTGAACTCAGAAACACACATATTCTTCATCTCTGTGTAATATATTTAACTTGCAACTGAAATATGCAAATGTGTGACATAATTATCAGTTCCTAATATAACTTGGAAATAAAAATTTATAAAAAATATAAAAAATCAACAGGAATTTTGAAAAGTTATTTCTGTGGTCAACAATATTATTGCTTTTTAAAAATAATTTTGACATTAGAAATAAAATTGGGGAAATTATGCCATTGTTTTTAGGACTTGAAATATTTCATTGATTTTTTAAATTTTTTATGAAATTTTATTTTATTTTATTTTTATTGGTGAAAAACACTAAAAAAAGTAATACGGTAACATCTTAAACATCTTAGCACAGCAAATTTTTCTGAGTTGTGCTCTACTAAAAGTGTGTATTCAATGGTCATTCTTTTTATTCATTTAAATTAGCATCTTAGAGCCAAGCATGGTGGTGCACTCTTGTAATCCCTGCGCTTGGGAGGCGGAGACAGGAGGATCACGCAGGTTCAGAGCAGCCTCGCTGGCTTAAGAAACCCTGTTTCCAAATAAAAATACAAAAAATAGGTCTGGGAGTGTAGCTCGGAGGTAGAAGGGTTTCCAGGAACCACAGTACCACCAAAAAAAAAAAAAAATAGCATCTTAAAGGGTAGTTATGTGAGGTAGAGGATGTTTTAATTGTTTATGAGTGCATTGCTTGTGTTTGGAGTTGTATATATGGGTGCATTTCTGTTTGTGGATTTGTTAAGCGAGTTATAGCCAATATCACAAGCAAGATTAAAACATAAGGGCATTCACAGAAACTCATAACGATCTTCTGAGAAGGGCAGCGAGGGCAGAAAAACTGCAGCAGGGCTAATTGCAAATTTCAATGGCCATCACTTAATTATGTCAGCTTTTAAGTTCAAGTAATGTATCTTTTTATAAGCTCATCATATTTCATCATTTATCACGAACTGCTCTCTTGAAATCATGGTTTATCACTTAGATTCTCTTCACACATTTCATATAGTTAGCACATAAAATGACCCTTATGATTGATAGTGTAGTAAAGGTGTATTACTGATTGGCAAAATGTATTCACACTACATGTGTGAGGGGGTGGGGAGTGTTTGATGAAAAAAATCTTTTCAAACTTTTCAAATTAGATTTTAAACCTATCATTTTTAAAATTTTTAATTTGATGCATTGTACTTTTAAATATTGGGATAAAGAGCATCAGAAAAATGCATCTACATGGTACTCTTGGTTCCCTCCCAAAGGGGTCCACTATCTCTTGCCCTTCCCCCTGCATGCCTTTGAAATTTAAATTGGTAATTTCATATACATTTATAGCATTGTTTTAACTATTGCATTCTTTATAACTTTCCCATCCTTTTTTTTTTTTTCCAATTTTTCCTCAGTCATTTCCCTGGAAACTCTGCTCATTTATCTGATGTTGTCCTTACCTCCAAAAATCTCTCTAGCTTCCACATATAAGACAAAACTTACATCTACTTGTTTTTGAGACTGGTTATACTCATTATATTCTCAAGTTCAGAAAGCACTGAAATTTTTTATTTTGCTTTTAGGAAAATGTTTAGTTATATTTCTTATTACTTATTTTGATATACAATGGTGAACTCAATGACTATCATATTAGTGATTATCACAAATATCATCATCAAATTACTGCTAGTTATTAATTGCTATATATGAAAATTATTATTGAAAGAGTTAATGGATAATTAAAACATAATCCAATTTTTTCTCATTGCTTTTGTTTATTAATTGTTTTGTTACTGTTGGTGGTAGTGTGCTTTACTTAAGAAGACTTCCCTTAGCTCCATGCAAATTGAGTCATCATTTACAGGGCCTCATTTCTAAAAACACAGATGGGCTTAGAACTCAGTCTGGGATCATTAAAATGTTGCACCCACTAGGTAGGATAATAAGATTCTTCTCTGAAGACATGCTGAAGGGAACCACTGGGAGAAAAAACAATAACTTGTTCTTTGACAGAAAAAACATGAAACAAAATGGGTTTTGAACTGCTCATGGCTGTATTGCTTGGAAGAATGATAGCTGTGACACAAAACCAAGATATAAAGAGAATCACAGATTGATATAAAGCTCTGAAATGACCTCCTAAGACAGCTGATCCATGTATGCCTGAAGTCATTCTCAGGGCATAGGCAAATTCCCAAATTTTGTTACTTAAATTGTATTGTGTTATTTTTGTCACTGGTTGTAGAAGGAGTTTTGACAAGTACAGAAATTGTTATCTGAAAGTAGTCTTTAAAAGTGACAGTATATAAAAATGATATGGACTAAATAGAATTGTGGACAAATTTCACTTACTCTCATGGAAAAGGTAACAATCTTTATCATATGACCATCAAGAAAGTGATTCTGACCTTAGGATGCAGACTGTATACTTCTCAAACCTCAGTTATTAGAGGATTAATTTAAAATATGCATATGTTGAAGTAGACTAATTATTTATAGAAATCTCTTTTGTAAGTTAAAATACAGATAAAACAAATTCTTGTTTGAATTCAATTTGTTTTTTATAGTGAGGAAAACTGGAAAGGTATCAATAACTGTACATTTTTCTACAGATAAAATACCCAATTCAATAATAAGAAGAGTTCTTAATTCACTTAGCAGAAAAGTGTCATTTTTTATAGACTGGAGTAAGTAAAGGAAATATAAAATATAGGGGCTGGAGGTAAAGCTCAGTGGTAGAACTCGTGACTGCCATGTGTGAGGCCCATGGCTTGATTCCAAAAGCACAAAAGAAAAAGAGGAAGAGGAAGAAGTTACAGATGGTCCCCAAATTAAAATTATTCAACTTTATGATGGTGTAAAAGTAGAAATTATTGCCGGAGTGATGGCGCACGCTTGTAATCCCCATGCTTGGGAGTCGGAGACAGGAGGATCACACAGGATTGAAGCCAGCAACGCTGGCTTAGGAGACCCTGTTTCCAAATAAAAAGTATAAAATAGGTCTGGGAGTGTAGCCCGGAGGTAGAAGGGCTTCCAGGAACCCCAGTACCACCAAAAAAAAAAAAAAAGACAGAAATTATACATTGTGCATTATATTTTGTTCTTTTACTAGACTAGTGATGACATACAGTCAGGTACATTCTTCTGATGCTGGACTGCATCAAAACAATGGGATTAAAAGGTTAAAACAATTGACATTCTTCAGTGTTCTGTGGTGGTAAGTAGGATATTTGGTAGCTTAGGTGTAATAAGTGTGTTTTCCACTTATAACATTCTCAAGTTATGATACATATATTAAGAGATTACTACATTAGTCAATGAATATCACTAATTTATTTAGGGACAAAATTCTTACTATAATTTTTAAAAGAGAATTTTAGATTACAATGTCTGACTTTATCAAGGTGATTATCTAATTCATTAAAATTCTTTTAAATCTGTGACACCTCTGCTGAGAGGATGGCATTTCACAATGACTCGGTCCTAAAATCATATTGTAGAATAAGATGGTGAGGGAGATTGAGAAGTAATGTTATTTTGATGGTAGAACTGCATTTACAATTATCCTTAGTGCTTTTAGATTCTCTGTTATGCCCTAATTGGTCCTCTCATTAATTCCTATAAGGATGAAATCTCTTTACTTTTTAAAAGTTATTGTGCATTATATTATTTATTATTATTATTATTATTATTATTATTATTATTAATTAAATAGGGCTATGGAACCCAAAGACCTTCTAACTAGCTATGTCTCCAGCCCTATATTTTGAGGCAGTCTCACTAACTTACTAACTAGCTGATGCTTTTCATGAACCTGTGATCTTCCTGTCTCAGCCTCTTAAGTACTGGGATAATAAGTGTGCACCACCACTCCTGGCTCTTTATTATTTTAAATTACAGATTGATTATACAAATATTTAGGTAAAGTAGAAATGGGGCTTTACATTTTCTGGGAATCACGTGATTGCTAATTTTTAGCAATCACTGTGCTATCTCATCAGAAGGAACTATAATGTTCAATCTTCTCTGTATGCCAAGGAATGACAATTCTACTATTTTGTTTGTGCAGAAAAAAATAATCTTTGAAACATTCTCTCTAACAAGTATCCCGTTATCTAAAATTATATTCCACCATTAAAATATATACAGATTAAACCATACTTTTCATCACTTGCATCATTATCAGCTTTTTAAAAACACCATAATATAGTTTGGGTTTTATTCACATGATAGCCAGGATTAGTTATTTGGTTGTTTTACCCACTTCCACATTTATCCTATTACTTCTGCCTCCTTGGCTTGATTTTGGAACAGTAAAAAACAAAACAAAACAAAACAAAACAAAAAACCCCACAAAAAACAACAACAACAAAAAAAAAACAACTTAAATACAAAGTCAGATGGTTTAAAAATCCTCTGGAATCTTCCTATTTCTCTCTTACTGAAAAAAATTAAAGCATTTTTATAAACTAGAAGTTGATGTTCACTATCTTTTTGATAGCTATATAACCTCCACATTCTTTCTGGATTGCAGCAGAGAAATCAATCTCTTTGTATCTACATACTTGATTTTTTTCTGCCTGGAACATCTTTTTACTTTTATGTTTAAAGTCACCCTTTCTTAATTTATCTGGTTTTCTGCTCAAACAACATGTGAAAAGTGAGACATAATCTACCAATATAAAATATAAATAAGCTCTACCCTGGATAACCCTTAACTATTTAATATCACATATTTCCTGCATTATTATATGTTTTATATCGGCCCTACATTGACTTTGATATTAAATATTTAATTTTATATTCCACTTCAATAAAGTGTAAGCTCTTTGATGGCAGGCATTTCAAATGCCTTGCTTATTTCTTTATTCCCAGAATGATAGCAGGCATACTATAATGGCTCAATGAATATCTTTGAAAAGTATTATTATTATTTTTTTGTAGTACTGGAGATGGAACCCAGGGACATTGTACCTCTGAGCTACACCCTCAGCTCTATCTTTTTGTTGTTGTTTCTTTATTTTTGAAATAGTGTCTCACTGAGTTTCAAAGGGCCTTGCTAAGTAGCTGCGGCTGTCCACAAACGATGTTCCTCTGGCGTCTGCCTCCCCAAAACTGGGATTACAAGTGTGCGCCACCATACGTGGCTAGTTGTAGGTAGAAATTGCATACCAAGGCATGTTTTAAAGAATAAAACCACAAATTTTGAGAGCTAAATTGCTTGTCATTTTTCTGTTGCTAAAACAGAATACTCCAGACTGGGTAATTTATAAACAATAGTAGTTTAATTGGCTCAGGTGTCTAGAGGCTGAGAAGTCAAAGGACCTGGCAAAGGCATCTGGCAAGCACCTTCATTCTGCATCAACTATGGCGAAGAGGCAAAAGAACAGGTGGGAGACAAAGAGGGAATATTGAGCTGAGTTAATTCTATGAAAACCCACTCCTGCTATAACGTCATTAATCCATTCATGGAGGCAAATCCCTCAAAGCCCAAACACTTCCGAGGGATTTCACCTCTTAATTCTATCAGAACGGCAATTAAATTTCAGTATGAATTTTGAAAAGAACATTCAAAGCATAGCATAGTCTAATACTAATATACTGAGAGAAAGTAAGCATGTTTTCCACAGCGTCCTCATGGAGAGCTTTAACAGAATTTCTTTAGAAACCTGCACTAATGTACTCTAATTAGTACTTATATGTTACAATTATACAAACATTTTGGTAATTTATAGCCCCTTTGTGATTCACGACTGGATCATTTAATTCCTTAGGAGCGTTATAGCATTTCAAGTTTTCATGCTCAGTAAATCTATTGGGATTGTTACCTTCCTTATTTTCAAAGGAAAAACTATCTTTTTCTTGTCATCTAAAGCCTTTTTCCCCCTAGGAATAAAATACAATTGTTGTCGACTTTTTAAAATTAGTTTCTGATAAAATACTTTTCATAGAAAAATAATTTTATACAGGCACAAAATCATGCACTAATGAAATGTTATACTATCTATAATTTAACATGCCTTTGATAGTTTACCTAAGAAAATCATCTTACATATCCTATCTAAGAAAAACCATTATCAGATGACTTTATAACACTAACTATGGTATAGAATCAAATATGACTAATCATATTTTGTTTCAATCATAGGAAAATGACCTCAGAAAATTTTTGAATGAAATAATACTTTCAAAAGTTATGTCAGTTCTTAACTATGAATTTCTTTTGTTGTTAATTTATCTTTTAAAAATTTGTTGAAACCTACAATAGAATTACAGAAAATATTCACTTTTTCATAGTCATGATTAATCAAATGTCAACAAATTCATCAGAGTTGTATTATTTTAAAAATTAACCAAAATATTTTAAGTGGTATTCTGCCAAGGATTCCCAATTAATTTATACTCATATTATTTTCAAATGACAAGACTCTATTTTTCATTATGACTGAGTAAAGCTCCATTCTGTTTATATACCACATTTTTTAAAAATTGTTTTCATTATTTTGAATTGTTTTTTTTGTTTATTTTTATTTTTTTTAATTTTTTTTCTTTTAACAATTTTTTTATTGAACATAAATAGTATACATTTAAACTATATTTGGTGCCCTCTACCCTCATCCCCGTTTTCCCTTCCCCCCTCCCACCAATGGTTGTCCAGGTTAACCATGTCTTATTCATAATTTTACACATGTTCAGATGTAGACTCTCATTAATCAAGATCAGCCTTCCTCCTCTCCTATCTTTCCATTCAAACTTTGCTGGTATTTCCCCTCCATTATCTGGAGTCCCACTGGTATCCTTTGTGTTTCCTAGTTTGGGCATATTAGAGGAAACATATGTACCTTCTCCTTCTGTGCTTGGCTGATCTCACTTAACATAATGTTCCAAAATACGGAACCAACCCAGATCACCATCAACAGATGAATGGATAGCAAAACTGTGGGAAATACACACAATGGAATTCTATTCAGCCATAAAGAAGAACAAAATTATATCATTTGCAAGAAGATGGAAAGCCCTGGAAAACATTATATACCACATTTTTTATCTACTAAATTGCTGATGGAATTTCTTTCAGATGTAGCAACTAAAGAGAAAATGGGGAGCTAAAGGGATTTTAGATCAATAGAACAATGAGAGAGAGAGGAGAAGGGAGGGAGGAAAGGCAGAAGAAAAAAGGACTCAATAAAAATGAAGAAAAAATTTTAAGAGGCTAAAATACGAAGGCATCACTACCAATTTCACTAACACATACAGGGAGGAAAGAGGTGGAGTAGGTAATATTTAGATGAAGGCACACCAAAAAATACGTGCATGAATGAATATATCACTCTAAAACTTACTATGATGCGTGCATACAATGCACCAATAACATTATTTAAAATCACTAATACTATTAATAAAGTGGTACAAATCTATAGTTAAATATCTTACATGCATGTTGCTTGGTGAATAGCTGCTTGATGGATTATATTCACTAAGATATTGAAAAAGAGTGCCATCTGGCCATGCTTAGCTTCTATATTCTTTCTGCTTAAAATTTTCCAATAAGAATTCCTTCACTAAGATGTTACAAGTTCCTTAGAGACCCTATCTAGGAATAAGGATGCAAATCTAATTGCTCTCAACTTCTGTGAAACTATTTTGAAATATGCTATCCAATTAAAAATTTCATTTGTTTTTCTATTTAACAGTTTCCTGCTTTTCTTCCACCAAACTTCATAGAAAGCAGATTTCAAGGCGAATGCATGTATGCTTCTTTTGAGAAGGAGGGGAAGGATCAGAGAACTCTTGACAGTGACTGCAGTTAGAGTGAGGTAGGGTCCTCATGGGTTACTGTGGCTGGTTAGAGATCCTGAAGGTTTTGTCTGCAACAAGAGAATCATAATGTTCTGGGTGGGGACAAGATCTAAAGGATCAGAAAGGATGTTTATGACATACTAGAAACATATGGAACACATTTTAAAGAAAAGTAGACTCAATTAATGCCAAAGAGGGACTTAACTCCCAAAGCACACTGGGGTAAAGCTCACACATGATGTGCAGTGTGCAAACATAACACTTTCAGCACCCATGCATATGCCACAACAACAGCGGGGAAACACATGGGTATCAGGCATGAAAGTGAAAGAATGAGTCCTAGGCCTGCTACCCAGCTCATCAGAAATGTCTTGACAGATACATTGAGTCCCAAGCAAGCTGAAAACTATAATTGTCAGCACCTGAGACCAAAACCCTGCAGCTTCCGCTGCCAAGGATCCTTGTCACTTTGCCATTCTGACCATGGATAATGAGACTGAATGCTGACCCTGCCAGCTAGGCTGGTAGACATTGGAAAATTCATCACCTTCAGTTCTTATTGAGCCCTGGGTAAGGTCAGGCCTGGAGAATTGAACCCAAATCACAACTGACCCAAATCCAAGATCTTGACACGGCCAGCTGCTCACTCTTTCTCTGCCCTAAAATATCACAACTTGTATGAAGTCTGCATAGGAATGCTAATGAATAAAGAACATGTCACTATTGCAATAAAGGTTCTTGAAATGACTGAAACGGTGATTTGGTTGTTTCCTATGATCTAACTCTCTTCAGAACAAACATTCCAAAGAGACATGCTCACTGAAATTTCCAACTCTTTTAATGCTAGTAAACCTAAATAGAAGAGAAAATTAGCAATTAATTATATTTTTCTGTGTTTATTGGTGATAGGAATGAAACTCATGGGCCTTTTACTTCTGAGATCCTCTCCTCCATCAATACTGTTTTGTTTTGTTTCATTTGTTGTTGTTGTTTTATACAAGATCTTGCTAAGTGACCACACTCTGGTCTTGAACCTACAATCCTCCTGTCTCAGCATCCCAAATTCTGAGATTGTAGGCATGGGCCACTGTGACTGCCTACAACTAGCAATTTAAGAAAATAAAATATTGCCTGTCATGGTGGTACATGCCTGTGATCCCAGTATTTGTGTGACTGACAGGAGGATTGTATGTTTAAGGCCAGCCTCAGCAAAATAGCAGGACTCTAAGCAATCGAGCAAGACTCTCTTTTAAGCCAAAAAATAAAGAGTTGGGGTGTAGGTCAGAGGGGGAATTCTTCTGGGTTAAATTTCCAGTAACACACACACACACACACACACACACACACACACACACACACCCAATGACTTTAATAAGTTTTGCAAAATGTTGCCAGAATTCATATATAATAATGACCAACAGAAAAACCAACTCATAGAAAGCACTGACTAAATAGTAATTAATACCTACTATCACTTTTATAATACCTTACTTTTTCAATATGAAGACTTATGATGATATAAAAATATCACCATTTCTTTTTTGAGTTGTAAACACCTTACAAATATACTTTTATATTCTCAGAAGTATATTGGAAAGCACAATATAAAATACAAAACATTGAAATTAATAAGTAATGCTTAAAAATTGTTGAACTGCTGGTCTTAAAAAGATGCATCCCAGTATACATCTCACAGAGAGCAACTTGAAGTGTCTGGAATCCTAAGAATATATAGAAAATATACATATCTGTCATCAATGCTTCAGTAAATCTTTGTAACCTGTTTTTGTTGTTGTTGCTGTTGTTGGTTTGTTTGGTTGTTTGGTTGTTTTTTAATAAGACAACTATTGTCTTAAAATATCTGTTAAGTCACTACCATGGCTCTATGGAGCCAGTCTTGTGGCCATAAGAATGTAATTACAAATACTTAACGTGTTGACCGTGTAACAGCATGCAAGGCAGCCAGGAAAGTTGGTAAAGTTCCACAAGTGAACAGATAATAACTGCCCCTTTAGTATGAAAAGTTTGACTGCTCATAACATTTTCCATGTTTAGAGAATTGAGTAATGAAACGCACTTTTTCAATTTCACATTCTTTATTCTCTATCATAAGTATGAGACTAAGTAGAGAAATAGAACTAAAACATAAACTTTTGCCTTCAATGAAAACATGAATGTAAATTTTATGATTTACTGACAGTGAATTTGAAACATTTTTTCTAAAAGTTTTTTTTTGGCTAGGCATGGTGGCACACGCTTGTAATCCCAGCATTTGGAAGGCCCAGACAGGAGGATCCTGGTTCACAGATAGCCTCAGCTACTTAGTGAGGTCCTTTGCAACTCTGTGACACCCTGTTTCAAAATAAAGAATAAAAAAAAAAAAAATAGGATTGGGGGTGTAGCTTGGAGATAGAATGTCCCTAGGTTCTATCTTCCATATGGCAAAAATTTTTTTTGATAGAAAATGATGCAAGAATAAACTTTTATTAAATTTAATAAATATTTAGTTTCTTTCACTTATGTATTAACTCTTCATGAAACAGAATATAAACACAGCTCTCACACCTATCCAGGTTGCCTGTCTTAGTAAATCCCCGCCACCTCTCCAGAGGTAACCAGCATAGGAAATTCAGTATTTTCATTACTTTGTTTTGTTTCAGTAATATTGGTTACATTGCAATATCTGTAATTCATTAATGGTTAATAGGATGTTTAGAATTGTATTACTTTTTCATACTATAAAGTATCTAAGATTTATTCCTTTGATGTTTTCTAGCTCTATCTTTTTCCATTGCTTTCTTAATTGTATATGTAAATTTGTATTCATATGAAATTACATAAATATATAATTGATCTTGTTATATAATTCATTATTTCTTCCTTCTGAACTTATTGAATAATATGTAATTGAGAAACAAAATCAACCAAATTACAGTAGCATTTTACTAAATAAAATTACTCACTAGAATCCTGGAACAGTACCTCCTTTCTGCATTTGATGAGTCTTGCTCTGGAGTATGACATTGTTCACAATTAAAACGTACATGCCAAGCCAGGCGTGGTGTCGCACGCTTGTAATCCCAGCATTTGGGAGGCTGAGACCTGAGGATCGCGGTTCGTGGACAGCCTCAGCTATTTAGTGAGGCCCTCTGTAACTTAGTGAGACCCTGTTTCAAAATAAAGAATAAAAATAGGGCAAGGGGTGTGGCTCAGAGGTCAAATGTCCCTGGGTTCTGACGGGGTCCTGCCCGTCAGTGGCGGAGCGGATCAGGAAGGTTGAGTGCCAACGGCTCGAACACACATACACCAGCCGAGAGTCGAGTCAAGCAAGATCTCATTTATTCCTCTTCAAGCAACATATATATAGCACAAAACCACGAGAGGAATTTCCAATGGGGAAATAGCCTAGCCTATTGGGATAAAGATCACTAGCACATAGTTCACAGCCAATCCCAGGCCAGTACATGAGGCATTCATGTGTGCGGAAGCTCCTTTAAAGGTAAAAAGGGAAAAACTGCTCAGTCTCCCCACCCATAGTGAATGGGGAAACCATGCCTTCGTAGCTTCCTCCAGGCACCATCTTAGCCCCTTTTCTGCTGAATCACTTTACTGCGGATGTTCTTAAACTTTACCTAAAGCTTTGCCTTAGCCTACAGGCCACTCAGGCCGAGGGAGGCTGCATCTCTTTAGGCTCTGTATGCACACACCCCAACAGGGTTCCATCCCCAGAACCGCCAAAAAAAAATAATAATAAAATAAAATAAAAATAAATAAAATGTATATGCCATGATAGTTCATAAATAGAAAAACTTCTTTCCATTACTGCTCAAAATATTATTTTCTTTTTGAATGCATGAAAATTCTGTGCTTTAAATACTTCTACCTTGCTGTAGCATATTATTATTGACATAGCTGGTATTAAGATATTTCTTGTGTTAATTCCGTAGATAGCCAACTGTGTATAAATAGGAACAAAACATAGGATTCTTCTGGAATAGCTAACAATGGACAATGCTCATTAATTCTCCCAGTTAAAGCAGTAGTGTCAGCAATTTGACTTTAAAGCTAATTTACATTTATCTATTATATAAAATATTGAAACATACAAAAAATACCTTCCATACTTTACAGATACAGATATTGACCCAAGTCACTCTAAAAGGAATACAAGAATTGTGTAAAACAAATTCCAAATACTCATTATATAAACATATTTAAATAATTGTGAAAAAAATCCTTGGCATGTTTGGTGTGTATGGAAAAACTATATGTTTAACATAAGCAATAGCTACCAACTAACAAGGTGCTCTGCAATTTAATAATTTGATTTGTTAAAAATATGTATAAACTCTTTAGTAATAAATATGCTGAATGCTTAGAATGTATACTCTTGTTCACTGTTCATGATTAAAAGAAGAATCAAATATTTCAAAATTATGCTATTTATATATTAAGACTAAACAATTTAATAACATTACCAGCAGTATTACCATAATAACAAGAGAAAAGAAGGTATCAATCACTGTCCTAGAGATAAGGTGAAAGATTAACATGCTCACGGCCCTTGGTGAGCATTCTTCCTTTCCCCATACATGATATTGAGATTGGCATTGATATTCTCTCTCATTTCACTGAAGTTTGGCCTCCATATCAAAAGTCCCTCTTGTATCCCTATTACTACCTAGCTTCCACATATGAAAAAACATATGACCTAGAGATATTGTACACTTTTTTTTTTTTGGTGGTGGTGGTACTGGGGTTCCTGGAACCCCTTCTACCTCCGGGCTACACTCCCAGACCTATTTTATATTTTTGAAACAGGGTCTCTTAAGCCAGAGTGACTGGCTTCGAACCTGCGCGATCCTCCTGTCTCCGCCTCCCAAGCGTGGGGATTACAAGGGTGTGCCACCACGCCCGGCTGTACACATTTTTGAAGTACCACATGATACCACGTGATACTTAAGTATATGAATGTATTGTATGAAGTTCAAATAGAGGATGGCATATTTAGATTCTCAAAGATTCATTTGCTTTTGTGGTGACAATATTAAAATACTTCTAGGTTTTTTAAAATATATGCTGCATTATCATTATATAGTGTCACTATCGTGCAATAGAACACTGGAACTTAATTTTCACTTAAAACTATCACTTAGCACCAATTGATCAACACTTATACCCATTTACCTATCATTCCCAACTGCTTATACTCCCTTGCCTGTCATAAGGAATATTATAGTTTGGATTTCTGAGTTCAAAATATTATTTGGAGAGAGTACTGAGCAATGAACCTAGGGGTATTCTACCTTTGAGCTACATCCGCAGCCCTATCTTATATTCTTTATATTTTAGAACAAGGTCTCACTAAGTTAATGAGAATCTCACTAAATAGCTTAAGTTTGCTAGGAACCTGCAATCCTCCTGTCTCAGCCTCCCAAGTACTACAATTCCAAGCATGTGCCACCGCATCCAGGTCTCAGTTTATTTTATTTTAAATTATATGAATGAGTGAAATAATGTGGTACTTGTCTTTCTGTGCCTTAACATTTCCCCTTATTATAATGACCTCTATATTTATCCACACACTGATTTTAGAATAAATACAAATATTATTTAAACTTCTTATCATCAGTGAGTTCCTAATTTCGGCCAAGTGTCTAAGATCATATATGACAGTGCTCACAGCTTTATATAAAGCAAGTGTTCATTGGCACCCAACTTTTCTGTTGACTGGGAAAGCTAAGCTCTTTAGATGATCAGCAATTATCCTTTATAAAGCCTTTTGTTTAAGAGTATGTGGGTGACAGTATATGAGTGCAGGTATGTGTTTTTAACTTTTAAGTCTATCTTAAAAAGCCATAGAAATTCACATGGAAGATAAAATTTATGAATCAAAAGAGATTTTGATTGATTTTTAAAATATTTGATCATGAATATTATCGCTATCTTTAGCCTTTAAAACTTGCTTAACCGTGCCACTCAATTATCAATTTAAATAATATATCTAGAATGTGTTAATATCTACTGTATGCCAGCAAATGTTTTCTGTTCAAGGAACATAGTTAATATAAAATTTATAACTTTTCTAATTCTTTTCTATAGTTGTTCTTTTATTTTTTCTCTTTGTGTTACTAAGAATTGAACCCAGATATATTCTATCACCAAACTACATCCCCAGTCCTATATTTTATTCCTTATTTTGAAACAAGGTCTCACTAACTAGCAGAGCGTCTCAATAAGTAGTTGAAGCTGTCTTTGAAATGTGATCCTCCTGATTCAGCCTCTCAAGTACTGGGATTACAAATGTGTGCCACCATACCCTGCTATCTTTCCTATATTTTTTTACCCTCAGTATTTTTTACTATCTATATTTAATATATTATAGATTAAAAGAAATTTATAAAATCATATAAATATTTAATGGAACTTTTAGTTCTTTTTAAACTAAAGGTGTTCATTTTTTTACTAAAATATACTTATTTCTAGGTCCTAGAAATCTGACCTATAGCCTTTATGAAAAAACATAGAATCATAAACAAATACAAATAAAATTTTAATATCTTCATTATGTCTTCTGACTATCTTTTTATCTGATTTTGAAATGTAACAAGAAGTTTTTCAGAATAATTAACAAAATAGAAAAAGAATTTATATAATTTTCTATAACTTCATTTTTAGTCATAAATTTCAAGGTATATAGTATTTTGTGTATAAGAAGTAGAAATTACTGATTTAATAATATTTTTCTTTTAAAATATAATAATATAATTTTAGATTTATTTTAAATATTTTATGTGCATTCGTATATTTTAATATTTGTCTTTTAACAAATTTTAGTACTTTCATATATTTATTGTAACTTTCACTTTGGCCTATTTGATATTTAAAAGTATGGTATATCATTTCTAATTATTATTAGATGCTGAAGACATTTTCCTGATACTGATTTTCAATTAAATTCTGTGGTGGTCTGAGGAAACACATAAGGTTTTAATTTGTCCATGTTGGTTAAGACAATGATAAACTGTGTTATGTTGAAGGGTGTGTTTCTCTCAATGTGTGCTCCATGGAGAGCAGAATCCATCAATGTGTTCCAGGTGCTTGAGGTGAGAATAGGGGCAAGATTAAATAAAAAAGTGCACTAAATAATTTTTATAATGGTGGAAATATTCTGTATATTACTGTGTGATAGTTGAAAGACTGTATGTATCAGTCAAATTTGCCAAATTGTGCATCTAAATAGAATTTATTACATGGTACCTAATTTATTCATCAATAAATGCATGGTGGCACATGCTTATAATCCCAGCATTAAGGAGGCTGAGACAGAAAGGACTGTGGTTCGCAGACAGCCTCAGCTACTACTTATTGAGGCCCTTTGCAACTCAGTGAGACCCTATTTTAAAAATAAAAAGGATAAAATATAGGGCTGACAGTGTTGCTTAGAGGTAGAATGACCCTGGGTTCCATCCCCATCACTGAAAAAAATTATCAAAAATAAATCAGCTGAATTTTATTAATAATATAAAAATTATGAAACAGCTGGCATGCCTAACAATGATTAAAGAGAGAAATTCATATAAGTGACAATACTAGTCAAATAATACACATTAAATAGGTTTTAACACAAGGCATACCAATATGGAAATTCCTTAAACTATATTGTTCAAAGTATGTATGTGATTAATTCTCTCTCTCTCTCTCTCTCTCTCTCTCTCTCTCTCATCAGAAAAAATGTGGTGGATTATCAAAGATAGTGATAGCAAATAATAAAATATGAATATGCCAATAAAAGTATAATGAAAAACTATTAAAGACAAAGCATTTTAATTATTTTACAAATTATTTACTTTAAAAAAGAATCTCTTATAGCTCTATTCTCAATCTTTATTGTGCACTCATAACTCAGATATTTTGGAAAATGCAGATTACACAGCAATGCAACTTAGGTGTGACTTGAGAACCTGAATTTTAATAGTTTCCATGTCATTTAAATATTATTGATGCCTGAATATTTTTAAACTGCTTCAAATGTAGACAATGGTAATTTTTATATAAAATTAAAACTAACCTTATATCTTAAAACTTCAATCTAATAAAATTAACTCATTCAGTAATTTTTAAAAGATGCAAAGACACTGGGCGTGGTGGCGCATGCTTGTAATCCCCACGCTTGGGAGACAGGAGGATCGCGCAGGTTTGAAGCCAGCCACCTGTGCTGGCTTTAGAGACCTTGTTTCCAAATTAAAAAAAAAAAAAAAAAAAAAAAAAAAAAAAAATATATATATATATATATATATATATATATATATATATATATATAAATAGGTCTGGGAGTGTAGCCCGAAGGTAGAAGGGTTTCCAGGAACCCCAGTACCACCAATAAATAAATAAATAAATAAATAAATAAATAAAGCAAAGACATGCATATACAATACAATTGCATATACAAGATTCTTCTAATTAAACTTCAAATAGTTATAGAAATACCTGCTTTAAGAAAACAAGTAAGGCTTATAGCAGAATGGAATAAACAAAAAAAACTATGAAAAGATTATTATTGTATTTGTGGGTGGAAATTTCAATATTGGTAAGTAGTCTCTTTCTCTCACTCTACGAATATTTCCTCTAAAACAGGAACATGACAAGTGTTCATTATCACCACTTCTTTTAACATACTACTTGAGACTCTAGCCAGAGTAATAAGGCAAGAAAAAGAAATAAACAGAGTAAAAACGGAAAAAAAATGAACTAAACCATCCTTATTTACAGATGGCATGATACTATACTTAGAAGACCCAACAATTCAATCAAAAGGCTTATAGAACTAATCAAATATTTCAGCAAAGTGGATAAAAAATCAATCTTAAAAATTCAGAAACTATTCTGTATGATAAACATAAGTGCACTGAAAAAGAAATCCAGAAAACATTTCCACTCAGGATATCTCACAAAAATTAAAATACTTAGGAATAAACTTAACCAGGAATGTAAAAGACCTCTACAAAAAAATTATAAAACATTCCACAAAATTGAAGATGACTTTATAAGATAGAAAGATCTATGCTCTTAGATAAGCAGAACAAATATCAAAATGAAAAATGACTATATTTCCGAAAGTGATCTATAGGTTCAAAAGAATAATTACAAATTACCAAGATCATTACTCATAGGCATAGAAAAATCAGCCCTTAAATTCATTTGGAACAACAACAACAACAAAAAAGCATAATCAGCAAAATAGTTCTCAGCAACAAAAATTATGCAGGCAATATCACAATACCTGTCTTCAAATTATATATAAATATAATATATATATATATATATATATATATATATATATATACATGTATATGTATATATGGACAGGTAAATGCTCTCTCAACAATACTCCAAAGACACAAGAAACTAAAAGGTGGATCAATACATAGAATTGCATTAAATTGAAGAGCTTCTGTAATGCAAAGAAAACTATCAAGAACCTCAAAAGAGAACAGACAGAAGGAAAGAAAATTTTTGCCAACTATTTCTTCAATAGAAGACTTATATCTAGAATATACAGAGAAATAAAGAAACTTAGTACTAAGAAACAAATAACCCAATAAAAATGGGCAAGTTATCAAACTAGAACCTTCACAAAAGAAGAAATTCAAATGGCCAATAAATGTATGAAAAAATGTTCAACATCTTTAATGTACATGATACACATTTACAAACATGTAGAAGTCAATCACTAAGCCAAATATGAGAAGGAGGGAGGAGGAAGGGAATAGTATGGGGATTGTGTAAGGGCTGAGTGATGTGTTCATGTATTTAGTCATATATCTTAATGGAGTACAAGATTTTAGAGGCATACATGAACATGTACATTAAAGAATTTCCCTCTTCCCCCTCGAACCTCAGTTAGATCACCTTACTTGCTCATTTATAGTTTATATTTTTATTTGAAAACAGGACCTCTTAAGCCAGCAAGCCTGGCTTCGAACCTGTGTGATCCTTCTGTCTCCACCTCCAAAGCATGGGGATTAAAATTATGTCCCACCATGCCCGGCAAAAGTTTTTATATTTTAACATCATCATTCTTATTCAAAGTAAAGTAACATTTGACTAACATCCAAGATGAAAAAATATAATTATGATTAAATTTAAGTCTAATAAATTTTAGTCTTTTTAATATTGAACATCAGTAGGGACTAGAATTCCTGCTGATTAAAATTATGTAAGACGGTAATCTTTTTTATTTTACATATAATTTAAGAATGAATTATCTCACCCATAGTTTTTTTTTTGTAAACTGAAAGCTATGAAAATGGTGGAAAATAAAATAAAATTTGAATTATTCTTTAGAAGAGAACTTTCCAATATATTGCACAAACACATTTAAAAATATAAAGTTGTTTTGGGTGAAAAAAAAATTTACACTACTGGATGCTGAACCCAGGGTCTTAATCATGATATGCAATTACTCTAACACTAAGTTATATCCCTAGGATCTTTCTAAGATGCCCAGGCTGCCTGTGAACTTGCCAAACTTCCTGGTTCAATCTCTTAAATAAAATAGATTGCAGATTTATGCTCCAATGTGCTCCAGTAACTCCAATAACACTTTTTTATATTTTAAGGCAGTGATTTTTTTTCCATACTAGAGGTAGAACCCAGGGGCTTTCTACCTCTGAGCTATACCCTCAGCTCTATTTTTTATTTTTTATTTTGAAACAGAATCTCACTGAGTTGTGGAGAGCCTCACTAAGAAGCTGAGGCTATCAGTGTACCAAGTTCCTCCTGTCTCAAGTGTGTACCAACATGCCTGATGGGCAGTGAATTTTTTATGAAAACTTTACAGATGTTATAGAAGTGAATCGATTTATATAAAATTCCAAATTAACAATTAGACCAGCTATATGTGAACACATTACAAAGATACTTCACCGTTAAAACTACAATTTTATGATTTAGCTGTTAGAGAGTGGAGGTACTCTTGGATTTTCAATGGTGTACTTACCTAAACACAGAACCTTAGGAATTGTAGAGAGAAAAGGCTTGCTGTATTCAATGAATGGTAAATTCCTTCAACATAAGATCTAAGTCAGAGTTATCTGATGATTCACTTATGTATATATCTTTGTTATACACTATCTGGTTACAATTATTTTTATTCCTCAAGTTATTCTTGATTCTTCCTGATTTATGACCTTGTGATATACAAATTCTGAAGCTGAGATAGGATTGGATGGAGGATTTGACTTAGAGTATATTCTTTACCTGGCAAGAGACATATATTTTAAGATAATACATCTTGAATCTAAGTAAGAAATCTTAAAAATAAGTTAAAGAATTCAACAATTAAATGTCAGTATGCAATTTTAAGTCAATGGTAGAAAAAAAAAGTTCTTAAGGGAGTGAGAAACAGAAAAATGTGATTCTTTGCTTGGTATTAAAAGTCTAGTTTGACCAATGTAATAGAATTGTATGCTTTGATCCTTTCATGAACCAATGGTCTTTTATGACAGCCAATCGTCTACTATCACAAAAACACCAATCCTACCAGAAAGAAGTTATTTAAAAAAAATATTTAGAAAGCTTGTGTGGTAGCCACACCTCCCAATCAATTACTTGGGAGGCTGAGACAGAAGAATCACAGGTTTGAGGCAAACACATGGTAACTTAGAATCTGTTTCAAAATAAAAATGGCCAGGGCTATATATCAGAGATAGAATATCCCTGTCTTCATTCCTCAGTACCAAAATCAAATTTATATATTCCTTAAAAGGCTTCTATTTTATTAAAAGTAATATAAAAACAAATAAAATGTAGAGGATTTATTATGCTTTTATCTTAATTACAAATTTCATAACATAAAATTAATAGTCACACTTGCAGGCATACACTAAGCTGAAACAACTCCAGTTTTAATATTTCACATTTCTCAGTGCCAATGATTCTTGCTATCAAACTGCAATTTATATCTGTTTGCTCACTATTCTTAGTAATTTAAATTCCATGGGGATCTATGGGGATATTTTCTTTTCTTTTATTTATTGTTTGAAATACTGGGGATGGAACCCAGGGGCACTCTACCTCCAAGCTACACCCCCAGCCCTATTTTTTTCTTTATTTTGAAACAGAGTCTCACTGTGTTGCAAAGGGCCTCACTAAGTACCTGTATCTGAACAGCGATCCTCCTGTCTCAGCCTCTTGAATGCTGGGATTACAACCATGGGCTACCACACCCAGCTGGGAACATTTTAAATACATAGATATTTTTAAAGGCTGCCATTATGTGACATGCAGCCATACTATATAAAATTATTAAATTATTTGCATTTTCCTATCAGTTTAAATAAGGCACCAACTTGATAGTATACTTCAATATGTGTTAAATAAAAATTACACATCCTATGGATGAAAACATTTTTTACAAATTAAATACACTATGCACTAATGATATTCCCAACATTTACAACAGGAATAATCCTTTCATCCAGATATGAATGGCAACTCTTAATAGATATCTTTGCTCCTCAGATAAATATTTTGAAACATATTTGCATATTTTACTTTAAATCAGGTTCTATCCTAATCAAAATCCATATTCTCCAGTCTTAAACTAATTTTATACTAGCATTTCACTTTTAATCTAGGGCTTCCTAATCCTTTAATCATATAAAAGTTGTTCAATGTGAAAACCACTTTGATCATCTTTTTAGAATTGTTATAAGAATATCTTTTTTTTTGTACTTTCTTATCCCAAACTAAGCCCCACTTCTAATCCATACTTACTCAATCATAATATTCTTTCAAGAATCTGTAGCAACTACCATCATATTCTTGCTTTTTTTTTACTGCTTTATTAATGTTTACAAATCCAAAAAAAATCCACTCTGTCAAAAGGAAACAAAATCAGTCATCTTATTATCTTTCAAAATATTATGTTTACTACTTTTGTCCTAATATTTCAAATAATTACAACTGCTACTCTCATTTCCTTAGAGTTTCTAAGTTATAATGAGACAATAATATTAGAAAAATTTCAAGACTCCTTTGCTCTGTGTGTTATCAATAAGTGGCAAAGTATCAGAAAATTGTTTATCTCGTATGTGTTTCGAAACATCTTCAACTTTAACAATCAACTAAACGTACACTGAAAATAAAATATTAATTTACTACCATTCTAAACTTTGTAACCATCATTCTACTTTAATAGTTTCACATATCTAATATATATATATAGATATATAGATATATATATTCGATCCTGATATGTTTATCTTTGTCTGCTTTATTCATTAGACCCGATGTCCTCCAATTTCACCCATGTTGACAGAAATTACAGGTTCTTCTTTTTTAAACTAAATAATATTTCACTATGCATGCATTTTGTATATGCATATACATTTTTTCTTTATATATTTATCCACTGATATACGTTTATATTGTTTCCACACTGTGATTAACATTGTGAATATTATCAATAATGCTGAAACAGAGAAGTCCAGATATATCTTAGCAATGTTAATTTATTTTCTGTAGATTCAAAGCTGAAAGTAGGAGTGCTGAGTCATGTGGATAGTTCTATTTTTATTTAAAAAAAAAAACCTCTGAGTGAGCTATCTTCCAATATAATACTATCAACTTACATTTCAACTTATAACACACATGGGTTCTTTTGTCTCTGCATCTAAAACAATGAGAATAAATTTTGTCTTTTTGACAATAAACATCCTAGTAAGTGTGAAATAATATATCATTGGAGTTTTGTCTTGTCTTTTCCTTGTAATTAGTGAAGAATATTCCATATACCCACTGGCCATCATTCTACCTTCTTTTGAAAACTATTTATTTGGGGTTGAGTATGCAGTGATTGTTGATATTGTTTGCCTGCATTTCTTTCATATTTTTGATATTAACTCTTGATCAGATATTTGTTTTGGATATATGTTCTTCCATTGTATATTTTTACTCTTTTGTTTCTTTGGCTGTGCAAAAGCTTTTTTTTTTTTTTTTTTTTGGTGGTTCTGGGGGTGGAACCCAGAGGCTTTACTCCCAGACCTCTTTTATATTTTATTTGGAAACAGTGTCTCACTAAGTTGCAGAGAGCCTTCACTAAGTAGCTGAGGCTGGCTTCGAACCTGTGCCATCCTCCTGTCTCAGCCTCCCAACAGAGAGTCAGGTAAACAATCTAAAGACACAACTCAAGGAACTACAAAGACTGCAACATTGTAATTCCAAAGCTAGCAGAAGGCAGAAAATTATTAAAATCAGAGGAGAAAGGAATGAAATAGAAAACAAAAAAAAATACAAAGAATCAAAAAAACAAAAACATGGTTCTTTGAAAAGATTAATAGGATTGACAAACCCCTGGCCAACCTAACCAAAAGAAAGAGAATCAGTTCAGATTATTAAATAAAAAAGGAGACATTACCACCGACATTGGGGAAATTCAAAGAATTATTGGATACTATTTTGAGAATTTATACACTAATAGACTGGAAAACATGGAAGAAATCAATAGATTTCTAAGCAACAATAACATACCTAAACTGAACCAGGAGGACATCACAAGCCTAAACAAACCAAAAGCAAGCAAAGAAATAGAAGCAGCAATAGAAAACCTCAGACCCTGATGGGATTCCAACTGAAATCTTCAATGAAGAGCTAATACCAATACTTCACAACTTGTTCCGGGAAATTGAAAGAGATGAAAGTCTCCCAAATTTCTTCTATGAGGCCAGCATCACAATGATCCCTAAACCAAATAAAAATACCTCAAGAAAGAAAAATTACAGACTAATATCCTTAATGAATATAGATGCAAAATTTCTAAACAAAATACTATTCAAAACCATGTCAAGAGAATTACACACCATGTCCAAGTTGGTTTCATTACAAAAAAGCAAAGAAGGTTCAATATACACAAATCAATACATGTATTTCACCACATAAATAGAACTAAGAACAACAACTGTATGATCACATTAATAGATGCTAAAAAAAAGCATTTGACAAATTCAACACTCATTTATGTTAAAAAACAATGCAGAAAATTGGAATAGAAGGAATGTATTTCAACATCATTAAGGCAAATATACAATAAACTCAAAGCCAACATCATATTGAATGAGAAAAAAAACTGCAAGAATTTTTTCTAAAATCAGGAGCAAGACAAGGATGCCCATTATCACCACTCCTTTTCAATCTAATCCTCGAGATTCTTGCCATGGCAATAAGACAAGAGAAGAAAATCTAAGTAATTCAATCAGAAAGAGAGGAATTAAAACTATCCTTATTTGCAGATGGCGTGATTCTTTATCTAGAAGACCCAAACAATTCAACTAAACAACTTATGGGGCTGATTAACCAATTCAGCAAAGTTGCAGGATACAAAATCAAACTAAATAAATCAGTTGCTTTTTTATGCCAAAATGAATCCACAAAGAAAGAAATAAAGAAAACAATTCACTTACTATAACTGCAAAACCAATAAAATACCTAGGAATAAACCTAACCAAAGATGAAAAAGATCTTTTCAATGAAAACTACAAAACATTAAAGAAAGAAACTAAAGATGACCTTGGAAGATGGAAAGATCTCCCATGCTCATGGATAGGCAGACTAAATATCATCAAAATGGCCATTCTGGTACAAGTGATCTATAAATTCAATGCAATTCCCAATAAAATGTTCTTCATCGACCTAGAAAAATCAATTATACATTTTATATGAATAAAAAAGACAAAGAATAATCAAAGCAATTCTCAGCAACAAAAAGCATGCAGAAGGCATCACAATCCCAGACTTCAAATTATACTATAGAGCAATGGTAGTAAAAACAGTATAGGATTGGCACAGCAACAGGCATACTGACCAGTGTAACAAAAAAGAATATACAGAAACAAACCCACATATCTATAGACAACTTTTGACAAAGGGGCCAAACTCATACACTGGAGAAAAGACAGCCTTTTCAACAAATGGTGCCGGGAGAACTGGCTATCCATTTGTAAAAAGCTGGAACTAAATCCTTATTTCTCACTATGCACAGGAATCAACTTGAGATGAATCAAAGACTTATAAATTAGGCAAGAGACTGTGAAGTTGTTAAAGGAAACCATAGAATCAACACTCCACCATATAGGCACAGGCAGTAACTTTTTCAACAAGACTTCCAAAGCGCAGAAAATTAAAGCGAGAATTAACAAGTGAGATGGCATCAAACTAAAAAGGTTCTTCTCATCAAAAGAAACCATCAAGAACCTAAGATAAATAAAGAAAAAGCCTACAGAATGGGTGATGATTTTTACCAGCCACCACTCTGATAAAGGGCTAATATCCAGAATATACAAAGAACTCAAAGACTCCACAGTAGCAAAACAAAGAACCCAATCAAGAAATGGGCAACTAAATTGAATAGACACTTCACAGAAGAAGCAATACAAATTGACAATAGATACATGAAAAGATGTTCAACATCATTAGCCATTAGGGCAATATAAATCAAAAACTACGCTGAGATTCCATCTAACCACAATCAGAGTGGCAAGCATAAATAACAACAATTGCTGGCAAGGATGTGGGGAAAGAGAAACTCTTTTACACTGTTGGTGGGGGTGCAAACTAGTTCAGCCACTATTGGGATCAGTGTGGAGATTCCTTAGAAAACTGTAAATAGATCCACTATATGATCTGGTATACCACTCCTGGGTATCTTTCCAAGGGGCTTGAAATCAGAGAACTACAGTAACATATGCATACCCATGTTCATAGGAGCACAATTTGTAATAGCCAAAATATGGAACTAACCTAGTTCTCCATCAATATATGAATAGATTTAAAAATTATGGGAAATACACACAATGAAATTCTATTCAGCTATAAAGAAAAATAAAATTATAACATTCTCAAGAAGATGGAAAGACCTGGAGAACATTATGTTAAGTAAGATTAGTCAAGCACAAAAAGAGAAGGGCATATGCTTTCTCTAATATGCCCAAACTAGTGAGTAGGGGGAATATCAGAGGGACTCCAGATAATGGAAGGGAAATCTCAGCAAAGATCAAATGGAAGGATAGGAGAGGAATAAGGCTGAGGTTGATTAATGGAGGAGCTAAATCCAAATATGTGTAAAAGTATGAATTTGGCATGGTTAACCTGGACACTCATTGTTGGGAAGAAGGAAGGGGAACCAGGGCAGGGAGAGGGCACCAAGCACAGTCTAAATGTATACCGTTTTCAATATGTTCCATATATAAATAAAAAAATAAAGAGAAAAAGAGATAATTGTGTCTATTAGGAATTTAAAGCAACTAATGTATATCTGCACTATTTCATGCTATGAGATCTTAAAAAAGTATAAAAACACTTTAAATAATTTAAATATCCACTTCAATACATACTTGAGTTTGGTATATTATTTTATGCTATTTTTAAAATTGTAATAAAAATAAAATAACTCTTAAATATCATTCACATTTCTGGGAAGATGAATAGAATCTCAAAGTGTTTTATGGAGATGTCTTTATAAAGTACCCACTAAACCTAAAGGGTGAATTTCTAATTAATTATTAAAAACAAAAAGAGCTGACAAATGAAATGAATTTTAAATATTTTATGGTACCATGCAATTTTGTTACCTTGTGGTTCCTGGCTCTCGATGAGTTGTGAAAGCTGTTTCATGTACTAGCATCAAATATTTAGCTATTTTTAAATGATAATCTGGGTCTGTAAAATTTTCTTATATTCTTTAAATATTTCAGGCTTAAAATATCTTTGAGACATGCATTGTAAAACTGCATTATAAATCTTTTCAAGAAACTCCCTTATTTGTCTTTTACTTCATCTTTTTTTAGTATGCTCATACTTCAATAATGCTCATTTGATTGCTATTGTTTAAAATGGATTCACTTTATTATAAAGTTTTAAGATGGACAAGATGATATTTTACTAAACATAGATAACTAGTTATTACAGTCAAATAAGATGTCATATATATTCTTCTACGTAGTTATCAGGTTTGTTTTCTTTTTGGGTTTTTTTTTTCTGTTTTTTGGGGGAGAGAAAGTACATACAATTTACTCACATAGCAGGTCTCTTGGATACAACCAAAGAATTTTAGCTGTAATCCTAATGCTGTATATTAAATGCCTAAGAATTATTCATCCTACATAACTGCAGTTTCATACTCTTTGACTTGCATATCCCCATTTCCTGCACACAAAATGTGTTCCTGCCCATGGTGACCCCATTCTTATTTTGCTTCTATGTGTACAACTTTTTATTTAAATTACTCATGTAGATAAAAACTTGCAGCATTTTACTTCTTCTCTACCTGAATTATTTCATTCAGTGCAGTTGTCTCTAAATTTACCTATCCTTGGAGTTGGTAGCATTTTCCTTTTAAAGACTAGATCATCTTCCATTGTATATATTTACAGTACATTTTCTTTAATCAATTAACCACCAGTAAATACTTGGGTTGTTTCTTTATCTTGGCTGCAGTAAATAATACAATAATCAGGAGAGTAAAGATATCTCTTTTAGGTGCTGATTTAATTTCCTATGGACATATACCCAGGAGAAGTTCCTGTTTATGTGGCCAATGTATTTTTACTTTAAACAATCTATATACTTTGTAACAGTTTACATTCTTATGAACAATGTAAAATAGCTCCTTTTTTTACTCTTGTCATCAATATTTGTTATCTCTTGTCTTTATTGCAATAATCTTTCTGTCAGATACATGGTGATATCTCATTTTGGTTTTAATTTGTATTCTCTGATGAGTAGCCATGTTGAGCATTTAAACTATAATTACTGGGCCTCTACATATCTTTTTCTGAGAAATATTTATTCAGGTTTTTTGTACTATTTTAAATTGGGTATTTCTTTTTCACTTTTCATTTTCTTGCTGTCTGCCTGCCTGCCTGCCTGTCTGTCAGACTACCTACCTTCTTTCCTCCCTTCCTTCCTTCCTTTCATTCATCCATTAATTAAATTTTTGTTGTTGTTGATTTTGTTTTTTTGCTCTTGAGCTTCCTGATTACCTTACATGTTTTGGATATTAACATCCTTTCCAATATGTGGTTTTTGAACGTTTTTTACCCATTATTAAATTGCCTTTTTACTTTGTTGTTTTACTGCTGTGAAAAATTATTTATCCTGGTATAACCCCACTTGCCTATTTTTGTTTTTATTGTCTGAGTTTTTGGTGTCATAGTTACCAAAATATTTTCTTTCTTTCTTTCTTTCTTTCTTTCTTTCTTTCTTTCTTTCTTTCTTTCTTTCTTTCCTTCTCTCTTTTCTTTTCTCTTTTTTTCTTTCTTTTCTTTTCTTTTTTTTTTTTTGCAGTACTGGGGATGGAACCTAGGGGTGTTGTGCCTCTGAGCTACACCCCAAACCTTCTATTTTAGTTTTTTTTATCTTTGAAATAGGGTCTCACTAAGTTGTGAAGGGCCTTGCTAAGTAGCTGAGGCCCTCCCTTTTCGAATACTGAAATAGTGTATTTTTTTTCTATTTTTATGTTGTATTTAGTAAATTTACTGAATTAATTTATACATTCTAAAAGTTTAAAACTTTGTAGACTCTTTAGGATTTTCTATATAAATATTGTTTATCTGAAAATAGGAATAATTGTATTTTCTTTTTGTATATTTGAATGGATATTTATTTTCCTTGTCTGGTTGTTCTTGCTAGTACTTCCAATATTGTGTTAAATAAAATCAGAAAGAGCTGATATTTTTTTCTGTATTTTTTAGAGAAAATATATCAATTTTCTATTGATCATGGTGTTAGCTGTGAAATTTTATTTATCAGTCTTTATTAGTTAAAGAAATTGACTTGATACCTAAAGTATTATTTTTTGCAAGAAAGCACATTGAAGATCATCAAACATTGTTTATACATCTGTTTATTTATGAATATAAGTATTTCTAAAATCTTATCACACCCAGCCATTTTTATTTTTTATTTTGAAACAGGTCTTGCTAAGTTATAGAGGCTGGGCTTGAACCTACAATCTTCTTTTCTCAGCCTAAAAAAATCATGGGATTATTGGCATGTGCCGACATGCTCACCCCAGGTTCCATCAATTAAAATGATTTCTAGCTCTTTGTTGAGCTTCCCATTTTCTTAATGTATTGTGTTGCTGATTTTATTGAATTTTTATACATGTGCTCTCATGTCTTTTTGAACTTTGTTAAAATAATTATTATGGATTATTTTTTAGACAATTCATAGGTCTCCATTTCTTTGTAGTCATGTACTAAGGAATTATTGTGATTTTTTTTATTTTTCATGTTTCTTAGGACATTGCATTATTTCTTCATATTTGATCGAATAATCACCTCTTTCAGACTTTTTAAACTGGCTTAAGTGGAATAAGACTCCCCTGCAGGTAGATTTGATGGTGCAGGTAGATTGTTTGTGTGCAATGCCTTTGGTTCTAGAGAGAGGTAGAGTAGTGCAGTCTCTGTATTTCCATCATCTGAAGTTAATGTCAGAGAGGCCGAGGGGGTCTCAATGTTCACAAACACAGTTGCTTGCAGTAGCAGTAATGGCCATGTAGGATATTCTGTTTTTAAGGGTAAAAGCCATTGAAATTTTCTTATTTTCCTCTTATCCATGGGAGGAATCTTAATAAAAGGTGTCTTTTTTGACAATATGTCTGGTGTGGCTATTATACAAATACTAAAAGGCACCAGGTTCCAGGTCATAGACACTGAAATCAATTGCAAAACTTGGGTCCTAGGCTTAGAGACTCAAAACTACTGTAGTACCTGGGCCCTTGTAGCATATATCTACTTGCTGAGGAAGGAATAAGCAGGTGTCACTCATGGATCTGAAGACTAGAACCCTGGGACATGTTAAGAGTTGTATAGCAGTGGCTTTGACATTGAGAGACAGTATATACCAGTGGTATGGCCCAAAATCTGAAACATTTTGACTCCAGGAAGCAGACTACAATGGCCCTTGGGATATCCATGTGCAGCTACAATTCTGATGCTGACAGCATAGCTGAAATTCGGGTCTCTAGAGTATTATAGCCTTGTGTCTCAGACCCTGATAGGTGAGATACATCAGTAATGAGTCTCCAGCATCTGCGGGTGATAGTAGTAACTTGGGCCTCAAGGTTGATGTGAGTTTGCAACTGAGCAATGCGGAGTAAGTATGACCCGGTGATTGTTCCATTTCCTAGATAGTCAGGTACTGCACTAACTCAGGCCTTCAGATGAAAATAAAGTGAAAAGTAAATTTTAAGATCCAGACATAATGAGGCACAGTTGAATCTAGTGTAGCCCTGGAGCTAATAGAGCTTTGTGGCAGTTTGGTTCCAGGAAGAGGGAAATCTGTAGCACTCAAATTTGAGGAGGAGTTATGTAGCAAATTAGCAACTATTTTCTCTGTTAATTGGGTTGGGTTCTGACAACATTGGTTACAGAAAATACTAGTGCCACAATAAGTCAGGCCTCAGAGGTAGGAGATAACATAGTGGTAATATCAGTTCCTGGTAGGTGGGTTCTGTTTGGTGGCCAAACACAGTAGGCACTGCAGTCCTGGAACGGCATTATCCACAGCAATGCAAGCCCAGGAAAGGCTGGACAAGTAGTAACCTAAGACCCTAGGGAAACTGCAGCAGATACTTGGCCTAGAGTGATAGAAATGCTATTTGTTAGTTTGGGCCAGAAAAATGTGTATGAGCAGCCACTCAAGTTAGAAACATTGGGACCCTCAGTTTCCTAGGCTGGTAAGGAATAATATATAGTAGTAGTAAGGCTCTACAGATGGCGGCCAAGGTAGCTACGCAAATCCTGGGAGTAGAATGAGAGGGAACAGCAAAACAGCTACAGTTCCAAGATGGAGTAACACCCAGGCTCTTGGATTACAGCGGTCATAGCACAAAGCAAATCTCTTCTCTGGAAGGAGCATGGACTGCAGACAGTGCTCTCAGTAGGTCTCTGGACTTCTGAAAGCTCCAAGCATCCCCAGTGGTCAAGGATGCAAGTATCCACATTGATTGATGATCTTGGTCATCTTTCCTTCACAGGTATAATCATGCCTGGGTCCCAGATAATTCTGTCTGAAAAATTCAGTGTCATAGGTCTCGTGTTTCTTACCTTTTTCTACACAGCAATCCTTGTTTGCTGTGTTGCACAGCATTTCTGCAGCACCTTTGCTGTGTTTTGGAGCGTTCCCTTAGTTATATTGACCATGATGTAGTTATATTTATACTTTTTCATTTTATGGAAGAAATAAACATTAGGACTTTCTAGTTTGTCATCTTGATAACTAGTTCTTAATAAGAGTTTTTCATGTCATTCTAAGTGATGGTGTAAGAATTTCAGGAGATAACATGCAATATAACAGATGTTTATATAAAACATTTAACATTAAAAATGATACTCTAAAAGTTAAATATTCTAATCTGTGATTTTAGTACTAATTTTCTTTAACTTGTGGAATTAAATTTCCTTGTGTATACTAATATATATGTATTAAATTTAATTTATATTACAAAACTATAGTGAAAAATATATATTTTCTACACTATGTAGAAAAAGTGGGAAAAACATTGTGCAAAAATAATATCAAATTATCACTTAAATAACAATTATTTAAATAAGATTATTGGACAAGTATTTAAAATGTATTTATTGCCTAGTAATTAGTATTGAGAACTACATTTTAACATAATGCATTATCTTTATAAGAGATTTTATTGTATTTCTTTCAAATTTTAGAAAATTGGTTAAACATTTTGGTTGTCATGTAACATATTTTTCTTCCTACTTAAGAAAATAAAAACTTTCCAAATACATTTGTGTGTGTGTGTGTGTGTGTGTGTGTGTGTGTGTGTGTAAAACATTTGATTTTCAAGATTAGATTTGAAGTGCCTGTTTACTTATTTTGGGTCATTTTTTCAGGGCACTCATTAATTTTTTGTCATCTGGATTCAATTCAGAAGCTGATGACTGATTTTAGGCAATTTTGGTAGTGGTACATATTTTTTTTAGAAAGTTATGGGAGAGATTGCTTGCTGCTTCTTTTTGAAGTCCACGTTCTTTTCTTTATAGAGCTAGAGTACATTTCTTTGCCTATTTTTCTTTGTGTTTCTGAATCACAGACTTGGTGTACTATAGCTAGAACACTGTTATTATTCCCATAAACACTTTTTATACTTACTCCCTCAATTTTTTCTCCTCTTCTTGATAGCAAGAATGCAAAGTACTCATTGAGTTAATCCCAGTGTAAACTTAGAAGCTTTTCATTGAAGAAAACATGCATATATTTAAAGTTGCTTGGTGAGGTTATCTCTGGTCATGGAACATGTTCTTCAGATATATTTGTAATATAGCAACAAAAGCAGTCATCAAAACATTTAAAGGTCTAGTACTGGAATTATTTTAAAAGATTTGCTAATATATTCAAATCATTCCATTAGACCTGTGTTTCACATGTATAAAATCTTCTCCAGCTCCAGAGACTTCATTGTGTAATGATCCAAGTTTCATTGCTTTAATTAGTATGAGGCTTCTTTAGTCCCTTTATCTGGTGAAACTGTTTCTTCAAGTCATATCTAATTTTGTATAAACTTAAATTCCCAAAACCATACCTTCAGCACCATTTCCTATTATAAACAATTTTCTATGGGAAGAGAATTTTGTGAAAGACAGCATTTTCATATTATTTACAAATTGTTCTTTTATCTGCCATTGCATGGTTTTGTCACAGGGGGTGTAACAGAAATGACATAGGCACAAGTGTTAACTTCTCATACCATCTGGATAATAAATGCAACATTCATTTAGTACAAATAGGCATTTTCGTTTCTCACCTTTTTATTCAAGTATTAAATATCATAATTAAAACTGAATTGAGCACTGTGATACCACAGAATAACTGCAATTGCTGTATTAAAATAAAATATATAAAATATTTTTGAATCATATTTTTCAGTAATTGATTTAATTTGATTTAAATTCAATGCAGCATAGATTTTCTGTTATGAATACCATATTGGTTGGCAGATGTAAAAGCTTTTTCTTAATAACCACCTTGAAAAGTACAATCAAGGCATCATTTGTATAATGACTTACCAGTGATAGGGCTGCTAATCATATCTGTTTTTATATGTATCTAATCATCACGATAATAAATATATACTTTGGTATGTGGAATCCAAATAGCAGGTCATGGTGTGGTAATAGTAATTTTAATTTTAGATGTTTAATCAGATGTTTATGGGAGTAGATCCACTTAATGTTTTTATTGTTTATACGAATAAGTAATTTCTTCTCATTTTTGCTCATTCTCTGATCTGCAGTTAAGCATATTTAATAGTCACTGCTATAATTCCTTCCTATTGTATAGATTACATTATATGCTTTAGGCACAAAGCAAGAGAAAATAATGGAGCTTTCAAATAGTTATGCTTCTTGTCTCCAATGAATGTAAGATAATTGCATTAAGAGAGAGGCAAAATGTTATGCTTTTACCAACAGGAAATGGTTATCATTGTCCAACAAAGAATAAAATACACTATGTAGATAAAGACTCTTTCTTGATCCTACATAAATCATGCACAACTAACACATTTATCCTAAAATGTCTTTGAAAATGTATAATGGATTTTTTTTTGAATGATGATGAGCTGGAAACAGGTTAAGCATAGCAAAAATAAGAATCTTTTGTTAGGAACACAAACCACTCTTAACTCCTTTGAAATATAACAGGAATACTATCACTGTGAAATACAGCTAAGGAAAATAATCAAACATAGATAAATCATGCATGAATTAGTGATACACACTCATGCATATTTATGAACATAAAAAGACTTATTGAAGCTATGCTTAGCACAAATATTTACCATCTAAGTATTTTATGACATTGAGCTTATTTACTAACGTATATTATTTTAAAGTATGCATCTTTTATATGTTTATTTGATACCATCAAGAAGTATTTTGCATTTATTTTATGTTTTTAGACATCCATTTTTTAATTTAGTCCCACAGTTTTATAAGTGTGGAACATTGTTTAGGAAGCTGAATACCAAAACAAATAAAATATGAAAAAACAAGGAATTAAAAATAAAGTTTGCCTGACCATAGATATTTGCCTTCTAATTAACACCTGTGTGTAATATTAAAGAATACAGTCTTGAGAACATAGGCATGCTTACATAGTACTTACTATACAAAGAAAGATCTGTCATAGTACACTAGTACAAATTAAATTTGTAAAATTTTTTAGTTTGTATTTGGTAGTTTTAAAGCATTAAATAATCTTTAATTATACCTAACTTTAACTAGAATACTGGTAGTTTTAAAGCATTAAATAATCTTTAATTATACCTAACTTTAACTAGAATACTGTATTTTATTCACTTGGTTTTTAAGAAGCAACAATGAAATTCAACCTTTGCCCTAGATATATATCTACATGTCATTATTTATGCATCTGATTGAATATTTTGCAGTATTATATTTGTTCCCTTTGAATTGTACTTTTTTCTCAACCAATTCAATTTTTAAAAAACAATTGTTTCTACACCATATTACTTTAGACAATATAATATATCTAAAAGCTGAAATTTCCTACAACATATTCTAGTTATTGTTTCTAACACCAAAGGCTCTGGAAAAAGTCATCGGTTTTACAGAGGGAATAGAAGCAGTGACAATTTTATTGGAAGAAGCAGAATAGCATGAAAGCAGGTGACAAGTGTTTCTCTCCAATATAATAAAGAGATTTTTCTAGGATGTGAAAGGCAAAAGAGTGGAGAGAGCTTTGAATTCTTACCGTGCTCTTTTTTAAGAATGCAATAAAACCCCAGAGAGGAATAGCAGCTTGATGCATCTAGAGAAATGAGACCCCAAACTATTACTTCAAAATTCCCCTTACCATAGAGCACCAGTAACCACTAGAGAAATGAGACCCCAAACTATTACTTCAAAATTCCCCTTACCATAGAGCACCAGTAACCACTAGATTTTAGGAGATGCAAGTGGACTCTAGGTCAGATTTTTAGTAGTGTCATAAAACTACAAAACCAAATTCAATTGATTTAATGGGATATTAAAATGTTTTCTGCATATGTAGTAATCATCTTTGTGCTCTATTATGCACTTCCCTACATTTATACATAAAAATAATATCTGTATTGTAACTGAATTTACTAAAAAGTCTAAATTTGAACATTCATATATTTCATACATATAATTTCCTAAAGTTAATAAGTAATAATTTTATGAGTCTCTTTATATGTTAGGCAAACACATACACACATAAATACATAAATACACATTGTGAACAAAATCACTCATTAAATATATTTTTCACTACTGAATTTTTTTTAATCTACTGGAGATTGAACCTGAAGACTATATACCTCCTAGCTACACTCTGACCCCTATTAAATTTTATTTTGAAACAGGGTTTTTCTAAGTTCCTTATTCTGGCCTTGAACTTGGGTACCTTTTGTCTCAGACACCCAAGTAATAGGATTACAGGTATATGCCACCATGCCTGATCCTATTAAAAACCTTTTTATTTTACCCAAACACTTATTCTTTTATTGGTGCATTATAGTCATACAGCCTAATGGGGCATAAAATAGTAGTGGCATACAAGCATATATAACATATTTAGCTCTACCCCAATTCCCACCTCAATCCCTCCCCTTTTCCTCCTTCTAAGATTGTCTTAGAGATTAACTTTGACATATTTGTGAATGTACATCGTGTACATAAGGGAATCCCCTCTTCTCCCCTCCCACTCCCTGAAGAAGCTTACCTTATTTGCTCATCTGTGATTTCTCCTCATTTCTCTAGAGTTCCTCTTATGACCTTTTTTTCTTCCTAGCTTCATCATATTCGGGAACATATTCAATTTTTTACCTTTTGTGACTGACTAATCTCACTTAGCATAAATTTCTCCAGTTTAAACTTTCAACTTACATACAAGGAAAAGTTCAAAAATAATTTTACAGTTTCACATATTTATTTACATTCTCACATCCTATCTATTTCAATTCTTCACAATAATATCATTAAAAGTAATATATTGGTTATTGTTATTGGTACAAAATGTCAATTGTCTGTGTTACAATATTGCTATCAAATGACTCTTCACTGAAAATTTTCAGAAAAATAAGCAAATTAATATATATTTGAAATAATTAGTTAGCAATAACACACTTGTTATCAACAGATACTTCTCATCTTCTAAATAACCTATCATAGCATTAAATTAAATATTTAATTCATAAAAAACAAGTGCCACATGTTTTCACAAACCAAAACACCTATTTTGTAAAAGTAGAATACTTATTACTAAAGACCAGCAAAGCCATGTGATAGAGAGTTTGAAGGAGCTTGGATTGGTACAATATTGGTACAAAATGCAATTAGATTGAAGTAGTATATTGTATTCTTCTATAGCACAGAAGAAAGACTGGTTTACAAAAATTTATTATACATTTTATAAAAACTGAAAGAGATAAATTTGAATGTATGAAACACACAAAAAGATCCATGATAAAGAATATTAAAATGTTAATTACCCTGTTTTCATCTTTATACCTTGTTTGTATTTATAAAATTTTCATAGAGCACTTAATAAATATATGTGATTGTGTAAAAATTAGCAAAATAACAAATAAAACAATCATCGAGTATGTTTTATTTTCATATAAATAAAATGGAAGAAAAATTTATTTTATTAAATAAAATTACCTATCATGTATTGTGACTTGTAAAAAATATGTATGTGCATGTTGCATACATATGCGTAAAATATCCTATTATATATCATGTGCTGTATATATCTATGTGCATATACACATATGCATGTTTTGTATATATAATAACATTTTATATGTAACAGTAATAAATATTTAAAATTATCTCAGTAATCTGAATTACAGAAAGATAGAACAATATGTTGTTTTCTATATTATACAGATTGGGAATTAAAAGAGAACTCATATTAAAAACATAATCTAAGAGTTTTTAGACATTTAAGATTCTGAGAATAAATACACCACTGGACCAGGGCTTTGGTGACTACTTTAGAGCCAGTGCTGGTAATACCATCTGGCAAACCTTGCAACTAGCATACAATGCATAGAGATTTGCCAAATGTGCATGGTACTCTGATTTTATGTATTTGATCAATTTTCATATCATCTTTTCTCTTACCCTCACTCAGGGCACAATTTGCAGTGTGTGTGTCCATTTCTAGTGTGTGTTTTTGAGGAAATTTCTTAAAGCATAAAATTTTGAACTCAAATACTACTCCCAATAAAATGTTTCAGGAAACCTTAAAGATATCTCAGAGATGAAATGTTGTTTAACTATTCACTGTGGCATATGGTAAACAAAGTTTTTTAAAAGTTATTCACCAGAAAACTCTCATAGATTTTTTGGTGCTTTAGAAGAAACTCTTTGAGTTGTAGGGTTGTAACAGTATCTAAAATGATATAATGATTTGAACTAATATAATATCAATACTGCTAACATCTGAAGAGCCAAAATGTTCAGCTACTAAGCGCTGTGATGTGTTGCCAAGGTATTAGACAAAAATATTGGTCCAATAAAACCAAATACTTATAATATGACTATTTTATTGGAATTGCTAGAAAAACTAATGTCTATATTTATACAGTAAGTGTGGAATGTATTTTTGTGAGAACTCAGTCTGCAGATGTTAATGAACTTAGCAAAACATTCTCTAAAAATACAAATTAAGGTTAGAAATGGGCAGGTACTCAGAGTTGAACTATGTTCTGTATATTTATAATAAAATGACATGCATTATAAATTTGAGAAATAATGTTTTCAAACATTTGTTGCCAGTTGTCACAATTTTATCTGATATGATAACTAAATTAAAAATAATTTTATATTTATCAAGTATTATCTAAAAGACTGGTCTAGATGCTTAGCACACTTAGTGAACAACAACAAAAAAAATTGACAGGTTGTATTCTAGTGAAAGAGATAGCGTAAACCAATGCATATAATAAAAAGTAAGTGTTATAGCACCTTACAAGGTTATATGCAAAATCAGGTGCAGTGGTCTGTGCCTAAAATCGCAGCATCTAGAATAGTTTCAGCGATTTCAAGAAACCCTTAACAACTAAGTAAGATGCTTTTTCAAAATAAAAAAAAAATAGAACTGAGGGTATTGCTTGGAAATAGAATGATCCGGCTTCAAAAGACAGGGAAAGAGGGAGAGAGAGAAAAAAAGGAATAGAAGGAAAGAAAGAAAGAAAGAAAGAAAGAAAGAAAGAAAGAAAGAAAGAAAGAGAAAAGGCTAAACAGAGAGGAAGAAAGGGAGAGAGGGAGGGAGAAAGGAAGGAAGGAAGGAAAATGTATATCAATGTGCTGTGGTTATTGGAAAATAAATAAAATCTAAATTTGGAGAAAAAATAGTTCAGAGAATAAAGGAACATAATACTAGTGGGAGTTGGTATATAACTGATAACAATTCAATTTTGAGTGGTCGTGTATCAAGAGACATTTGTGCAAATAATTGCATGAGATGAAATAAACAGACTAAAATTTATAAGAATGCATTGTTCTAGGAAAGGAAATCATCATTGAAAAAGTTCTGAGTTTCAAGAAATATTTCATAGGGTCAAGAAATAGAAAAGAGTCTAGAAAGTTTGAAAAGAAGATCTATGGGTATGGGAGTGGAGGTGGAGATTGGTAGAAAATAATCTTTAAAAGCCAAAAAGGGATTCAGAGAGATTCAGTTTATGCCAGCACTACCCAAGAACCTTAGATTTTACATTGAATGAGTTGTGAGTTCCAGAATTTTGCAGAGTTACTTGATTTCATTTACTTAAAAAGTCATTAGCCTTGGGCTTGGGCTTGGAATATGGTATAGCAATTTCCTTGCATGTCCAAGAACCAGGGTTCAATCTCTAGTAACATTAAAAAATAAATAAATACACACATAAATACATAAATAATAGATAAATAATGTACTTTGATTTCTGTGAATTTTCATATCCATTGTAATAGGCATCATGTAGGTTATAAACATTTTAATACTTTTATTGGTGCATTATCATCTCATATCCTAATGCAATTTTTGTATTACTGACATATATTCATACAGCACTTGGTAAGCTTTCCCTCTACTTTCCATACAAGATACTCAGATTAGTATTGGTATTTTCACATATATACACAATGTCAGTTTCTATCATCTTGAGGACTAAGACTCTAGTGTCGGGAATCCTGCCCGACAGCTGACGGGGCTTGGCAAGTACCGAGGAAGCGAACACAAACCCACGAGCCAGGAGTCAAGTCAAGCGAGATCTCATTTATTTCTCTCCAAGCCATCCTTTATATAGTACCAAGCCAGGAGGGGAATTTCCATGAGAAATAGCCTAGCCTATCCGGGATAAAGATCACTAGCACATAGTTTACAGCCAATCCCAGGCCAGTACATGAGCCATTCATGTGTGCGGAAAGCTCCTTTAAAGGTAGAAAGGGAAAAACCGCTCAGTCTCCCCACCCATAATGAATGGGGAAACCACGCCTTCCTAGCTTCCTCCAGGCGCTATCTTAGCCCCTTTTTTGCTGAATCACTTTACTTAAAGTTTTGCCTTAGGCCGTAGGCCGCTCAGGCCGAATCTCCTTAGGCACTGTATAGACACACCCCATCACTCTAGAATTTATGGTGGTATTGGACATGTGTATAGAAATTCACAAAAGATTAATACTTAAGTATGATTTCATAGTCAGCCAGGGTATTTTTCTAATCTCCTCTAAATTTCTGGTACTAGTATAGAAGTTTTGTGACCACAGAACACAAAAATGAATGACCCCAAAGTAACAAAAAGGAATGACCCCAAAGTAACTTAACTGTTTAAGTAATTTCTATGTCCAGTGAACACATGTAGTTTATTATTTAAGATGTGAATAGCAAGGAGTATTGTTTTTACTGAGCTGTCTTTCCATAATATGATTCTGGTGTTTACAAAATTGCTGTGCAAACATGAAGGAACAAAGAGGATGACAGATCAATGAGACTTCTCCCTTTCTGCAACCAAGCCTCAGCTGTGGTGATGCATTTCACTCCCCATTCACTTCCACAGCTATCTCAGTGGTCACTTGGCTATTCAGTTACAGTAAGATCTTTGGTCTTTGATGATGTATTCTTGTGAGGCGTTTTGTGTAGTTTTATGTGCTAGTGTCCTTGAGGGTAAAAAACGATTTCAGCTTTGAATCCTTAATTGTTCTGTTCTAGCAATCTATAAAAAGATGCTTCTTTAAGATGGATTATCAGAAAATTTTACCACATAAATTTGAGATTAATTTAGAAAGCATTAGGTAATAGAGTATTTGTACGTATTGGGAAACTATTTTTTGAATCTCAGTCCCTTCACCTGCCAGTTTGGCACCTCTCCAAATTATTGTCAAAAATTTTAAAGAAAAAGATGCTGTGGTGCCTTGATTATCCTGTGTTCCTATTTTGTATCTATTAAAGTCATTATAGGTAATATTTTAGCCCCAGTTGCAATCCTGAAAAGCTTGAATGGCCTACATTTCTCAAAGCAATCTACCTCCATGAGGTAAACTAAAATTATTATTCTGATCAGTTTTTACCATGTTCAGAACAAAATGTAAAAAGTTATTTTCTACTTAGTCTCAGAAACTGATTTTATTTCATTATTTCAAAATATATCTCAAGTTTCTGAAATTATTAAAATACAATGTGATTCAATTCATATAAAACCTGTTTTATGTAAATCAGTAAAATCTGCTCTCAAATTACATATTTCCAATGAATGATCATAAGGTGGATTTACAAAAGTGGACAATGTAATGTAGTCATGTAGTCATTATATAACAAAGTATGCAAAATTCTACATGATAACAGAGACAGAATTCACATTCAACCACTAAGGACACATTAGAATAAAGCCTATCTAAAATAAAAAGACATATTTAAGTGAAAACTTAAAGTGGTTCTAAAAAAAGATTCTAAGTTGGTAAAATTTTATTAATAATTAACTTATCCTTTCTAAAAGGATCTCATTTGGCAGGTTCAAAGAGAAGATGGCTCATGGAGACAGACAGAAGCTCATTAAGATCCGTAAAAAAGCATTTATCTCTATTGGTTTTGTAGTGCTAGTAAAATTTAATACATAAGAGAAGGGTAGTTTATTGCAAAGGATGTGTATATTAGTGCTGTTATAAATTAATTGTTTTTATCTTTATCTAAATATTATAGTTATTTATAACATTTAAAACATAGAACAATAATATAAATTTTTACTAAGTACAATTCTCTGCCACAAAATAAAATTTTAAAACCACTATAAAATTTTTCTTTTTACTAAATAGTGTGTTACTTCCCTTGGGTTCACCAGAAATTGAATAAGAAATATTACTTGGTAGGATAAATAATATATGTCAATATTTGACAGGCCCTTTTTAGTTTTTAAGAAATTATATTTAAAACCTAGAGGCATTAGTTGACCCAAACTAAACAATTATTATAGAGTTTAGGTGGTTCTTTCTTTACCAAAATTTATTTCATAGTAGGGTAAGAAGCCTTACCATTACGGATTATACTGAGCATATACATCATTTTTTCTTTGAAGAAGAAAAATATTTGGTGATATAATTTCTGCTATAGAAATTTACAAATTCTAGACAGAAGGATCATGGTTTGAGGACAGCCACAGTTACTTAGTGAGGCCCTTTGAAACTCAATGTTACCCTGTTTCAAACTAAGGAATAAAATTTAAATAGGGCTGGGGTATAGCTTGAAGGTAGAATGCCCCTGGGTTCCATCTCCAGTACCACAAAAAAAAAAAAAAAAAAAAAAAAAAAGAAATCAACAAATTCTAGTACAATAGGAGTCATGTGGGAATATGCCACATACTATAGAAAGCAACACACTTATGGAATATTTGAATACATAGATACAGAATTTTAAAGGGATGCTTTATCTTTTATGACATTTTGTCCCTGACATTGTGTGAAAGCAATAATTTTGAAAATCTGTATCATAATAAGTTATCAAAAGAAAAACTGCTTTCTCACAAATTTGACCAAAAATATGACAGAATTTATTTGAAAGAGAAACCACTGACTCACCAGTAGTAGACTACAATAGTAGTAACGATTGAAGAAAGGCTCAAGAAGGCAAATATACTACAATATGGGAATTGCTCTGCCTCTACCACAAAAAGATTTTTTTGAACCATATGAATACATGAAAATGTGTTCTCAAAGGCAGGTTTTCTGAGTGAGTCAAATATAGAAAGAGCTTTTTATGAGCTCTGAAGAGAAAAAATAATTTGTATGAGATTATTTGCCATGGGAACACAGATATCATTTAGGGTTGAACTTATTTGAGATTACTGTCTTAATAGTACAATCACTGCTGACATTTTGAGTCCAAGGCTCAACTACTCCATAGAATAAGACTCTCTAACAGTAAAATTTCTAAAGCATGGCATATGAAATTGTTCTCTTAAGAGAGCTACTTTGAATTTATGGACATGGCATCAGAGATGTTAAAGAAAGCAAAATCCAATAACAAGCTTTACAATAAAATGTGAAAATTAAAAAACAAATTATTCTTTTCATGTGTACTTTTGTTTTTCTTGTAAATGGACCCATGATAAAAAAAAAAGAGGAAACATTTTGTTTGCTTATTTGTTCTTTTTCTATTTGTACCTCTTGGGACTCTAATCAGAGAATTCTGACAGATTATGCAGCATAGGAACTTCAAAATCCCATCTCACAAAATATGTCTTTCTTCATAACCTTACTGGTTCACAGAGAAGAATATTAAGTGAAAATTGAACATGGAGAATAAAACAATTGTTATTAAAATAGCAGGCATCAGATGGGCATTAAGGGCACAGTCTCAAATTGGAACATTATGTAAAGAAATATTTAATTGAAACTTACCAACTATAAAGAATCATATTAAGGTGTTAGAAAGATGTTATGGAGCCAAGCATGGTGGCACATGCTTGTAATCCCCGCGCTTGGGAGGCTGAGACAGGAGGATCACGCAGGTTTGAAGGCAGCCTCAGCTATTTAGTGAGGCTCTCAGCAACTTAGTGAGACCCTGTTTCCATAAAAAATATAAAATGGGTCTGGGAGTATAGCCTGGAGGTAGAAAGCCTCTGGGTTCCACCCCCAGTACCACCAAAAAAAAAGAAAAGATGTTATAGAAATAATTTGACTGTGATGTGATATGGGTTATGATTTGGGTACGCAATGTTTCCCAAAAGGCTCAGGTGCTGAAAGCTTTGTCCCCAATTCAGCAAACATCAAAGTTTAAGCATGGCTGGAGGATTAGATGACTCTGGGAGTGGCCTTGAGGATGTTATCTATTGAAGATTCTCTCTCTCTCTCTCTCTCTCTCTCTCTCTCTCTCTCTCTCTCTCTCTCTCTCTCTATCTATCTATCTCTCTCCTTGGCAACTGTTTATGAACTTAGCCTTTGCCACATGCTGCATACATGACTTTTCTGCCTTGGAGCCAGCTATTTGTGGACTGTGCTTCTGAACTGTGAGACAAAATAAAGCTTTTCACTTCTAACTTGTTCTTGACATGCATCTTGTTCACAGTGATGCAAATCTAACACAATCTGTTCTACAGAATATAACAATAAATCACCTTCCTGATAATAGTCATTCCACTTTGTTTTACTAATAAAAATGAGTTGGCTCCTGTGAGAAATAAGTTGTGAAATAGGGAAGAAATTAAACAATTTTAGAATCAAAACAAGGTAGTAAACAAAGAAATTATCTAGTGAGCATTATACTAAACATGGTGGTTTAGTACATGAACATTTATGAACTGATAATTCTTAGAAGACAATCAGCATATAAAATCTTAATAATCATCATAATATAAACAATTAAATAAAATATTTTGTGATAGTCTAAGAGGGTAGTGTCAAAGTATAGCCTAAGAAATCATCCTTTGCAATTCTATTAGTGAGTAGTTGAGTTGAGTACTCTTTCTCTATCATTTAATGCCCACTTTGTTCTTAACAGCCTAACTGTTTATTGTTGTGAGGGCAAAAATAAATTTGAAGTTTTTCATGTGGTATGTGTTGGGGGAATAATATCCAATCTGTCTTAAAAATACCTTCTGGGCACCTTTCCATGGTTTGCTGCTGCCCTTCCCTCCCTATTCAATGCATTTTCATTAACACCCACTACACACTCCAAAGGCAGCCATCTGTGTCCCTGTCTTTAAGAAGTTTTATCCTACAAGTCTTTCCTTATGACACTGCTGTCTATTATATAAATCACAGAGACACTCAAGCCCTTGGAATGGAATCAGAAACCCACAAAGCTGACTGCTGTCAGAACTCATAAGGAGTGTAATTAATAAATTTATTATTTAGAAGTGGAGCTGTTTTCATTCCAAAGGTTCGTGTAAAATTGGAATGTTATGCAGAGTTCATATCAAAGTAAGTAAGCTAAAAGTGTCTTTTTATCTTCGAGTTTGCCCATTTGACATTCATTATGTTTTCTGCTTCATCTCTGCTCTCTGCTCTGCTAGCAGCAGCCACATAATTCATCCATTCACTCAACAAAGATCCATTCAGTGCTGATTGCATGATGACCCAGACAAGTCCTTGCCATCATGGAGTTTATGTTCTAAATTATACAGTTATTTTGTATTAGAATTTTAAAATGCAGTGATGTTTATCAAATTGCCAAGGATATTGAAAATTATGTTAAAGATGAAATCTTGGAAAGTAGAAACAGTAAAACTGGAGGTCACTTAGCAGAAACGAAGTATGATAGAGCTAAAGCAAAGTTTAATAAAGTATTTTGTGAAACTAATGTGTCTATTTTGTTCATAAAAAATAAAGATGAAAGACAGGCCTGGTGGTGCATGCTTGTAATCCCAGTACTTGGGATGCTGAAGCAGGAGGATTGCAGGTTCACGACCAGCCTCAAATACGAAGTGAGGCCCTTTGCAACTTAATGAGACCCTGTTTCAAAATAAATAATAAAAAAAAATAGGACTAGAGGTATATCTCAGAGGTAGAATGCTCCTGGGTTTAATATTCAGTAACAACAACAAAAAATAATAAGGATGAAAAAATTGCAACAATCTATAAAATATATAAAGAACAATTTTGTTATGAGCATTGTGAGTACAAGTATTGCCAAGGTTGAAGCAATATTTATGATGACTGTAGGGTAGAATTTAGATAATGAAAGAAATTTATATTAAGATTTAAGGTAATTTTTTAAAAAATGGTAAATTGACCATTTGTTTTTTAATGATAAGTGCATTAACTGGGTGAACTTGTTTCAAACAACTCTATGATATAATTGCATAACAAAGTGCCAAACAAGCTGAGTGTGATGGGCACATGGTTGTAATGTCAGTACTTGGGAGGACAAGTCAGGAGGATAGTGGTTTACAGATAGCTTCAGCTGCTTAGTGAGGCCCTCTGCAATTTAGTGAGACCCTGTCTCAAATTTTTTTTAAAAAAGGGCTGGGGGTGGTTTCCTTGGGTTTAGTCTCAAATGTTTTTTTTTTTTTTTAAAGTGCCATACAAATTTTGAACAAGATGGGCTTATTGGAGCTTCTTTATGTTCAACAATAAAGAAAGCTGTCCTAAAATAAATATAAAAAACAGGATATTTACTATTTCTGCTATTATTTAAAATAAGGCTTGCATTAAATTGTGGAATTTTTGTCTTCTTAAAGAGGGTTAAATAGAATGAAACACTATGGTAAATATATGCCTATCAATACACAACTAGTGTCCAATAATATGGATGGTATTATCATTTTGAACAATTTAATCATTATTATTTAAATAATTACTTTTCAGTATGATAATTGCTACCATTTTAGCACCGAATATGAAACTTTCATGTTCCATGGCTCATTAAATCCACACAACTGTGTAGTGTTATTAGCATCATTTCATGGGTGAGAAAACTGAGATGAATAATTTTTTGATAATTAGACACATTCAACACACAAAACTAAGCTTCAGGATTTCAGGATAGTACTTTATCCACTACACATACTATTATTCTGTAGATTTTTGTATTATTTTCATTTAGGTTTTTAATTATGTTTAAGTGGCAAGTACATACAACTTTTATAAGGAAAACATAAAAATTTATCTTGACAAAGATTAAGAAATATTTGTCTAGCCATATATAACACACACAATATATATATATATATATATACATATATATATATATATATATATATATATATATATATATATATATATATATATGCCAGACGTTACTTCTCAAAAATTTCTAAATATTTCCAAACTTACCTAAATTGCTTATCGCAAAGTGAATTCTCTCTAGGAAAAGATGAACACTGCTATTCTTCCACATTCTCATCAGAATTTTTACTGTTGGCCAATATTGTAGATGTGTGGCAGTTTCTTATAGTAAGTTTTTTATTCTCATCTTTTTTATTTATTTTTTATGTTACAATATGTTTTATTTTTATTATTTTTTAATTTTTGTGGATCATATTGAAAATAACATACATTCACACTGAGCTTGGTGCTCTCTCCTCCCACACTTGCCCTTTCCTTCAACAATGAGTGTTCAGGTTAACCATGCTATATTCATATATTTACATATATTTGGATGTAGCTCCTCCATTAATCAACCTCAGTCTTTGATATGTAGAGATTTATAGTAAATACAGGCAATGTTCATAAATGAAGATACATTTGGGTATAAATGTTTGAATCTCATAACATTTCAGTTTTGTATTGTATATAAATGTATGTATACATATATAGAGTTATAGATATATGCACATTTAATTGAATAATTTTTTATAGTTTCCAAATAGACTTTCAGTTCTGAATGCCTTTTCCATATATATATATTTGAAGATATATATATATATCTTCAAATTTTCTGCATATGTATTTATGGTGTGCTTTATTTTTGTTTGGTTTTGTTTTAAATTTAGTTATAACATTACATTCTAGAAAATTTTGCTTTGTATCATTTTTAGTTTTCTGTTTTCTGTTATTTTATACTTTGCTTTCATTTTGTTTGTGCAATAAGCAAAGCCTCTTTTGTAATGTGTGTCATATCGGTTTCATAGCATATTAATAACTTAATTCCATTATGTCCACTGCACACTGTTACCTAGCAGCCCAGTCAGGGGCTCTGAAGGGCTGGCAGCTCTTCCATATCTGATTCTCCGGGGGTATGGTAGGTCTGTGCTGGGGACCCTGCAGGTTTCCCAGTGTCTCTGTGGGTGCCTTTTCTGGTGCATCAACGGAGCCGCTCAGGGTTCTGAATTCTACAGAACCTTCAGTGAAGAACTAGTACCAATACTTCACAATTTGTTCAGGAAATTGAAAGAGCTGGAAGTCTCCCAAATTCCTCCTATGAGTCAAGTATCACATTAATTCCAAAACCAAATAAAGATACCTTAAAAAAGAAAAATTATAGACCACTACCTTGATGAACATTGATGCAAAAAATCTAAACTAAACACTTGCTATACACATTCAAAACCATATCAAGAGAATTGTACACCATGAACAAGTCATTTTCATCCCAGAAAAGCAAGGCTGGTTCAACATACACCAGTCAATATACATTATTCACCATTTCAATAGAACAAAGAACAAAAACCACATGATCATATCAATAAATGCTAAAAAATTATTTGACAAAATCCAACACCTATGTATATTAAAAACAGTGCAGAAAATTGGAATAGAATAATGTTTCAACATCATTAAGGTAATATACAACAAACCCAAAGCCAACATCATATTGAATGGGGAAAAATCTGCAAGAATTCCCTTTTAAATCATGAATAAGATAAGTATGCCCACTCACTATCACCACTCATTTTTCAATATAGTCCTTGAGACTCTTCTCACAGCAATAAGAAAAAGAAAAAAAGTCAAAGTAATTTAAATTGAAAGAGAAGAATTAAAACTATCCTTATTTGCAGATAACATGATCTTTTATCTAAAAGACCCAATGAACTAAACCTAAAGACTACTGGAGCTGATTACCCAATGCAGCAAAGTCGCAGGATACAAAATTAATTTAAAGAAATCAGTTGCTTTTTTTTATGCCAACAATGAATTCACAATGAAAGAAATAAAGAATATAATTCCACTAACTATAACCTCAAAACCAATAAAGTACCTAGGAATAAACCTAACTAAAGATGTAAAATACCTCTACAATGAAAACCATAAAAAATTAAAGAAAGAAATTGAATTAGACCTTGGAAGATGGAAAAATCTCCCTTACTCATGAATAGGCAGAATAAATATAATCAAAATGACCATTCTGCCAAAACTTATTTATAGATTCAATGCAATTCTTATTAAATTTCGTTGACATTCTTCATAGACCTAGAAAAATTAGTCATGAATTTTATATTGAAAAGAAAAGACCCAGAATAGCCAACACAATAATCAGCAATATAAACCAGGCAGTAGGCATCACAGTCCCAGACTTCGAATTATACTATAGAACAATATTAGTAAAAACAACATGGTATTGGCACAACAGGATGACTGAACAGTGGAATAGAATAGAAGATACAGAAACAAATCCACACAGCTATAGTCAATTGATCTTTGAAAAAGGGGCCAAAATTATATGCTGAAGAAAAGACAGACTTTTCAACAAATGGTGCCGGGAGAACTGGCTATCCATTTGTAGAAAGATGGAACTAAATCCTTACCTCTCACCATGCACAGGAATCAACCCAAAATGGATTGAAGCTTTTGAAATTAAACCAGAGACTGTGAAGTTATTAGAAGAGGGCATAGGCTTAACACTCCAACATATAGGCACAGACAGTATTTTCTCAACAAGACCTCCAAAGCACAGTAAATTTAAGCAATAATTAACAAGAGGGATGGCATCAAACTAAAAAGTTTCTTTTCATCAAAGGAAACCATCAAGGACCTAAAGAGAAAGCCTACAGAATGGGAGAAAATCTTTACCAGCCACCACTCAGATAGAGGGTTAATACCCAGTATGTACAAAGAGGTTAAAAGACTCTACACTAGCAAAACAAATAACCCAATCAAGAAATGGGCAACTGAACTGAACAGACACTTCAGAAGAGATACAAATGACCAATAGATACATGAAAAGATGTTCAACATCACTAGGCATCAGGGAGATGCAAATCAAACTACACTTAGATTCTATCTAATCCCATTCAGAGTGGCAAGCACAAAGAAATCAAATTACAACAAATGCAGGCAAGGATGTGGGGAAAGAGGAACTCTTTTACATTGTTGGTGGGAGTGAAAACTAGTTCAGCTGCTATGAAGACAGTGTGGAGATTCCTCAGAAAACTGGGAATGGATCCACCATATGATCTGACTATAACAACTCCTGGGTATCTTTCCAAAGGGCTTGAAATCAGAGAACTTCAGTAACATATGCATACCCATGTTCATAGCAGCACAATTTATAATAGCCAAAATATGGAACCAACCTATATCTTCATCAACAGATAATTGGATGACAAAATTATCTGAAATACACACAATGGAATTCTATTTACTTATAAAGAACAAAATCATTACATTTGCAAGAAGATGGAAAGACCTGGAGAACATTATGTTAATTTAGATCAGCTAAGCACAGAAAGAAAATAGAATTATGTTTTCTCTAATATGCTCAATATAGAGAGTATTAAGGATCCCAGAGGGACTCCAGACAATGGAGGAGAAACCTCACCAAAGCTGGAATGGAAGGATAGGAGACCAAGAAGCCTGAAGTTGATCAATGAAGGAGCCACATCCGAATCTGTGTAAAAACACAAATATACCATGATTAACCTGGACACTCATTTTTGGAAGGGGATGAGGTGGAATTGGGTGGGGAGGGTACCAAACATAGTCTGAAAGTATGCAATTTTTAAATATTTTCCACATAAAAATAAAAAAGAAAAAATATAAAGAACTTAAAGTTATTTTTTCAGGTTTCATTTCAGTTTTTGATATCATATGTAATCCTGGTCTTTCAATGAATATTGAAGAAATAAATATCATTGAAGATATTTTGTACAAAAATCATTTCTCAGTCACCAGTATCCTCTTAATTTAATTTATTTTAAAATATTTATCTTTATTGATATACTGAATGATTTCATTTGGATTTTCTAGTATCTGTCCCTCTAATTAAAATGATTCTGGGTCAGAGCTAGGATTTAGCTTGTCCTAGCTTGCATTTTGTCCCCAATATTTAGAAATTTGCACAACTCAGATCAGGCACTTGAATTATGGTTATAAACAAGTGAATTTATAAAATAAATATAATGTATATTAGGTCCTATTTTAAGAACAGGGATATTATATTATTATTTATTTTATTTTTATTGAATTTAAAAATAATAAATGTTAAAAACTATAGAAACTTATATAGTTTTAAAATTATTAAAAAAATCCCAAATTGGCACTGTTCAGAAATTGAACATTGACTGAATTTTTATAAAAAATTATCAGAATTTAATTTAAATGGAAATATTGGATGGTAAAGTTATAGGAAAATATGAAAGTAAATTATTCCTCAAAGTGAGGATTTTGCTAGAAGCAAGATTTTTCAAAGGTCAAACTTCTAGCGGCTTAGAAGTGACAGTAAGAGTGTGAGAAGAGCTTTAACGTTCTTTCTTTTATATTTAGCAAATAACTTCATTCACACCTTTACAACTTTTTTCAATTATTTTGAAAACCCTTCTGAAGAGCTATTGGTGATGACCACCATAATATCCTGAGGGAGAAATGTTGTAAAAAGAGCTACTATTTCCAAATTGAGGGAATATAGTGAGGTGAAAATAAATTCAAAGAAAGAATATATAAGTAAATTGGATATATAATCATGATTTATTCTTTTAGAGGTTTTACAGTTTTTAAATAATATAAAACATTACAAAAACAAGCAAACAATAATACGGGGCAGAGAAGGGAAATATATAATTTTAAAACCACATATGTTCAGATTCTACACATATCCTAGGAAGATATTTTAAGTAAAAAACAGTGGCAAATATCTGATTCTCATAAAATTAGTTTGATTTTGTGATACCAATCTAATAATAAGTGACAAATTGATTTTAAATTGACTGTGAGTCAAGTAAATTATTGGATGCCACAGACCTTTTATAGACATTCTCGGTAAACCATTCCTTTTCTTTCTGTTTTTTTTTTCTTTTTTCTTTTAGATATGTCACTTATTCCTTTGCTTTTTGCCAGATAGGCAAATGTTTTAGGGAGTGGTCACTGCCTTCCACACTTCTGAACATCACATGTGTCAAAGACTTAAATCATTTGTATTTGCTCTGAAACTCTCACCATGTTAATATGTGGAGCTGGGGACCTTATAAAAATAGAAAAGAAATTCATTGCCTTGGAGATAGTTTTGTTATTTCTTTGGAAGCTTATGAAGAAGTGACAATAGCACATTCTGACATTTATGAGGAGGAGAAGTTTGTGGATATTGAATAGTATCTGAAATTTGACTTCCACAAAGACGTTACCTTTTCTCTAGATTATTTTTTAAATTTTCTCCCCCAATGAGGCCGAGATCTGACTTAGGAGGAAGATGAATTGAAGTACATGCATTTTTCTTCACTCAAATTTATCACTGACCCCTGGGTTTCTAAGTCTCATCACTTTGGTTATTTAATTCCTTTGCTATGAAATCAGGGGACCTAGAATGTCAATAGCTTGATATATCCTTTCTTAATACTAAAAACTATCTGATTTTGTGAGCATTGTACCTCCCATAAGGCCTCTTAAGTTCTTGTGACTATATCTGCTTTGCCTCCTCAGCTCAGTTCTCTTTTGATTTCAAATAAAAAAAATAGAGTGCTAAGCAATTGACCTTTAGTAATATATCTTATTTCAATAACATAGAAATACAATGAGATAATACATTATTTCCAATAAATCCCTCTATTCTTATTAATATCATGGATGACTTCAAGTAAGGTCTTTCAAAATGTGGGAATAGATTATATACTAATAGGCTTCTCTATGGTCTGAATGGTCAAATGAATGCTGAGAAATTTCCCAGATATATCACAGTCTCATTCTCATGACCTCTAGAGATCCTCAGTAACACCTTTATACATGTTAAGAAGGGATAGGTTTTGGAAAGAATGCAAGAGTAGTCATCTCTTGAGGGCTTACAAATGCATTACACTTAGTCTTTACATTCATCATCTTATTTAACATTCTTTTCATTTAGAAACTATTATTACTACTATTATATTAGTGAAAATTTGGAGCCTTAAAGGTTAAATAACTTCCTTCCCAGATCTTTAAGTGCACTGTATAACTATGTGTAAATATTATTTTGACCAAATATTTTTATTGTTCTGTTTTTCTGAGAGGAATTTTAGCTCATGCTATTTGAATACATCCATGTAGTATACCTTTTGCTATCAAGCCTGACAAACATATTCTTCTAGGACAAATTTATTTAAGCAGTAGAAAAATCACAAACAAAAAAAGAAAATAGAAGCAAACACTCTAGAATATGTACATAATCCACTAACAAAAATATTCTGCTGAAAAAGCAGGAAGCTAAACAACCAATCTTTATGGCAAACATAGTAAGACAAGTGGTAAATTTTTAAATATGGTAACCTACTTTAGGAATAGCACTATCAAATTTTCATCAATGCTGTCAAGAATCAGGATGCTAGTATTTTCTCTAAACATTAGTGTAAGTAAATTTTTCCCAGTGATGCATGTTGTCTCATCCTGCAATGAAACAGTGAATAATATTATATTACATGATGGTACACAACCTTTTTTCTTAGTACATTCTTCTGTATAAAATAAAGAATTTAAAACAAAATAAAATAGAACATGTAAGCTCTGTGCATTAGCACATGCCTGTAATTCTAGTATTTGGCTGGTATAGAATGCTTGCAGGTTCAAAGCTAGTCTCAGAAACTTTGTCAGACTCAAGCCAAAAAAAAAAAAAAAAAAAAAAAAGAGCTAGGAGTGGACCTGAGAGGTAAAACATCAATGTGCTCAATCCCAGGAACACATCAACACACACACACACACACACATTTTTAAATAATCTAAATTTGTGACCAACCATGTAAACATATCTGAACAATAAGAAGTATCAATTTAGCCATGGTAGTGCATGCTTGTAATTTCAGGACTTGAAAGGTGGAGGCAGGAGGATTGCAGATTTATGGCCAGCTTCACCAATTTAGTGAGACCTTCTGCAACTTAGTGAGACTGTTTCAAAATAAAAAATAAAATAGGACTCAGGGTGTACTTCAGAGGTAGAATGTCCCTAGATTCAATCCCTAGTGCTACTAAAAATAAAGAATAAAAAAATCAATTTAAATAATCTTAATTATCTGCTTTAGATAATCATAATATATCCAACTCTTAATGACAAATATTGTATATGGTACAGTAGAACAGATGCATTTTTTTTTGGTGGTACTGGGGTTCCTAGAAGCCTTTCTACATTAGGGCTACACTCCCAGACCTATTTTATATTTTTATTTTGAAACAGGGTCTCTTAAGCCAGCCCAGCTGGCTTCGAACCTACGCGATCTTCCTGTCTCTGCCTCCCAAGTGCGGGGATTACAAGCATGTGCCACCACGCCCGGCCTTGCATTTTTTAAATCTAATATTTTAAGGGCAAATTCCAATCATGGTCTTACAATATATTGACAGCTCTTTGTTAAAATTAAAATACTTGACACAGGCAATGAGTTAGAGAAATTTGTAGTTTATAAAAATGCCTCATTGAATTGTCATTAATATTACTAAAAAGTAAGCAAAATAGGCAATATTTAACATTTTTGCAAATGATCCTAGTGCTTATCATATTTTCTGAATTACTCTTATCATTTTCATAGCTGTGGTTTCCGTATCAATAGTCAGCTACTCTATCTTTTTGTCAAAATTTGCTCTTATAGTTATTAACAATATAGAGCAGTAATAATAAGCCTAGGGAGTGTTAATAGAGTTGTCTTAACTATTTAATTTTCTTCGATATATCAACTCTGGCAAAATTAATCAGGAAAAACAGCCACAGAAGTAACAAATCAAATATCAGTTTGCTCACAAACTTAAGGGATATGTTTAAAAACAAAGCTTGGAAAAATAGGTATAGACTATGAGGGAAAAAAAATCATCAATATGTCGGCAGAGAAAATTACTGGGAATCTTTTCAGCAGAGTTCTAGATTTCATATGCTGTAGGGTTGCACAACTTATTGGCCTGCTATTGACAAGGTTACTTACAACAGTAGGAATAGAAGTTATAGTAAAAAAAAATGATGCTAATACAAAATTTTCTGTTAATAATCATGTAATTGAATTATTTGTCATTAGAAAGCATACATTTTTATTAAATTAAATCTCTTGAGAATTTATTTAACATCTTAATGTTTGTTTTGTGTTCATTTTTGGTACTGGGGTGGAACCCAGGGGTATTCTACCTCTGAGCTATACCTATACCCCAAACAAATTATTTTTCATTTTGAAACAGTGTCTCGCTAAAGTACTGAGTTCCTTGCTAAGTTGTTAAGGCTAGCTTCAAATCTAGATGCATTGTCTCAGCATTTCAAGTACTAAATTAGAGGCATACACCTCTCACACTTAAGTACTTCATATTTTCTTGGAAATTGTTTAACTTTTTGGAAAACAAAAGGATAACTTTTAACTCTTTGTCTTGGAATGAACGAGAGAAAGAATTCCAACCACCAGGAATTTATAACAGATGCAGCCTCAAAAGCAAAATGATAATGAAAAGGAAGAACATTCGCATTTGATTGTTATTTCTTGGCACTTGTCACTTTGTGCATTATTTAAAAAGGGAAAATAAACTTGAATCGGAATTAGTGGATGTAGAAGAAAATGAGATTATACTTAAAAGAACATTCTCTCTTTTTGAAGTCTCTCCACCAAAATTGAGTCCCATCAATTGGATCCTATACTTTTATTTTACTTTTCATCTTTATTAGTGGATTGTCATACATTTTAATGTGGTATACAGTGGTAGAGGTATACATGTACACATCACTCATTTAGCACTTTCCCAGTTGCTACCCCATCCTTTCCCCCCTTTCTTCTCACATTTGGCTTACTGATCAAATATGTTTGTGAATGTATATCATGTATATTAAGAAATTTCTGTCTTCCTCCCCTCCCATCCCCCTCAGTTAGGTCACCTTATTTGCTCATCTGTGGTTTCTCCTTTCTTGTCTAAAGTTCCTCCTATGACCCTTTTTCTCTCTAGCTTCTAAATATTAGGGGGATTATCTGATTTTTTACTTTTTGTGACTGACTAGTCTCATTTAGCATAATATTCTCCAGTTCCATTGCATTAAACCGAAGAGCTTCTGTACAGCAAAGGAAACTATCAAGAACCTAAACAAAAAGTGACAAAATGGGAGAAAATTTTGCCAACTATTCTTCTGATACAGGACTAATATCTAGAATATACAGAGAACTCAACAAACTCACCACTAAGAAAACAAGTAACACAAATCAGAGAGATGCAAATCAAAACTACCCCTGAGATTTTACCTAACTCCAACTAGAATGGCACTCATTCAAAACACAAACAACAACAAGTGCTGTTGAGAATTTGGAGAAGTGGGAACTCTAATGCATTGTTAGTGGGATTGCTATTTAGGTAAACACTTTGGAAAGCAGTATGGAGGATCCTTAGAGGATCCTCAGAAGCATGGTAATGAACCTGCCATAGAATCCAGCAATATCACTTTTGGATATCTACTCAAAAGAATGGAAACCAAACTACCAAACTAATGCATGCATATCTAGTCAGCATTTCCATCAACAGATGAAAAAATTACAAAACTCTGGGATATGTACAAAAAGGAATTTTACTTAGCCATAAAGAAAATATATACTTTTAGAAAAACAATTATTTTTTGCACTTCTAATTAAAGTTGATTCCTCAAAACTTTTTCAAACGTCTTTGCTAAATGTCTCCCCTTCCAAAAAGTATTTTGGTACATTATAATAAGCTTCTCTTATAGATGCATTCCATTGTGGCTTATTTTCTATTATCTTAAAGCAACACGATTAGAACACAAAGCTCTTGTATTAAATAAAGAAAAACTGCAAATCATTAGTGTTCTAGAGTAGCAACAGCAAAGATCATTGGCTTAATTATTTTTAGATGGTGATTAGCAAAAGAAAATAAGTTGAAATTTTACAACTTTTTGTAGAATTTGAAACATTCTACAAAGTAATTAAAAATGATAAACAAATTCTTAAAGTGATTGAGTGACCTCCAATTTCTGCCAATAGTACTCTCTATTGAACAAGGCCAGCCTAAATGAAGATATGAACTCTAATATACATCATAGCCACAGCATGCAAATATAAGGGAAAGATTCATGTCTGAGCAGTGAGAACTGGAGCAGCACAATGTCTTGCCAGTGAGCAAAACCTTGTTTTATCTCTGTCTAGCATGCTTTATAAATAACTAGAAGACATCAATGTAAGTATATTTGGTCATCCCAATTTCTGAATAAATATTGAACATTTTTCTGGGTTTGTTACACAAGTTTATATCAGTGTATTACTGGCAGAAAAATTATCTTCTACTTTATCAATCTTAGATCCTAAGGAAGGTCATTTATCTATATAAAAAACAATTAATTTTAATTTTATATTAATAACTTGAAGTGACTTTCACCTTAAAAACTTGAGATGAGCCGGGGCGTGGTGGTGCATGCTTGTAATCCCAGCGCTTGGGAGGCTGAGACAGGAAGATCCCGCAGGTTTGAAGCCAACCACTCTGGCTTAGGAGACCCTGTTTCCAAATAAAAATATAAAAATAGGTCTGGGAGTGTAGCCCGGAGTTAGAAGAGTTGAGCCTCAGTACTAACAAACAAAACAAAACCAAACAACTTGAGATGACATTGCATATGTTGGAAATATTCATGGGAAAGAGGGAGTTGTCAGTTAACCAAAGAGTAACTAGCAGATGTTATAGATGGTAAACAATCCATTTCCTTTTTTCTCTTCATATCAAAACCCACTAAAGAACTAGCATTAGAAAAGCTAAAAACCAAACCAGTAAATGTTTTCATGCTTCTTTTATGGTCAAATATTGGTCATATCACACAATATTAGTCAATATATTCTATAATTCTCGGATATCATTTTTTGTCAGAAATATGGGTTTAGTTGGAACTCCAGAAAATCCATGAAAATCTTTGAGACATTTTATTTGACATCCTTAAGCCTCTGAAAGAATACTAGAAATCACTCCCTTTGAGTTTTTTTAAATAAAAAAATATGGTTAAATCACTGCTCTCAGTTTACTTTACATGCAGTAAAATGTGAATTCTAACTAACATATTGATTATTCTCAAACCTCTGGCTTTCCAAAGTGGAGAAAAAAGATATATATTTTTATCCCCATAAGTTGGACATTTTTTTGCAATTTACGAAACCAAATAAAATTTATAAAGCAATCTTTTCTTGATTTTTCCCATCCAAAATTACCATTTATACCATCACCCCTTCTACACTTTAAACTTCTGTCCTTTTTGGAATTCCTTATGAAATCATAGCTTATCATATATTTGTTCCCTATTGTGAGGTATGATTTTTTTTCTAAAATTTCAAATACTTATTTCCCCTTTGTTGATTTATCATATTCTTTATTATTTTCTCTCTGATACTCTCTGTCCTCATGGATTTATACTTTGATTTTTTTCCATTCTTTGTTAGCATTACATAATTAGATCTAGTGATTCCACAGAAAAGTTTCAAGGTTCCTCACAAAAATTTCAAGGTTTGCATTATTGTTCAGTCACAAATCAAAGATGATTTAGCAAATGTTTAAAGATATTTAGATATACTTTCATTTAAAAAAAACTTCATCTGAATAAGCTTTGCTTCTTAGTCCCTGTTTAGTGACCATATTTTCTTTCCATTTTCTAGCATTAGACAAAATCTTCCAGTTCTACATTTGTTTCTATCATTTATTTATTTTAATTTTTTATTGGTACATTGTAGTCATACATCTTAATTGGGTACGAGATGGTGGGGCATACATGCACTCATCACTCAATTAGCCATAACCCAATTCTCACCCCAACATTTAAGTATAGAATCAAATGACAGTTTTTCACATTTGCGAGAAAATATATAAATAATATGAGTTTTGTTAAGTTTTATATTATGCATTTATAAAATTTTATTTGTGAAGGACTTTTGAAGTTTTGAACACAGTGATTAACCTAAAATAATGCCACTACCATGAACACTTCTGATGTTACCTCTGATGTTATCTCTGATTACTTCTGATTCAGACAGGTGGTGACAGTTCTATTAGACATTATGCTTAATTCTGACTCAATTTAAGTACTTTCCAGAAATTCAACTTTATTGAGACTATCTTCTAAAGATAGGAGATGAAAACCATTAATGACTGTATTAGATTTTAGATATTCATGGAGACAACTTTGTAAATTTTTCATGGAATATTTAAATAAAGCAATAATTTACAGTTTCTCTAAAACTTTGACACCAATAATGGACCTTTATGTTAGATGTGCTGCTTTTATGTCTCACTTTCTTCTGTACCCTACTTTTTCTACCTCCTTTAATCTCTCACACAAATTATACCAACACTTTTCTTTGTCTCAGGCTTTTCTCTCAGTAGAAAACAAACCAAATAATATATACAACCCTCTGTAGGTATAAATAGGCTTTCAGAGCCATTGCTAACCTGATTTATACCTATATAGGTATAACTGTTTGGATTTGGAATGTCCCTTTAGTCCTCATGGAAACAAAGTGGCAATATTGGAAGCAGGATTTTACTGTTAAGGAGGAATCCCTAGGGGTGTGGCTTTGGGACTATATAAAATCTCTACTCCTTCTGCTCTTGTTCTCTGCTTCTAGACTTCATGATGTGAGAGACAACTCTTGTCCTCTTCTCTCCACTTCCTGCCACCATGGCCTGTGCCATGTCCTGTGCCCTGCACACACACACCAGACATGGACTGACCCACTAAATCTCCCCAAAACTATAAAGAAATAAACCTTTCCTCTGAGTTGTGTGGTCTCTAATTTTGAACTACATCAATGAGAATTTTCACAGAAATTGATACTAGAGAAGTTGGGTCACTGCTATGTCTACGTCTATATGTTTTCTGGGTCTTTAGAGATGTTTTGTGAGAAGAAGTTGGAAGGTTTCATGACAGAGACTGTACTTAGAAGATTTCAAAGGGCAACAAGAACTCCATAGGAAAATGGAGTAGAGGCTACACATGTTACATTCTGGCAAAGAGCTTGTCAGCATTTGCCTGTGTCCTGAAATGTGTGTGTGGCCATATTTAATGATGATAAGTTTATTATGTTGGCAAAGAAAATCTTAATATAGCAAAGTACCTAAATGGCATTATGGATATTGATGTCTACATTCAGTGAAATGTACACTGAATTTAAGTACTGAAAGGTAAAGCAGAGAGACTTTTAGATTTTCAGTTTGGCTGGGGCCCAGATGGATGGTGTTACAGAAAAAAGTAAGATGGATGAAAGGGAGGAAGCAGTAGCCATGATGAAGGTGAGCCCAATAAATCTGACTGAAAAGGCCCTAGCAGCAGTGATTAAACAGTGTATGACTTCCTTTTTGACTCTGGTCAGTTACTGCTCTCATGAGATGCTGGCTTTAATGGAAAAAAAAAGGGGGTCTTGGAGGCTTCCTCCCAGATGTCAAATGAAGGCCTGGGAAACCAAGCAATGTGTGACAGGAATGAAATTCCTGCAAGTGGTTCCCAATGCAGCAGATAATGAAGCTGTGAGGGTGAAGCTAAGGTTTTACAAAAAACAAAAACAAAAACAAAAAAAAACTCTGAGATTTAGAAATGGATTCAGTATGGAAACACTATGAGAAAAATTTACAAACTATGAGCCACAGAGACAGGGTAAAAGAGGCAGTATGCTAGCTTTGTAACCAACCAGGCCATACAGGTGGAACTGCCAAAGGCCCATGGAGATTACATCTTACCATTATATGCACCATGTACCAGATGACAGAAATAAAGCTGCAGGATCAAATGTTTTCCCTGCGATATTTTTATAATGTTTTGATCCTATTCCTTCTTTCTATGACTATTACTTTCCTTTTAAATGAAAATGTTTACTTTATGCCATTGTACATTGGATGCGTATGACTCACTTTTCTTTACTAGGGCTCAAAGCCAAGAGTTTACTTTGATTCTCAGAAGAGACTTTGAGCATTGGACTTTTAAGGAATGCAAGTACTATTGAAACTGTAAAAATGTTTGGAGAATGACTAAATGCATTTTTTCATTGTGAGGTGGCTGTGAGGTCTAGGATGGAAGGGGCGGAGTGTAATGTTTTGGATATATAATGACCACCAAGCTCTCACAGAACAAGATGATAATGTTGGAAGCTGGGCTTGGTTGCTAAGGAGAGATCCCTGTGCATGTGGCCTTGACTCTATAAGGTCTCTCCCTCCCCTCTTCTTGCTCTCTGCTGCTGGACACCTTAATGTGACAGTGGAAACCTGTGTTCTTCCTCTCTCTCTTTCCAGCCACCATGCCCTGATCTCTGCACACTCACTTGACAATGACTGAATCTCTGAATCTCCAAAAATTGTGAGCAAACAAATACTCCCTTGTTTAAATTGTATAATTTATTGTTTTGAATTATGGCAGTGAGATCATTGACGAAGACATGTGTATAAGTTTGAACATACATTTAGAGTCATTATTACTCAGATTTTTACACATATAAAGACACCTTAATTATCAGAAGGCTGTGAATAAGTTCCAAATGGAAAGGGAAAGAGCATAAAGCGGGAAACTTTATATTTTTATTTAATCCAATAACTTAATTTAAAATGTTAATATCATTAAAATTGCTAGATATAAGACATTATAACAATATAAAAATGAGTCATGTAGTACTTAGGTAAAAATTAAACCAAATATCACTGTGTTGTTTGGGTTACTGTTTAATTCAGACCTTTATGGATGGATAATATCAAGCATAGGACTTAAGAGTCTGAATAGACTAACAGAAAAAATGATCCAAATCCATGTAATTCCATTTTTGCTGTGGAAATAAAAATTCAATTTCTTCTTTAACATGATAAAAATAATAATGCACAGGAACTCTAAGAATATAACTTATTTTCAAATCACACCAAAGAGAATCCAAGAAATAGACAATTGATTCTTCAATCCTTAAGAAGCTAAAGTATCAGGTAGTGGCATATACTCAACCAAAAGCATGATATTACAGCATTTTATGTTTGTGGTTAATGGATATTTCCATGAACATTTGCTAGCTAGTCATCCAGTACAAACTGATACTAGGAAGAGAAATTACTCACAGTTGTGTTTAATAAAATGAGTGAGAATTATCAAATGACACTAATAATAATAATCTTATAATAGGCTAAATAACTCAGGGAAATTGCAAGTATTAATCTTGCTTTCTTCTCTGCTTATGAGTCTTTTATCCTTACATCATAATGGGGGTGGCAGATTGTCTGCAATGAATTGTGAAAACCCAGCAGTGGCTTTGGCAGTGAAGGCCTCTCATCAACTGTGACAGGTTGAAATGCTTCTGGTTAGCCCTAGGTCTTGAGTAAATGAGACATTTTGTTTGTTTTGTTTTGTTTTTATGTATGCCATACAAAAAAAGGACAATAGTAAAATTTTGGTGTTATTGCCTTTGGCGAATAAAGATCACAGTTTCAATAAGCAGTTGAAAGCCTAAGTGTGTGCACGTATTTCCCTATTGTTCTGAACTACATTATGATGTGAGATTAACAATGCACCAATAAAAGTATAAAAAAGCCCAAGTTTAGTTAACTACCTATAAAAAGTACAATTAAATATAAATAATAACAGTTTACATAATCTTGTGTTTTTGATAAAGATATAATACTATTGCTTACATTTTACAGTCCTACTATGATGTGGTTATTGTTAAATATTTTAGAAAATATTTCCATTTAGGTGGGAAGAATAAGTAATTAATACAGAGATTGAAATGGTTACAAAACCACTTTTTGGGGGGACAGTGGGCAAAATGTATAATAAAATATAGTTCAATAAATGAATAAAATACTTTATATTACCACATAGTTAAGTCTGAACAAAATTTTTATTCACTTTAAAGCTGATTCTTAATGTTTATAAGAAATATAAAATGCAGTTATTAATTATAAGTTTTAATTCACCATTTTCCAAATTATCAGTTTCTCTGTCTATTTTAAAATTTGTATGTTAACAGTGTAGTCAGGTCATATGTTTAATTTTCTTACAAATTGATAAAACAGCATATCTTAAAGTCATGACATTTTAGAATAAAGTTATAACATACTTATTTCAAAATTATACATGTATATAAAAATGATGTCAAAAATGTGGAATTCCATGGTGTAGTATATATTTGACAAATGGATAGAAGTATCAAGAGATTTGAGGCAGGTTTATGAATATTGTACAAGGGTAGGACAACATGTGGCTTCTGATATAAATTATCTGTTCTTAAATTCGAACTAATTTAATGAATATAGCATCTATTCAAGGGAGTCAGGTGAATTTTAACTATCCTCTTTCAATAAAAAAAATAATAAATTTGATTGGTTTTATTTAGATACCTTATTTTTAAGTATTGTATATTAGTGAGAATCTCCTTAAAACTCAGCCCTTAAAGACTTGTTCCATTCAGCCAAACTGCTTGGAGTTACAAACTATTACATAACCCATGTAAGCCAAACCAAATTTTCATATACATGTGTATAAATATGTCACAATGTTTAGGAAATTATTTTATGAATTTATTGTATAAAAAGTGAAAAGTTGCAGAACCCATGTTTTATAGAAAAAGAACACAAATAATTTATTGTGTATGTAATTAATCTCCATATATATGTATGTATGTAATTATGTAATATATGTAATTATGCAATATATGTATGTATGTATGTAATATATGTATGTATGTATGTATGTAATATATGTATGTATGTGTGTAATATATGTATGTATGTGTGTAATATATATACATATATATATATATATATATAATGTATATAATTAATCTCCATATATATATTGTCTTATTGTCTGGATGATATATTATTTGAAGATTACATTATATCTTATTCTGATTTTGATTGTCATCATTATATCTAGACTTCAGGACCCTTTCATATGGAAAATAAATATTTAAATAAGATAATAAACATGAAAACAAAGAAAAATACCTTTCGTGAAGAAGTGATTTTTTCAAGATTATATATTAAAGTGACTCCAGTATGTATTAAATTTGACAGTACATTTAAAACTCTTTATAAACTCAAAGTATTAGAGAAAATTATCTTTCTAGCACAAGTTTTTTGATTAATAAAATACTCATTTTTTTTGTTTTACTCCTTTTCTATCACACAGAGAGAAAATAAATCCAGCCTTCAACTCTGTAGCTCAATTTAAGTTTTCATAGGTGTCCTATAAATAGGATGCTGGGATATGCTGGTTTTAGAGAATCTAAAAAAATCTACCCTAATATAATGAATTGTAAAGTAGGAAACAGCTAAAATAATAAGTAATTACCCTGCCTTTCAGCTTCTTACTTTGCCCTAGGCTTTGCCCATTCTCTTGCCAATAAAAATTTGCCTTATCTTAGAAAAAAATAAATTAATATTTTTGTATCTTGTGAAAATAAGTGAAATTAGGTAAAATCAATTAGATGATGAATGCATATATTTGTAAGCAGTTAATAAATTTCTAAGAAATAAATGAATCCTACCATTACCAATTTAGATTACTTAGGAGGTTGGTCTTCAAATATAAGCATTCTTGTGGAATATACACCAAAGGTTTCAAAATATAAGTGAATATTTATTTACATTTTTCATAGCTCATGATGAAATTTAATTGCCTTTGTAACAGTACTTAGAGGTGGAACACTTAAGACGTTGTTAGGACATGAGTTCTCTAACCTCACAGTTGGGAATGGTGCTTTTCTATCTCTTATCCTCTGTACTTCTACCACATGACGATATAGCAGAAAGATGCTGTCTAAAAACTGGCACTGCTTTTTTAAGCTGTCGTTTTCCTCCTGTATATCTCAAATTTTAGAACTGTAACAAGACATTTCTGTTCATAAATTACTTAGTTTATGGTATTCTGTTATAGCAGCATAGACAAAGACAATAAAAATACTAAGTAAAGTAATCATATTCTAGGTAGTATATTTCCAGGTTGGAATGTGTTCTAACTTTTCTTTTTACTTCTTTTTCCACCTTACAAAACTAAGGCATTCACCCCATCTTACATTAATATTATGTCTTACTACTTCATGTAAAGAAATAAGCATCAAACTAAGCAAAAGTGCAATAGAAAATACTATTTTCAAAGAAGACTTCTTTATTGCTAATCAAGGAAAAGGAAAAAAAAACATAAAATATGCTATTATTTCTCTCTATGTCATCTTAGAAATGGAGCCAGATATGGTGGCACACACCTCTAATACTAATACTTGGGATGCTGAGACAGAGGATCAAAAGTTCAAGGCCAGCTTCGGCAATTTATGGAGACCTTGTTTCAAAACTGAAGGTATACATCAGAGGTAAAATGTCTCTGAGTTCAGTCCTTGGTAGAAAAATTAAAAAATATATAAATAAATAAATAAATAAAAATAAGAAAAAATAAAAGAAAGAATCAGTATAATTAGTTTTTTTGGTATATGGTTAAACTCAGTACTTTGCAGGATAATGAAAATCTTTTCATCTTTAATTTTTAAAATGTATTAAAGTAATATATAGTCGTTGGCCATTGTGTGAAAGAAGGAAACCACTGAAAAATGAATTTTCTCACACATTAAAACAGAAGAAAAGATTTAGCTAGTTTTCCTAAGAAACTGGTTAAATAGAAAATAATTCAAATAGCAAAACAGTTTAGGTAGGTAACATTGACATGATTAAGTATAACTAAATGTTTTCTAAACTATTATATTTTAGAGTTTTATTGGATATTACTTGAGGTTAAATATTTTATGCATTTAAAATTATATCCACTTTGTTTTATTTACAAAGATTCTCACAAAACTGATCAAAATACCTGACATAAACCAAACTTAAAGGAGTAAATATTAATTTGGATCATGGTTTCAATGATTCCCATCCAGGCTTTGTCAGCTCTATTACTTTGGTGTGAGACAAGGCAGAACATCATGGTGAAAGTGCATGCGTAGATTAAAGCTACTCAACACATGGCATCCAGAAAGCAGAGAAAGATGACAGTGGCAGGGACAAGATATAGTCCCAAGAACAAACACCCCAAAACTAACTAGACTAGCTCCCTTCGACTAGGTCCAAATCTCCAGTTTTTACTTACTCCCAGTGGCCCACTAAATGATTAATTCATCAAACGCATTAATCCACTGATCAAGTTAGAGCCCTTGTGATATAATTTATAGATGTCCCACTCTAAACATTGCTGCATTAAAAAGCAAGACTTGGGAGCACGCCAGACCCCTGGAAAAACCTGCCCAGTCCTAAGACCCTGGGTCCCGGGCGGGGTCAGGCGGGGCATGCTGAACCCCGGAAGAGCCAGGGCATGAGTCGCAGGACTCTGGGCCACAGGCCAGACCATGCAAAGCACGCCAGACCCCTGTAGAAACTGGGGCCTGGTTGTAAGATCCTGGGTCCCAGGCGGGGGTCAGGCAGGGCATGCCGAACCGGAAGAGCCAGGGCCTGGGTAACAAGACTCTGGGAACCCGGGCCGGACTGTGCAGAGCACACCAGACCCCTGGAGAAACCAGGCCTGGTTGCAAGGCCCTGGGCCCCATGCAGGGGTCAGGCGGGGCACACTGGACCCCTGGAAGAGCCGGGGCCCAGGTCGCAGGACTCTGGGGCCCTAGAAGGAGACATGTGAAGCACGCTGGACCCCTGGGGTAACCGGGCCTGGGTCACAGTGCTACTGAGTGGCTGATCCCACAACCTCCTCAAACCACACATACTGTCTTCTCTTATTAAAAAAAATAAATAAAAAAGAAAAGAAAAGAAAAGAAAAAACAAAGAAAAATATCAGAAAGGGGTCAAGAAGTCCGTGGTGGATGCCAGAATACTGGAGATGCAGATAAAACTTATTCAAATGAACTGGAACTTTTGGAAAAATTCCCCACGAAGGAGGACTGCTTCTTCTCTGCATTGTTAAGAATCTTGGACATCACCTGTAAGGAGAGAGTTTAGCAAAGACCTAGGAGAAAGGTGGTGTTGAAAGCAGTCTCTGCGATGGCGGTAGAGACTTGTATTCAGGAGAAGCAGAAATTGGATCCTACCAACCTTATTTTTTTGGATAAATTACACCAAATATTGAATGCTACCATCGTGCATGCCTAGGAACACTGGACAACATTCAGAGTGGAAAAAGAGCTTGGGAAATATTTTAAATGGTGGAGGCAGTGGCAATGGCAGTGACCAGTACTCAGGGGAGGCAGAGATCTGATGCATTACACCTGGAACCTTTGAAGTAACAACCCCAGAGGCAGAATGCTACCACCACATACCCTCGAGAACGTGGGACAAATGGCTGGGAGAAGAGGGTTGGAGTCTATCGAGGGGTGGAGCCGGTGACAGACACAGCAAAGCTGGGTTTGGAGCCTGCCATGAGGCAAGGCTGGTGCTGGAGCCTCCAAGGCCAGGATTGGAGCCTACCGAGGGGTAAGGCTGGTGCTGGGGCCAGTGAGGCTGGGATTGGAGCCTGCCATGAGGCAAGGCTGGAGCTGGGGCCTCCGAGGCTGTCATCGGAGCCTTCCAATGGGTTAGGCTGGTGTCGGGGCCAACAGCTGGCATCGGAGCCTGCCATGAGGCAAGGCAACTACTGAGGCCTCCAAGGCCATGATCGGAGCCTGCTGAGGGGTTAGGCTGGAGCTGGGGCCAGTGAGGACGGGATCAGAGCCTGCCATGAGGCAAGGCTGGAGCTGGGGCCTCCAAGGCTGTCATCGGAGCCTTCCAAGGGGTTAGGCCGGTGCCAGGGCCAGCAGCTGACATCGGAGCCTTCTGTGAGTCAAGGCCGCTACTGAGGCCTCTGAGGCCGGGATTGGAGCCTGCCTTGAGGCTAGGCCGGTGCTGGGGCCACCGAGGCCGGGATTGGAGCCAGCCGAGGGGTTAGGCCGGTGTCGGGCCAGGGAGACCAGAATCGGGGCCTCCCATGAGGCAAGGCTGCTGCTTGAGCCAGCGAGGTCTGGTTCAGTCCACCGGGTAGCCAGGCCACTACTGGGGCTGTCAAGAGTGTGATCGGTACTTGCAACGTGGCATGCACAGAGAAATATCGCAAAAAATAAAAACCAGATGTTTCCCCTAATCAGCAATAACTAGGAGGAAAGGGGCAACAGGAAGAGGTTGAGCTATAGAAATGGCCCTATAGTGAAGCAGTTAAGGTGACCAATCAGAGGGTATGGAATAGGGGAGGATGGAGCCTCTTTAAAACAAGGGAGGTACATAAACAAATGTATCAAAGTTAATCACCAAACAAGCATGGGATCGAGGGAGGGGAAGGAATGGGATGGAAACTGGATGAGGGCTAATTGGATTATGTGTGCTTGTATATCCTCTGAAGTCTTGTATTCCAATGTAATATATGATTACAATGCACCATTAAAAATAAATTTAAAAAAAGCAAACCTTCAACACCCAAATCTTTGGAGGGTATTTCATATCCAAACCATAACACAATCTAACAAAATCAAGTCATGACATATTTATCATCATTATAATGTATTCTTTCTTTGATTCATCTCTAATATTTAGAATATTCTAAAATATTGAAAATATTAAATCTTTTATTAAAAGCCTAAATTCACATGCTGGGTGATAAAGCTATATATTTTATATAATATGAATTTTTCTTTTTTATAACTAGTTAGGAAGAATTTGATCATGATATCTAATAAAATTAATGAAGTTGTAAATAAATATTTACATTTAATTCTCAAGTATTTTAATGTGTAATACTAGATCTTTCCATACTAATATCTAGCTATTTAGCATCTATCTAAATATACTAAATGATATTTTATTAATAATTGTCATGAGTATATTATAATTTAACTATGAATTACTTTAAACTTTAAGTAACAAATAGCATATAGAACATTCATTTTTAAAAATCTCTCTTTTTTTTTTTTTGCAGATCTGGGATGGAATCCAGGAGCACTTGACCTCCAAGCTACACTCCTGCCCTATTTTTTTTTTTACTTTATTTTGAAACAGGGTTTTACTAAGTTGTGGAGGACCTAACTAAGTAGCTGAAGCTGTCCAAGAACCACAGTCCTCTGGCCTCAGCCTCCCAAATGTTGGGATTGCAAGCTTGGGCCACCACACTTGACATATTTTTTAAAATCTTAAACATGCAATAATATCTGATGTGTTGTGTTGATTGCACTGGAAAATTTTAAAAATGTGATATACTTCCCTGTATCTTTTCAGACCATAATGGAATGAAATTAGAAATCAACTGAATACCACACTTCTAAATGAAGAATGGTCAAAGGAGAAGTAAAAGGAGAAATCAAGAAATTTTTAGAACAAACAAATACAGTGATACAACATATCAAAACCTATGGGACACTTTGAAGGCATTATTAAGAGGAAATTTTATAGCACTGAGTGTTCACATTAGAAAAAGAGAAAATCATTATCAAATAAACACTATAAAGCCTTTGTAAAACAGAAGCAATCTTACCCCGAAGCCAGTAGAAGACAGGAAATAATTAAAATCAGAGTGGAAATCAACAAAATAGAGAACAAAAAATATATATACAGAAAATCAAAAAACCAAAAGCTGGCTCCTCAAAAAATTAACAAGATAGATAACTAAACAAAAGAAAAGAGAAAATCAACTCTAATTATGAAAATAAGAGAAGAAAAAGGAGATATCCCTACTGACAGTGTAGAAATCCAGAGGATTGTCAGAAACTACTTTGAAATACTATACTCAAAAAAAAAAAAAAGAAAAAATGGAAATCTGGAAGAAATTGACAGCTTTCTAGGTAAATACAACCTTCCTAAACTTAGTCAAGACGATATAGAAAATTTAAACCAACCAATAGCAATCAAAGAGATTGAAACAGCAAATAAAGAGCTTACAATCAAAGAAAAGCCCAGGACTAGATGGCTTCCCAATTGAATTTTATAAAACCTTTGTATAAGAGCTAATCCCAGTACTCCTCAATCTCTTTTGTGAAATAGGAAAAAATAGAACTCTCCCAAATACATTCTATGAAGCTAACGTCACATTAATGCCAAAACCAAAGAAAGACAGATCAAGGAAAGAAAACTAAAGGCCTATATTTCTTATGAACTTGGATGCAAAACTGCTAAACAAAATACTAGCAACACACATTCAACATGACCAGATAGGTTCAACCTAGTGATGAAAGGCTGGTTCAACATACAAAAATCAATCCATGTGATTCATCATATAAAATCACATGATCATTTCAATAAACACTGAAAAAGCATTTGATAAAATCCAGCATCCATTTATGATAAAAGCACTGCAGAGAATTTAAATAGAAGGAATATACCTCAACATCATAAAGGCAATCTACAATAATCCCACAGTCAACATAATAATGGGGAAAAACTTTGAGAATTCCCCTAAAAAGAGGAACAAGACAAGGATGTCCTTTATCACCCTTCTCATCATATAGTACTAGAGACTCTAGCCAGAGCAATAAGGCAAAAAAAGAAAACCAAAGGTATACAAATAGGAAAAGAAGAACTCAAATTGTCACTATTGTAGATGACATGATACTATACTTAGAAAACCCAACAAACTCAACCAAAATGCTTATAGAACTGATCAACAAATTCAGTAAAGTGTCTGGATACAAAATCAATTTTAAAAAACAGAAGCTTTTGGGTAAAGCAACCATAAATCCACTGAAAAATAAATTCAGAAAACACTTCCACTCAGGATTTCCCACAAAAAATGTAAACTACTTAGGAATAAGGAGGTAAAAGACCTATACAAAAACATTATAAAACATTGAAAAAAGAAATTGAACAAGATCTTAGAAGATGGAAAGATTTTACTTGTTAAAAGATAGGCAGAATAAATATCATAGAACTGGCCATACTTTCAAAAGTGATCTACAAATTCAATGAAATTTATAGATCAAATTAAATTACCAGTTCTTAAATTCATTTGGGACAACAAAATATTCAGAATAGCTAAAGTAGTTCTCAGCAACAAAAAGCATGCAGGAGGAATTGCAATACCTGACTTTATGCTACAAAGTCATTGTAATAAAAAAAACCATGATACTTGCACAAAAACAGATACATAGATACATGAAGCTGAATAGGAGCCTCAGAAACAAATCCACACACTTACAGCAAATTGATTTTTGACACAGGGGCCAAAAACATACACTGAAAGAAAGATAGCCTGTTCAACAAATGGTGTTAGCAAAACTGGTCAACCATATGCAGAAAAGTGGAAATAAATCCCACTTTCTCTCCCTGAAAAAAGGCAATTCAAAATGGATCAAAGACTTGCAAATTAGACCAGAGACCTTGAACTCCCTAAAGAGGGCATAGGTCCAACACTGAAGCACATAGGTACACAAAAAAACCTTCTCAACAAGACCTCATAGGCACAACAAACTAAAAGGCGAATCAATAAGTGGGATTACATAAAACCAAAGAGCTTCTGTACAGCAAAGGAAACCATCAAGAACCTCAATCAACAGCCAATAGAATGGGAGAAGATTTTTGCCAATTACTCCTCCATTAGAGAACTAATATCTAGAATATACAGAGAACTCAAGAAACTCAGCACTAAGAAACAACCTAACTGAAAATGGGGCAAGTGAATTAAATAGACACTTCACAAAAGAAGAAATTCAAATGCCCAATAAATGTATGACAACATGCTTAACATCATTGGCAATCAAAGAGATGCAAATCAAAACTACCCTGAGATTTCATCTAACTTCAACTAGAATGACAATCTTTCAAAACACAAACAACAACAAATGCTGGTGAAGATGTGGAGAAGTGGGAACTCTAAAACATTTTTGGTGGAATTGCAAATTAGTGAAACCACTTTGGAAAAGAGTATGGAGGATCCTCCGAAGAATGCGAACAAACTTACCATTTGATCCAGCAATACCACTTTTGGGTATATACCCAAAAGAAAGGAAACCAAACTACCAAACTACTGCTTGTGTATTCATGTTTATAGCTGCAGAATTCACCATTGCCAAACTATGGAACAAGCCAAGATGTCCATCAACAGATGAATGGATTACAAAACTGTAGGATATGTACACAATGAATTTTTACTCAGCCATAAAGAAAAACACAATTACATTATTTACAGGGAAATGGATGGAACTGGAGGGCATTATGCTAAGTGAGATTAGCTAGTCACAAAATAAAAGAAATTATATGCTTTCCCTAAGATGCAAAAGTGAAAGAGAAGTAACAGGAAGAACTATAGATGAAGAAGGTGATTCTACAGAGGAGCAAATTAAGCAATCTAACTGAGGAGATGGGAGTGGGGAGAAGGAAACTCTCTAAAGCACATGATGTACTTAAAAATATCAAGGTCAATCACTAAGCTAAGCATGAGAAGGAAAAATGGGGAGGGAAAAGGGTGGGGACCAGGTAAGGGCTAATTGGATGATGTGTGCATATGTGTGTACACAACTCTCTTATCTCATTAAAATATATAACTATAATGTACCAATAAAACATTCAAATAAATTACTTAAAATGATTATATATGGTAATTTATATATACTATATATCATGCAATGATGAGGTGGTATAGTCTAGCATGATACTTGGTAATTTAATAATAAACTGATTTGGAGTTTTTTAGTACTTTTATGACTTATTTTAAGTGATGCTCTTACTTAATAAAAATTATTTTCTAATGAACATGAAATATATGGAATATTTAATGTTGTTATAGTTAGATATCAAATGATTCGTAAAGAGCTCATTTAATGTTTGGAGCTCATGTAATTGAGTCACGAGGGATGTAATCCCAGAAGTGGATAAATTCATTGCGATGTATCTATCTGGATGGTACATGGTAGGCCAGTAGGGTGTGGCTGCAGGTGGAATGTGAGGGTATTGGATTATATAAATGAATTCCTCTCTCCCTGTTCTCACTTTCTTGCTTCCAGCTTTCATAATGTAAACTCAGACCATGTGCTCTCCCTCCAACTCCCACCATCATTCCCTGAGATCCACAGCCCCCAGTTTATATGAACTGAGCCTGAAGTCATACGAAAATATTTTTTTTCTCTAAGTTATATGGTTATGTATTTAACTAAGATGTCTGCAAGAATGTTGATTGATACAAATGTGATTACAGATGTAAACACTTTTAATAATTACTACACTTTTTAGAGTTATATTACTTTATGTAGCCTATTTCCTTGTGTTGTGATATTTGTTATTATTTTATTCAGAGAAAACTGCCCTTTTTCTTTTCCTTTTTCTTTTTTATTGGGCTTTAAAGTATAAAACTTGGTAGAAAGACAGTTTTGATCTTGTACTTAAGAATGATGATGAGAGAGAAGTGGAGCAAGTTAGAAGTTATGGATACAAATTGACCTTAGAGGAAGTCGATGCCTAGTTCTACATGGTGGGAGAGTCAGTTCTACATGGTCATCTAGAAATGACAAAGTGTCTGGTCTAATTTCTAGATCTTTGAGATCACAAAAGCTAAGGAAAAAAATTTATAAGTAGGATGGCATCAAACTGAAAAGCTTCTTCACAGCAAAGGATACAATCAAGAAATAAGAGAGTGTCTAATGAGTGGAAAATATTCAACAGTTACTGTTCTGACAGAGAATTGCTATCTAGAATATAAAAAGAATAAAAAAATACAATGCCAAAAATAAAAATAACCTAATCAATTAATTGTCAATTGAACTAAATACACATTTCTCAAAATAAGATATACAAATGACCAACAAATATATTTTTAAAAGGGTCAGCATTCTTAGAAATCAGTGAAACAGATTTTAAAACTACAGAAAATTTCTCTCACTCCAGCTAGAATCACAATCATTAAGAATATAAATTATAGCCAGGCATGGTTGCACTCACTTGTAATCCCTGAGCTTGGGAGGTGGAAACAGGGGGATAATGCAGGTTTGAAGCCAGCCTAGCTGGCTTAAGAGACCCTGTTTCCAAATAAAATATAAAATAGGCCTGGGAGGTAGAAGGGGTCCATTCATCTCCACTACCACACACACACACACGAGCGCGCACACACACACACACACACACACACACACACACACATATATATATATATATATATATATATATATATATATATATATATACTGATGAGGATTGAGGATGTGGGGAAAAAACATTTATTCACTTTTGGTGAGATTGTAAATCACTACTAGCAATATAGAGATCTTTATGTTGATTCCTCAAAAAACTAGAGATGAAACTATCATATGACCTACTTTATTGATCCTCAATATCTTTCCAAAAGTATTAAAGGCAGAATGCTATAAAGATACCTACATATCCATGTTTACAGCAACACAATTCACTATCGGAATTACATAAACAACTTAGGTGTTCATTAGGAAATGAAAAAAATAAAGAAAATGTGGTACACATGGAGTTTTACTCAGATATAAAGAAACATATTCAAATATAGAAAAATTGATTGAACTGAATATTATGCTAAGTGAGATAAGCCAATCTCAGAAAATCAAGGACCAATTTTTCTTATATGTAGAAGTTAAAAAAAGAAAAGAAAAGGGTCCAATGGGCCTCTGAAAATAGGGAAAAGTTTAGTAGAGCAGCAAAAGGAGACTAGGGTAAGGAAAGGAATAGGGAGAAGAGAGGCACAAGAAAAAAAAATACCAAATAATGTTATGTTCATATATGATTGTATCACTATGAACCTATCATGTATAATATAATACACCAATAAAATATATTAAAATAACTACATTAGGACTATATAACTATCCATGAATAATTGATTCTATGCATTGGTAAAGAATAAATACATGTCTTTATAGTTTAAGCCACTGTATTTTGTATCTCTTCTTTATAAGAACAATCTGTGATAGATTTCCTTTAATTCACTGATAAAAGCAATTCTGCTATTAACTGAGATATCAATAATATTGTAAACTAGAATGTTAAGAAAAGTTCAAATTAATCAGTGTGAGAGAATGTCATACAAAAATCCCTCATGCATGGTGCATTGCAAAATAGAGCTTTGTACCTCAAATGAGCCATACATTATTTCTAGTTTTGAAAGCAATTTTTAGGGCATAATAGAAAAGGTGGATGTTATATTTATAAACATTTCAGAAATAGAGTTACAAAACATTTCTCCAAAAGAGAAGACTTTTGTCATCACTATGTTACTGAGAAATTCTATATCATCAAAGCTTGATCATCTTAGTGATATATGATACTAATAAAACATCATGATGACCATGATGATGTATATGCACGTCATAATATATCATCACAATGGTATCTATGAAATGATTTATCAGGATAGTGCATCACTATGGTGGCATTGCATTGATGTTGAAGTACCAGCAAGAATACATTTCACAGACTTAAAAAATCTATTTTAATAATAAATGTTTTATTTTTATGAGAAATGAACTCTTCTACTATATCAGGAGGTATAAAAATAATACAAGAAACAAAAATATCAAATTTGTTTATTTTACTTCACTGGAAAAAGTACTAATTACATTAAAAAGATTTAAGTACAACAGTCACATCAATAATCTGACCATTTTTTCCATGATTAAATTAAGTACAAATGGTTAAATATTTTGTCTCAAACTTCTAAATTTTACCCCCACATAAATAGACTAAACATATTCATTCACAGATGACAATGCAATATTATCAGTTATATCTGAACATGAAAATATATATATCCAAATAAAATTATTATCCACAAATATTAGGTCATTGTGTACATTCTACTCATGCTTTGGAGACTTAAAATTAAAAGAAGCAAAAAGATAGAAATTTTTGTTATTACTTAATTGAGAGCAGATTAGCATCCCATTTAGACAATAGGAATACCTGCCATTGCTGAGTTCAATGCCATATGTAGTTATTATTTGTACATTTTAGTCATATATACAGTTTCTGGAATGTTATAGCATTATACATACACAAGTTTTCACACACAGTAGATAAAAATAAGCGGTTCTAGCTGGTACATTATTTTTTTCTTTGAATAATATGGATAAAGTAGTAACTATAGGAATTTTTGAATAAGGTGATTATAGACAGTATATGACAAGCCAGTAATTTTTGAAATATGTATGCTTAAACTTATTAATCAGAAATATAAGAAATGTGTGGCAAAAGCTCTTTTTACTACTTTTACATTTGTTTATCTCCTGGACTCAGAGGATAGAGTTGAAGACCAGGCAAAGAAGTTAAATCACATTCAGTTAAAATTATCCATCCTGAGTTTAGGTATATTAGACAAAATAAGTCAAAAATTTGGCAGCACCAATAGCAATTCATTATACAATAGAGCCAATACATGAAAGATTGGGTTAAGAAGAGTCAAAGAGTAGAAGTAAACTGCATGAACAGTTAACTCAGACTCATTTTACTCCCTTTCAGCTCTCTTTGTGTAAATTAAATGAGCACATGCATAAAAATTGCAGTATACTACCTGTATTATAGTGCCACTAGGGGAAGGCCTGAATGGTAATGATGGGACCAATTAGCCATTAGACAGAGCTTTGTTCACACTTTCTGGTCAACTACTCTTGAAGAAGGAGAACTACTCAAAATAAAGACTTTCTAGAGAGTGTTAAATGCCTTGGCTTATTATATAGGAGATGGAAAGAAATAAAATTATAAAGAAGAACCAAGAAAGAGGCATTCTAATAGACATAATGCACTACATAAGAAGTGTGAGAATCTTTCTATTGTATAGTAATACCCCCAAGAGAGAATTCAGCATAAATACAAGCATTAAAATATTATTCAATTAAAAGATGAATCACCATAACAGCTCTATCAATGCAATTAGTCCCATCAATAAATGCCTTTATTTATAAAAAATGTCAGCCAGTTTTTGACATTATTATCTATTCATTAGGCATATTGAAAGAGAAGGTGAAGTGTTAGAAATAGAGGTAAAGCTTGGATATAACAGTAAAGGACCCTTGTCAATAGAGTCATATTTCTCAACCTACCATCAACAATGTTTAACAATGAGAATCCACTAGGCTATAATACCTTGAGAAAACCAATAAACAAATAGATGATTATAGGAGACTCCACCATTTTTAGAGAAGCAATATTTCATCACAACTAGAGCTGGTACACTGTTCATACCTTTCAGTTTTATGTGTTTATTTGTCCCAATACAGTGAGTAATACAGAAATATTATCTAATTTTTTAAAGTTTTGGATCCACTGGCAATAGAATTTGACATAACAGCTCTCAAAGGCTATGTAACTGTGACAAGAACATCCACAGATTTTGCCATATACTGCATTATCCATCTTTCTATAAACATTGTAGACTAACTCCTGAAGGCCAAACTAAGATGTCAACTTATAAATGTGATCATGAAAAAATGGGTCCCCATTCTTTAGAATATGAAATGCATTAACTGCTATCATTTCAACCTCTTTCCCCTATATGTTGACACATGAGTTACAGAAACCAAGGATTAAAAGTAGATGTGCCTTTTGGTGGACACACACTTCCTGTGATCTCTTTGGAAGATAAATGTTTTTGTCCACTGCACTTTAGACTTTAGGCGAATAAACGTTTTAGATCTTGAAACTGGGTTATAGCACTCAAATTACCCACTGAGTTATTTCTTCCTACTCCATGACCAGTTTTATCCTATATTCTTCCTTCCTCTCTTTCTTCCTTCCTCCCTTTCCTTCTTCCTCACTTTTTTCTTCCTCTTTCTTCCTTCCTTCCCTTTTCTCCTTCCTTCCCTCCCTCTTCTTTCTTCTTTGTCTCCATTTTCTCCTCCTCAACTTTTCTATCATCCTTTTTTTCTTCCTTCTCTGCCTTCTCCTCCAAATCATCCAACCCATCCTCCTTCATCTTTTCCCCTCTCATTCTCCTCTATTTTTCCTCTTTCCCTTCTTGTTCTTTTTCCTATCTGTAATAACTTAATAATGTTGTAGAAGTCAGCAGTTTATATTCTTCAGAAATGAGTTTCTAAGTCCTACATCAATAGACCTTAGAAGTATAAGCCAAGTTGAGGGGCCTCATGATGGGTGAGAGAAAATATTATGAGTATCAATAAGGCCCTCACAAACAATGGATTAGTAAGGATACAGCTATATCCGCTTATATTCATTTTATAAATTGTAGCTTTCTAAAAATATAACCCAAATTGTGACATTCTACAAGTTTGTTTAAACTTAGTCTCTTTGAAGTGAACTTAATGTTATTAATAACTGAATCTAAGGGGTAGATTCCAGTGTGTATCATTAGTGTTCTACCCTGACCTCCTTACGTTCATCCATTGCATCCATTCTTCTTTTACCTACTTATTCTTTTCCTTCTTTAAGATAACATTTATCCATAGAAAGGAGCAAATTTTCCCAGCAGATTAACTTCAGGAGGATGAATTTTATTGTTTTATGAACCTGAATATGAGTTTAATTCCATACTGCTAATTATGATCCACTAAGCTAGTCTCAGTTAAGGTGTTTAATTTGCTGTCTTCTCCTTCCATATTCTGCTTTCCTCAGTCTCTTATCTTAAAATCAATTACTTCAATTTGTAATTTTTACAGGAAACACCAACAGATTTTATATTTTTAGAATTCATGCTATAAGACATCTTTTTAAAAATATAATGAATTGATTATCATATCTTATCTATCTAGTTCTTCTTTAATCTAGTTACATATTCTTAAGCATTTCTGGCACTCCTATCTGCCAGCTAGATTTTAAATACTGAAAATAAAACAAAAACAAGTATTATAATTTGTATCAAGATGTCACTCAAAGCACCTGTATTGAAGGCTGATCCCTGATGCAGTAGTGTTCAGTGGTAGGTATTGAAAAGATGATTGGATCATGTGAATTATTGTTCATTTCTGGACTAACTCACCAAAGATTAATAATTTGACAACGTTATTGGGAACTTTTTGAAATTATAGTCGATACAGCCCTCTTGGAGGAATATGGTTATTTGAGGAAGGCCATGGAAGGGTATGTTTTGTGCCAGCCCTTTTTTCTCTCTGCTTTCTGGTGAGCAGATTTCCTCTGCCATGTTTTTTTGCCTCCTCTCAGACCCAAATCAATAATGCCAGATAACCAAAGACTGAAACCAGGAACTAAAACAAAATTTTTTTCTCCTTTACATTGTTTGCCTTGAGTGTATTGTCACAGTCAGTGCTGACTAGTCAGACGAAAAGCTGACTATTCCATCCAACAAGCCAAATAATAAGTCTCATAAAGCTATAATCTTTGGGAAGAATGAGCACCAAATCACAAAATCAGGTGTGGCAGTCCTCATGAAGTAACGAATTATGGTGTAAGTGATGTTTTGACAGAAGATTCAAAAAATTTTTTTGGTATTGTGACAAAAATCAAAAGAAAGGGCTAGACAGTTTTTGGAAGATTAGCAATCTCAACAATAGATTCAATAATTATGAAAGTGCACAAGTGATTGCATCATTTTCATATATGAGAAATAGCAAAATGATAACCATGGCTGAGGGAAAGAGAAATAAGGGTGGAAAATTATGTGATATCATATTTTTACATTTAAGTGGAAAATAGATGGCTATTAATACTATGCATTACTAAATATAACAAGATTTTTTAATGTGAGAGTTACATTAAAACAGTTGCCTTTATGAATATTTTTTATCAGCCAACATCCAAATTCAGGGTCTATTTAATCTTCTGTTTTTGCTTATGACTGGATTGGTATAACTCAAAATATGTGTGCTCTATGCATAAATATGATCTTCAAATTCAAATAAATAATTTTAGAAGCTTTGCAAGGAGTTTTAACTTTTTATTGATTAAAGTCTTCAAACTTAACATTAACTTAACATTAACTTTCAAATTTGAAGTATTATGTTCCAAATAAACTAACATTAATAACGTACTGAAAAGAAAAAAGTTTTGAGAAAAGCCATACATATGTGTTGTTTGTTTTTTTTTTTGGCTTTTGGACACTGAAAATAGCTGCAAATTTTTATTTGGAGGGTCTACGTGAATTTTAGAAGTATGAGTGATTGTATAGAGTTTTAATTCTCTATAATTATTATCAGAATTCATAATTACTAGAAATATAAATTTATTTGTGTATATAGAACATACAAATATATATTTGCGATGGAAAGCATTTCAAAGTATCAAGAACTGAAGTTATAATTAAATCAAATAAAATACCTAATTAAGAATTTTCTCTTCAGAATAAATTATAGGAATACTCTTAAACTTTATATGATTTTCATATATACAAATAAATGTTTTAATAGCTTCTTAGAAGTAACTAAAAGCAGAGAGGCTGAAAAGAAAATGGTTATTTATTTTTAAATATGATCCATGTATCAGACAATGACTGGGAAATAAATAATACCACATAATATATAATCATTGAGAGCAGCTTGATTTAGAATACCCAAAGCCATACGTTGGATATGTATTATGTTTGTGTATCATGTTAAACAGTTATTAAATGTTCTTTCTCTCTAGTACCAGTCACTGGAACATCATAATTTTTGAGCTGGATCTTGCCCTCAGGAAACTTTTAGACTGCTGTGGTATATAGAGAAAAGATGTAAACAAAGGAGATAGCCAATGTACTGAGATTTCTTTAGGTGCATTAAGATCAATTTTAAATAAATTAATAAAAATATATACTGGAACATTAGATAATTTAAGCTAAACAAAATAGAGCACATATATAATTCCATTAGAATATAAGTGCAACTTATTCCCAAAAAATTTGGGGATCTTTTCTCTAAAACCACAAGTAATATAAACTGATTTAGCTTTCTATAAAAGTGTAATTCTTATTTAATTTTACATCACCATGTACTTTATCTTCCTTTTATTTTAGTATCCCAGCCATTTGCAGAAGAAAACACCATAAAATGATTAAATACTTAACTAGGTATGATTTTTGAAAACAATATTTTATTTTGAAGATATTTTATTTGAATATAAAGATCCTTATGTAAATTTATTTTCTCAATAATTTTCAAACATGTGCCACTTTTTTGCTAGAATCTAATGTAAACAATAGCTTGCCTATTTATTGTTTTAATGGATTGCATCACAGCACTGTTAGAATCAATCTTGAAAGCATGTGATTTAAATTTTAGGAAGTTAATTTTATAATGTTCATTGCATTATAAAATGTTAAATATAGTATTATGTTAGGAATATAATCTAGATGTGATACAAAATTTATATAAAGAGAATAGATGAGAACCTCAAGGTCAAAAATCAGATGTGAATAAGAACAGAGTTTTTCAAAGCTATCTTGACTTTTCAGTTAAATCCCTAGATGTCCCAGACTTGTATAGGCAGCATAAATGACAAAAAGAGATTATTGCCTTAATAGTTTATAAAAATTGAGGTTCATTTTATTTATGTTACTTTTAGTTATATTTTATATAAATCAAAGTTAATGGTGATTTATTCACTTTACTTTTATGGTATAAAATTATATATCTTTATAGTTACATATAAATATATACAGATATATGCATATGAGGTTATATTTTAGCAAGTAGAGGTTTGAATTATATGAATTATTCATTTAAAGCTAAATAATAGAGAATTAAATCTTATGTACAAAAATGTGAAGCCAAATCCAGAAATGGCTGATGGGAAAATATAAAAATAGTGTTTCAAGCTGAGCATAAAATCACATTTGAATATCAAACAAATAAATTGACATTGCTCTACAAATTACTGTGAATCCAATTTGCTTTACTGAGTATAGATGACACTGTCAATTTAGTAACAAGCTTGTAATTTATACATAAGGAATTCAAATTGGATTTAAGAATATATATATTTCTCAATACTCTTGGTTGGACAAAAGAAAATAATCACTAATTATTTTATTTTAAACTTATTCCTGTAGAATATTGCCTATGTGTATTTCTTTGTATTTTTGTGTATATGTGTATATGTCAATGTTTTCTTACAATTTCTATATTTCCAATGCTCCCCAAATATTTATAGCTTACTTACTTATTTATTTATTTATTTATTTACTTCTTTACTTATTTATTTATTGCAGTACTGGGAATTAACTCTGGGGCATTCTACCTCTGAGCTATACCCCAGCACTTTTTTTTATTTTTTATTTTGAAACAGGGTCTCACTAAGTTACAGAGTGCCTCACTAAGTACCTGAGGCAATCCACAGTTCATGATCCTCCTGTCTCAGCTTTCAAAATACTGGGATTACAAACTTGTGCCACCATGCCCATCTATTTACAGATTTTTAAAAGTACTTTAAAAAATTCTTAGCCTTTGTAAGTTTTTTTCCCTTAGAATAAACAATCCATGGCTATTTTACCAGGTAGTAACAAAACCTAGTAACTTGTGCTATTTTAATTAAAACACTATGTCACTATTTTATTTTAAGCTAATGAAAAAAATAGGAGGTATAATGATTTCAACACTCTTTTTCTTTCTACAAATCATTTTTCTGTTTTTGCTATAAATTTTATAATAATTATAAAGGTTATAGTTTCACACAGAAATATAATATTAATAATTATTCATGTCATTAACCGGTGTCATAAAACATGAAGAGTCAGAGTTATTTTATTTTAAAAATCATGAGAAGTGAGAAAATGCCAGCCACCTGGCAAAAAAATTAACTGAAAGACAATGGAAGAATGAAGACACAGAGCGAGGAAAAGAATTGCAAAATAAAATTGAATCAGGGTTACTATAGTAGAAATGGCACTGTATTTTAAATAAATTTCTAGTAATATGTTGATTCTATTTTGTGTGATAATAAAAAATAAATTTGAAGAAAAATATCTCTAGTGGTTTTCATAAGGGAAAGCCATAAAACAGAAGTACGTTGCATGTGATGCACAAAACAAGCATCATTCCTGTATAACACTGTTTGAAGTTGATCATGGTTTACTAATGTATTTTATAGTAATGATTGTTCAGCATTCTCACAGCCATAACTTTAAGATCTGACCATGCAATTTAGAGAAATGTTTATTTGGTCAGGTTTTCATTCATGTTAGGTCAAGGGGACTACAGATTTCCAGTTACAATGGCAGAAAACAGAGATAGAAAGAGCACATGGATGGGCTGTTCTCCTCACATCATGGTGGAGAGAGAGAGAGAGAGAGAGAGAGAGAGAGAGAGAGAGAGAGAGAGAGAGAGAGAGAGAGAGAGAGAGAGAGAGTGTAGCACATGTGAAGGAAAAACCATACATAATCCCCAAAACTGCACCCTCTTAGACCCAACCCTTCCAGCCAAACCCTACCAGGCCAGGTCACCACCACTCCTGGGAGTGCAACCCATGTAACTCAACTATTTTAATTCTAAATATTAATATATGAGCTCTTTAGGGTACATTTATTTCTAACTCAAACCAGTAAAATCATGATAATTTGAGAATTTTTAATGTTTTGTTTACTTTTTTATTTTTTGTGTATCTGAACTCAGATCCTCCTGTCTGAGCCTTCCAAGTGCTGGGATTATAAGTGTTCACCATCATGCCCAGCTATTTTTAATGTTTTGATGAAATATTTATTAGTAGCACCTGAAATCTCAAAATAGATGAGGTTCCCCATGGATTAAAGGTGTGAGGTGTTCTCATGAAGAAATGATTTTGTATTTAAATTCAGGTTCATCAACCTACTAATTTATTTTCCTAGAAAAGTTACTATTAACAGTTTGAAAAAATAATAGTTGAGATATTGTCAAAAATTACTTTATCAAAAAATTAGGTATTTGTTTATAGTTAAAAATAAAAAGAAATCTGTAACTTGCCCACAAGGAAATACATATTAAAAGAAAGTCATGCCTTTATGTCAGGAAATGAGCTTTATATGCAGAATATAAACTGTAACATTTAAGGTTTTGCATTAAACTATGTTATGAAATAACTATCTAATACTTGTTATATTAGCAGAATCAAAATGAAACAAAAATTGTGTTTCAGTTCATTAATTTGCTCACAAAATGTACACTTGTTCTAATCTTCAAAAAGCCAACCAATTTGATGTTTTAATTATATAAAAAATGGTCACATACTCTAAAATTTTCTTCTATATTCACTTTTGGTTTTTGGAAGAGCTAAGTGTACTGAAATTAAAATGTTTTTAAATTACAGTTTGATTCAAAATAAATTATACAATCTTTTTATAAACTGCAATTTGACACTTTTGGCACATTGTTTCTGCTTTAATCCTTGGCCTTAATTTTTGTCCTTGAATTCTGCATCATAATGTTGAAAGGATGAAGACAGTGATTAATATAATCTGGATTTTAATTCCTCCTGGACAGCACTACATCTGACTCATTGTATTAACTCTTCTTAGAAACATGTAGGTGATTATTTTCTTCCACAAATAAAGTCAAGGTCAATGAAAGACTGATATATATGTACAAATTTTATTTCTGAAATACCATATACTTTCATAGTAAAAACTTCTATTTCACATAAAATAGATATAATAGAGAGCAAGCTATAGAAATATAATTTTATATAAAGAATATACAGCTAGAGTAGAGTTACTATAATTCTTTTGTTCTTTAGAAATTCTTGAGAGTAAATTCTGACATTAAATAGAGTCATAAGAATTATTTCTTTTAAGTTGAATGCTTATTCTTTAATATAATATTTCAGACAACTTATGAAAGTAGAATATGTTACCTTTATTATGTTAACACTAATAGACAGTACATTTATGGTAAAGATTGTGGTTTTCTAATGTCAGAACTTAATTTAACATGAAAAGCTTAGAAATCACTTTGCAGAATAAAATATATACCCGTTTATAAAATAAGTTAAAATTTAGGTTGCATACTAAAAGACTTTAACAAAATTATCCTTTATTAAACATTAATTTTATTTCTTATTGTAGTGTAAAAATTAACAAGATTTACCAATATAATTCAAGGAATTTTTATTTCTAAAGATAATATATTACTAAAAGTAATGTGTTAAGTAATCATATTTTAAGAACCACATAGTACCCTAAGTATCTTTATATCAGCCAAGATGACCATCAACAGATGAATGGTTTATAAAATTATGGAATATGTACACAACATAATTTTACTCTGCTATAAAGAAAGACACAATTATGTCATTTACATAGAAATGGATGAAACTGGAGAACATTATGTTGAGATGAGTCAGTCCCCAAAAATAAGAACTCGGATGCTTTCCCCAATATGTGAAAGCTAGGGAGAAAATGGGTCATAGGAGGAATTTTAGACGAAGAAGAAGATACTATAGATGAGTAAACAAGGCAACCTGAGGGAATGGGAGAAAGGAAGAAGAAAATTCTCTAATGTTCATGATATACATTAACAAGCATATCAAAGTCAATCACTAAGCCAAACATAAAAAGGAGAGAGGAGTAGGGAAGGAGGGAGGGTGATGGAAAGGGGTGGGAATTGAATAAGGTCTAATTGGGTGATGTATTCATGTATGTCTCTACCATCTTGTACCCAATTAAGATGTATGACAACAATGCATCAGTAAAAAATAAAAAATAAAATTTCCTAGCAATTTGTTAAATTGGAATTACTTTATCTTACATGTGATGAAACCAAAACAAAAAGGTTGAACAATTTAAGTCCACAGAATTCTTAAATAATATTACAGGTTTAAATATCAGAATCTTTGTACTTGACTACCATTTTCTGTACTCGACAATCTTGTTTATATAGATATCCCTGGGTTTATATTCCCCAAATATTTATTTATTTATTTATTTATTTATTTATTTATTTATTTATTTATTTTTGCGGGTCTGGGGATGGAACCCAGGCGCATTCTACCTCCGAGCTACACCCCCTGCCCTATTTTTTATTCTTTAATTTGAAACCGGGTCTCACTGAATTGCAGAGGGCCTCACTAAGTAGCTGAGGCTGTCTGCAAACTGAGATCCTCCAGGTCTCAGCCTCCCGAATGCTGGGATTACAAGCGTGCGCCACCACACCCGGCTCCTCCCCCAAATCTTTATAGTTGTCAAATATTTTGATAATTATTCTTAGTGTCAATCAGAATTCTTCTCTTCTCTTATTTTCTTTTCTTATTCAGTCAGAAAGTAACGTAAATACAAACAAATATTTTTCTTAAAACAGTAACCTACATTTTTTGCTTTATTTTTTGAATTTTTATTTGTGCACTATAGTCATACATTTTAATGGGGTGTAAGATAGTAGAGACATACATGTACACATCACTCATTTAGCCCTTTTCTAATTCCCATTGTGAATTGTGAATTGTGCAGCTATAAACATGATTCGCATGTATTATTTTGGTAGTTTGTTTTCCATTCTTATGGGTAGATACCCAGAAGTGGTATTGTTGGATCATATGGTAGGCTTGTTCCCATTCTTCTGAGGATCATCCATATTGTTTTGCAAAGTGGGTGGGTGCACTAATTAATATATCCTTTTACGCATCACACTTTAAAGTTTTAGTAAATGTTGCTAGTCATTTTTGTTAACAACATCAATGATATGTCTATTGTAGAAGGTGATGAATTTTAATTATAAAAATATACATCTGTTCAATATAATTGTTCTATAATAACTAAAATGACAAATATATCTGTATGTATACTATACAGAGACTTGAAAGTAAATGTAACATAAGGTAGAATTGATTTCAAACAATTTCAAAAATTGATTCCTTAATCAGTTTTATGACTGATAGTTTTATATTTCTTTTCAAATTTCAAAACACCAGGAAGAAAATTTTGTCACATTCAAATTCAAGGAATATTCTTTTTGTCACAAGTCTATTCAATCTTCAGGAGATTCCAACATGAGATTTTTTTTCTTGCTCAGAAAAATTACCAGACTCAAAATTCAACATACTTAGGAAATTTTAGAATCAAGAATTTGAGGTTTACAAGCTCCCAGAAATTCATAGAATTTACCATGGAATGCAGAAATTCTTGATTATTTTATTTTTCTAAAATTGTAATGATAGCTATGTATATATGTTTCCATAAAAATAAACATATATTTGTAACTGTGACTACCATCAAATATTACACTGAGACTATTTGCATTAAATCATTTTTGAGATGTTTTCTTTGTGATTCTGTACTTGACAATCTTGTTTATAGAGATATCCCTGGCACATTAATAAAATTGTTTATAATATATTTTATTGGATATATTATTCATTCATTTTTATTTGGAAAATTTGCATTTATTTCTTGGTAAATGATTTAAACATTAAAAGTTTATATGTAATTTTGATCTCATATTTCAAGTAATGTTACAATAAACACTTTCTATTTGAAAATGTAAAAGTAAGTTTTATTTTAAAAGTTACTAATAATATGTGAATGCAAAAATTATGTATTTAAAAATAGGTAAATATTACAACATTTTAATGTAATAAAGATATGTGCTATTATATACATGCTCACATATTTAATATTAGGTATTACATCAGTTTAATTTAGAAATTATGATTTTTATAATTTGATATATGTTATTGGCTTCATTTTTTCTCTAATTTATTTATTTTATACATTTATTGGTGCATTTATTGGTGCACCCTGGCCTCCGCTCTGCACAGAGGAGTGCAGTGGCCATGAGGGCTGATGTCTCCCAGAACACACAGTGTGGTGGCCCATCCCAGCTATGCAGGGATTCCTCTTATACCCCCCAAACCCTTTTACCACTTAGCCTGTTGTCCAGAATTCCCAATCATATGTGGGATAAGCAGTCTACTTTTGGGGAGATTTCCTCAAAAGTTCAAGGTGGATTGGACTGGATCTGTTTGCCCCTTCAAATACTGTTCACCACCATTGTCGCTGCCACTGCCATCTTGGTTCTCTTCCGAGCATCTTATTCGCGCAGCATGTTGTTCCAAATTTCCAAGCATGTGCGGTGTAGCATTCTACCTTTGGGGCGATTTCTTCAAAAGATCAAGGTGGATTAAATCAGATCTCTGCTTCACCTGAACACTGGCCACCACCATTGCCACTGCCTCTACCATCTCAATTCTCTCACAAACACTGCATCTTTTCCAGAATTCCTGAGCATGCATGGTGGTAGCATTCTGCCTTTTGGGCTATTTCTCCAAAAGATCAAGGTGGATTGGCTCAGATCTCTGACTCTCCCAAATACTAGCCACTGCCACCACCGCTGTCTCCATGCTACCCCAAATGCCTATGCTATCACTATCTCAGTTCTCTGCCAAACACTTTTCCCACACAGCAAGTTGTCCAGAATTTCTATGCATGCATGGCCATAGCAACCTACCTGTGGCGTAATTTCTTCTAAAGATCAAGGTGGATTGTATCTTATCTCTGTTTCTCCCAAATACTGGCTTCCATTGCCCCTGACGCCACCGCCTTTCTCCTGATTCTCAGCTGAGCCCCTTCCTTAAATGGTATGATATTCAGAATTCTTAAGCATGTGCAACAGGAGCAGTCCCCCTTTGCAAAGATTTTTTTTTTCCAAAAGTTCAATGTGGATTGGATAGAATTTGCCTGCATCTACTGAATCCTGGCTGCCACCGACGCCATCTTGGCCCCTCTCCAATATTTTTTAATAAGAGAAGACAGTATGTGTGTTTTGAAGAGGTTGTGAGATTGAGCACTCAGCAGCAATGAATTTTGTCTCCACTCCACAAGTGGAGGCCCAGAGCCTCACCGTATAGAGCAGGATCTGCTGTTCAGAGCACCATGGCACCCAGCGCAGCATAGAGGAGCAAGGCGGCCAGGCTCACTGAACTCCCCAAGATGTGCAGCTGGGCTTCCTGCCCGGCACTGTGGGCTCCCTCCAACACACCCGGATCATTTTTCTTACAAGGTATGTTGTTAAGTGTTCCCCAGCATGCACAGCTGAAGCGGTCTTTTTTCTAATATCTTCTGGGATGTTCTTCCAAAAATCACTTTTCTCGCGTGACGGACACCTTTTCATCTTGCTTCTAGTTCCATCATTACCCACTGCTTCTCCTGTATTCTAGATAGGAATTTATGGCTGGAAATTTCTCCTTAAATCCTTCCACTCAAATATTAAACCAAAATCTGATGTCCAGGGTTTCTCCGAAGAATGCATGTCCTTTTCGGCGATAGCGGCAGCCGTCACCTTCCCTCTCATATAGTTATATTTTAAACTAAAATCCAAGAATTCTGCAGTGGGGCCAGACATATGCTACAAACAGCAAAAACATGTATCCATAATTTAGGCAAGGCAAAGTCTTTAATTTTAATGGTGCCATCCTTGATAGCTTGTTCAAAATTGAGAACTTTTCAATTAACTTGGTTTCCAATCATGCCAGCCTCCATCTTGGGATCCATCATTTCAATAGCAGACATGGCTTCTAAAAGTCCAAATAGCTTATCATGAAGCAATTCTCCCAACTTTAATTCTCGACAAGCTTCTTAAAAATCTTGGGTTATGTCCTCCCAGCTTGTATTGCTTTTTTCCATTTTTTCAGGGACACTGAGCTCCCATCCTGAATCATCATCATCTACAGAAGCTTTCATAACCATTATGGCTACTTCTCCCGCATCCACCCGCACCACCATGGACCGTCCGAGCCACGAAAACAACGATGCCACCACCCCTTCCCCTCAGCCAAGTCATCTCTTTTAAATTAATGTATATTATTGCCGGGCATGGTGGCCATGCTTGTAATCACTGCACTTGGGAGGCAAAGACAAGAGGATTGCACAGGTTCAAAGCCAGCCATGCTGGCTTAAGAGACCCTGTTTCCAAATAAAAAAGTATAAAATAGGTCGGGGAGTGTATCCTGGAGGTAGAATGGTTTCCAGGAACCCCAGTACCACCAAAAAATATAATAATAATAATGTATATTATCTTGTATTTTACTACATTTCAGAATCAATTCACTAGTCAAGCATAGTGGATAGTGGAAATGATTAAATATTTTTTAAAAACAAATCTAAATAATTAGAATAGAAATAAAAAGGCCTGAAAAAATGACTTTATTTCTTCTGATGTATATCTAAAAATAGAAAATTTTTCTCACATGTAATAACTTTTCATTACATGAAAATTATACTTTTCTGACCAGTATAGTACACATGTTAAAGGTGCATTGATGATTGATTTTGAATAGAAATAGTGTTTGAAAATTTGGCAATCTAAAATGAAATTATAACCACTACAATGAGTCAGTAAGGTATGAGATATTATGGATATAAGGAAGAAGTTCATGATTGTAAGTCAAGAGTCTGTATTGGATATAAGCTCAAAATATGAAGCTACACATTTTGTTGAGCATCCTTTCTTGCTGGAGTGATGCATGGCCTCAGTTTCTAGTCTCCTTTAGCTTTACCATTAGGCACTTTCTTATTCACTGATTTAACCCATAGACTACCTCTTTTGTAAGTGTCAGATGTTGTGAAAATCATCAGAGAAGAGTAAGATGATAAGTAGATCGCAATCTAATGAAGAGTATGGATATGTAAATGCACAGCTACAAAGTAATGTAATATCTAGTGGTGAGGACAAAGGACCAAGAGTATCAAGGTGACTTAACCTTAAAAGGAAAAAGCATAAAAAGAGTGGACAAAATAACAAGCAAAGTTTCAACAATAAAACACAAACAAATCTTAGGCTGATAAATGTCAAATAAATAGAAAAATTGTCTTCGGAACTATAAAAAAGAAATAAAGCAAATAAAAATGATAGGTCACCAAAAAGAAAAAGAATATGTTGTTTGACTGAATTAAACATATCCTGTCAAACTCTCATTGTCTAGTGATAAATTATGTAATTTTTTATCTCCTTACATACTGTGAGTACATAACCACCTTGCAGTAGTTTAAAACAGAATATTTCATTATGATCAGAAATTCTATGGATGAGGCTCATGTGAGTGTTTCTTTTTATCAGAGTATCTATCTTGTTAGTTTAGTCTTGTAAAAGTAGATTCTGCTTCTTTAATGTTGTAGACATCTGATGCTGAGTTTTTAATAATATTTTCTGGTTATCGAGTGTACTGAGTCTATTTTAATAATATTGATTTTTAATATTTTATAAATTTCCATTTGCATGTGTATCTCCTTCTTTAGTCTGTTTTCCTAGAAATGTAGACTAGGTCTTCATCACATTTTTAATTTTCAGAGACACAAAAAACTATAGAACAAAATCTCTTTGAAGGCTAGGCTCAAAACAAGCATGATGGCCCTAAAATCATGATAAATGGTAAACAACATAGCTTTCAATATTAGGAAATGTGTAAGGGTGTTTTTTTTTTATTATTCAACTTCCAGCCTAGCAATAAAAACATCCAGAAAATGAACATACTTAATGTAAGCTTTATTTGAAAATATCTGTGTACATCCACCATTTAATTAATTATGGCCCTGTGTAAGAAAAATGCAAATTCTAAACAAATAGTGATCTAATATAAGATAAATAAAAATTTGATTGTCAACACTATTATTTGGCTATAAAAGAACATTTTTGTTAATAATGTAGAACTCAACAAAAGATGCACAGGGTTGTGTAGTAGGTGAAATGAGTTATCAGACCCGTTGGTTCCCTGTGCCAAGCTCTCTGGTGATTTTATTGAAGCTGTAGTCAGAATTACCTAAGATCACCAGCAGACTCTACAAAAAGGTGTCTGGTAAATAAGCAAAAATACCTGAAAATAAACAACTTTCTATGTCTATTCTATTAATAGTTTAAAAATGTGTTTAGAACATTATATCCTGAGAAATTGGGTAACAATCTCAAAGGTAAAATTTGTATTTTTCCACTGAATAGAACAGGATATAAGGAGCAGCAGGGACAAGATAAGGAACTGTGGTTGAACTTTAGAACAAGAGGGTCAAAGCTATTCACAGGGAACCAGTTATTAGCATTGGGGGAATTAGTTCTTCAAGATTTGATAGATATTTCTTGTTAAATGTCCCAAACCCTTTATTCATACTAAATACTTTTAAACTATTTTTTATTTCTGTGTGTGTGTGTGTGTGTGTGTGTGTGTGTGTGTGTGTGAGAGAGAGAGAGAGAGAGAGAGAGAGAGAGACAGAGACAGAGACAGAGATACAGTGAGATAGAGAGACAGAAAGAAATACTCTATCCTACAGCAAATGTTCAATAATTGTGCATAGTTTATATGAACCATTTTAATAAAAATGTAGTGTGCTTTACATACTTGAAGTTAAAGAATAAAGAGAAGCCGGATGTGGTGGCACAGGCTTGTAGTCTCAGTACTTGGGGGCCAGAGACATGAAAGTTCCATATTTGAGACCAGCTGGGCAATGGAGTTAGGGTAAGACTGATCAGGCCACCTCACTGCAGCTGAGTTTCCTCCTTGGCTCTGGCTCCTGTCCAGTGAAACAGGACCAGCCCTGAGCTGTTGTGAGTGGGCTAATGAGCAGGTTTGAGGCCAATGCAAAATTTGCTATTATAGTATTATATACTAACACCAAAATAAAAGATTAAAAGGGCTGAGCCAGTAGCTCAGCCATAGAGGTCCCCTGGGTTCAACTCTTAGTATCACACACACATACACACACACACACACACATACACACACACACACACACACACACACACACACACATACACACACACACACACACACATTATAAAATACTAGCTTGGAAATATTTCACAATCCCATTCATTCTCATAGAGTAAGAGTTTTATTTTAATGTGGTTCATTCTTTTTTAAATTAGAATTAGAAAAACAAATGATAAAATAGACATGAACAAACCAAAGGTCACATAGCATCTTTTGATACATGTATAGGGCTTTCACTAAGCTGTGAGAAAAGAAGTCTGAAGTGTTGCTACAAATGTCTTTTCCAAAGGTGGCTGACACTGTCAGGTGCAATAGTTGAGAAATCTATGTAATCTTGTTTGATATTGAATCCAAGGGCAAAGTACTGACTTCCTTGCCTGGAGCAGGCCTGTTACATGAATAGAAATCTATTCCTAGGTTTATCCCTTACTGAATTCTTGAGAGAATATTCAAGGATTATAAGAAAAAAATCTAGCTAATTAAAGAAATTAAGAACTATATGTTATTTGTGTAATTCTTCATGTGGGAAGTTAAAATTTATTACAAAAATATCTAAAATAACACTGGCAAAATTTAAATAGAATTGGAAAATGAAAATTGTGGATGTCTAGGATGTAGCTCAAAAATAATACCTTAAGAAACTGACATGGAAGATTTTTATACATTTTATAAATGCTTCAGAAGAAAATGAGTGGCAAGGGTTTGTCACTGATTATCTAAATATAAATGTGATTTGGATCACAATTAATAAAGAAAGCCAAAAAATAATTCGAACCTAAATTAATAATATTTTAGTTATATGAGTCAGTCCTATTAATTTAAGGTTTTATGCATTTTAAGAGATATAGAATATGTAGAAATCTAAATAAAGAAATATGGCTTCTTTATCAAATTTTCAGATTATGAGGATACTTTTCGACATCATGATACAATGTCCCTTATCTGTTACCATGAAACCCAAATTGCTTTCTTTTTATTATTCCTCACCGTTTTGTCTATGAGGAGACATTTATGTGTACACACACACACACACACACACACACACACACACACACACACATATATATATATATATATATAGTAGATACATAGATAATACAAAGATATGTACATAAGACACCAATCACCAATATATACATTAATATATATTAAGCTTTTTAAATAAGTACAGAGCAAATTGAGACTGTAATAGAAAGGCAAAGGCAAATGGTCAATGTCAACACTCATCAAAAGCAGCAAGGTTAGAAAAGATTACTGTGTATTTCACAATGACAAAATAAAGTCTGTTCAATAAATAATACAACAAATGTGAAATATACAATGTCAACTAGAGATGGAGGCTGGGGATATTACAGATTGACATTACTGTAATTAAGGAATGAAAAAATAGGAACATTTTAGGACATAACAAAGTACACCATCTGGGCTTCCAACTATAAATATTAAATATGAAAAAGGAAAGGACAAACAAAGCTAATATAAGCATCGAGTCATTTTTCAAATTCATAAAATATCAAAGGAAATCAAAGAATCATTATAGCCTCTAAATGCTTCTAAGGGTAATTTGTTGATAAAAGGAGTTGGCATCACTTTGTAATTTAAAAAGGAAGATAGAAGACAGATGTCAGAAGCAGATGCACACTTCCCAGAAAGGGTTAGAAGGAATGCTGAAGCAAGTCAGGATCATTTGCAAAAGAGAGATCAAATCAACCGGAAAAAATTAAAGGCTAAAAAAGCACTAGTTTCTCAAAGTTGGTTTAATCATTGTATCATATTGATACAAATCTCTAGGTTATATCCTCTCAAATTTAGAAGTGGCATAAATTGAATTGACTGAGTCAGATCAGAAAAATATATTGAAATTAAAATCTCTAACTCCAGAGACTTCAAAACAATAAAATCAACAAAATGCACAATTGTTCACCAAACTCAGTAGATAAATTCTTCATAAAATAGTGGAAAAAGAATGATTATTTTATTTATCAATCATTTATCAATTCAGCCCTACATTCAATATTCATTCATCTAATAAATATATATTTTTGTGGTACTGGGAATTGAACCTCAGGGAATTCTACCTCTAAGCTACACACCCCTAGCCCTACTCTATTATTTTATTATGAAACAAGGTGTCACTAAATTGCAAAGAGGCTCACTAAGTTGCTGAGGCTGGCTATGGAACCTGTTATCCTCTGTCTCAGCCTCCCAGGTACTGGTATTATAAGCATGTACCACCACTCCGGGCTCATCCACAGATATTTGATAGTCTACTCTAATTATAGCCTTGGACTTTATATTGTTGGGGCTTTCTTAGAGATCAGAGAAATATGGTACAATCTATTTATTTCAAATAAGAGTTCTGTAAGATTTGAACAAATATCTGAAGCATTCTGTTTTATATGCATAAATGCAAATTTTACTTGTCTAATTATCTCCTGAGTACATCATGGTAACTAGTAACATGATATCAATTGGCACTTCCTATTTCACTTGACTATTCCATATATAGATATGACTAACACACATATACATGTACATGTATTTATATATATACATTTTGTACTTATTGATATGTGTGTATATATGTGTATATGTAAGCACATATACTTATAAGTATAGTACATGCTATGTGTGCTGATTTTACTAAAAAATATTTTTGTGTGTGTGTGGTACTGAGGACTCCATGATATTCCACTTCTAAGTGTATTTTATTATTTATTTTAAAACAGAATCTTACTAAGGTGCTAAAGTCCTCACTAAGTTGCTGAGGCTAACCTCAAATCTGAGATCTTCCTATATCAGCCTCCCATGTATTGGATTATATGAATACAACACTATGTCCAAATAAATTTTTTAAACTTAGGATGAGCAACAGAATTGACTAGACACATATGTAGATGAAGGCTACTTCCAGCTGGAAAAGCTGAGACATGGTAGTTGATTCTAGTAAAATTTAATCCTGTAGATAAAGTCATAACTGTATTTTCAGAATTAGTTTGCTTTGTACCTTTTCTCTTCTAGCACTTACTCAAAGGAAATAAACAGTAAGAGAGAGAGAAAGATTTTAATAACTGGCCATATTGATCACAAATGCCCTCTCTCCTCCTTCTTATTGGCCCTGTGATCTTTATCTATTAGGAACAGCTGTTCAGGTCCAATCTATTCCACTTAGTTCTTCTCTAAAAAGAAGGTTCAAACACATCCTCTGTTCTTTTGAACTTTCAAAATACTTAATGTCAATTTAGTCCTCCATAAACTAACATTGTAAAACAGCAAAATGGATTAAAAGAAAATGCTGCATTGAACAAAGCAATTGATTTTATTGTACTTTTATATTACTCCAATTTTTATAAGAAGTTTGTTTCAAACTATTACCTCACAGAAGCCCAAACCAGTATGTATTATTATGCATCTACATAACTGAGACATACAATTTTTGGAATGCTTGGTTTTATTAACCTATTAATTCTTCAAAAATGTTGAATAATGTAACTACCAAGTTAATGACAAACATGATTTCAGCTATGGCTAGTCATATATTCTGTTTTTGTGGTCTTTCAACATAATAACTAGTTGACAAATTAAACAAATACATACTGCTGAACCTAAAGAAACCAGTTTAAAAATAAAGGTCCATCACAAATCCACATTAATATGTATAATCTGAAATATATATATATATATATACACACACACACATTAGATTTTACTAAAGAAAGAACTACTTTACACCTACATTGCTGATATGATTAGTAATGATATTTCCTTTCATTCTCCAAAGTGTCCCAGGAGGTTATAAATTATGTCTCCATATTTATAGTATTTAACATATCATTTTGACAAAATATATCATATTGACAAAAACAAATTGTTCACATATCCTTTCCTCTTCTGATGTTACTTATTTATGTCTGTCCACATTTTTACTTGCAGGTATGCATGTGCAATACACAAACATACACTCATATAACCACATGCAATCATATGACCTAATTAATTGGCTTTTCTTTAGATCAAAATAGTTAATGGTTGTCATTTTGGCTCATTTATTAGCATGCCTGGATACTAGTTATTTTCGTAATTGTAAACGTAACATTAGCCATTATATTATTTTTTGTGGAGAATCAACACCAACATCACTCTTACGATTAAGTCATTTTTTCCAGATACTTAAATGTGTTAAGTGTCACTGGGTACTACATGAGTTATCTAGGAGTGAAAAATGGCAATAACAATTTCTGAAAGATGTTGGGGTTCATTTCCTTTCCAGTTAGAAGTAAAGAGAGTAATTTGAAAAACACATAAAGGCTAGAAAATTAGTTACTGTGAATATAGTAGGCAAATTATGGTTACTCTAAGCCTTTATTGACAGTGCCAAAATATTTGTCCTGCATATATATCTGATGCAATGACTCTTAAAAATATTTTCTCATAACCACTAAAATAGTCAAACCTGTCAGCCCAGTAACACACATGGATCAGCTAAGTGCCTTTATTCTGCCCATTTACCTCCGTAAGTCACATGTCCCATCAGTATTCTTCCCAATACTTTCTTCATCTCCTCCAGGAACTATTAGCTCTGTCTCTAGAAAAAAAAGTCTAACAAACAGAAAGTTGCTACTTCTACTACCAAGCAAGGTGTATGAAACAAAGGGGAAAATTGCCTTTTTATTTCATAATAAAATATGTGGAGGAAGGAATGGTAATAATATTTGTGCATCGGAATTTAAACTCTTTAAAATAAACCCATATTTATCATCACCAATTGGGTATATAATGGGTTTAAATATATTTGCTAAAATTTTTCCAAAATTCATAAAAGGTGAATCAGAAGACTTTGAACTAAAGAAATTACAAGGAGAATCGCAGATTCCCAAAAGTAAAATTGGAGAGATTAAGATTGGGCGATTAAAACAGTTCTTTGAAATGCATGAGATGATCTTTGATATGTATAGACATGTTGAAATGGTTTTTATGACAAAGCCAATTAATATATTTGTGTATGTTTGTGAGTGCTATTTTTACTGAATGATGTCATCTGTTTTTAGAGTGCCCCCATCCATCCTTCCCACACAAGCTACTCTGTTTTTAGAATTCAAAGAGAAATTCCCCAAGATGTAAACCATATGTATGAATCCATATTTTAAGTGTAATCCCATGGCTCTCTTACTTAGTCCTGATACAATGAATACATGTTTTTTGAACTGCTAACATATGTTTTGAACCACTGTCATATACTTAGCTTAACCTTTGCCTAAACTCCAAGATGTAATTATAGTGAATACTTTAATAAGGCAGTTCAGAAGCAACTTGTGAATGACAAAATGATTGCTCATAGATATAATTCTTTGCTATGTTTTAGTTGACATAAATACAATGCAATGACAGAAATGACAAAATAATTGACAAGTTATTTTAAAAAGAGTGAATTGTTATGTTGATTTGGGGGCTCATTAAAAGTTGATTCTACATGAAAGGAATGGTAGTGTGAACTAATTCAAGGACTTCAAGAGTCACTTTCTTTCTGCATATATTTTATGTTAACTATTTTATGTAAATTTTCATATGTGTATCAATAGAAAATTTTGTACTTTTTATTTCCTAAAAGTTCAACAAACCTTATTATTTATTTATTTTAATGAACAGAATTTAAGTTAATAGTCAATTCAGAATTTACTACAAATTGACAACTATCTGAAAATAGTAGGATCTCAACTAAGATAAGTTACTAAATAAATAATTGATTTTGTATTTCTAATTTTATTTTGTTCACTTTTATATACTACTTGTGATATCAATTGCTTAATTACATCAATCAAAATATATTAATCTTAAACTTTTATATATAACAATATAATTTCCATCTCAATTTATATATATATATTATTTTTATTGATGCATTGTAGTCATACATCTTAATAGAGTACATGATGGTAGAGACATACATGCACACATCTTTTTCATCTTTTTTGCTTAAGTAATTAGTTTGTATCATTTATCACCATATAGTATATTCTATAATCTTTTTTTATGTTACTTAGAAAAGAATATTGCAGTTGGGCGTGGTGGCGCACGCTTGTAATCCCCGCGCTTGGGAGGCAGAGACAGGAGGATCGCGCAGGTCCAAAGCCAGCCGGGCGCACTGGCTTAGGAGACCCTGTTTCCAAATAAAAATGTAAATATAGGTCTGGGAGTGTAGCCCGAAGGTAGAAGGGCTTCCAGGAACCCCAGTACCAACAAAAAGAAAAGAAAAGAAAAGAAAAGAAAAGAAAAGAAAAGAAAAGAAAAGAAAAGAAAAGAAAGAAAGAAAGAAAGAAAGAAAGAAAGAAAGAAAGAAAGAAAGAATATTGCAAGAAATGATCAGTTTGGAAGGTGAAAACCAGGAAGCTCTTGGTAAGATTGACACAGGAGGGAAAAGGAGTAGAACACGCTATATAATATAGGATATAAATTATGAGATCCAGAATTCTTCAGAAAAGTAGTAGGATCAAAGCAAGAAAAAAAAAAAGAACCTTCACTAGACTCATGGAATTGTTTATGTCTATGACATCATTCCTTCCTGACATACCAGAATTAATCTCAATAATGGAGATTATAAATCCACAATACATACAGACTTAGGACATGTCTTCTGAAGGTTATGAATAAGAATAATTTTTTAAAATTTCAATGAAATACGTAATATTTTGAATTTTAATCCCCCAATTACATTTTATTTGAATTTGGGCATAAAAAAATTTGATTTGGTTATATTGCTTTCTATTTAAGGTCTTCCAAAATTTAAGAAATCATAACTCTGATAAAACATGGTGGTTTTGAAAAAATTAAATCATCAAGATTAATTATTACTATCTACTCAAAGTATGTTCAGAGAGGATATCCTTATTCTATAAAATAATCCTAATGAATGTAAATAAAATGGGGAAGCAGCTAAAGTTGAGTAACTAAATTTAAAATAAACATTATTCTGATTAACTTCATTAAAATTTTTAATATGCAATACTTAATAATCTATTAATGACATAAATCTGATAATTTATTTTTAAATATTTTGGGTTACTGTGGGATTGCCAGTATTATAATAATGATGTCTTGAAAATATGTATTTCCCTATATCTAGGTTTACTAGATTTATTAGATTTCTTCCAAGAAAATACCATATTTTATCAAACAATTTTGTCATATAAATATTTTTTTAATTCTAGATAATTTGTCTGGTTTTGGCTTGTTTGTGTTTGTATTTTATTTGAGTCATTTCTATTAGTCACTTATTTCTGCATCCTACTTTTTAAAAGTGTATTTTCTCTTTTATCTTGAATTACACTAATCAATTATTTGTTCACATTCTGAAAGATAATCACATTTATAATATTTTAGCAGGAAAACGTTAATTTTTAAATGCATTTGGGTTTTAAAGTCATAATATAATGTATATCTCTTTATCCCTGTGGAAAAATTACCGAGATCTGGGGATGACTTAACATAATTTTCTTCCTCTCTTCTATGTAGTCTGAAATTTGAAACTCATGTCTTCAAAGTAAAAAGAAAACTTCTATATTTATTCAGTCAAGTATTAACCATACTGATATTCCTTTCTGTTGATTTTGCTAAGCTTACTACATGCCCCTCTGGCCCTTCTCCTGGATTTATATCCTTTAGTAAATTATTTATTGAGAAATCATAAGGTATACATACTTTTTAATTTAAAATATTTGTTTACCAGCCTAATTTATTTAATAACTACTGATCTTGGTATTTAATTCTGGTCCAAAAATATTTTCTTAAACTTTCAGATGAAGATTATACTGTCAATCTAATGAGGATACTTTGCATATAATTTATTATCTCTTGTTATTTTTGAGACAATCTCATTATATTATATAATGTACATTTATGTTACTTTTTAAATATGTGTGTTGAACTTGGCATGCATCTTATAAAAACAGAAAAATGTTTTTTAAAGTAACATTAAATAATGTCTTATCTTCTGTACTTCTGGCAATGATGGTAAATGAATTCCTTTTGGCTGTCCTTTTTATGCAAAATGTTTCACTTTTTTCTCACGTTGTTTTTTACTTATGCATAAGATAATATCTCCTGTCCCAGCCATTACAAAATTTCTGTTTCCAAATTCTGTGTGCTATGGTTATTACAATGCATTCACCTGGATTTCATCTTTCTTTTCATTTTCTGTTGAGGTTATTTTATATTTAAAATTAAAATTATCTTAGTCCTTACTGCATTTCTATATATTCCTGGTGTGAATTAGAACAGATTCAGTCAAGTGCATTCATCCTATGAAATATTTATTAAAATTTAATATATTATTAACATATAAATATAATTACTTATATTTAAATATATGTTTACAATATGAATTAAATAAATTTTATTAAATAAATTTCTAACATGTGAATTTCAAAATAACAAAGTGTTTTCTTTCAAGTGAAAAAATAACACAAATAAAAATATGTAAAATCTAGGAATGTATTACTTCTGGCCTCATCACTTTTTTTCCATCAGATAAGTTTAAAGATTTGTTGGCTTTTCTCTCTAGTATCCCCAACAGGTTAACTGTGTCTTTTCTTCTTAAACACCCTTTCACCTAGCTGTTTACGAAGGACAAGGAAACTTTTAAAAATTCTGCTTAGGTTCCCAGGAAATGTCATTCATTTGGCAGGGCTCCCAATATGTGGCACAGCTTGATCCTTTGCACAGTCCCCAAAACAGCCAGGCCTGACACCAGGAAGCTCTTTCAATGACAGGCATTCATTTATCTGAACTTATTCTGAACTTAGATAATATACTTAAAAAAAATCGACTTTGAGCAGCACATTCTGATGTCTCTGCAACTAGTCACTATTTCTTCTATGAAAGTTGTTTTATGCAATAGAATGGTTTTAAGGGGATTCCTATTCTCTTTACATTTTAGTGAGAGCTCTGAAATTTCCCATGGAAAAGGATTTTAAGACATTTTTGGCAGTGCCCTTATTTTGGAGTTGGCATTTGGTTTGGTTTAATTGGAAAGTAAAACTTAAGGTTCACTCTTATTTAACTTGCATTTAGAAGAAAAAGACATAAGTAAAGTTGACAGGGTATAAATTTTAATGATAGGACTTTACATAGAAACAATCTGGTAACTGTTTTTATTTTGCATGAGGAGCTTTTAAATCAAAGAGATATTACTCGATTTGGGTTTCACATATGATAATTGATACTGCTATTATAATCTTAATTTGTTTATACATTCTAGTTTACTTCAATATTTTACCTCATGTTGGGAAGTCATTACTTTAGAAGCATGGACTCTAGAATCAGATAGTCTAGGTTCCACTCTTGCAGCTATCACTTATTACAAGCCAAATATGATAAACCTGCATAATAAAGAGAAAAACAGAACTTAACTCGGAGTAGTTGTGGAGAATTAAGTATTTAATTAATGCAAACTCTTTGGGAGGGTGGTGCTCACTGAGTTCACATGGACCGATAGTTCTCAGTTGGTGCTAGTTTGCATTCATTTAGAGTCTAGAGTTTCAAATAATATCACTTTTGTTAATTAGTCTCCTTTTGCAAGGCTAAATTTATGTTCACTGTAAAGTTATTTTATGTTTAAAATAACACATTCTTATTTAAGAATAACTATTGATTTTTGTGGTTTCAGAAGTCTTTTCTATTATACTGTTCTTCAGGTCTATACAATTTATAACTGGAATCCGTCCAGTTATTAGGAGTAATTCTTAAGCAAAGCGAACTTTTTCTTTATCGGTCTTATTGTAATTAGGACAATACTCAATTTTCTACTACACGGTTGTTTTTTTCCTATTGCAAATGTCTTTTCTGTAATAGTCCGACTTGCCACAATATGCTAAATACAACCTACAACCATGATGTGCGTCTCTGTTTAACTTGACCATTTTATTAATTGGCTGAACCAAATCCCTTTGGTTACCATTCAGTTATATTGTCACAAAATATTTTATACAATGATAATAAATTAGATATGTTAAGCAATTATAGCATTGTATTAAAATAAGGGTCACCTTTTATCTCTAAACAAAAGAGTAATAAAATTTCATAGATTTTGTTTACCTATTTCTCCCTAGCTTTCTCTAGATGAAGAAGGAGATTCTATAGATGAGCAAATAAGGCAACATAACTGAGGGAATGGGAGGGAGGAGAAGGGAAATTCTCTAAAGCACATGCTGTAAACAAACAACCACTAAGCCAAGCATGGGAAGGAGGGAGGAGGAGGGAATGGGGCAGGAATTAGGTAAGGGCTAATCGGATAATATGTGCATCTATGTCTCCATCTTTTTTCCATTAAGATGTATGACTACAATGCACCAATACAAAATTTAAAAAAAGAATACAGCTGGGTGTGGTGGCACATGCTTGTAATCCCCACGCTTGGGAGGCTGAGACAGGAGGATTACACAGGTTCGAAGCCAGCCACACTGGCTTAAGACCCTGTTACCAAATAAAAATATAAAATAGAGCACGCCAGACCCCTGGAGAAACCAGGCCCAGTACCCTGGGACATGGGAGGGGGTCAGGCGGGGCACGCCAGCCGGGTCCCGGGTCGCGGGACTCTGGGCCCCAGGCAGAGCACTCTGGAACCATGGGGAAACCGACCAGGTTACAGTGCTACTGAGTGAGTGCCTGATCCCACTACCTCCTCAAACCACATATACTGTCTTCTCTTATTAAAAAAAAAAAAAAGGGAAAAGAAAAAGAAAAAGAAAAATATCAGAGAGGAGTTAAGAAAGCTGTGGCAAATGCCAGAACACTGGAGATCCAGACAAAACTTACCCAAATGTACTGGAACTTATGGAAAAATTCCCCACGACGGAGGACTGCTGTTTCTCTATATTGTTAAGAATCTTGGACATCACCTGCAAGGAGAGAGTTTAGCGAAGACCAAGGAGAAAGGCGGTGTTGAAAGAGGTCTGCGCGATGGCGGTAGAGACTTATATTCAGGAGAAGCAGAAACCGGATCCTACCAACCTTATTTTTTTGGAGAAATTACACCAAATGTCGAATGCTACCGTCACGCATGCTTAGAACACTGAACAACATTCAGAGTTGAAAAAGAGCCTGGGAAGGATTTGAAATGGTGGAGGCAGTGGCAATGGCAGTGGCCAGTACTCAGGGGAGACAGAGATCTAATACATTACACCTGGAACCTTTGAAATAATAACCCCAGAGACAGTGATTGGAGCCTGCTGAGGGGTTAGGCAGGTGCCGGGGCCAGTGGCTGACATCGGAGCTTGCCGTGAGGCAAGGCCACTACTGAGGCCTTCAAGGCCAGGATAAGAGCCTCCTGAGGGGTTAGGCCAATGCTGGGGCCAGCGAGGCGAGCATCGGAGCCTGCCATGAGGATAGGCCGGTGCTGGGGCCTCCGAGGCTGGGATCGGAATCCTGCCAAGGAGTTAGGCCGGTGCCGGGGCCAATGGCCAGCATCGGAGCCTCCCGTGAGGCAAGGCCCCTACTGCGGCCTCCAAGGCTGGGATCGAAGCCAACTGAGGGGTTAGGCCGGTGTGGGGGCCAGCGAGACCAGAACCGGGGCCTCCCATGAGGCAAGGCCACTGCTTGAGCCAGCGAGGTCTGGATCAGTCCACTGAGTAAGCCAGGCCACTACTGGGGCCTTCAAGAGTGGGATCGGTACTTGCAACACAGCATGCACAGAGAAATATCGCAGAAAATATAAATCAGATGCTTCCCCTAATCAGTAATAACTAGGAGGAAAGGGGCAACAGGAAGAGGTTGAGCTATAGAAAGGGCCCTATAGTGAAGCAACTAATGTGACCAATCAGAGGGTATGGAATAGTGGAGGACGGAGCCTCTTTAAAACACAGGAGGTACATAAACAAATGTATCAAAGTTAATCACCAAAGAAGCATGGGATGGAGGGAGGGGGAGGGAATGGGATGGGGGCTGGATGAAGGCTAATTGGATGATGTGTGCTTGTATATCCTCTCAAGTCTTGTACTCCAATGTGATTGATATATGACTACAATGCACCAATTTAAAAAATTAATTAATTAATTAATTTAAAAATTATATATATATATATATATATATATATATATATATATATATATAATAGAAAGGTTCCATCCCCAGTACCATTAAAAAAAAAAAAAAAAAAAAAAAAAAAGAAGAGCCTGGGCATGGTGGTGCAGGCTTGTAATCCCCTGTGCTTGGGAGGTGGAGACAGGAGATTGCCAGCCTCCCTGGTTTAAGAGACCCTGTTTCCAAAGATAAAAAAAGTATAAAAATAGGTCTAGTAGTGTAGTCTGGAGATAGAAGGGTTTCTAGGAACCCCAGTACCACCAAAAAAAAAAAAAAAGAATACAAATTTTATAGTTCTATATTTTGAGATTTGTTTCTCTTTAGTTGTGACTAATAATAAAAATAAAAATATCTAATCTTCAAAAAATTATAGATTTTCTTCTTATTTTTCTAGTATGTAAACACACACATATGCAGATAAGTGCAATATATTTTCATAGTATTCCATGATTTATGTTATACTATGTTTGCCTTTTCATGTTATCACCTTTAATCAAAAACTTTCCCTAGATCATTTAAAGTTTTAATGCAATTATTTGCAATGGGTTCTTAGTATTGTAGTATGTGACTTTAATATAATTATTTAAGTAAAATTTCCTTCTTTTTGGACATTAATAGTTTTTTAAATAATAAATATATAAAAAGAATGCTATAAAATGTCTCTAAGGGAAAACTAAGATGTATATAAATACGTATTTGTGCAACTTTTTGTATTTAAATTCTTGCCTAAAACGTTACACATTCATTTATTCTTGTTAATGAATGCCACCCTTGTATTCATTTTTTTTTTTTTTTTGGTGGTGGTACTGGGGTTCCTGGAAGCCCTTCTACCTCCGGGCTACACTCCCAGACCTAGTTTATATTTGGAAACAGGGTCTCTTAAGTCAGCGAGGCTAGCTCTGAAACAGGGCGATCCTCCTGTCTCTGCCTCCCAAGCGCGGGGATTACAAGCGTGCACCACCACGCCTAGCCCACCCTTGTATTTAGTAGCTTGCTCTAGATATAATTTTTGGCAAAGCTGACATATACCTTTTTAGTAATGCCAAGTATGTTAATTAATTAATTTATTTATTTATTGGTGCAGTGTAGTCATACATCTTAATAGAGTACAAGATGTTAGAAGCATATACGCAAACATCACTTTAACCCTTACCCAATTCCCACAACATTCCCTCCCCCTTCCTTAGGGATTGACATTGATATGTTTGTGAATACACATTATGCACATTAGGAAGCTTTAATGCTACAAAATATAAATTGAACAATATTATATATCTAATGTACAATATGTCATTATATATTAAATACCTAGACTGATCTGATTTTATGTTCTGAATATAAGGGTTCTAGATTTCCCATGGTTTTTATTTTTTCCACATATGTAAAATTTAAATGACTTCCTAAATTTTTTATTATAGTGTTGAAAGTTTGAATTGAGTTTAAATACACTAATTGATATTTTAAGTAGCTTATTAATGCATTTCCTTGCAACATTTCATATATATATATCACTGGATATCTAAATATACTTATATACAAATAGATTTACATATATATTTGTGTACATTACCTAAATTTGAACATGTATGCATATATTTGTGATGATATCTATATGTATAAAGACAGGGAGAAAGAAAAATATACATTTATTATTAAGTACCAACTGATGAATTTATTTGTTGAAGGTATTATATATTCTATATGCTTTCTCATTTTTTATTGGTGCATTTTACTCATACATCTTAATGAGATGCAAGATGGTGGAGTCATGCATGCACACATCACCCAATTGGCCCTTACCCAGTTCCCACCCCATTCCCTCTTCCTCCCTCTTTCTCATGTTTGGCTTAGTGATTGACATAGATATGTTTGTAAAAGTACATCATGTGCATTAGAGAATCTTTCGTCTCCCCCTTTCCATGTTCTCAATTAGGTGGCCTTATTTGCTCATCTATAAAATAGAAATGAAACCTAGAGGCATTTGATTTCTGAGATACTCCCACAGACTTATTTTATTTGTTTATTGCAAAACAAGGTCTCACTAAATTGCAGAGGGCCTCACTAAGTTGTTGAAGCTATCCATGAACTTGTGATCCTCTTGTCTCAGCCTCCCAAATGCTGGGATTATAAAGATGTTTGGTTATGCCAAGTACAAATAATTTTTAAAATATTTTTATTGATGCATTATAGTCTCCTATGGTCTCACGTCATAATGTAGTTTATAGTAATAGTGACATACATAAGCACAGCATTTGTTGAGTTTTCCTCAAGCTCCTTTTCTACAATCTCCCTTTTTCCCAGATATAATATTGAGATTGGCATTGGTATTCTTACATATGTACATAATGTCAGTGGAAATGTCTTTCCTCAAATCCTCCTCAAGACTACTGCCCTCACTCCATTGGGATTTCTCCTCCATTATATAAAGTCTCTCTAACCTATAAATTACGCCCTAACTTTGGCATGTGAAAGAAAACATATGACCCTTTATGTGAATGGCTAATATTACTTGAAATAATGTTCTCCAGGTCTATTTTTTCAAATTACATAATTTTATTCTTTATTGCTAAGTAGAATTTAAATGTATTTATATCCCATAATTTTGTAACAGATTCATCAATTATTGTACACCTAGGTTGGTTCATAATTTGGCTACTATAAATAAAGCTGATATGAAATTGAATATGTGTGGATTACTATATATTCTATATATATTCTATATATTACTAAGTAATATAGCTGGATCATATGGTGTATCCATTCCCAGTTTTCTACTTGACTTCAAATTATACTACAGAGCAATAGAAATAAAAGCAGCATGGTATGGACACAAAACTGACCCATAGACCAATATAACAGAATCTTGGACAAAGGTACCAAAAACACACACTGGAGAAAAGATCGCCTTTTCAACAAATGGTGTTGGGAAAACTAGCTATTCATCTGTACAGTAATAGAATTAAGTCCCTGTCTCTCACCCTGCATAAGAATCGACTCAAGATGATCAAAGATTTGAAAATTTGACCAGAGACTGAAATTATTAGAAGAGGAAATAGATCCAATTCCAACACTTATGCACTGGTTGACACTTCCACAATAGGTCACCAAAAGCTTAGAAAATAAAAATGATAATTAACAAATGGGATGCCATTAAACTAAAAAAGTTTCTGTTCATCAAAGGCAAATATCAAGGATTTAAGGAGTAAGGTACAGAATGAGAGATCTTTGTCATCTATTCATCTGATAAAGAACTAATATCTAGGAAAAACAAGATACTTAAAATAACTATCAAGAAAAATAAATAAACCCAATCAATAAATAGGCAATTGCACTAAATAGATATGTCGCCAAAAACATACAAATAAATGGACAATAAATAAATGAAAAATGTTAACTATCATTAGTATTCAGGGAGATGCAAATCAAAACTACATTGAGATTATATCTAACCCCAGTTGAAATGGCAATCATCTAAAATTTAAACCACATTAAATGCTATTGAGGATGTGGAGAAATAGGAACTCTACTACATTGTTGGTGGCATTGCAAATTAGTGCAGCCCTTATAGAGATCAGTGTGCAAGTTACGTTTAAAACAATGAAATGAATAAATGTTCTGAGGAAAAAATTTGTCTTCATATCCTTTATAATGTCTTTAGAGTAAATTTCTAAGTATCAAATTGCTTTTAACACATAGTTTTGGACTGGGGATTGAATCCAGGGGAATTCTATTTCCAAGATAAATTACCAGCCCTTTTTAAATTTTTAAAAATTTGAAAAATGTTCTTTTTATTTTTTGTGTTGCTGAGGATTGGACCCAGGGACATTCTAACTCTGAGCTACACTCCCAGTCTGATTTTTTATTCTTTATTTTAAAACAGGTCTTCCTAAGTTGCAGAGGGCTTCACTAAGAAGCTAAGTCTGGCAGTGAACCTGGATTCTCCTGACTCAGCCTCCTAAATACTGGGATTACAGGCTTGTACCCTTAACCTATAATACATTTTTGTGATTTTGAATCATAATGACAATATTTAATTTGTATGCTAGTTTAAAAACCCAATATATAAATATGTTCGTTCTTATCCATTAGAAATTAGTCTTTTGAAATTTGGCTATTTTATAGAAAATAAGTAATGGCTAAAATTTTATTTCTACTTATTTCCCTGCAAATAATGTAAATAATTTTTCATATGTTTTTAGTCACACATTTTTGTACTGAGTCGCCAGTTTATCAGATTTGTGCCATTTTCAAATTTTGTCATCCCCTTTACTATTCTAAATGCAGTTTCCATGTTAATAATGACTTTGGTTGAGAAATTTATATTATTCAAATAGTTCCCATGTTAATTCTAATGTTCTTATACAGTATTTTAACTTCCATAACTTTTTAAAATTTTTCACATCAAAAGCTATTGCTATTACATATTGTGAAATTGTATCTTACATATATGTTTCATAATAAATCAAAGTATCACATATTTTATAGTGCATAATTATCATATATGCAATGTGCATATTTTATAGCTTTTTAATCTCAATATTTGACCCATCTCTTGTCTAACTTCTTAAATGTAATGGAGAAATGTAACTTTATTTTTCAAAAAAGAAATTATTTATTTATTTATTTAGCATTTAAGCAACCTAAATTGCTTAAAATACATATATCCCTCCTAAGGGAGGGAGGCCTTGAGTAGAATTGTGTTAAATGTATTTATAAACTTAAAAACAAATAATGTACTTGTGATATTCACATGGACACCTCAAGATTTATTTTAAAATAACTTTTTTGTTATTATTTTATTTTTGTCCTTAATAAATGATAGTAAATACATATCTGTGTATTTTAAAATAGTTTTTCCTTGTGCTTCATTAAAATATTTGAAGATATGTATTAATTATAATTTTCTCTCTTGAACATTAAAATAATACAGTGGCAGTGCTAATAATAAATCTATACTTCCCAACACCAAAACCATGCATTTAAACAGTACAATAAATTGTTAGTTCAAAGAAGACCTTTATTTTCCTATGTATCTATCTTTGTGTGGGTGTACTTGTTGCTCATTTTTTTATTATTTTTAGCAAGCCTAATTACTGAGCCATCTTATTAAGTGTATAGTTTGTTAATTGGATTCACTTACAATTTATAGACAATTAATTTATTATCTGTAAATATTTCCAGCAATTGCACTTTGTTTACTTTTGTGTTTATTATGGATTGTCCATTTATATTTGTTTCTTCTGCTGTTCTTTTGCAGACTTTTTATATTAGGGTGTTGGGATTATCATAAGTCTTCATTCTTTGCTAGAATGATTATTTAAGACAATAGATTTTATTTGAATTACTAAAGATTCATCAATTATAGCAAAAGTGCACTCGGTGGTAGAGTACTTATTTAGCATGATCAAGTCCCCAGGTTTGATCCTCAGCACTGGCATGGGAAGGGATGTACCCTCTGCTGGGGTTTTTTGATATTGAGAATGTGAGTGAGCTTGGGAGGGTTTTGGGGAAAGCAATGTTCCCTCTATTGTTGTAAAGATAGAGAGTTTAAAAACATATAACATATGAAGTGTAAAAATATTTAAATAAAATGTAATCTTCTTATTCAGGACTAATGAACTACTATTACCACTAAGAAGACACTAAGTAGACTACATGTATCAGGACCAGTGGCCCTCCATGTACTTGAGTATGGAATAATAAAGACTTGATAGCAGGTGTGTTAAACCCTCCGTTTTTCTTTATGGAATGGCAATGACTAATGATTTATTTATTCAAATCTAGATTAATATAAAATACATAGGTACACATACACATGTAAATATATACATGTGTACATATATTCACATATGCACATTATACATATATATGCATAGATATAATTGTTTAATTAACAGTGTTAGTTGAAAACTTGAAGAATTTATGGCATAGCATATCATACAATACTGTCTCTGTACTCAGGAATATGTTTACATGCTAACATGCATTCTACACTATGAAATAAATTGCATGAAGTTCCTGGCATCCTATTTATTTCATCATTCAAAATTAATTATGCAATAAAAATAGTTAAATGCTGTACTAAAGACTCTATCATAGAAATACTTTACCAGATTTCAGTAAATATCTATAGTAGGTGATACATACCCAAACCAGTGGTTTATATATGATGCTTTGTTCCAATAACCATCAACAAAGGGTGGAGATCTAGGTAAAAATGTGAGACATCTCTCTCATAGTTATAGACAATACTCAGAGAAGAGAATTGTCATTCTCCATGTCCCTGGGTTTAATGTTTTTGGAGATCACAAAGCACAAGAAAGTATTGCTTCCAACAACAACAACAACAAAAAAAACCCACATTGATGGTTTCATCAATATAAAAGTTAAAACTACCCTTGGTTGTTTTGGCTTATTTATTTATTTATTTATTTATTTATTTATTTATTTATTTTGGTACTGGGATTTGAAACCAGGGACATTCTACCTCTGAGATATACTCTCAGTTCTATTATTTTATTTTTAATCAGGGCCTCACTAATTTCCTGAGGCACTTGCCATACTGCAGAGTCTGGCTGGAAACCTGTGACCCTCATGTCTCAACCTTCCAAGTATTGTGATTAGAAGCATGTGCCATCTGGGCCGCCAGGCCTTGACACTGGGCAGATAGGTATGCGCTGGCGGGGCACCCTTAGGCGACCCCCTCCCCACCCAGAAGGACCCTGAGCTCCCGGATGCCTGGCCCGACCCTGGGCAGATTGGCAGGCGCTGGCGGGGCACCCTTAGGCGACCCCCTCCCCACCCGGAAGGACCCTGAGCTCCCGGATGCCTGGCCCGACCCTGGGCAGATTGGCAGGCGCTGGCGGGGCACCCTTAGGCGACCCCTTTCCCCACACACCCGGAATGAAAAAAAATTTTCATTGTTACTGAGTGTCTGAACCCACATCTTCCCCAAACCACACATACTCTCTTCTCTCTCTCTCTTTTTTAAATAAATAAATAAAAAGGGAAAAGAAAAAAGAAAATATTTGAGAGCGATTAAGATGGTCGAGGTAGCAGCTAGAATATTGGAGATGCAGACAAAATATATACATCTGAACTGGAGCTTTTGGAAAAATTCCCCACGAAGGAGGACTGAGGCGTCTCTATATCTTTAAAAATCCTGGACATCACCTGTAAGGAGAGAGTCTAGTGGAGACCTAGGAGGAAGGCGGTGGTGGCAGCAGTGGCTGAGATGGAGGTGGAGACTTGTCTTTAGGAGAGGCAGACATCTGATCCAACCTACCCTGATCTACTGAAGAAATTACCCCAAAGGTCAAACGCTACTGTCGCACATGCTTTGGAACACTGGACATTGTGCGGTATGGGAAAAAAGCTTGGGAAAAATTTGAAATGGTGGAGGCAGTTGCATTGGCAGCAGCAAGTACTCAGGGTAGGCAGAGATCTGACGTAATACACCTGGAACTTTTGAAGAAATTACCTCAGAGGTGGAATACTACCACCATGCACCTTGGGAATGTGGGACAACTTGCTGGGTGAAGAAGGGGCAAGACCAGTGCTGGGGACTCCGAGTCCAGGTTCGGAGCCTGTCAAGGGTTTAGGTCAGTGCCGGGGCCAGCGAGGCCGGGATCAGAGCCTGCTGTGAGGCAAGGTCATTGCCGGGGCCTCCGAGGCCTGGATAGGAGCCTGCCAAGGGGTTAGAACAGTGCCGGGGCCAGCAAAGCCAGGATCGGTGCCTGCCTTGAGGTATGGCCGGTGCTGGGGCCTCCAAGGCTGGGATTTGAGCCTGCTGAGGGGGAAGGTCAGTGCTGGGGCCAACCAGACTGGGTTCGGAGACTACTGTGAGGCAAGACCGCTACTGAAGCCTCTGAGGCAGGGATTGGCGCCAGCTTAGGGGTTAGACCAGTGCCGGGGCCAGCAAGATCGGGATTGGAGCCTGCCATGAGGCAAGACTGGTGCTGGGACATCCGAGGGTGGGATTGGACTCTGCCAAGGGGTAAGGCCAGTGCCAGGGCCAGCGAGGCCGGGATCGGAAACTGCAGTGAGGCAAGGATGGAGCTGGGACATGTGAGACCAGGATAGGAGCCTGCTGAGGGGTTAAGCCAGTGCCAGGCTCAGCAAGACCGGGATTAGAGCCTGTCGTGAGGCTAGGCTGGTGCTGGGGCCTCTGAGGCCGGGAGTGGAGCCAGCCGAGGGGTCAGTTCTATGTGGGGGTCAGCAAGGCCAGGATGGGGCCTCCATGAGGCAATGCCGGTGCTGGAGCCAGCGAGGTCGGGATAACAGTCCCCTGGGTGGCCAGGCCACTACTGGGGCCTTCAAGAGTGGGATCGGAACTTGCAATGCGGTATGCACAGAAAATAGCACAGAAAATAAAAAACAGATGCTTCTCCTAATTAGCAAGAACTAGGAGGAAAGGGGTAAGAGGAGGAGTTTGAGTAGTAGAAAAGGCCCTATTGAGAAGCAATTAAGGTGACCAATCAGAGGGGAGGGGATGGGGGAGGATGGAATCTCTTTAAAACTCATGAGGTGCATAAACAAATATGTCAAAGATAATTACCAATTAAGCATGGGATCGATAGAGGGGGAGGGAATGGGATGGGGATTGGATGTGGGCTTATTGGATGATATGTGCTTGTATATCCTCTTAAGTCTTGTATTCCAAAGTGATGTTTGATTACTATATATATATATATATATATATATATATATATATAAAGAAGCATGTGCATATATTATATATTATAATCTGTATATAATATAGATTTAACTATATATTTAAATCTGTGGTCATGAATTTTTTCTCCATGGTCAGCTATAGAAATTACCACTATAGCAGCTATGCTTTGTAATATGTGTTTTCCCAGACATTCTCCAGTTGACCAGTGGGCTGTGGGAGGAGAATGTACCAAAGAATGATAAGAAATAGAGGGAAGTGGATATCAGGGAGGTGAGGATATGCATTTCTTCAGCCTCTTTTTAGACAGGCAGAAATGATTTGGGTGCATCCTTTGAGTCCAAGCTACAGTTCCTGTTCAGCGGCCCTGCTCTTGGTACATATGGTAACACTTTTCCATTTAATAAAGTTCAGTCGTTGTTCTCAACTATTTCTAGAAACAGTATATCATGCAGTCCTCTGTTTCTCTAGATGACTCTCTCCACTTATTTCCTAATTACCCTCGGTTTGTATGTCATTAGTCATCTGCTGAAAACACATAAAATAATAAACCTTTATTGTTTGAGTAATAACACAAATTATTTCAAGAGAGAATTCTAAAATGTGAATGGTTTAACCAAATAAAGATGAAAATTTAAATAAAAAAATTACCAAAATTATTAAGTTAATATGGTATCAAGTATTAAATTGCATATGAGATTTCCGCTATTCTGTCCTGTTTCTGATAATGTGCTCAAAAAGTGGTACATAATCTTAAAGAAATGCAAACACTTTTGCTTTCTGTTAATATGCATTATTTGTGAATAATAAAACTACTTCCTGAACATCCCAATATACTGATTTACCTTTGATCCAACATTAAAAAATGTCTCTTGACCATAAAGCTAAACAGCTATTGCTGCTTTTATAAACTTCTGATATTGTTTAAGAAATCTAAACTATTTAGAATAACAACTATGCATTTTTAATGGAAAACTTAAAATTGAATTCATGATTTCAATTTTATTCTTGTGCTATATTTTGCCAAAACCATATTGCCAGGTTAATGTTCTTTAACACAAACATGAAAAAAGAAAATTTCAGTGTTTTCACCAAAAAGTATTATTTTTTCAACAACTATTCCATTAAATAGCTATTGCCAGAAACTGTACTAGATTTAAATTACAACAATTTATATCTTCCCAGAACAAATTTACAGATCGATGTCCTTGAGGAATCCAACTTCTGATTAAAGATGTACCTGTGACTTTTGTAGGCCTGACCATAGGTCTAAATAAGATTTTTTCTTGGCAGGCTACATGGAAGAAACTATCTGACCTGCACCAGACTTGGTACAGAGCTAGGGCTTTACAGTAGAAAGGGGATATCTGCAGCCAGCTACTGAAGCTCCTCTGGCCCATTTTGGTCTTTCACATATTTGCATTCTTAGTTCCTAAACCACCATTCCTAGGGCACCTTATCTTTAAACCTGGGGTAGAGATCTTTTCAGGGCCTAGAAATTTTGCTTAAAGCTAAAGACACTTTCTCCTCACTATGAGTCAATACTTAGCAACTTTCCACTCTTAAACGCCATTCCTCAGCCCTCCATTCAAGTCTAAGTTCCATAACATTGCTGGAGACTTTTGGTTGTGGGGTTCCCTCCACATTACTATGATCCCAACATGTGCATGATTCTCCTGCTCCTCTGATGATGCACTGTTCTATGGAGGAGCATGCCACAAAGGGAGTCAGTGCTTTGTGAGCTTTCAGGCTCTTGTCCAAACCATTGCAATTTAGGGATTAAGGGCTTAACTCTTTCATATTAGGCTCGTTCCTCTCATCAGCCACTGTGACACCTGGAAACTCAGTGTGACTCAACCTCTGGCTTTCTCAGCTGAGGTCCTGACAGCTCTGAAATTATACCTCTTATAATGTTATTAGTAATTATTCAACTTGGCTAGGCAGATGTTGTGAAATTGAAATTTGGCCAAAATATTAATGGTTTTACCTGAGCAAATATGAGAAAAATTATTTTGAATGTGGTGATTTAGAGGCATCATATAAACTAGTATGATGTGGAGCAAAAAATGTACCTCTAAGCTAGCAGTATGTGATCCCTTTGCTACAAAGAATTAAAGCACAATCATATATTTCAATGAGATGCAATTGTCCTAATATTGAACCTATTCTTGAATGTAATGTTACTAGAATTATCTCATTTAGAAAGTTTCATGAGATAATTTAGACGATTAGTACAGACATACTACAAGAATTACCTTGTAATTTAACATTTATATTCACTTTTTAAACATACAATCAAGTTTGACTTGTGTGTAAGCAAAAAATGATAACAACAATTTCGGTTTTTTGGGTTTTTTTTTTTTTTGGTACTGTGGTTCGGGGAAACCCTTCTACCTCTGTGCTACACTCTCAGACCTATTTTTTTATATTTTTATTTGGAAACAGGATCTCTTAAGTCAGGGAGGCTGGCTTCAAACCTGCACGATCCTCCTGTCTCCGCCTCCCAAAATTTAGTGAGATCCTGCTTCAAAATAAAAATAGTAAAAATTAAAACAGGGGGTGTGGCTTGGAGGTAGAATGCCCCTGGATTCCATCCCCAGACCCAGACACCCCCCCCACACACAAAGAATTAAATACAACATTTCAGGCTGTTTTGTGGTTATTGTGACTGATTTAGTATTTATAATTCAGAGTCAAAGTGAATAGTCACTCTGAGGCCTCATAAAGATTCTGACTGACTGTAACTTGGATGACTGAAGAATGCCAATCAATTCTTCCTTTACAACACCAGGTGTCAACCGAAATTCAGAATTTATCCTCTCTTCATCTATACCTTATAATTTCCTTATAGGAAATTCTGGATTCGCTACAGCAAAAAATATATAATAATAATAATATTGGAGACCCCCTCCTGCATAGGAATGTCTTCCTCTGCGTGTTAATTATATAGGGGCACTTTCATGCGCTTCAAAAATGCCATAACTTTATCCAAAATCTAACACATATTTTATGTATAATGGTTTGGACATATATTTATGGGAAAATCCATAATCTCAAATAAACCATTAATAATAATCTATTTCCCTCCACATGATCATTCAATTCATTAAGTTTAAGCATTTGTTGTAGGAATCATTCTTTATCAAATATGAGCCCAAAAGATGGACATCCCTCAAAGTTTTTAAAGATAGATTTCTTAACTAAACTTTTAAAAAATGGAAGTAATTATATGTACCATGTTGATGGAAATTGCTAATTTCATGTTGCAAGAAATACTTAGTAAGTCAAAGACACCAATAGATTTACTATTTCTGAAGGTAAGTTAGACATTGCTGAAGTAAAATTCCGTATAATAAGGCTCATATATTTATTATAGTTTTTAAATTTGCTGAAGTAGATTTTTTTTCCTTTTTTTATAGGCACATTGTAGTCATACATCTTAATAAAGTACAAGACGGTAAAGGCATAGATGCAAACACCATTCATTTAGCCCTTCCCTAATCCTACCCCATAAGCTCCCCCTTCACGCCTTCTCATGTTTGGCTTAGTAATTGACTTTGATATGTTTGTGAATGTCCATCCTGTACATGCCAGTACATTTCTGTGCAGCACTAACTGACTGTTCACAGGTTAACATGTTTTCAATCTTGCCAAACCTCTACTCTCCAGGGACTATTTGGCTCAATGTTTTCTTTCATTCTCTTTTTCTTAAAATATTCTTTCTTTTTAACTAATGTGACTAACTTTTTCAATGTTTGTTTGAGTCTAATAAATTGATGTCAGGATGTGGTGTAGAGTAAGGAATAGTGGGCTCTCTCAGTTAATAGAATGTTATGGTTTTAAAAGTCCAGTTCAACCATGTACAGTTTAGATTTTGATATTTTTCACATATAGCATAAAAATTAGTTTAACTCTTTTAATGTTGTTTGACTTTAAAAAAATGTCTATTTATTAAGCATTTCAGAACTGAACTGTAGAGTAATTCTGAAGTTGAACATCGTGTTAGTTGTATACTCTTTGTTTAAAATGTCAAGCCCTAAGGTTATGCTTTATTGTTTTTTGTTTATTTGTTTATCTATTTATAATATCAGATTGACTTTGTGATACTAATTGCTTATAAAACTTCTGGATTCCACTATATATGGAATTAAAGCATAAGGCTGCTTAGTCTATTATAGTCAATAGAGAGGCTCTGACTCATTTAAAAGTTTGCAAAGGTCTTATTCTCATCAAAGGCATTTCACACCCACATGCAAACATTCACTTTTGAGGAGCCAAGGGGAGACATTGTGATTTAGGGTTGAGAATGTCAGTTACTAGTTTGAGCTATTACACATGACCTATCATCAGAGAGAGTATAATTATTTCTGATAATAATTTCTTCAAGAGTGTTTTGGATAGGGATAATAATTTTTGACAATTTTCATTATATAAGAGTTATATTCTTAATTTCCTTGCAACTTTCAAAAATCCAAAGATGAGCCAGTTGTGGTAGATGTGCCTACAATCCAGTATTTGTTGGGCAGAAACATGAGGCCCACAGGTTCAAGGACAGCCTCAAGAAGTAGTGAGACTCTTATCAACCTAATGAGACAGTGTTTCAAAATAAAATTAAAATAGCACTGGGGGTATAGCTTGGAGGTAGAATGTCCCTGGTTCAATCCCTAGTATCACAAAAATAATAAATAAATAAAATAATTAAGAGCTGACTACTCATTGCTATGAGTTGATGTATTCAGATTGCTGAAAGAAAAATGAACTTTCAATCAGGAATAATTTACCAGCAAGATTATATTTAAAAAATAAAGACAAAATACAAATTTATAGGTATAGAAAACAAAAGGCGTAACTACTAGCAACCATACCTCACAGAAAATAAGTAAATTAAAATTAGTAAAAAAAAAAGTAAACTAATATTTCAGACTGAATGCAAATATCTTCAAATAGTAATTCAAATATATGAAAAGAGATAAGCATGGTATCACATGCCTGTAATCCTAGTACTTGGAAGACTAAGAAAGAAGTATCACAGACTTGTGGCCATCCTCAACAATTTAGGGAAGATTTCCATATCTTAATAAAACCCTGCTTCAAAATAAAAAATGATATAGTGCTGGGGATAAAGCTCAGCGGTGGAATGTCATTGAAGTCAATCCCAGTACCACAAAATCAATCATAATTAGGCAATTATGAAATAATAAAAATGTTATGTTTTGTTTCTTATTTTGTCTGTTTGAAAAATTACTTGAATTATATTTATAATTATGTTATTGAGCCAATAAAATAAGTAAACATGATAGGTATGAACAACACAAAGTGAGTGGCATAAAACTACAGTGCACACTTGCACTATAATGGCTGTAATCAAAAACAAAAACATAGCTGGGAGTGGTGGCGTATTCCTGTAATCCCAGTACTTGAGAGGCTGAACAGGAGAATCAGGGTTTACAACCAGCCTCAGCTACTTAATGAGGCCCTCTGCAACTTGGTGAGATCCTGTTTCAAAATAAAGAATAAAAAATAAGGCTGGGGGTGGAGCTCAGAGGTAGAATGCCCCTGGATTTAATCCCCAGTTCTGAAGGAAAAAAAAAATAGAAAACAAAAACATGCAAGCAAACAAACAAAAACAAAAAACAAATATTAATATGTGTCACTGAGGATGACATAAACTCTTATAAGCTGCTCTTCATAAAGTGGTGATTCCCTTCTAGAAAAATAGCTTGGCATGTCCTCCAAAGAGTTAAAAATATAGTTAGACCCAGAAATTCTTCTCCTAGGTATATATTTATGAATAATTAAGACTAACAAATTGTACACAAATGATTAGGAATTTGTTTATAATAGCTCAAAGATGAAAACCACCCAACCTCCATCAATTAATAAATTATTAAACAGTACGTTACATTCATCCAATGGAATGTTATTCAAAATAAAAAGTATTAATTACTGACTCATGTACTAACATTGATGGTCACTGGTAACATTATGTTATCTGAAAGAAGCTAATCACAAAACACAATAATCTCTGATTTCCTTTATATGAAGTACCCAGAATAATCATATTAAAAAAGATAAAAATAGCTTAGTTATTACCTGGGCCATGTAAGATTGAAAGTTAAAGAAGATTGTTAATGGGTCTGTGTTGTTTTTTTTAATTAATGTAAGGCTTGGGTCATATTATATTTTGTGCCTGAAGTGTTCATACAGCTGGACATGGTGATGCACAATTGTAATCCCAGTACTTGGGAGGCTGAGGCAGGAGGATCTCAGGTTAGCAGTCAGCCTCAGATACTTAGGCCCTCTGACACTTATTGAAAACTTGTTTGAAAATAATGAATAAAAAATAGGGCTGGGGTATAACCTGGAGTTAGAATGTCCCTGGGTCTCATTCCCAGTACCACAAAAAAAGTAAAAAAAAAAAATGTCCATACAATAATTTCTAGATATGTTTCTAAAAACATACACAGTGAACCCTTATTTAGGTTAACAAATTAATGCGAATTTGATAAGTGCAATATGCTTTAAACATATGTTCATTTTTTGCAGTTTCATTTCTGTTTAGATTTTATAAATTTTCAGACTCTTTTGAGCATTCTTTAACATATTATTTGAATGTTCTAAGGGATTTGTAAGTGAATCATTAATATTTTTAATAACTATGTTTTACTTCAGAAGCTAATTAAACATCTGTGAACATTGCTGAAGCTATACAAATTATTCCTAGAAAATTGCATAAACTCTTAGAATTTGCATTACAGTGGAATCAGTGGTTAAAACAAAATAAATGAAGAGAAATAAAGTAATCACAATCATAAATGTATTGAATGCATTATTTTGTTTGAAAATATTTTAGATATTTAATCAAGAGATTGTCATATCCATTGTAATAAGATTTAAACAAAATAAATCATGTGGAGAAAGAAACAAATAGAATTTGGTTCTAAGAATCTTATTCAGGGTTAATGTAAACTAGTCTTTTTTGTATTGCAATATAGGGCTGCCAAAACAATTGTGAAAATTGAAATTATGGAAAATGATCTTAATATCAGGTAGAAAAACAGGACTTGCATAATCCATGAAAAATGCTAAGATATATATCAAAATCTCTCTCACTACCTGTTATTATTGTAAAAGAAAATATCATATGTAAAATGTATTTTCACACTCATTTAAAATATTCAAATATTTGTAATAAAATTAAACAAAATAATAAAATATTTGTTTTTTAAATTAAGTTGTAACATAGGATAACAATTTTCTCTACATATTGGCAAAATACTTTACGCATTTTAACTTTAGATTGTTCATCCACATTTAATCCTTTGTAAGTCAATGTAGTGAAATGCCTTCTAGTTCCCTGAATGTGAAGACTTCACTGGTGTTACATTCTCCAGGACAACTGTCACCATCACTCTCCTCATTTGTACTGATATGTTGATGAGCTCATTTTATTTATGTTCTTGAAGTGTCTTTGGAAAGGCAAAAACATCAACATTGCCAGTCAGGTATTTTCTCTAGGACTCCATTTATGTTTTTTTTTTTTTTTTTTTCCGCTACTAGGGATGGAACCCAGGGGCATTCTACATCTGAGCTACACACCCAGCCCCATTTTTATTTTTTATTTTGAAACAGGGTTTCACTGAGTTGCAAAGGGCCTCACTAATTAGCTGAGGCTGTCTGTGAACCTCGATCCTCTTATCTCAGCCTCCCAAATACTGGGCTTACAAGTATGCACCACCAAACACGGCTTCCATTTATGTTTTAATTCCAAATTCTTTTCCCTAGTCATCAGTTTTAATTTCTTTGCTTTACTTTCATATTTGTATGGCAAGTACTACTTGAGTTATTCATTTGGCAACATGATAAAGATGAATTTACATTGTGAGACAAGAAATCAACAGATCTTTTTGCTTTTCTGTCTGTGAATGAACTGAGCAACAGCTGCTCAGAGAGCAATCGTGATCAGATGCTGCAGTGATATGAATTTTTACTCATCATAAAGTGTATCTATTATTTATATAATTAGTGATTCATTTGTGGATAGAACGAGGTAAGTTTATATCTTAAATAATTAATATCAAATAAAATGTCATGGCAAATGAAATGCACATCACATTATTGGAAGACTGCTATTTAATTAAATCATATGGGTTGAACCTTGTACATATCAGAATGTTACAACATATGGACATTTTTTCATCTATATGAGCCACTTTCAACCCCAAAAATGGTTTTAGAAAGTGTATTCATATCATTAACAAGCAATAATCTATGTTACTTTTATTTCATTGTCAGACAAAATAGAAGACAAAGATTAAATTTTAGCGTTCACTCGAAAATTTTATCATATAAAATTGCAAAGTGGGTTTATTAAACATAATTGAATTTGTATTTTCTCTTAAATATAAACTACATAAGATGAATATTAATATTATGTTTTAAATAAATTATTAAGTACTTTAAAAGTTATCTAATTATTGTGTTTAGTTTAATTAATAGATATCAAACCATGATAGTGCCTCCAAAAGGTAGGTATTATTCACTATAAAATTAAGGCAAAGGCACTTTGATTTAATAAAAGTTTCACAAGTAAAAATGTGGGAATGAGTATATGTTCTAATTCAAAAACCCATTCTTGCTTGACACCAAACTTGAGACAAATAGAGAAAGTAAATGAACTAAGATTTAATTGAGACTATATCCACAGACATATATGTATTTTTGTTGTATTATTCGTATTTTTATCATTGAGGTGAGACCAAAATACCTGACACAAACAACTTGGAAGATGAAAGATTATTTTGGTTTACAATTTCAGAAGTTTCATCCATTGTCAGCCAGCTACACTATTCCTCACTGTGGGCAGGACAGACCATCATACAGAAGTGCATGCTGAAGGGAAACTTCATGGCATTTGGGAAGGAGAGATATGGAAGGAGGGAGAGAGAAAGAGTATAAGATTCTACCCAGTACATATTGGATCAAAACTTAATTGTGACATGATGGACAGAATGTCTATATGCTAATTCAACTTGGGAAAGTAAAGATCTAGATTGCCAACTACAATTCATCAATTGTTTTTAGTTCAGCCCATTTTTAGCTTGTTTTTTATTTTAGAAAATGTCAACCTGGAAAAAAAACCCTAATAAATACAATTAAGTAATACATACAAGGTTAAAAGAGACCTTATGATTTTAATCTCCCATTTCATCTAAAAATTTATCACTATCCTGAAAATTTTAGTCTTTTAATGTTTTCCCTATAATTTTAACAAATATCTATATCCTTACTTGAGGTATGCTTTAGTATTCTTTTCACAAAGTTTTAAAAGCTATATTTATACTGTTGATATTTTTATTTCTTTCTTTATTCCTCATTATGTTCCTGAAATTCATGCATAGTAATAGTATTGCTTCATTTATTTTCACTATGGAAAGTAATTCAGTGATATGAATATACCAAAATGTATAAATTCATTATCCTGATAATGCACAAAGACTGGCTTTCATTGGAGATAAAGCAGTACTGCTAATATGATATATATGTATGTATATACTTATATATATATATTATATATACATATGTGAAGTACATAATTAAAAATTCCATTTCTGTCATAGATTATACACATTATATGGCTATAAAAGTTTCTAAATATTAACTCTCAGTTTATTTATTTATCTTAAAATGGGTCTTTAAATAGTTCAAAGACTGATACATTTCTAGATATGGTTGAAATAACCTCTATTTCAACATTGGTTATTTTGAATTTATTGGAAAAAAGATAATACTGTTGTTCACACGTTATTTTCTTCCATTCTGACATTGTTTCTATGCTTTTATATTGATGTGTGGAAACATTCCCCAGCAAAATCAGATAGGATACCGAGTGAGTGAGTATATGTGTGTTTGAGTTTGTGGGTGTGTGTGTGTGGGGGGGCACATTAATGACTTATATGTAGTAATGAGGTTTTTGTAGCAAAATATTTAAAAAATAATATTCATATCTTGAAAAAACTGTGAAATAGTGCTCTCAAAACATTGCTTATAAGAAGATTCTTTTTTATGGCAGTGGAGAGTATATAAAGAATATCTGAGGATGGAAATAATTCAAAAGTCCTTTATATGTTGCTATTTATATCACTATTCATATTATATATGGGAATGAGAAGGAGGAAGAAGAGACAAAGAAACACAAAACATGCTATGTCCATGCATGTGCTTTTATCACTCTGATTTTCACTATAATTTATAATTACAATGTACCAATAAAATTTATCCATATTTTATCAATGTAATTGAACAATGAACAATATGTAAAATATTTTACAAAAATTTGTATGCTATATTTATTGAAGTAAGAGTCACATAAATCTAATTCTTAATAAAATATACATATATGTATATATATATATATATATATATCTTTTTTGATCTAAAAGATATACATATATAGGCAGATAAAATAATTTAGTTAGATGTTCAATAGGGGCTGGATAATATGGCCAACACACAATTCCATATACATATTATAATTATGTATACCCAAGCTTCAAATTCATTAGTAATCACATTTAAAAAAAATATTTTGGCAAGGTTTGCTCTGAGGTTCAAAATTTTGTGAAAAGTGGAGAAATGCTAAACTGATCTTTTAGCAATGCGTACGATTACTCAGTATGGCTGAAGCTATGGGTACTATAGCATTATGACTGAATCAAACGAGTAGTGAATGTCTAGAACAACAACTTCACCTAAATTCACTTAAAGTGGATTAATAATATCATATAAATAACTTCCAATTTTAAAAATAGTAATTCTACTTTGGAGAGGTTCTGTAATGTCAGGTAATTTGCAAATTGATTATTGTGAGTTTGATGTTTGTATGATATGAATTTCCTATCATATGAAAATATGTCAACTCCCAATAATCATTACTGGCATGATTTTTTTTTTCTTCTAGAGTATTTCCTTACAAGAAAATTTAGAAAGATGAATTTCTTGGCTCTTAAGTAGAAACGCTTTGTTAATTTTTTTTCTTATATCCTATTAATCCTACCTGTATTTTTAAAAATAATATTTAAAATAAATTTTTCACCTAGCGCCGGGCTTGGTGGCGCATGCTTGTAATCCCCGCGCTTGGGAGGCAGAGACAGGAGGATCCCGCTGGTTCTGAGCCAGCCTCACTGGCTTAAGAGACCCTGTTTCCACATAAAAATGTTTAAAAATAGATCTGGGAGTATAGCCCGTGGGAGTGTATCCCGGAGGTAGAAGGGCTTCCAGGAACCCCAGTACCACTAATAATAAATAATAATAATAATAATAATAATAATAATAATAATAATAGTTTTTCACCTAAACTGTTTATGTTAAACACTTTTAATGCAGATAGGGTGTGTGTTACTTATAATTATCCGCAATATTTAGAAAACAGTTTTGTAATTGATTCTCTAGTGTTTGAGAATCTTGAAGTACCAAGAGATATGTTAATTCAGTCTTGGTTTTCCTTGAGATTTTTTTAATGATCTATTTTCATGTAATCAGTCCTTTCAGTAATTTTAATGAAAATAATGTTCCCTGAAGACTCTTTCTCAGTTATCATTTTGTTTGTCATGTATACAGAAGTGGAGTTGCTGAAACCTCAGCATTATAATTTCTTTCAAAATTTAAAAACTAACAATTTCTTACTATTCATGGAAGTAACTTTAGCTTGTGTAAAATCTCTATAGCCTTTATTTTATTTAGATATAGCAAATAGTATTTTATGGAGGTAAATTGTCCCTGGGAATTTTTTCAAATATAATGTAATACAGAGCATGAGAAAAAACTGAATGATAATGGAGCAAAAATAATCAAGGCACATTTCTTAAAATAACCTTTAAAGGGTATTTTAATAAATGTGGAGAACAGAATATTGGCAATGACTGTTTGAAGAAATGATGAATTTTAATTAATGCTGACACTCTATGAAGAAGCACCAAATGAAAATCCTAAAATTGAATAATATACCTACAGTTAAAGAAATAAAAAATTGAATTTATTTTACAAGATACAGGAGAAAAAGAATAAACACACTTGAAACATAATTATTCAAACTGAGACACTGAAAGGAAAATATAAAAAACAAATTTTTGGTGAACTGTGTGACAGTACTGAGTGGTCTAATTGAGATATAATCTAAGTACAAATGGATTTCTTGAAAAAGAGGAAAGACAAAATAAAGCAGGAAAAGTATGCGTATTTGGAGGAACACTGAGAAAACAAAAAAAGGGCCAGGCTGAGAAGAAAAACAACTACAAATGATTAATCATACCATAACTAAAAATTCAATGTTAAATAAAACAAAGAAATTCATACATGAAATATCATCCTTATGAAAAATAATTTTGTCCTCCTTCCTCTTGGTTCCTCTTGGTTCTACTGTGTTTTGTTTTGTTTATTTGTTAGTTTGATAGTACTGGTGATTAAACCCGGGGAAATTCTACTTTTAAGCTACACCTCCAGCCCTATATTTTATTCTTTATTTTGAAACGGCCTCACTAAATTGTAGAGGGCCTCATTAAGTAGCTGAGCTGGCAGCGAACCTGTGATCCTCCTGTCTCAGCTCTCCGAGCTTACAAGCATGTGCCACCACATCTGGCTCAACTCTGATTTTAAATGGGTAGTATCCTGTGCTCCCAGAGTATAACCCCAGTGCCTAGCTCCAGAGAGAAAAGAGTAGATCTTCTTTACAAATAATTGTGTGAATGAAGTCAAGCTTGTGTTGAATCTCCTCGAAGAAATGATCATTTCTAAGCTCATGCTGCAAAAGTAGTAAATTTTACTCTAAAACACGGGAGGCTGAAACAATGATTATCAGATTATAGTAGAAATATGCAATAGACCACATGAGGCCCAGAAACAAAAACTGTATAGAAATGATAGAAAAAAGGTATGAAAAACCAGTTGAAGACCATTCTTGTTCTACAGTTGCAAAGAACTTGGTAGAATTGTGTCTATGCACTAGAACTATGGAAAATGCAGAATTTTAAAGTGATGAACAAGGACATTTGAGAGATTAAAAAATGACATATTCAGGCTAGCTCATGTTTCATGACTACGTCTAGTGACATACAGTGAGATGTGATGATGTGATGTTAAAGAGGTGATTTAAGGATGGATGTTTATCGTTGTAGGAGAAGCAAAGCGGAAAGATTGGTAAAATTTGCAGCTTAGCCTTGTAAAGAATAAAAGAATATATTCTGGCTAAGTTTCTAAGCAACTGCTATCTAACGATTATAGAAATTATTCTATTAAAGATATACAATGGGAGGATGAACCCTGTAAAATTTCAGAAATATTTGAGGATTCTTCTCCCATGAAGGTCTTGAGTTCTAAGAGCATAGGATAGTTTTCTGGGATGAGCCTAGGAGCTCACAGCAGATTCACTGTCTAGAGCTTCCTGGGGTCTCTGCTTCCTGCATCCTAACTTATTAATCCTTTCCCACTCCTGCCAAAGCTTAAGTGACCATAGGTGTAGCTGAACCCACCATTCTGGAAGATACAATCCAATAAATTTGGTGGTGCCTATGTGGTGCTATTTCTGTACATATACACAATGCAAGATCTGTGGGGGAATGTTTTCTTCCACTCAAATTTCAGTGGATATTGATTTACCACACAGGCAGAGCCATCACAGAGAATTTCTACCAGGGTGATATCTATTTGAAAAAGTAAAGTGTGTCAAATCTTGAGACCCCTAAAATTGAAGCCATCAATATATAACTCCAGCTGGGGAAGCTGGAGTCCACAAAACTCTGAACTATGTTCCAATGTCCACAGATTCTAAGACATTGTGGTAAAGGGGATTATTCTTCACTTTAATGGCTTAACAGCATTTTCTTTGCTGTTTTGGATTTACTTAGGATCAGATACCCTTCTCTTATGGCATTGTGCTTTATTTTCTAATGGGAAACTATCTTATGCCTGAATCACTCTTATATTTTGGGACCAGGTAACTTGTTCTCATGTCACAGGCTCACAGGTAGAGGAAATCTGCCTTAAGATGAACCATACTTTTAGTCTTATTCATGTCTAATTTAGATAAAACACTGAAGTTTTTATTTTTGAGTTGTTGCTGGAATTAGCTAAAATATTTGGAGCTATTAAAATATTTTTTACTGATGCAGTATAGTCAAACATCTTAATGGGGTACATGATTGGTGGAGACACACATGCATACATCACTCAATTAGCCCTTACCTAATTCCCACCCTATTCCCTCCCCCTTCCTTCTCATGTTTGGCTTAGCGATTGACTTTGATAATGTTTGTTAAATAACCTCATGTGCACTAGAGAATTTCTCTCTTCCCCCCTTCCATCCCTTCAGTTTGGTCACCTTATTTGCTCCTTTATAGAGCTTTCTTTGTCTAGAGTTCCTACTATGACCCATTTTTTCCCTAGCTTCCACATATTAGGAATAAAATAAGATTTCTTATTTTTTGTGACTGACCGATCTCTTAGCATAATGTCCTCCAGTTTTATATATTTCCCTGTAAATGACATGTTTTTCTTTATGGCTAAGTAAAATTCCATTGTGTACATATCCCACAGTTTTGTAATCCATTCATCTGTTGATGGACATCATGGCTGGTTCTATAGTTTGGCTATGCAGCTATGCATATAAATATGCATGCATTAGTTTGGTTTCCTTTCTTTTGGGTAGATACTCAGAAGTGGTATCGCTGGATCAAATGCTAAGTTAATTCCCATTCTTCTGAGGATCCTCCATATTTTTTTTTTAAAGTGGTTGCACTAATTTGCAATCCCACCAGAAATATATTAGAGTTCCCACTTCTTCACATCCTTTCAAGCATTTGCTGTTATTTGTGTTTTGAATGATTGCCATTCTACTTGGAGTTAGGTAAAATCTCAGGGTGGTTTGATTTGCATCTCTCTGATTACAAGTGATGTTGAGCATATTTTTCATGCATTTATTGGCCATCTGAATCTCTTCTTTCATGGAGTGTCTACTTAGTTCTCTTGCTCAATTTTTGATTGGGTTGTTTTTTTAGTGCTGAGTTTTTTGAGTTCTCTGTACATTCTAGACATTAGTCCTCTACTGGAGGAGTAGTTGGCAAAAATCTCCCATTTTCTTTTCTCTCCATGTAATTCATCACATCAACAAAACCAAAGACAAAAATCACATGATCATTTTAATAGACACTGAAAAAAACATTCTACAAAGTTCATCATCTATTTTTGCTAAAAGTGCTGCGGAGCCAGGTGTGGTGGCACACACTTGTAATCCCAGCATTCCAGAGGCTGAGACTGGAGAATTGCGATTCACAGACAGCCTCAGCTACTTATTGAGATCCTCTGCAAATTAGTGAGGCCTTGTTTCAAAATTAAGAATAAAAATAGGGCAGGGGTGTAGCTCAGAGGTTGAATGCCCTTGGGTTTCATCTCCAGACCCTCCCCCCACAAAAAAAAGCACTGCAGAGAATTGGAATAAAAGGAACATACCTCAACACCATGAAGGCAGTCTACAATAGGCCCACAACCAACTGCATTTTAATGGGTAAAAGCTTTGAGAATTTATCCTAAAACAGAAATATGACTGACACGAATGTCCATTATTACCATTTCTTTTCAATATATTACTTGAGACTTTAGCCAGAGCAATAATGCAAGAAAATAAAATAAAAGGAGTACAAATAGGGGGAAAAAAGAACTCAAAATATTACTATTTGCAGATGGCATGGTACTAAACATAGAAGACCCAACAAACTCAACCAAAAGGCATATAAGAACTGATCAACAAATTCAGCAATGTGTCTGGATACAAAATCAATCTTAAAAAAATCAGAAGCTTTTCTGTATACCAATCATAAATCCACTGAAAAATAAATCGAGGATTTGTTTTTATAATTGAGAAGGATGTGAATTTTGAGTGGAGAGAGGTTGGATGCTATGATGTGCACATTTCCTCCAAAACTCATATTGAAATTGAATCAATTTATAACACTATTAAGGGGTGATACCTTTAAGGGGATATTAAGAGGAGGTTCCTTTAATGGATTAATGCTGTTATCATGAAAATAAGTTGATTGTCACAAATTTAGAAGTTTGGACCTCTCTTGCACACTCTCGCTGTCTTGCACATTCTAGCTTACCATCTGTCATATTACAAAGCAGCAAAATGGCCCCCACCAGACATAGCCGCTGATCTTGGCCTTCCCCAGAGCATGAGCCCAATGGATTTTTACTGTTTATAATTCATCATGTCAATGATATTCTTTCATAGCAACATAACATGGACTTGACAGTGAATTTTTAAATAGGACACCAAATGCACACAAAACAGAAAAAAAAATCAAACAAAAACAGATTAATTGGATTACATCAAATTAAAAATTTATCACACGACATTATCAGAAAGTAGAAATGCAAACTACATAAAGGAGAATTGTGTTCAAACTATGTTTCTAAGAGGAATGCATGGGTTTAGAAACATTATATTATAGTAACAATATATAACTAAAATTTGAAAGCCAGAAGACAACCAAATTTTAATAACTCATATAAGAAATCAGTGGAAATTTCACAAATACTGATGTTCAAATGAGCATATGAAGAGATGCTCAGTGCCATTATTTATTTTGTAAATGCAAATAAGAACTACAAGGTTTGCCAATTTACATACACTGGGACGGTTATTATAAAAAATTGTGATAAATTGAATGGATGTGGAAAACTAGAACTTTTGAACATTACTATAAGCAACTCAAAATGAAGCATTTACTGTGGAAAACATTTTGGCAAAACTTCAGAAAGGTAACCATGTAGTTAAAATACCACTCACTGCCGGGCGCGGTGGGGCACGCTTGTAATCACCGCACTTGGGAGGCGGAGACAGGAGGAATGCGCAGGTTAAAAGACAGAGCGCTGGCTTAAGAGACTCTATTTCCAAATAAAAATATAAAATAGATCTAGGAGTGTAGCCCGGAGGTAGAAGGGTTTCCAGGAACTGCAGCACCACCAAGTAAATAATAAATAAATAAGTAAATAAATGAATAAAATACCACTCACTAATTCCAAAATTTATTTATTTATTTATTTATTTATTTATTTATTCAAAATAAATGAAAACAGGGACTCAATCAGGTACTTGTAAGCAAGTGTTCATTGCAGGATTTTCCCCAGAGGTCAAAAGATAAAAACTAGCTATATGTTTATCAACAAATCAATGAGTCAACAGAATTTGGTTTGTACATATAATGGAATGTTATTTATGCATGAAGTGATGTTTTGATACATGTTAAAAATGGATGAACCTTAAAATCTTTATGCAAAGTGAAATAAGCCAGACTCAAAAGACATATATTGTATAATTTTGCTTATATGTAATATCTACAGTATACAATTTCTTAGTGATATAAAAATTATTAGAGATTGCCAGGGGGAGGAAAAATAGAAATCAATGCCTAATGTTTTCAGGAATCCTATTTAGAATGATAAAAACATTTTGAAAAAAAAATATATATAGTAATATTGCCATAACATCAGAAAATTAATTGATGTCATCACACTATTCACTTAAGACAATTAAAATAACAAATTTCATGTAGTATACATTTTACCATTTTAAAAATATTAAGAACATCAAGGTGTGGTGGCACACAGCTGTAATCCCAGCATTCAGAAGGCTGAGACTGGAGGACTGCAGTTCATGGACAACCTCAGCAACTTAGTGAGGCTCTCTGCAACTTAAAATAAAGAATAAAAAAAATAGGGCAGGGGATGTAGCTTGGAGGTCAAATGACCCTGGGTTCCATCCACAGACCAACAACAAAAAAAATATTAAGAACAAATTTACATTTTCAGATGAACAAAATAATATTGTGAGATCAGAAGTTAGATAACTCCTGAAAAATGTCACTGTCTATTGACAAGAAAAGGTTATCTAACAATAGGGAACATCTTATCAAAATGATTCTTAGTAATTTAGAAATATCTGGAGACATTTTTGGCTGGCATATCTCATGTGGGTTAGAGGAGAGGTGGCTACTGCATCTAGTGAGTGAAAGTGAGAGATGTAGTGAAAAGTCTTATAATGCAAAACAGATCCCCACAGCAAAGAACACACAATGCAAAAGTGTTAAAACTGCCTACTAGAACACCTGAAAAGCACTTAGAGTCTTCTAGGCATCACTCAACTTGATTCTGAGAACTAATTTCTAAGCCAAAGGAGGAGAAAGGGGTAGGGAATGGGGTGGGGATTGGAGGAGGGCTAAATGAGTGATGTGTGCATGTATGCCTGTACTATCTTATACCCCATTAAGAGGTAGGATAATGAACCAATAAAAATAATAATGGTAAAAAAGAGAGTTTAGGAGAACTTTAATAACTTGTAGTTAAAACAAAAAATGGAAAGCATCTTCCTCCAATAAAAAATTTCAATCATCCAAAAAATAAAAAAAACAAACATGTTTAAGCTGTGTGCTTGATTTTGCATGCTTGTAATCCCAGGCTGATACAGGAAGATCTGGGTTCGCAGATAGCTTCAGCTACTTAGTGAAGCCCTTTGTAACTCAGTGAGACCCTGTTTCAAAGTAAAGAGTTAAAAATAGGGCTGGGGTCTAGCTCAGAGGTAGAACTGCTCTGGGTTCCATCCCTAGTACCTCAGAAAAAACAAACAAACAAATAAACAAAACAAACAATGTTTCCCATTTATCAGTAAACTATAAGTATTTGCTTTCTATTTAAAAGAGCAGTAGTAATAGTTCTGAAATTAAATCTTGAATTTGAAAATACTAATAAGACAATTTTCTACTTATTATATAAGTATGTAAGCAGAGAAACTATTTTACTATATCCACTCTCTGATTAATTGCATTCATCTAGCTCTTTTTTGGCTACTAGAAGAAGAAGTAAGATTAGGAATGGTCCACTGTAATTTACTTTCAAAGCAAAAAGCCTCTTCTGGATAAAGTACCATCCACAGAGTGTATCGATAGGTAACTGCTTCATATCTCCTCCTCAATAAAAATCATAGAACCTCATGTTTTCATACTTTTGTTTGACACCATGCTGTTTACTTTGGGATACCAAAAGTATCCTGTGTACTTCAAGCTTCTCACTAGCAAAGCTCAGCGTGACTCCCTACAGAGTTTCACTTTTGTGCTGCAAAAGCAAATTCAAAGATGCCTTCTACAAAACCAATAAGCACTGAGTCAGAGAACTTGGAAAAAGGCTCAGAGTGAATGCCTGCTCCTCAGGAGGGAAGCACATCACTAGTTGTGTGTGAGCTGTCCAGATGTGGAGCTGATATTGCCAGTCTGAAAGACACTAGACAACTTGGAGTACAAGAGAAATCCTTGCAGAATACCTTTTGTTCTGGGAGGGCCTTCTGAAGTCACTGTGACAGCTGGGTACCATCTTGCAGTCACTTGCTTTCAATCCTTTCCACATACTGAGGAAAGAACTATCCCTTAGTGCCCCTTAAACTCACATCTTAGTATCCTCAATAATACCACAAGTGCTGATACTTTTTTTTTTAACCATTATGCTTTTCTGTTCTTTGAATTTTATTTTGTAACATTACTTCTGTGGGACGTCCTTTGTTATTGGATAACTTCATTCTTTTCAGTGCTTTGTAAAACAGGTACTTTTAATGCCAAATATCTATAACAATAATAATGGTTCATTTGTGAATAGCTTTTATTGAGTAAGGATGATGCTAAATTTTTTCCAAATAAATTTCATAGGTTCTTTACAAATTTTTCAGAAGCTAGTACTATTATTACATTTTAATGCAGAGGTTAAACTTTGAAAGGAATATGATCATAAGATTATTCATGTTAAAACCGGAGTTAGAATCATATTTCTTAAGCTCCCCATTTTTTTTTTTGGTGGTACTGGGGTTCCTGGAAACTCTTCTACTTCCAAGTTATACTCCCAGACACCTATTTTTTATATTTTTATTTGGAAACAGGGTCTCTTAAGCCAGCACGGCTGGCTTCAAACCTGCATGATCCTCCTGTCTCCACCTCCCAAGCGCGGGGATTACAAGCGTGCGCCACCAAGTCTGGCTAAGCTCCACAATTCTAAGTAATATACAAGTGTTATTGGCTCCTTATAGATCAATCTATTTTATTTTTCAGGCAATACTTACTATATTAAAAGTTATTTAAAGTGTTGTTCCAGAACCACTGATATTAGAAGAGATCCATAAACAACAACAATGAATACAATGATAATATAGGAAATGAATATAATGACAATATAGGAAAAAAAAGATCTTAGGCTTGGAAGAATCATTTGGGCAACACAGTATTTGAGCTTAAGCTATTTTCAGTATAATATTACAGAGATAATATCCTAGAGGTTGACACACAACTAAATATAGTAAACTCTATATACAGGTATCACTGATTATTAGCTATATAAATATAGAGTGAGCAAAAGCATAAACTATAATGTCTGTGGAACACTAAAACCAAATTTTCAACATTGTTATGTTCCAAATACAACATAATTTCTAACTCCAAATTTAAATATATAGGTACAAGGTATATAAATGCAGTTAACCAGCATCATTTAAATTCAAATTTACTTGTTCATTATTTTATGCATAACTTGAATTCATTAGTAGATGTATTCTTCCTTTCTTCTTTCTATTTTCATTTCCAAAGATGTTTTATATTTGTTTCTCTTTAGTTCTTTCATAATAAGTAGCAGCTATTAGACATTTACAATAGGTATTAAAAGCAAAATTTAACTCATGAGCATACTGGAATTTGTCTAATTGGTCAATGAAGACCATTTCTTCATCAGATTGTAAACCATATTTCTGATATATTTTGTCTAAAACTATGGTTGTTTCTTTTCATTTTTGTTTGTGTTTTTCCTACTTTTCCTTTTACTTGGTCAAACTTCTCACTTTTTATAAAAAAAATTGACCAGTTAAATAAGCTGGTAGTTTATTTGAACTCTAAATGTCAATCAAAATGCCACTCTCTTCCTACATTAAGAACAAAATGGATATGCCACTATGTAACCTTCTCTACCATACATATTTTCATTGTAACATCTATCTTTTGTTCCTTTGCATTGTATTTATGTACATATTGTTGTTTCCTGCTACAACCTTTAATAAATTACAAGTGATGAATTGACTTTCGAGGTTTCTTATCTCCTCAGCAATATTTAATAGAGAAAGTATTGGTGTATAAGACAAGAACAAAATATTTACTAATTTGGCATTAAGAAAAATAAAATTGGGAAACAATAACTCCTGGATATAATTTACAGTGATAGAAAAATTATCACTACAGCTTTGATTTGTATAGCTCCTTATTGAGTTTTTTTTTTTGCAATTCAGTAAAATGTCTCAATTAAATGAAACTAATATAAATAAGATGTAATACTATTATTAATGCATTTATCCTATGAGTATAACTTGTTATTAATAGTAGTAACATTGTTATAAATCTAAGTTTCTGTCCAAAATATGTCAATATACTAGGTATAACAATAGTTTAAGATTATTAGGCAGTTAAGTAAATTATTTTTTATAGAAAATATGCAATAGACCGGACGTGGTGGTGCTCACTTGTAATCCCAGCATTCGGGAGGCTGAGACCTGGAGGATCGCGGTTCACGGACAGCCTCAGCTACTTAGTGAGGCCCTCTGCAACTCAGTGAGACCCGGTTTCAAAATAAAGAATAAAAAATAGGGCAGGGGGTGTAGCTCAGAGGTTGGGTTCCTTCCCCAGACCCAAAAAAATAAAATAAAATAAAATAAAAAGAAAATATGCAATAGAGTTTGTCTTTCGTTATTATTTTAACAGTTTTGTTTATTTTAAGATGATAAATTTTATATAACTCTAACATATACAGAAAATAATAAGGACTCTATCTAAAATTCTGCTACGCAGGAAGAACAACCTCAACTCTTTTCTGATCATTCGCATCAAGAGATAAAATACTGTCACCAAGACATAGAAATTAATTTTACATAACTGTAAATGCATGGATTACAAATGAGAGATTAAGATGAGACTCGACTGATATCTTTATGCTATACTTGATAGAAAAAAGCTCAAAATATTTTAATAGGAAGTCTTACCCAATTATATTATCAGACTCCACAGATATATTCAGAAAAAATTATCTTTCAAAAAGTTAGTAATAAATAAGATAAATCACATCATGAGTAAGAGATAGAAGTGAAATAAATAAATAGTGCAGTTTCAAAGAAAACAGTTATTGGATTTGTCAGATAGAAGTAAAAATGTCAATATATCATATTTTAAAAACTAATAAAATACATTAAATAATATACCACCCAGAAAAAATATACATTTAAAAATTTCAATAAATACTTATAGATATAAATTTAAGTACTATTATTGATGCTAATAATTTAGTGATATGTTCTATGACATGTTAGGAAAAAAATGAATACTCATTAAACTGGAATATATCACTTGAGAAGTTACCCAGAATTTATCTCAGAGAGAAAAGGAGATGGAAAATCAGAAACAGAGGCTACAAGATATGAAGAAACTTTTTGTTTCCAGCAGCACTGAAGATAGTTATTGAGTGAGAGAAACAATTTGGGGAGATGATAGTTTTATGTAAAAACATAATATATATTAAAATAGTATTTAAATCTCTTCAGTAATACAAATAATCAATATTTAAGATTATTGATGTTGCTTCTACACCAATCTGTGTTTTTGTGTTTGTGTGTTTTATAAAAAATATTGACATAACTTTTTTATTGTTTTTGATACTGAGGATTGAACCTGGAAGCATTCTACCTCCCAGCTACTATATCGCTAGCACTTTTTTAAAAACAGGTTTTCACTAAATTGGTAAAATATCCAGTTTGACATAAGTTTTACAGATAGCCCTGCACACAGTATAAGGGGGACCACTATGCCCCCAGTGGTCTTGAGGGACCTGGGGTCCTCAGATTCAGGTTCCCAGTGATGGGTTCCCCGGCCATTCCTTTAGGCTCCCACCAAATGGGCTATGACTGAAGAGCCTTGGGCAGCCCTAAAAGTGGGACTTCAGACTATCCAGCTCATTTTGGACTCAGGTGCCAAGCTCCCTACATAGCAAAGGCTTTCTCCTAGTCCACAATCAGCTCATAAAGTATTAATTAACCTGCTCCTTGAGTGACCTTCACTTCTCCCACTCTTAATTATACCAGAGACTCTAGCTGTCTCTGTTAAGAGATATAATGTCAGGAAACCATCTAACTTGGTTACAAGTTTTACCCTTAGTCCTGTTTCAAATTACACCTCTCTTTGTATCAACCTTTCAGAAACGCCTCCCCCCCAATAACAACCCACTTAAGCTATTCTTTCTTTTTCTCTCTCTTTTGCTGTCTATATTAAGATAAGGTGCTGCTCAAGGTTTTCATTGTTGTTGTTGTTTTTAATCTCAGCCAGTTCTAGCAAAAATGTAAACCTCTAAAGAAAGACCTGTCACTCATTAAAGTACAGGCCACTATAGAACTTAGATATATGTGAGATATGATCAAATACAATATTCATTGCTTTAAAGGTTTTTCTCTTTAGCAGAAAAAAAATATAAGACACTAATGTTGCTTACTAGATGTCTTAATTTTCAAGGGTAATCTTTAATTCAGTTATTAAAACAGGTAAATGTAAAAATGTAAATAATGATTTAAAATGTTCTTAACTTTATAAGGTCTAAAGTAACTCTTGAGTCTAGTAAGTGGGTTTCTAAATTGTTGGTATAAAACAATATTGTACATATTGAAAATGTGCATCTATTGTGAATTCGACACTAAGTCCTGCATACTACTGAACTAAATGGCTTAAAAAGAAGAAAAAAGAAGTATCTTCACAGTATGGAAAATGCACTTATGGAAGCTCCTTTGCTTTTCATGCTATTTGATATATTCACTGCATTTCAATTTCCCTTTAACTAATTATATGTCAATCCTTCAAATCTTTCTCACCCTCAGAAGTAACATCGGTGCTGTATGTTTATTGTGGTACAGGACATTCATAGCAGATACTTATATTTTGTTTCCATGACTTAAGAGATATGGAGCGTATTTCTCTGGAACCAGAACAGGACTAGTCACCAGAGTGGCTTTTAGTTAGGAATATGACTTTGGGGGCACTGAGGGCTGGATCTGAGAGAAAGAGGCATTCATTCTGAAAGAATGCATTGCTTTCATAACTGTGAAAATGGACACTCTTTAAGTGTAGTGTCCAGAGCAGGGTCCTTCCCTGATTTGTCTAGCTGGCAGGGAATCAGGTGCAATTTCTATGAAGAACCAATTATAACTAAGATCAGGATTATTTCTAGTCGGAAGGAAATGATGCTTCAACTGTGCATGCAATATTGTTCTAAAATTGGTGTTCATTTAATTAGTATACTTAATGACTTTCAAAGAGAGTTATTTATATATGTATCCCATTCTTTACTCCCATAATATTGCCTTAGTCTCTTTGTAATTGCTGTAGGATATCATATTGATTCAGTTTATAATGAACAGTAAATATTAAAATTGTACAGTGAACTTCTGTATAATCATAAAATTACCTTAGCACTAGATAACTCCAATCCATGAATCTCTTCTTATTCATCATTGAACCGTCACTGAGTTTCTCAATAATAATATCTGTAAGTAGAATATTCTAATAGCAAGAAGCCATTTGTTTCAGTGTTGGTACAGCATAAGTTAGAAATTTATTGTAATGTATTTGTAAACCTCCTTGTCTGTCAGATTATACATTCATTTCATTCAAAACTGTTATTCTTTTCACTCTCTGAAAGTCACGTGGTAATACATTTTTTCAAGGTAACTGAAAAATTCTAAATATTTGTTCTATACTTTTCTTTAAACAGTAATGAAAATGTTAATGATTGAAGTTCTCACTCATCATTGAATATTTTTAATTGGTTTTAATTCCTAATATCTGCAGCCCTAGACTCAGTTTATTAAAGGTAAGGAAAAGAAAGCAAACTAAAAAAGTGGATGATTGGCTATGCTACAATAAACATTGACATAGAGCACTGGAACAGAATAGAAGCTACAGAAACAAATCCATAGCTCAGAGACAAATGCTTTTAAGAAAAATGGTTATATTTATGTAGAAAATTTTAATTAATTCCCAACCTCTCACTGAGCACATGAGTCAATCCAAGATGGATCAAAGAGGTACAAATTAGATAAGGGACTTAAAAATTACTTGAGGAGGGTATAGGTCCCACCCTCCAATTTACAGACACAGGTAGATACTTCCTTAATAGGACCCCTAAGCATGAAAAATTAAAATAAAGATTAGTAATTGTGATTGCATTAAATTAAAAAGCTTCTGTGAAGAAAAGAAAAACATCAAGACTGTTAATATAAAGCCCACAGAATTCTGATAGAGTATTAATATTTAGAATATACTAAGAACCTAAGAAACTAACCTCTATAAACACAAACAACCCAATCAAAAACTACACAAGTGAACTAAATAGACATTCCACAGAAGACATACAAATGCCCAATAAATATGTGAAAAATGTTTAACATCATTAGCAATCAGGGAGATACAAACTATACTGAGATCAAAATTACACTGAGATGCCATCTGACCACATTTAGAATGACAATAATCAAGAAGTCAAACAGACATAAAAGCTGATGAGGAACTCATCTATACTTTTGGTAGGATTACAAGTTAATGTAGCCACTATAAAGATCAGTGTGGAGATTCCTCAGAAAACTAGAAATGAATCCATCATGCGATCCAGTTATGCCACACCTCTATATATTTCCAAAGGGCCTGAAATCAGGATATTATGTTGATGCATGCATATTTATGTTTATTGCAACACAATTCACAGTATCAAAATTATGGAAACAACTTATGTGTCCATCAGCAGATGAAGACTACAAAATTATGAAATAAACACACAATGGAGTGCTACTCAGCAATAAAGAAGAAAATTATATTATTTGAAAGAAAACATAATAACCTGGAGAACATTGTGTTAAGTGGGATTAGTCAGTCCCAGAAAGCGAAAGGTCGATTTTTTTTTTCCTATGTGGAAGGTATGGAATAATCAGAATACAAGGGGAGTGTTAGAAAATGGAGGAGAAACAAACCCCAGTGGAGAAAGGGAGTTGGTCCAGGTGAGGGTGTTGGTTAGAGGAAGGAAGAATTAATGAAGAAAAACTTCTATTGATATTTTTATGTACATAAGAGAAAATACCAATGTCAATCTCAACATTATATAGGGGATTTAAGAGGAGGGAGTAGGGAGGAAGCCAGAAGGAAACTCACCAATTGCTGTGCGCCTGTATTTTGGTGTCTCTCTAAACTACAACATGATGTGAGACTACAACGCACCATTACTTATAAAAAGTTATTACAGAGGTCTTAAATATTAACATCACATTTTAATATCATTTATTGCCTTGCCTAATTCACAAACAAGTTTAGCAAATATTCTCTTTGTTTATTCAATGTCTCAATTTTAAAAATGCCTTATTTAATAACAAAGAAAAGAATCACATTGTTCTCAGCTGTCGTCCATTAGTAAGGCCAAGCTTTAAGTGTGTATGCTTATCACTTGCAGAGTTATACACCATATTATTCATCAACGATTCTTATTCTGTCAACTACTGATAAAATCAGTCATAAAGACAAATTTAAAATATTCCTAGATGGGACCAAAAATGATCAGACAAAATTTAGAATGTGCAGATATAAATTCATGCATATTAATTTATACGCACATATAGTATATATGTATATCTACATATATAATTTTTTCATATTTTATTACTTTTAATTGCAAAAACTTACTTGTATTTTTATTGCTGCAGTTTTCTTATGCCTTTAAATTCGTTTATGGTACCTTAGGCCAATTTGGAATCTTAACTTGTTACTTTTGGCCCATGAATTATATCATGTTTTTTCTTTCCACTCTAAATGTATTTTTACAAGTGTAAGAAATATCAAGTGATAAAATGTAATTATATTTGAATGCTAATTTAAAATAATGACCAATGTGGAAATGAATGTGTCATATTTAATTGTATACAAAAAATATGTCATACAGTCATGTTGCATAGAAATTAATGTATTCTTGGAATAACTTCACAGATTATAAAGCAGAAAATCACATGGTTAAATGTAGCTGTTTAAAATAATACTGATGGTATTTATTTTTGTCTAGAGAACAAATTTTCTCACTTCTAGTCTAAAGAAATGTAATATATATATATATTTGAGTAAAAATTGAGAGATAAAATGTCATCTTAATAATAATTACTTTTTGAAAAATTGAACTCACAATGTACCTAAAATCTATTGATTTATATTTTAGTAGGTTTCAGTAGAACATCACCATAAAATTCACTTTTGTATGGGGTACTGGGATTCCAGACAATGGTCTTCAGATGCCGATTTACAACAGCAGGAGTGTGCTGCCCAAACTGCTCTGTTTTGCAGTGTACTCAAGTGGTAATAATGTTCCTAACCAGTGTTCTTTACATTAATTCTGATGCTAAATGTCTTTGATGTTAATTATATGCTTCAGTTGTATGCTTAACAAAAGAAAATATATTTGTTTTTACTGTTTCTTGAAATTTAGTTTAATTTTAAATAGAGTGTAATAAGACTGTCAGCATTTGAGTTCACTAGGTTTTATAGTACATAGCAAAGAACACACTTCACCATTTCCATACCTCCAACAGTAAATGTAGTAAACAAAATTAGGAAAATATAAATTCAAATGCTTGCAATATTATTTTATAGATTAAGCTATGATTTTAGGTAGATTAAAATAGGCAGATGATGCCAGGCGTGGTGGTGCACACTTATAATCTCCGTGCTTGGGAGGCTGAGAGAGGAAGATCAAACAGGTTCGAAGCCAGCCTCAGCTACTTAGTGAGGCTCTCAGCAAGTTAGTGAGACCCTGTTTCCAAATAAAAATATAAATAGGTCTGGGTGTATATGCTAGAGGTAGAAAGCCTCTGGGTTCCATCCCCAGTACCACCAAAAAAAAAAAAAAAATAGGCAGATGATTCTAAGTATTCATTTACATGATGAATAAAATTTATAACAGTTAAATGTATGTCTTTAAAAAGTAGAGTGCTTTTTATGCAATATCCAGTTCATTAGCTGGGTATGGTGGCACATGCTTGAAATTCTAGTACTTGGAAGAAAGAGAAAAAAAAAATAACAGGTTCAAGACCAGCCTCAGCAACTTAAAGAGACATTCTTTCCAAATTTCCAAAACAATTTTTAAAAGGGGCTGAGATGTAGCTTTGAGGTAAATTTATACTAGATTCAATCCCCAGGAACAATGACAAAAATTGTATCACCAAATCAATGTTAACAATTTTGTAGATGAATATTGGTATACATATTCACAAATATTTTAAAAAGTATTTGGAAAGTATATACATTTAATGTATGTAATAAATGTTTTAATTGAACCCATAGCTGTTTATAAGATATAAGATAAAATTTTAAATTGTACCTTTTCCAAAGTTCGTCAAAATTTGTTGTTTAGCTTCTTATGTGGACACTCTGTCTCAGATATTATCTCTTTTCTTTGTTACTGAATCCAAGAGATTTGACAAAATGCATTTCTTGGGGACATAGAAAGAAGCTCAACAATCACCTTCAACCATCATTGTTACTTCACAGTCCAGTAAGTGCAGATCCTGCTCTCTGTGATTTAGGGTGGGTCTGAAGAGAGCTTAACTTGATCACATCTTGGAGTTAAGATTTTTATGTTTTGCTAAGGCCAAGCTTTTCTTAGCAGGGCTGTTAGCTGTCATGGAATAACTACATTCCTATTATGCTGTCCTTTGAAGCATGCATCATGACTAAAGATGAAACACATGTATTGGATGGCAGATACCTGAGAAGAATTTTGATAGACTTTCTGAAGGATACTGTAAACTCTGGGGACAGACAAATTCTCCCTGTAATTTACTGGAGGGCCATTTGCTACTTTATACCAAAAGGACAATAATTTCCTGAAAGGCAAATGGTACAAATGTATATTGCAAGTCATTTAGAGCTGATGAAGTCAGTCTTAATGAAAATTCCCATTGCCTAAAACATTAGTCAAATTCAGTATTAAAAGTAAATTTGATCAACTCTTCAAATTCTTTAGACTGAAAATCAATGTATACATATAATAATTATATAAATAAACATGCACATTTGTATTGTATCTTATAGCTTAAAATAACCACTTACATCATTTTTTTAACAAATAACCATGAATTTTTAAAATTTGTACAGGCTACTATTCTGAAACTTGTCAAAATCTTACAGCTAAAATGTGGTAAGTATATAACACGATTTTCTATATAAATAGTACTAATGTATATCCTAGCTACAAATAGTTACAATTTTATTTCTGTTTAACTGTTATATTTCAAAGATTTTACAAATAGTTGCAATGCTTAGCTATTATGTATGTTAGACTATTTTTAGAAGGTATTTTTTCATTGAAAATGTAGCTTTTAATTTTATGTTTAAGATTAACAAAAGTGATTATTGAATTATAGGATATGTATAATAGGCATAATAGAAGATAATCATGAAAATTTTCTTTCTGACACATTAGCAAATATAATAAGCTCAATGATTGTAAAATATCCTGAAAGTCCAGGCATAAACCTTACCATGATGCATGTGCTGTAAAATCTTACACTAAATTCCTTTATTTGAATACTTTATTCTAGATCTTTTATTTGAATGTAAGGGAAAGAAAATCAATAACGCATGTTTGAGCCAATTCATTCAAACACTGCTCTTAAAAATGTTATTTATTGCTTGTTTGCTTGCTTTGAATTTTGACTATTTACTAGACACTGTGTTACATGTTTGGAATAAGGTGCATACCTAGAAGAAAAGAAGAAAATTGAAAGCTTACTTGCGGTTTAGTAGAGAGGGCAGGCATTATATAAATAATTGCATAAATGAATGAATTAAACTTTGACAAATGTTACAAAGTGCATGCATACATGGATACATGTAACAAGGAATGTCATCTAACACAGAGAATGCATTTTTGAAACCAGGTTGCCATACTTTAAAGTTACTTACTTAATTTGAATTGATTATTCATAATTTATTTCACCAATTTTACATATGAATTAAAACCCTAAAGTATTTATATAACATAATCAAAGGGTATGTGTAATATATAATAAGGCAGAGACTTGAAACTCAATTAGACTGACTGCAAAGTTTCTATTCTTTCCAATGTTATAGTCTCATATAATAAAAGCAAAAAATCAACAGAAATTGGAATAGGATTAGTAAAATTCATAGACGATAGAAAAATAACATCACTTTGGCAGTGTCCACTTGAGCCAACCTGAAACCTACCACAAAAGGAAAATACTGATATTTCTTTTGTTTATAATTTGATGTTTTGCTTTCAGTTAAGTTTTGCATTAATTTTTAGTTTAAACTATTGCATTAAAATATAATTTATCTTGATCATGACTTCTGTTGTTGTTGTCTATGCCTTAAGTTTTGTGCTGAAGGCAATGTCTCAAACCTACAATCATTATTTTTAAGTTTAGAAGGATAAAATACAAGAATTCAAAGGTATATACAACAGAATGACAATAGAATAAACTATACAATCAAAGTGGCTAAAAGGAAAAACTAGCATATACCAGAATTAGTAATCAAGGAACAACATATCTCTAGTAAAATCTAGAGATATTAATGAGACTTTTTGAATATGAGTAGTGAAAAGGGAATTGGAAGATTTGGAGGTATTATTAGAGTTTAGATTTCTTATTTTTTATATATTTCTATTCCTACGTTGCCGTCTCACATCATAGTGTGCTTCTGAGTGATAGGAACATACAGGGAAACAGCACTTGGGGAGCCTTCCCTTGACCCTTCTGGATACATGATACTGAGATTGATATTGATAAGTTAACATGTACATAAATTCAATCTAAGTGTTTCCTTCCTTATTCTCCTTCTCCCTCATTATCACCCTCCCCTTGGCCCCTCCACCCCTCCACTGGGTTTCCTCACCCTTTTTATCTAAAGCCCCTCTTATAACCTGATTGCGCCCTAGCTTCCATCTATGAAAGAAAATATATGACCCCTCACTTTTTGTGACTAGAAAATATCACTTAACAGTGTATTCTCCAGGTCCATCCATTTTTTTCCAATTAACATAATTTTATTGCTGAGTAGAATTCCATCATGTATATATCCCATAATTTTAGAATACATTCATCTGCTTATGGACACCTAGGGTGGTTCCATGATTTGGCATTGTGTATATATTTAGATTTTTTAGAGATTTAGGAGTAGGTGAATTTATTGGTACTAAAAATGACTAAGACACCTCCATAATACCAATTAAAATAGAAATCTTTCTCTTAAAAACAATACTTAATTTATTCTCAGGGATAATTTTATCCTAATACATTTTATAAGTGTCTGTGTAAACAAAAAATTTAATCTGTATAGCATGGAGTTTGCTTAAGTACTTCCATTCTTTTGGGTAGATACCCAAAAGTGGTATTCCTGGATCATATGGTAGGTCCATTCCCATTTTAATAAAGAACATAAAACAAGAACCAGAAAGTGGGACCCACACTCCTATTATATATTTGTGAGCAGAAACTCATTATCATATAATGAATAAACTATGATTTGTAGAAACTTAAAATATAACTACAAGTGATAATTTATAATTATTATAGCTATTTTTTCACAGTCTCTAAAAGCTTCTAAAATAAATGATGTTTATGTGCAATATGGTATGTTAACAGCTGAATTAGAACATTAAAACCATATGTCTGTCTCTGTAGGCAAAATCCAGGTGGGTGACAAGTGGATAAAGACATGACATAAGTTCTTTCAATTGCATGAAAGAACAAACTCTTCAATAAAAAATAAGATTTAAAAGTGTTGTTTCGGCCGGGCGTGGTGGCGCACGCTTGTAATCCCCGCGCTTGGGAGGCAGAGACAGGAGGATCGCGCAGGTTCGAAGCCAGCCGCGCGCGCTGGCTTAGGAGACCCTGTTTCCAAATAAAAATGTAAAAATAGGTCTGGGAGTGTAGCCCGTAGGTAGAAGGGCTTCCAGGAACCCCAGTACCACCAAAAAAAAAAAAAATAATAATAATAATAATTAATAAATAAATAAAAAAATAAAAGTGTTGTTTCGTGTATTAGGAGATTAATAAATGAGAATTCTGATAAAAATAAGAGTTAGAGCAAATAGATTCCACATAGGGAAAGATACATACTTCACCAAAGTGCTTCTAAACATGAGATCGGTTGAAAAATTCATTAATTCACAAACTAGAGCTTCAAATCATAAATCTAGAATAGGTTACATTTTTTCTAACTGTCAAATCAAAGTTTTCAGATTATATACCTCTGCTAATCTGTTCATGAAGTTGTAAATTCTTAATCCGAATTTATTACAAGTTTGACAATGTAACTTAACAGCAGAACTTAAATCTCAATCTAAGTGTTCAACATTCAGACACAAGTCCATATTTATTTCTCAATTCTTTACTTGAAGTATATGAGACAATTATATTTTAACTTTAGCACAGGACTAATTATAAATTAAGTGCACATAATATACATATAAAGCAATAATCATTAAATATAAAATGCAATTTATATGCTATAAATTGGATTGGATTTTGGAACATTTTATGAGAGTTGACATTCAATATTTATATTATTGGCATTTTATTTTATTTTGGAATTTACTGGGTAGCAATGTCCATTAAAATTATTTTTTTAGACGCCATCTGAATGGCCTTTATGATTTTCTAGAAAGAGTACTTCGGGGCAAGTATAGTAGCTTTTGAAATGCACTCGACTCCACATTTGCCACTGTCACTGGTGAGAAGAGGTCAAATAAGGTTAAATATGTTCCCCAGAGGGAATAGTTCCCTTAAATGCTTTGAAAATTATACAATACCAATTGCCTTCCAAAAGCGACATATAGTGTATTTGTGAAGGTTGGCTTTGGAGATTAAAATTTAGTTTTAATTTAACACCATGCATTTGTATTATAAGATTATTACAAGGATAAACAAGTTATTCAGGTTGTCTGCTCCGAGTACAACAGAAATTTCAAAGTATTGTTTTGTTTGGCTAACACAATTATGTCTTTGAGTTACAAGAAAGCATATATGCTTGAAGATTACAAAAATTATGGAAAGTTAATTGGATTAAAATGTTTTTTTGTTTTGTTTTGTTTTGTTTTGTTTTTGCATTCTAGGGATTGAACCCAGGGGCATTCTAACTCCAAGTTATACCTCCAGCCCTAATCTTCATTCTTTATTGCAACTAGGTAAGTTGCAGAAGGTCTCACTATGTACCTGAGGGGGGCCACAAACCTGTGACCCTCCTCAGTCTCCCAAGTACTGGGATTACAAGCATGTGCCACCATGCCCAGCTTGAATTAAAATTTCT